>NC_054469.1:111290085-111890085 GCF_017639515.1 Carcharodon carcharias
CATTCACTCACACACACACACACACACACATTCACTTACTCACACACATTCACTTACACATTCACTCACTCACACAAACACACATTCACTCACTCACATTCACACACACACATATTCAGTTACTCTCACGCACATTCACTCACGCACACACAAACACACACACATGTTCACTCACACACATTTACTTACACATTCACTCACACACACACACACATTCACTCACACACACATTCACTTACTCACACACATTCACTTACACATTCACTCACACACACACGTTCACTCACACACACACACACAGACACACACACACAAACACATTCACACACACATTCACTCACTCATACACAGTCACTCACAAATTCACTCATTCACACACACATTCACACACACACACACACACACACACACACACATTCACTTACTCACACATTCACTTACACATTCACTCACTCACACAAACACACATTCACTCACTCACTCACATTCACTCACACACACATTCACTCACTCTCACACACATCCACTCACACACACACATGTTCACTCACTCACACACATTCACTTACACATTCACTCACTCACACACACATTCACTCACACACACATTCACTCACTCATACATATTCATTCACAAATTCACACTCACAGACACATTCACTCACTCACACACACATTCACTTATTCACACATATTCACTTACACATTCACTCACTCCCATACACACATTCACTCACTCACTCACATTCACTCACACACACATTCAGTCACTCTCACACACATTCACTCACACACACACAAACACACACACATGTTCACTCACTCATACACATTCACTTACACATTCACTCACTCACACACATTCACTTACACACACTTTCACTCACTCACTCACATTCACTCACATGTACATTCACTCACTCACAGACACATTCACTCACACACACACACACACATTCACTCACACATTCACTCACTCACAGACACATTGACATGCACATTCAGTTACTCACACACACATTTACTTACACACACTCATTCACTCTCACACAAACATTCACTCGCACACACACACACACACACACACAAACACATTCACACACACATTCACTCACTCATACACAGTCACTCACAAATTCACTCACTCAAAGATACATTCACTCACACACACATTCACTCACACACACACACATTCACTTACACACATTCACTTACACATTCACTCACTCATACAAACACACATTCACTCACTCACATTCACTCACACACTCACATTCAGTCACTCTCACACACATTCACTCACACACACACAATCACACACACATGTTCACTCACTCACACATATTCACTTACACATTCTTTCGCACACACGCACACATTCACTCACACACACATTCACTCACTCATACACATTCATTCACAAATTCACTCACTCACAGACACATTCACTCACACACACATTCACTCACACACACACACATTCACTTACACATATTCACTTACACATTCACTCACTCACAAACACACATTCACTCACTCACATTCACTCACACACACATTCAGTCACACTCACACACACACAAATACACACACACGTTTACTCACTCATACACATTCACACACACACATTCACTCACACACACACATTCACTCACACACACACACACACACACAAACATTCACACATACATTCACACACTCATACACAGTCACTCACAAATTCACTAACTCACACACACATTCACTCACACACACACATACACTTACTCAAACACATTCACTTACACATTCACTCACTCACACAAACACACATTCACTCACTCACTCACGTTTACTCACACACACATTCACTCACTCTCACACACATCCACTCACACACACACATGTTCACTCACTCACACACATTCACTCACACACACATTCACTCACTCATACATATTCATTCACAAATTCACTCACTCACAGACACATTCACTCAAACACACACACATTCTTTTATTCACACATATTCACTTACACATTCACTCACTCCCATACACACATTCACTCACTCACTCACATTCACTCACACACACATTCAGTCACACTCACACACATTCACTCACACAAACACAAACACACACACATGTTCACCCACTCATACACATTCACTTACACATTCACTCACTCACACACATTCACTTACACACACATTCACTCACTCACTCACATTCACTCACATATACATTCACTCACTCACAGACACATTCACTCACACACACATTCACTCACACACACACATTCACTTACACATTCACTCACACACACACACACATTCACTTAAACATTCACTCACTCACAGACACATTGACATGCACATTCACTTACTCACACACACATTTACTTACACACACTCATTCACTCACACACACACATTCACTCACACACACACACACACACAGACACACACACACAAACACATTCACACATACATTCACTCACTCATACACAGTCACTCACAAATTCACTCACTCACAGATACATTCACTCACACACACATTCACTCACACACACACACACACATTCACTTACTCACACACATTCACTTACACATTCACTCACTCACACAAACACACATTCACTCACTCACATACACACACACACACATTCAGTTACTCTCACGCACATTCACTCACACACACACAAACACACACACATGTTCACTCACATACATTTACTTACACATTCACTCACACACACACACACATTCACTCACACACACATTCACTCACTCATACACATTCACTTACACATTCACTCACACACACATTCACTCACTCATACACATTCACTCACAAATTCACTCACTCACACACACATTCACTCACACACACATTCACTCACTCACACACACATTCACTTACTCACACACATTCACTTACACATTCACTCACTCACACAAACACACATTCACTCACTCACTCACATTCACTCACACACACATTCACTCACTCTCACACACATCCACTCACACACACACATGTTCACTCACTCACACACACACATTCACTCACACACACATTCACTCATACATATTCATTCACAAATTCACTCACTCACAGACACATTCACTCAAACACACACACATTCTTTTATTCACACATATTCACTTACACATTCACTCACTCCCATACACACATTCACTCACTCACTCACATCACTCACACACACATTCAGTCAACTCACACACACATAAACACACACACATGTTCACTCACTCATACACATTCACTTACAAATTCACTCACTCACACACGTTCACTTACACACACATTCACTCACTCACTCACATTCACTCACATATACATTCACTCACTCACAGACACATTCACTCACACACACACACACATTCACTCAAACATTCACTCACTCACAGACACATTGACATGCACATTCAGTTACTCACACACACATTTACTTACACACACTCATTCACTCACACACACACATTCACTCACACACACACACACACAGACACACACACACAAACACATTCACACACACATTCACTCACTCATACACAGTCACTCACAAATTCACTCATTCACACACACATTCACACACACACACACACACACATTCACTTACTCACACACATTCACTTACACATTCACTCACTCACACAAACACACATTCACTCACTCACTCACATTCATTCACACACACATTCATTCACTCTCACTCACATCCACTCACACACACACATGTTCACTCACTCACACACATTCACTTACACATTCACTCACTCACACACACACATTCACTCACACACACATTCACTCACTCATACATATTCATTCACAAATTCACTCACTCACAGACACATTCACTCACACACACACACATTCACTTATTCACACATATTCACTTACACATTCACTCACTCCCATACACACATTCACTCACTCACTCACATTCACTCATACACACATTCACTCACACACACACATTCACTTACACATTCACTCACACACACACACACATTCACTCAAACATTCACTCACTCACAGACAAATTGACATGCACATTCATTTACTCACAAACACATTTACTTACACACACTCATTCACTCACACACATTCACTTACACACACATTCACTCACTCACTCACATTCACTCACATATACATTCATTCACTCACAGACACATTCACTCACACACACATTCACTCACACACACACATTCACTTACACATTCACTCACACACACACACACATTCACTCAAACATTCACTCACTCACAGACACATTGACATGCACATTCAGTTACTCACACACACATTTACTTACACACACTCATTCACTCACACACACACATTCACTCACACACACACACACACAGACACACACACACAAACACATTCACACACACATTCACTCACTCATACACAGTCACTCACAAATTCACTCATTCACACACACATTCACACACACACACACACACACATTCACTTACTCACACACATTCACTTACACATTCACTCACTCACAAACACACATTCACTCACTCACTCACTCACACACACATTCAGTCACACTCACACACACACAAATACACACACACGTTTACTCACTCATACACATTCACACACACACATTCACTCACACACACACATTCACTCACACACACACACACACACAAACATTCACACACACATTCACTCACTCATACACAGTCACTCACAAATTCACTAACTCACACACACATTCACTCACACACACACATACACTTACACACATTCACTTACACATTCACTCACTCACACAAACACACATTCACTCACTCACTCACATTCACTCACACTCACATTCACTCACTCTCACACACATCCACTCACACACACACATGTTCACTCACTCACACACATTCACTTACACATTCACTCACTCACACACACACATTCACTCACTCATACATATTCATTCACAAATTCACTCACTCACAGACACATTCACTCAAACACACACACATTCTTTTATTCACACATATTCACTTACACATTCACTCACTCCCATACACACATTCACTCACTCACTCACATTCACTCACACACACATTCAGTCACACTCACACACATTCACTCACACACACACAAACACACACACATGTTCACTCACTCATACACATTCACTTACACATTCACTCACTCACACACATTCACTTACACACACATTCACTCACTCACTCACATTCACTCACATATACATTCACTCACTCACAGACACATTCACTCACACACACATTCACTCACACACACACATTCACTTACACATTCACTCACACACACACACACACACATTCACTCAAACATTCACTCACTCACAGACACTGACATGCACATTCAGTTACTCACACACACATTTACTTAAACACACTCATTCACTCACACACACATTCACTCACTCATACACAGTCACTCACAAATTCACTCACTCACAGATACATTCACTCACACACACATTCACTCACACACACACACACACACATTCACTTACTCACACACATTCACTTACACATTCACTCACTCACACAAACACACATTCACTCACTCACATTCACACACACACACATTCAGTTACTCTCACGCACATTCACTCACACACACACAAACACACACACATGTTCACTCACACACATTTACTTACACATTCACTCACACACACACACACATTCACTCACACACACATTCACTCACTCATACACATTCACTTACACATTCACTCACACACACATTCACTCACTCATACACATTCACTCACAAATTCACTCACTCACACACACATTCACTCACACACACACATTCACTCACTCACAAACATACATTCACTCTCACTCACATTCACTCACACACACATTCAGTCACACTCACATACACACAAATACACACACACGTTTACTCACTCACACACATTCACTCACACATTCACTCACACACACACGTTCACTCACACACACACACACACAGACACACACACACAAACACATTCACACACACATTCACTCACTCATACACAGTCACTCACAAATTCACTCATTCACACACACATTCACACACACACACACACACACACACATTCACTTACTCACACACATTCACTTACACATTCACTCACTCACACAAACACACATTCACTCACTCACTCACATTCACTCACACACACATTCACTCACTCTCACACACATCCACTCACACACACACATGTTCACTCACTCACACACATTCACTTACACATTCACTCACTCACACACACACATTCACTCACTCATACATATTCATTCACAAATTCACTCACTCACAGACACATTCACTCACACACACACATTCACTTATTCACACATATTCACTTACACATTCACTCACTCCCATACACACATTCACTCACTCACTCACATTCACTCACACACACTTTCAGTCACACTCACACACATTCACTCACACACACACACAAACACATACACGTGTTCACTCACTCATACACATTCACTTACACATTCACTCACTCACACACATTCACTTACACACACATTCACTCACTCACATTCACTCACATATACATTCACTCACTCACAGATACATTCACTCACACACACACATTCACTTACACATTCACTCACACACACACACACATTGACTCACACATTCACTCACTCACAGACACATTCACATGCACATTCAGTTACTCACACACACATTTACTTACACACATTCATTCACACACACACATTCACTCACACACACACACACACACACACACACACACAAACACGTTCACACACACATTCACTCACTCATACACAGTCACTCACAAATTCACTCACTCACAGATACATTCATTCACACACACATTCACTCACACACACACACACATTCACTTACTCACACATATTCACTTACAAATTCATTCACTCACACAAACACGCATTCACTCACTCACATTCACTCACACACTCACATTCAGTCACTCTCACACACATTCACTCACACACACACAAACACACACACATGTTCACTCACTCACACATATTCACTTACACATTCACTCACACACACATTCACTCACTCACACATTCACTCACTCATACACATTCATTCACAAATTCACTCACTCGCAGGCACATTCACTCACACACACATTCACTCACACACACACACATTCACTTACACATATTCACTTACACATTCACTCACTCACAAACACACATTCAATCACTCACATTCACTCACACACACATTCAGTCACACTTACACACACACAAATACACACACACGTTTACTCACTCACACACATTCACTTACACATTCACTCACACACACACATTCACTCACACACACATTCACTCACTCATACATATTCATTCACAAATTCACTCACTCACAGACACATTCACTCAAACACACACACATTCACTTATTCACACATATTCACTTACATATTCACTTACTCCCATACACACATTCACTCACTCACTCACATTCAGTCACACTCACACACATTCACTCACACACACACAAACACACACACATGTTCACTCACTCATACACATTCACTGATACATTCACTCACTCACACACATTCACTTACACACACTTTCACTCACTCACTCACATTCACTCACACATACATTCACTCACTCACAGACACATTCACTCACACACACATTCACTCACACACACACACATTCACTTACTCACACATATTCACTTACACATTCACTCACTCCCATACACACATTCACTCACTCACTCACATTCACTCACACACACATTCAGTCACACTCACACACAATCACTCACAAATTCACTCACTCACAGACACATTCACTCACACACACATTCACTCACACACACACACACACATTCACTTGCTCACACACATTCACTTACACATTCACTCACTCACACACACACATTCACTTACACACACACATTCACTCACACACACATTCACTCACACACTCACATTCAATTACTCACACACATTCACTTACACATTCACTCACTCACACACACACACATTCACCCACACATTCACTCACTCTCTTACACATTCACATGCTCATACAGTTACTCACACACACATTTACTTACACACACTCATTCATTCACACACATTCACTCATTCACAGACACATTCACAGACACATTCAGTCACTCTCACACACAGTCACTCACACACACACACGTTCACTCACTCACACACACATTCACTCACACATATTTCACTCACACACACACTTTCACTCACACACAAATTCACTCACCCACATATTCACTCACAGACACATTCACACACACACTCACTCACACACATTCACTCAGACACACATTCACTCACACACACGCATTCACTCACTCACTCCCACTCACATTTACTCACTCACATACACATTCACTCACACACACACATTCACTCACACACACATTCACTCACTCACCAACACATTCACATGCACATTAATTCACTTACACACACACCCACACATGCACACATTCACACACACATTCATTCACACATTCACTCACTCACAGACACATTCACATGCACATTCAGTCACTCACACACACACGCATTCACTCACACACACGCATTCACTCATTCACACACACAACCACTCACACACATTCAGTCACACACACATTCTCTCACTCAGGTACATTCAGACACACACATTCACTCACTCACACACATATTCACTCACAAACACCTACTCACACACACACACACTCATGGACACTCAAACACTTACAGAAACACACACACTAACACTCACATACAGAGACATACATATACTCACAGACACGCTCACATACACACTCACAGACAATCACACAGAGAGACACACGGATGTGCACATACACATCCTGGAAGTTTTTATAAATTTAGTTCTTGCTACATGGATGCAACTAACCTACATCTGCTGTGCAGATGGGTAGCAGACAATCTCAATGCTGTCATATGTTGAACTTTTTGCATTTTTACTTATCGAGTATAGCTTAAAGCCTAATCTCAATTTATAAAAATACTAAAACATAGATTCCGTTTATTCAATATAAAACATTTACATTTATTTCTTGTGATAGTTTAAGCTACTTTTTAAGTTTTATGAACTTTTGACAATTTTTGAGCAATCTTCCATTGTTACTCATGTATTTGTAAGTAATATTTTTTGTACTTTTAAGGCACTTGGTTTTATAGATGTTTGTGCAAAACGTTCAAAAAATACATGTAATTTAAAGTTTTCTTTGTAAGATGGAAAAATAGAGGGAGTGGTTACTTAGTAATTGTCGACTTTTCACAGTGTACATTTTTCAACCTAACATAAATGATTGTGAAAATTATATTTCTCTGTGGTAAAACCTGAAACATTCCCTGAATGAAATATTATAATTCACCACCTTTTATGGCACAACTCTACCACACATCAGGCAGTTTTAATTCATTCATTGCAGCCTTTGGTGAAGCTTCTTCCTGCAGTCTGGATTCATTTTATTTAGCTGCAACAAAGGTGCCAAATGGCATCATCCCAATTGGGATACATGCCATAGGATACTTGTACTTAAAGCAAGTGAGTTAGTGCAATTTCTTAAATAAAACAGGAAATGCTGTAAATACTCAGCAGGTCAGGCAACACCTGTGTTAACTCAGTTTCTCAGTCCACAGTTGCTGCCTGATCTGCTGAGTATTTTCAGTATTTTCTGTTTTTATTTCAGATTTCCAGTGTCTGCTGTATTTTGAATTTTGATTAGCGTAATTTCCTGAAAGGTCCGAGTCATTAGTGTTTTTAAAGACTGGTGAGTAAATAGGGGTATACTCTTAAACTGTAAAGGCTGTTGAAGCATTGGGAGACATAACTTTCTAAAGAGATCAAAAACTGGATTACGGCCTTTTGTTGAGTTATTATTTTTATTTCATTCATGGGATGTGGGCATCTCTGGCAAGGCCAGCATTTATGCCCATCCATAAATGCCCTTGAAGAGATGGTGGTGAGCCGCCATCTTGAATACAACTGAGTGACTTGGAAGGTCGTATCAAGGGGAAGTTAAGAGTCAACCACATTGCTGTGGGTCTGGAGTCACAAAAAGGTCAGACTGGGTAAGGGCAGCAGATTTCCTTCCTTAAAGGGCACCACTTTGCTATCAGCTCAGCTGAGCTCTGTTCAAGCACTCCTGCCTCTGAATCCAAAGCATGTGGCTTCAAGACTTCAGGACACAATGACGGGGACACAATCATAATGGAAATGGGCTGGATTATATAGCCACCCATGGATGTGTTTCTGGATGGAGAGGGGATGCACAAAAATATGTTGGGTGACTAGCCTATCGCATTCCTGCCCACCCCCATGCTGACCCCCATAACATGCTAGGTGGGCAGGTGCTGAAAACAGCAGCCCACCAGCCATATTTAAATGAATAATTAAATGTCAATTAGATTTGTGTAATGAGCTTGATGTACCAGACAGGTTTCTTACTTCAAACAGGTAACTTTATTACGGAGCTCTTTTAGAAGCTACATGCCTGAACCAGGTCCACAACTAGAAAGCTCCGCCCCTAAGGTTACCCACACTTAGGGCTCATTTGTCAGTATGATCACGTGACCCCTAAAGGTAGCAGGAAAGGTTATACCTACAATCACTGTATTTCCTCCCCTTTAGTCTTTTTACATTTCCTATTTACACAGAATGGCCTGAGCTCATCCTGTTCGTGTGGGCGCAGACCTAACCCAAAATCATGTCAAATCATGTGAGAAGACATTGGGCGTGTGTCCCGACATCATCGCGCTCGCGCACAACGTTACGGTCAGCGGGTGTACACGGGAGTCAGAAGCGCACTCATCAACAATTAAGTTAGCAATTTAGCCCATTAAGGAGCCACTTGTCAGTGATTTTAAGTGGCTGGTCCACTTTTACAGTTGGCAGACGGACCAATTGGCGTTTCAATTGAGGTTTTCACTACAAACTCCATCCAGGGTGGGATAAAATGCCTGGGATTAAATAAAATAAAAGAAGATGTTTGAGGGATGATCTGCTGTGTAGTTTGCTGCCAGGTGCTTGCATTTACATTATTGTCACAGTTTGCTGCAGATTATTGAGCTCATTTCATTTTTAAATTACTGCAGTGGGGGAGGCAGTGGCATAGTGGTATTGTCGCTGGACTAGTAATCCAGAGACCCAGGAATAATGCTCTGGGGACCCATGTTTGAATCCCACCATGCCACAGATGATGGAATTTGAATTCAATAAAAATCTGGAATTAAAAGTCTAATTGAAATAATGGCCAGTCTGAAACAATGCCTTCCAGTAGGCCATGTATACTAAAACATTGGCGCAACATTTCAATAGTTGCTTCATACACATCAATCCAATTAGAATGTACATTGATGATCATGGTACCTAAAAATAGACTAAACATAGTCTATATGCAGTCTAACCCAGGGTTGACCAGGCCACTCCCATGGATGCAGTGGAGCTGAAAGGCCAACATACCATTTGCCTTCTTTACCGCCTGCTGCACCTGCATGCTTACCTTCAGCAACTGGTGTACAAAGACACCCAGATCTCGTTGTACATTCCCCTCTCTCAATTTATAGCCATTCAGATAATAATCTGCCTTCCTGTTTTTGCTACCAAGGTGGTTAACCTCACATTTATCCACATTATACTGCATCTGCCATGCATTTGCCCACTCACTCAGCTTGTCCAAATCACACTAAAGCATCTCTGCATCCTCCTTACAGCTCAACCTCCCACCCATCTTTGTGTCATCTGCAAATTTGGTGATATTACATTTAGTTCCTTCATCTAAATCATTACTATTTATTGTGAATAGCTGGGGTCCCAGCACTGATCCCTGCGGTACCCCAATAGTCACTGCCTGCCATTCGGAAAAAGACCCATTTATTCCTACTCTTTGTTTCCTGTCTGCCAAGCAGTTTTCTATCCATCTCAATACACACCCTCAATCCCATGTGCTTTAATTTTACACGCCAATCTCCTACGTGGGACTTTGTCGAAAGCCTTCTGAAAGTAAAAATAAACCACATCCACTGGCTCCCCCTCATCAACTCTATTAGTTACATCCTCGAAAAATTCCAGTAGATTTGTCAAGCAGGATTTCCCTTTTGTAAATCCATGCTGACTTTGTCCGAACCTGCCAGTGTTTTCCAAGTGCTCAGCTATTACATTTTTTATAATGGTCTCTAGAATTTTCCCCACTACCGACGTCACCCTGACTAATCTATAATTCCCTATTTTCTCTCTACCTCCCTTTTTAAATAATGGGGTTACATTAGCTACCCTCCAATCTGTAGGTTATACCTACAATCACTATAGTTTGTTAGCAAGCCTGTTGACCGGAATTATAGCTGTCCATGCCAAGTATGGCTTGAGTGGGCGGCAGTGAGCAATACATTTTTTGTGGCCTAGATGCAGAACAGTGGGAAAGAAGAAGGGGCACCTCATTCAGGAGCCGCTTGTGTGCATTGGGGCAACCCCTCCAAGGTGTCAGCTGCCACTTCCCTCCTCACTGCCTGCCTCCAAACCCCGACCCCCATCCCCTTTCCCCACTTCCCTGGACTCTCGGAACCCTCCATGCCCTAAAAGCCCAGGACTTACCTGTCTGTAGCAGCCAGCACCCTCCTTCAAGTTCGTCCCTGTAGTCCTGGCAACATCCATTACTGAGCTCTGGCACTGCCCAGACTGCCAGTCAGAATGGCCAGCAGCTCTCAAGGGTGGGACTTCTCCCACTGAGGGTGGAAGTCCCACTCTCAGCTAATTTAGCCCACTCCAGCATGTTATGGCAGCGGGTCGGGCGTCTTTCCAGCATGTTGGCTGCTGCTGACTTTCTAGGGAGGGCAAGCAGTCCACACCCCCATGAATGTTACTGGACTAGTAATTGACAGGTCCAGGCTAATGCCCTGTGGACTCGGCTTCAAATCCCACCACAGCAGCTGGTGGAATTTAATAAATCTGGAATTAAAAGCTACTCTAGTAATGGTGACCTATTAGATTGTCATTAAAAACCCAGCTGGTTCACTAATGCCGTTTAGGGAAGGAAATCTGCTGTCCTTATCTGATCTGGCCTACATGTTACTCCAGACTTACATAATGTAATTGATTCTTTACTGCCCTCTAAATTGGCCTAGCAAGCCACTCAATTGTATCAAACCACTACAGAAAAGTCGAAAAGAAATAAAACCACAGGCATTACATGACATTGACCTAGGCACCGGAAATGATAAAGACACAGATCCAGTCCAGGCAACCCTACATGTTCCTCCCTATGAACAAATGAGGGCTTGTGCCGAAATTGGGAGTGCTGTCCCACTGATGAGTCAAACAACATCCTGACATGATCACACTCAATGATCGTACCTAACAACCAATGACCTGGACACAACATCTCTGGATATGTCCTGTCTCTTCGGCAGGACAGACCCTCTAAAGGTGGAAGCATGCTGGTATACTGTCAGAAGGCAGTTGCCCTGAGAGTTTGACTCCAGATCCCATGTCTCATTACATCAGACAAAGAAACCACATGCTATTTACCACCTACCACCCTCCCTCAGCTGACAAATCAATACTCCTCCATGTGAATAGCATTTGGAGGAAGCACTGAGGGTGGCAAATGCACAGAATGTGCTCTGGGTGTGGGATTTCAATGTGACTCAGTAGCATCACAACTGACTAAGCTGGCCAAGACCTAAAGGACAGGTCTGCCAGTCTGGGTCTGTGGCAGGTGGTGAGGGAACTAACAAGACGGAAGAACCTATTTGACCTCACCAATTTTACAGGTGCATCTATCCATAACAGCATTGGTAGGAGTGACCACAGCACAGTCTTTGTGGAGACAAAGTTCCTTTTCACACTGAGGATACCATTCATCATTTTGTGTGGCACTACCAACGTGCTAAGTGGGATAGATTTTGAACTCAACTAGCAACTCAAAACTGAGCATCCATGAAATGCTGTGGGCCATCATCAGCAGCAGGAATTTATTCAGCCATAATCTGTATCCTCAAGGCCCACTATATCCCCCACTCTACCATTTCCACCAAGCCAGGGCATCAACCCTGGTTCAATGAATAGTGCAAGAGGGCACACCAGGAGCAGCATCATACCTAAAAATGAGATTCCAACCTCATGAAGCTACAACTCAGGACTACATGCCTGCCAAACCGTGCAAGCAGTGTGCAATAGGCAGAGCTAAGTCATCCACAACTAACGGATCAGATCAAAGTTCTGCAGTTGTGAAACATCCAATTGTGAATAGTGGAGGAGAATTAAACTAACTGAACACAAACATCCTCATCCTCAATGATGGGGGAGCCCAGCACAAAACTGCAAAAGACAAGGCTGAAGCATTTGCAACTATCTTCAGCCAGATGTGCCGAGTGGATGATCCATCTCAGCCTCCTCCTGAGGTCCCCAGTATCACAGATGCGACTCTTCAGCCAATTTGATTCATTCCACTTGATATCAAGAAACAGCAGAAGGCACTGGATACTGCATAGCCCTTGGGCTCTGATGTGCTCCAGAACTGACTGTGCCCCTCGGCAAGCTGTTCCAGAAATGCTATAACACTGGCATCTATCCAAAAATGTGGAAAATTGCCAAGGCATGTCCTGTCCACAAAAAGCAGGACAAACCCAATCCAGCCAATTTCTGCCCAGTCTACTCTCAATCATCAGCAGAGGGTAGGTGTCATCGACACTGCTATCAAGCAACAATTACACAGCAATAACGTGCTCACTGACACTCAGTCTGGGTTCTACCACTCACAACCTGCCACTCAGCTCTTGGCTTCATTGCTGCCTTGGTCCAAACATGGTCAAAGCCCTGAACTCAAAGGATGAGATGAAAGTGATTGCCCCAGTCGTCAAGACAGCATTGGGTGACAAATGTTGGCCTTGCCAGCAATGCTCATCTTCCATGAAAGAATAAAAAATATAATCTAGACTGCTATTCCTGGGCAATCCTGAGAGAATTCTGCATTATCGGAAGTGTTTTGCTTTGGATGAGATGCTCAACTGCAACCCATCAATCTGTTCAGGACTATTGGAGGAAGAGTATGAAATTGTCCTGGTGCCCTAGTCAATATTCCAGCCCCCCCACCCCCAACCGCAAACTATGTGCTATATAAATGCATTATTCCTCTATTTCTTCTACAACTGACTGACTGGGAGTAATTGTGACTTTGTGTGATAGTGTAAAGTAGATGATAATGAAATGGCAGGCTGATTGATAGCTTTCCTGAGTCTGTTTCTGTTGATTTCAATGGAAATAAAAATGGGAGATGTGAAACATCTTGATTTGCTATCACCTGCTTACACCATGACACAGTCAAAATGATCTCCACTTTCTCTGTATTGAAATGAGGCTGTAACAACACAGTGATGTTACACAGCTAGTTTTCCACCACTACCCATCCTACTTTGTCAGTACTGAACATAAAACATCCCCATATAAAATGGGCATCCAATGTTGAGAGACTGTAAAGAAGGAGTGCATTCCAAGGGCCCAGTTGCTGTTATAACATGGTTAACAGTAATCATACTTTTTTTTTTGTTTTCCTGTCATTACAACTTTTTCACCTTTGTGACTTCTGCTTAGGGTTGTGGGGTGGAGGGAGTGGGTGTGGAGGAGCTCCCTTCTTTCACCCTACATTCCTCCTTACTCATTCTAAACAGCTAAAGTTCATTTTCCATTGTGACACGCCTGTATCTCAGTTGATGTTAACAATGAGATCAAGCCTCCCAAGTAGCACAGGAGGTCCATGGTATCCATCTGGTAGGATTCGTACTCTATTATATACAAGCTAATGGACTGCTACCTCCAGCTGACCAAAGGGCAGTGTTAACAGGCTCGGTGCTTTACGATGGGTAACAATAGTATATACCACAGGCTGGAGCCGAACCTGAAGCCTATCTCCACCATAGAAACTGCACTGTCAGTGGCCATGAACACCACTCTGCTTTGGCATATTTATGCTGTAATGACATTCCAGGCTTGCCACATGAGACATCATTAATGTCAGCCAATTAGTTGCGAGCAGATGCGTTAGGTAAGTTACGGATAGGTTGGGCCGAATCTTCCGAGGAGGAAATCTTAAGGAATTTTACTCTATCACCGTTAGAGTAAGTATTCATTCAGCAACACAGTGAAAAGCTTTGGGACAATTAAGGAACTTTTCAGTGCTTTAGTGACTAAGTGCGTGTGAGGTAAGTAGGTTGGAGGTGGCAGGGTGGAGGGTGGGTAGGGTGCCAGCTGGTAGGGTAGATAGGGTGGTGAGTTTGAGTAAGGTGATGAGTTTGTGTCAGGTCAGGTCAGCAGGGATTTGGAGGGTCATGGAGGAGTCAGGAGGTCAGTGATTCGAAGGGTCGGGGGAGGAAATCAGAGGGTTGCAGAAGGAGTCAGAGGGTTGGGGGCGGTCAGGGGGTCAGAGAAATCAGAGGGTTGGAGTGATGTTGGAGGTTTGGGAGTACCAGATAGTCAGGAAGAGTCGGAGGAATTGGATGGCCTGATAGGTGTTAGAGGGTATGGGGAAGTTAGAGGGTTAGGGAGTCGAATCGTTGCGGGGGAGTTGGAGGGTTTTGGGGGTGTCAGAGGATGGGAGGGAAGTCAGATGGTCAGGGGAATCGGAGGGTCAGAGGACAGTTGGGGGTTCGGGGGGGTCGGGGGGAGTCAGGGAGGCCAGTGGAGAGTCGGGGTGGGTGTGTCATTTTTATAATTATCTAAGAGTTGGACCTGGTTTTTCTCCTAATACTTCCTGGGTAACTATCCTATCCAAGTAACTGAGTCAGAAACCTCCAAAGTCTCCAACTCTAACTCAGAGTTTCAGAATTTTTCAGAGGGTCCCAGGATGCAGGGGAATTGCCCATCGGAAGTTCATACTTCCTGGGCAATTCACACAAAGTCCTTGCATTGAGTCACCCATCCTAATATCTCCTTCTTTGGCTGTTTTAATTTTTGTCTAATTTTGCAGTCACGTGATGCAGCTTGGGTCATTTTCCAATGTTACAGGAACTGTCTAAATGTAGTTTATTGTTACATATGCAAAATTGCTGATTACTGTGTTCCTCTAGGGGCTTCTTGGAGCTGGTATTTTTGCTCGCAGCTTGCAGCTGGCTTTGCTGCCTCCTGGCAGCAAAGTCCTGATATGGACTCACTACAGTCTGCACCCCTTGTACTGCTATATGGCAGCCTGTTTGCTTTCTCTCTGACACATGCACAGGTATCTGGGGTGATTGACAGGAGGGCGCTCCCGAGAGACAACAGCATCATGTGAGCTCACTCATGCAATGCTGCTAGTACCAGGCATTGTTCCTAACAGCCACTGACCTGACTAATGAACAGTAACATGGGATACAATGGAATGACTTTGGAAAAAGTACATGTGAAGGTGCTAAATGATTATGTACTATGTAAGACTGTTGGGGAGTGCCTGCATGTAAGATTTTGTGTCAAGTAACACTTCCAGCAGAAGTTAAAAGCAAAAAGCAGCGGATGCTGAAAATCCAAAACAAAAATAAAAATACCTGGAAAAACTCAGCAGGTCTGGCAGCATCTGCGGAGAGGAACACGGTTAATGTTTCGAGTCGGTATGACTCTTCAACAGAACTAAGTAAAAATAGAAGAGAGGTGAAATATAAGCTGGTTACTTCTTTGGGTGTAATCTGACCTGCATTACCTCTGTGGAATTAGTTGTCATGCTGATAAGTAAAATCAGGCTTCTGTCTCCCTAATCTCCCTGATTCTGACTGCCTGTCTCCATATTTCTCTTTTTCTATCCCTCGTTGTTTTCTACATCTACTTTTATCTGGGTTTTTTGTAAATACTTACAGCTACATGCTTGCACTGGAGTGCAATGGCATCCATCATGGTCTTGGTAATCTAAATCCAAGTCACAAATTTGCAACTCGTAATCTAATCCACAAAAAACAGGACAAATCCAGTCCAAACACTACCTCATCAGCCTCCTCTCAATCATCAGCAAAGTGATGGAAGGTGTCATTGACAATACTATCAAGCAGCACTTACACAGGAATAACCTGCTCATTGATGCTCAGTTGGGGTTCTGCCAGGGCCACTTAACTACTAACCCCATTACAGCCTTGATCCAAACATCAAAAAAAGAGCTGAGCTCAAGAGGTGAGATGAGAATTACTGCCCTTGACATCAAGACAGCATTTGACCAAGGAGCCCAAACAAAACTGAAGTCAATGGGAATCAAGGGGGAAACTGTCCTCTGGTTGGAGTCATATCTAGCACAAAAGAAGATGGTTGTGGTTATTGGAGGTCAACCATCTCAGTCACAGGATATCACTGCAGATGTTCCTCAGGGTAGTGTTCTAGGCCCAACCATCTTCAGCTGCTTCATCAATGACCATCCTTCCATCATAAGGTCAAATGTAGGCATGTTCACTGATGATTGCACAATATTTAATATCCTTGCAGCTCCTCAGATACTGAAGCAGTCTATGTCCATATGCGGCAAAACCTGGACAACATCTAGGTTTGGGCTGATAAGTGGCAAGTAATATTCATGCCCTGCAAATTACCATTGACCAGAAACTGAACTGGACTGGTATACAAGAGTATGACAGTGGCTGGAAATTCTGCATCAAGTAATTCACTCCCTGACTCCCCAAAGCCTGTCCACCATCTACAACTTACAAGTCAGGAGTGTGATGGAATACTCCCCCTTGCCTGAATGAGTGCAGCTCCAACACTCAAGAAGCTCGACACCATCCAGAACAAAGCAGCCCGCTTGATTGGCACCCCATCCACAAACATTCACTCCCTCCACCACCGACACACAGTTAAAGTTGTGTGTACCATCTACAAGATGCACTACAGCAATTCAGCAAGGCTCCTTCAACAGAATCTCCAAGCTCGCCACCTCTGCCACCTAGAAGGACAAGGCCAGCAGAGGCATGAGAACACTCATGCAAGTTCCCCTCCAAGCCACATACCATTTTCACTTGGAAATATATCGTTGTTCCTTCACTGTCGCTGGGTCAAAATCCTGGAACTCCCTTCCTAACAGCACTGTTGGTGTTCCTACAACACGTGGACTGCAGCAGTTCAAGAAGCCAGCTCACCACCACCTTCTCAATGGAAAGAAGAAATGGGCAACAAATTCAGTGATGCCACATTCAATGAAGGAATAAAAAAATGCCAACACACCCCTTCCAGAGGATGATTGTGTGTTAATGTGCATTCAAACACACTCGGTTTAAACTTGGCCCAAATGTGAATTGAGATTTGTTGCCAGGCAACCAAATTCATCTTCCATCAAACAGCACAGTGGCATCACCATAAAATACATCAATGCATTTGTTCTCTTGGACAAGTAACACATGCACACTTTGTGTCAGCTAGCCCCAAATGGTTCAAGGAGCAGATTGCCTGTGAATCTCAACATAAATGGAAGGATCAGTCTTTCTGAACTCCAAGTTAAGAGAAGTTACACTGTTATGTAAAAGCAGAGTGTTGATTTCATTATTAGGATTGGAACAAAGTAAGATATCAGCTGCAATTCTATTTCTAGATGTTTCAATATGCAAATCTCTCTATCATTACAATTCTATTTTACCTGTTTCCCTGACTCACAATAAATTGACAAAAAAATTAAAATGTTGTGACAGATATTACAAGAAGATCAGAATGGGAATCAAAAAATTAAAAATTACTGAGGCAGATGTGTTTTAGGGAACTGCAAGCTTAATTATTCCTTCCCTCATATTCCTTCATCTCCCTTCTGTGAGGATATGCAGAGACCAGGTGTCTCTACATAGAGAGGGAATACAAAGAGGTAATTATCCCTCGACCCTTTTGTGCCCTTTTCTTTTGGCTAAATCAAATTAGTTTTGATAGAGACAGAGCTGCTTGCCCACATGTCAGCTTAGAGATACAATGTGCATGGTTTGTCAGACAAGGGCTTCCTCCACAACCTCACCTAAACACCCAAGGTGAATATCCATAAATTGAGGGCAATGAGATTTGCCACAGTTCACAAACACCACATGACATTTTCCATCCCTCTGCCACTTTTTTTACACCTACCACATGCTAATAGCAATGGGGTACCGAGCCCAGGTCCTGAAGGATTACCCTCCCATCTACTCCGCTTACCACCACTGGACGAGGCCACCCACAGGAAGGTGGCAGTTGGACTCGAGAAATGATAAGTAATGACCACTGGATGAGGAGAGTCTTTTGGGGCCTCCTGTTCTTCCCTCTTCCCAGTGCCACCCTGGCCCAAATCCTGTACATCCGCTTGGCCACAAATAAACAAATCGCTACCATCTAGTAGAATAAGGGAAGCAGGTACATGGGAACACCACCACCTGGAAGTTCCCCTCCAAATCATTCACTATCCTGACTTTGAAAAATTTTGCCATTCCTTAACTGTTGCTGGGTCAAAATCCTGGAACTCCCTCCCTAGCCACACTGTGGGTGTACCTACACCCCGTGAACTGCAGCGTTTCAATAAGGCAGCTCACCACTACCTTCTCAAGGGCAATTACGGATGGTCAATAAATGCTGGCCTAGCCAGCGATGCCCACATCCCGTGAATGAATAAAAATAGAACACCACACATTCGTTCTGTGGTGGTAAACTGGGCAAGACAACTAGCTCCCAAACCAGGCAAGGTTGCAGGAAGCACAATAGAGGCTGATGTAAAAGGAAGAGGGTCCTTCTGAGATTACATATGAAATTTCACCTTGCTCTGCCAGAGTTGCCTGTTCACAGTCTGTGCCAGACTTCAGGGGGCTTAATCTAGAGGCCCTGCAGGCAAAAGATGTCAGTGCATGAATTTGGTTAATTTAAACCAGCAGCCAAAATTCAGCTCTCCATGCTTACTGTTTATTCCAGACTGTACTTCTTATAAAAAAGTTGAAATGATTGTTTTAGCAAACATTAAGCACACTATCTAGTCCAGCAGATTTAAAAAAGCTACAAAAAATATATGTCGCTGAAAAATGAGACATGTCAAAGCTTTTTGTTTTGCACTCATCAGGACATTTGCAAGAATACCAAATGGAAAAGGAACAACAAGTTATACTTCATGAGAAGAGAGTGCTGATTGGTTGGCAAGTAGACTCTGATTGGTAAGGCATTTAAATTCAAACCAGAGGAATGAACCCGAGCATAGCTGTCGCCTATTTTGTTCAGTTGAAACATGAGCAATATGTATACATGGTCTTTCTATCTGCAAAGATCAGAGCTCTGTGTATTAATATATGCAGCTTCTAGCACACTTATGTGTGCCACACTGCTTATCAGACGAGCTGGCAGTATGCCACACTTATGTGTGCTGGAAGCTGCATATTAATACTGTCATAAATGCTTTCATCACAGAAAATGATTCATCTTCAAGGACTAAGAACATTCTGAAAGAATTTGTGTCTTTTAAAAGACACTGTTCTATAAAAGGTTAATGCAAGGATTCTGGTTGCTACTGTTCCTGGAAAAGACAGCATTTTACAAGAAAAGGTAATTAAGTAGTTTCAAAGAAGCTGGAAACCTCGTGACCCAGGTGGACTGTTTATAAATTGGTCACATGGTGGTTTATGTCTTTGAAAAACAAACCATGCCCTGAAGACTGACTTTAAAAGTTGTTTTTTCTTTTGCTTTGGAGGAGAAAAAAGATCAACTGCTTAGGTAAAGAACACACCAGCTCCTGAAGCTCCAGGCCCAGTCCTAAAGCAGAGAGTGATTGGAAGTTGCTCCAAAGTCGCTCTACATTCTGAAATCAACTGACTGCAAGTTTTCCTAGAGTCCACCTGAAAAGCAGTGCAAAAGTCATCAATTGTTTCTCAGACCAGTGCTGAGAGACCAACCGTATCATTCGGACACCATTTTAAGGACCCCACCATCTATCCTTTTCCCTTGGCTTTTAATCTTTTGGCAGAATTCCTCTATTTTATTTTATTCTTTGTGCGTGTGAATTAGGGCATGTAGAAAGAGTAATCATTGTACTTTTGTATTTCATACAGTATATTAATAAGCTTTGCCTTCTTCTTGATGAGTCTGGTTTTATAATGAACTAATAATTTTGTTGTTTATTGAAGAAATCTGGGCACTGAATGGTTAGTTTGAGATTCGTAGGTAAAACACACATTTAGTTATATAGCTATCTGGAGAAATAATTTAAAAATATATTATGACCCATGGGGTAGTGGAACTAGAGACAGACAGTGCACTCCTCCCATCTCAGTCAAAGCATGGTTTAAAGTATTGTACGCTGACAGTGCATTACTCACAAATTATCATATGGGTAATTGATCAGCTTGAACAGGTGCCACTAAATATGTTTTGACTTTGTTATTACCGCTCTGTTCCAGCGAGTGATAACAAAATACATATATATTATATGATTAATCTCTGGATTATTTTTGTCTTCAGAAATACCAGGTTATTTTTTCAAATGCTGATCTGACCCATGGAGTAGTGGAACTAGGGATAGACAGTGCACTCCTCCCATCTCAGTTGTAACAATATACAGAGCCCTGTTCTTTGCAGACAGAAAGAACATGTACACACATTGCTCCTGTATCAACTGAACAAAATAGGTGACAGCCATGCTCTGGTTCATTCCCCAGGGAAAAGCCATGATCAATCAGTGCCTGGTTTGAATTTAAACAAAGCTTAGCTGTTAACTGTCGGTCATCAATTAACTGGTGCATTCACCATGGCAATGCTTCTACCAATCAGAGTCTACTTGCCAACCAATCAGCACTGTCTTCTCATGAAGTATAAATTGTTGTTCCCTTTACATTTGATATTCTTGTGAATGTCCTGATAAGTGCAAGACAAAAAGCTTTGACATGCCTCTTTTTTCAGTGATGCTCAAGTTCTGTACTGCCAAATGGCTATAAAAAATATACAAGACCATGTTTCGATGAAGAGTCATATCGACTCGAGCCGTCAACTGTCTTCCTCTCCGCAGACGCTGTCAGACCTGCTGAGTTTTTCCAGCTATTTTTGTTTTTGTTTCAGATTTCCAGCATCCGCAGTATTTTGCTTTTATTTTATTTTATAAAATTGTTTAAGAGATCTCCTCTCCTCTCCCCTAACTACCTGCCTATAGCGTTAATTTAACAATCCCCTGTTTCCATCAGAGGGCCCTAGAGGGCCCATAGGCTAGAGAGAGGCCATACACTGCAGCACACTGCCTGCAAGCACTGGTATCCTATGTTTACTTTAGTCCAAGCTGATGTACAATACTTGAGCCAGTGTGGAACTAGTGAGGAGGGAGGTTTGGAATGGTTCCAGAAGAAGACTATGTAACCCTGAGATATTCATGCAGAGAATCTCATCAGTTGAAATTGTGATATAGAGAGCACCTGTATTCCCCCAAAGGCAATCTCTTATCACTTATCTAGGTGCCTTAGAGAGGGCGGGGAGTGCAGAGGGGAGGGGATTGTCTTAAATTACATCACTTAAAGGCAACTGACACTTCTTAAAAGGGGTGGGAGGGCTGGTGGTGGTGAACTAGCTCCGTATGTAAAGAGCAGGAAACACTGCTCAAGAAAGAAATGGCTCCACATCCTTCAGAACAGGCCTTTTGGTTCTCCAACATTACTTTGTAGGCCTGGTCCAGGTAGCCAACAGGTGGAAGGAAACCCTGATACCCTCAGGGGCAAAAATCCAAGCAAATCCTTTGTTAATAGCAGGACGAGGTTGCAGAGAAGGGTTATGCCACATGCTTATCTTCCAGGATAGGGCAGTAATGTGACTATCTTTTGGCTCATAATCTCAGCAGACTTGGTGTGGCAAAGTGGAGTGCTAAGTACCTTTAAGAGAATGTAGCTACTTGACCATGTGACTGTATTGGCCAATCGCTACACAGCGCAGGGTTCTTGGGTAACTGTAAGTCTAAAGCTGGAGGTGATTGAAGAAGCACACATGATGTTAGTGCTCTGTTATTTGTTCCAATAAACTACCAGTGTTTAAAAACAAAAAAACTGCGGATGCTGGAAATCCAAAACAAAAACAGAATTACCTGGAAAAACTCAGCAGGTCTGGCAGCATCGGCGGAGAAGAAAAGAGTTGACGTTTCGAGTCCTCATGACCCTTCGACGTTTGTTCAGTTAATCAGTCTCTTTGCCTATTTTGTTTCAAGCACCAACTAGATGTGTTAATATCAAGGCTGCAACTAGCATTCACTGGACAAAGTGAACCTGATAACTGAAAACATAAAACTGGTGACGAGGATAAACTGGATCAATTGTCGGCAATCAAAAAAGCTGGCCTAAGCCAGCTTCGTTACTTCACTACTACCTTGAAAGCTGTTTGAAAGTGCAGTCTCCTTAGTCATCGAGTATACCGCAGTTTGGGCATCTTGCACCATTCGACTCCATTTCCGATGACTGATCTCATTATGTCGAATGCCTAGCGTTCTTCTTTACTGCTAACGACATCACGAGGGGAGGACAAGAAGAGAGCGATTCTTTTATCCACATGTGGGAGCAAAATGTATGGGCTGATCCACAGCCTCACATCATCTAACACCCTCGACTTTCAATGAGTTACTAAACATTGTAAAAAACCACCTGAAGCCAAAACACTCAGTCACCATGCAGCATTTTAAATTCATTTTGAGGAATAGGCTTCCAGGAGAGACAATCGCTGGCTATGTAGCTGCTTTAAGGGAATTAACGGAATACTGTGGGTTTAGAACTTCAATTACTAACATGTTGAGAGACCGATTGATGTGTGGAATCAGCGATAATGCTATTCAAAAGCGATTGCTATCTGAAACTACTCTAGATTTCAGTAAGACATTAGAATTGGCAACACCATGGAGATCGCTGTTAGAGACTCGGAGGCAATAAAAGACACACAAAATGGTGCCATCCATCTTGTAGAGCAGGAAGGGCCGGCAACAAAAGGCACGAAAACGTCAGACCCTGCAGAAAGGCACTATGTACAGACCATTGAAGAACAACAGTACTACAGTGAAAATCCACGACATTAATGAGAGAAATGCATTGAGGCAGCCGGCAGGCAATCGACATATTGAATGCTTTTTCTGCCAATGCAATGATCACCTAATGCGGCACTGTAAGTATATGCTGAGACAGCAATTTTAAAAACAAAGGTAGAAAAAGTGCAATCTGCCTCGTTGAAGAATGAGAGGAGACAGAATCTGACATCTATTCGTTATACAATATATGGATAGAACTGAGCCAATCCAGGTCATCATTGGAGTCAATGAACAACCCATCAAGATGGAGGTTGATATGGGGGCATCAATGTCTGTCATAGGAGAACATACATTCAGATACTTGAACAAAGGAGTCCATCCTTTAAGTTTGGAAGAATCGGGCACTAAATTAAAAACATATACAGGTGAAGAAATAAGAGTGAAAGGAATACGTCAAGACCTGGTGCAGCATGGGGAGCAGTCTGCAAATTTTCCCCTTATAGTAGTAGCTGGGAGGGTTGCCAGTTTAATTGGTCGGAACTGGCTCAAAAAGATTAAATTGCAATGGGCCGAGATTTTTCAAATCAGAACAAGAAACTTACAGGAATTGTTACATTTCCATTTTCAGTGTCAAGCTAGGAAGGATTTGTGGGCTACAAGCCAAAATCCACATGGACCCTGATGCAATTCCCCAGATTTATCAGAGCCAGACCAGTCCCTTATGCTCTTTGGGAAAAGGTCGCGACCAAGATAAACTGGCTGGAAAAGTTGGGTATCTTACAACCGGTGCAATTTTCGGAATGGGCAGCACCCATTGTACTGAAGCCAGACCAGAGTGTTTGCTTATGCGGTGACAATAAGTTAATTGTAAACAGAGTGGTCAAACTTGAATGACACCTGATACTGAAGATTGACGAATTATATTCGAAATTGGAAGGGGGCAGCATATATTCAAAACTCGACATGAGCCACGCCTACCAGCAGGTAGAGTTGGAAGAAGGCTCTAGGGAATTCGTGACCATCAATATGCATCGAAGATTGTACCAATACTTGACTACCCTTTGGCATCTCATTGGCGTGTGCAATTTTCCAGCATACCATGGTAAATCTGCTTCAGGGACAGCCCCATGTTGTTGTTTATCTGGATGATGTCTTAGTTGCTGGATGAACTGACGAAGGACACTTAGCTAATTTGGGGGAGATGCTGAAATGCTTCTCACAAGTGGGGATGTGCTTGAAGTGAGAAAAATTTATTTTCCAAACCAAAGCGGTGAAGTGATGGTGTGGCAGGTGGATAGGAGCCTGCCCGCCATGGAAATGGCGTGTATCCTTGAATGCATAAATAATGTGGCAGGTTTGGGATAATACAGCATGAAAACCCACCATCGCGGCCGATGAGTACAACGTTGTTTTACCTGCCCGCTACCACACTTAGTGCAAATTGGGGACGATTCTTTTTTTGGGGGTGGGCCTAGGGTTTATTATCGACAAGATCTCATTGTCCTATGTAGGATCAGCCTTAATACAAGGAGCCCAGTATGTCAACTTCTTTGTTCAAACCATGGAGAGAAGCCCACCCTTACCATGAACCTATAGTTTGCTGAGGATTATTTCCTTTATCTCATTCTTTGCTTTTTTCCTGATGTTTCACAGTTCCCAGGAAACACACCAATTTTTAAACATACCCAGTCATTATCCCCATTATTCGTTTCCACCTCTAATTCGTTGTTTAAACTTAGAGCTGCTCATGGGCCAGCCATCCAGTCCAACTGTTTTGCTCCCTTATCAAACATTTTACCATAAAATAACTCACTGAGCTGGATTTAACTAGGCAAGGGTGAGCAGGACTTCCTCCCCTAGGGTCCTTGATCCTATGGAAGGCCAGCTGCTGTCCAGCTGAATGCCTGAGTAGCATTTAATTTGGCAGGTTTTCCCCAGAGGAGGCAACACAAGGTTTATTATTGTCATTTTCAGTCATTTAAAACTGGTTGCTCATTGGTTACAGATTTAACTTGCTTCTTTTTTGTATAAACCCACTTTCACTGTATTTATCAAACTTTAACAAGTTATCACTCTTAATACTGTAAACAATAGTTTTGAATGAGTTTAAAATGCTGCTTGGTGGTGCTGATCATGGCAGATTTTACTTTCAACAAAATGCAAATGAGTTTGAGTGGAAAATATATATATAATGAGAGTCTGCACTTTGTCAATTACCCTCCATAAGAATAACTTCTGTTTGAGCTGGAAAGTCTATGTTGAATGGAAAAAAAACAAATTTCTTGTTATGACATGGTAAATTCTCTTTGATTGGACCAGCAGCTCAGGAAGGCAGGTCCTCAATTGGAGAGAATGACCTGGCGACAGTGAAGGAATGGCAATATATTTCCAAGTTAGGATGGTGTGTGGCTTTGAGGAGAACTTGCAGGTGGTGATGTTCCCATACATCTGTAACCCTTGTTCTTCTAGGTCATAGAGTCAGAGGGTTGTCCTTCATTGCCTCTAGGCCCAAAATCTGACAGTTGTAGCTTTCCTTCTGGACAAATGGCCATGCAATTGTGACTGGCAGCCTTTCCCCCTGGTTTTGTGCCACTGCAATGTTGGGACATTCAATGCCCGAGCAATGACTTCCCACTCTCCCCCACTCACCCCTGCCTGTGCAGTACCAATGGCACTTCCTTACCAAATGCTCAGGCGCTATTGCCCCACTGACCCTTTTATGGGGCTGGAACCAGCATGTCTGTTTCCCCAGTCTTTCACTGCTTCCCTTCAGCTTATCAACAACAGACAATGCATATAGCCCATACACCTCTTTCAAAATGCAACCTCCACTTAACAGGCTTCTTAATAAGCTTCTTAAATGCTTTAATTGGGCTCATCAGGAGATGGTGGGATTGCTGTCCCACCCTCCCCTCGCCCTGGTGGAGGGTGTGAATGTTTAGGGTGGGTGGATGGGGTGCCAGCTCACTTGATTGGCACTGCACCCACCACCTTAAACATTCACTCCTCCAACCACCAATGCACAGTGGCAGCAGTGTGTACCATCTACAAGGTGCACCAAGGCTCCTTAGACAGCGCCTTCCAAACCCCCACTAGAATAACAAGTGAAGCAGACACATGGGAACACAACCACCTGGAAGTTTCCCTCCAAGCCACACACCATCCTGACTAAGAAATATATTGCCATTCCTTCACTGTCACTGGGGTAAAATCCTGGAGCTACCTTCCTACCAGCACTGTGGGTGTGCCTACACCACATGAACTGCAGCAGTTCAAGAAAGCAGCTCACCACAACCTTCTCAAGGGCAATTAGGGATGGGCAATAAATGCTGGCCCAGCCAGCGATGCCCACATCCCGTGAAAGGATAAAAAAGAATCATGCTGGTGTCTTGAAAGTGACATGCCAGTCGGAGCAGGTAATTTCCTCCAACTCATACCCCACCTTCCCACCTCTATTCCCAAACCCATGGGTTGGGGTGGGATCGGAGGGGAGCGGTGAAAATCCAGCCCAGAGAGTTTTTGTCTCGGAACTCTTTTTCACATTCTCTTCATTTAACTGCCTAAGTATTAAAACTGACACATCTATTAGCTTATTACTGATGTTGAGGTTAAAATACAAACAACACCATACTTCATATATACTGACAATAAAAACTAAAGAACAAATATCACAAAAACAATGACAAACATTGAGATTATTTTGTGGGAGATATGCCAATGATGAACTTCAGTTCCATGGATAGATTAGAGAAGCTTGGGCTGTCCTCCTTGAAGATTAAGAGAAGGCTTGATAGAAGTATTGAAAATCATTAGGGATCTGGATAAAGTCGACAGGGACAAACTGTTCCCATTGCCAGAAGATTCATGAACCAGAGGACACCAATTTAAGGTAACTGGCAAAAGAACCAATGGTGATGAAGGAAAAGCTTTTTTACACCAAGGATCCTTCAACAGCACCTTCCAAACACACGATCACTACAATCTGGAAGGACAAGGGCAGCAGATAGATGGGAACACCGCCACTTGGAAGTTCCCCTCCATCCTGATGTGGAAATATATCACTGTTCCTTCACTGTCGCTGGGTCCAAATCCTGGAACTCCCTTCCTAACAGCACTGTGGGTGTACCTATACCACATGGACTGCAGCAGTTCAAGAAGGCAGCTTACCACCATCTTCTCAAGGGCAGTTAAGGATGGGCAATAAATGCTGGCCTATCCAGCAAAGCCCACATCCTGTGAATGGTTAAAAAAAAAGTGACTGATTAGGATTTGGAATGCACCGCCTGATTATAATGGTGGCAAATACAGTCGTGGCTTTCAAAAGAACATTGGATAATTATCTGAAGAGAAAAAATTTGCAGGGTTACAGGGAAAAGGTGGTGAGTAAGATTAGCTGAGTAGCTCTTGCAGAGAACTGGCGTGGGCAGGATGGGCTGAATGGCCTCCTTCTGTGCTATAACTATTCTATGTTTCAATGATTCTAAAATTTTACATATCTGCATCAAATATACAAACCTTCACAATGGACAATACTGCTAACTGAATGAAGGAAAGAAACCAATTTGTTCTTTAAATTGGACTTTATTATTTTTCTGTAAATCACTCTGAACAATCCGAACTCTACTGCAAAAGTAACAGCTACATTGTAAAGATATGATATTTTCTCAAATTTTGAGCAGTTTTTAAAGCTGTAAGGAAGTATATCAGCTTCTGAAAGCTGGAGAAAATATCAAACGTTCTCTTGCAGCCTGTCTCAGGTCAGTGGAGTCGCTCCATTGCTTTTTTTGGCTCCAATCTTCTTTTTTCAACAAACCGCATACTTATATTTGGCCCTGTTTCAACTCAGCAGTAAACTGGTGTTCGCAGCAGAATGAGTTTCTTTTAGGTTATGTTAGTTTTAGTTATGCATTATGTTTTTTGAGAGAAGTTTGCTGAAGTGGTTTGAGATTTTTGTTGAAAATTGTAACTAGCCAATACAGATGAAAACTTTTTGTCGCAGGCTACACTTTCTTGTGGAAGTAGAAAATAACTGAACATTCCCTAGGGTTACAGCTGGCAGTCTATGTGGAAACAATTGCATGCACCACTTATGTAGCTGGATAGAGCAAATAAATAGGCTTCTCTCTGGCGTCTGAACCGCATAGTCGAGGATAGATTCAGAGCGAGCTTTTCAGCAGAGGTTGAAATATTGAAAAGGTGTTGCAAGTGGTTTGTAACAAATAGTTTGATACTTGTGTCTGGTTGATAAGGAGAAGGTATCAAAAGTGTTTAAACTAACCAGTTGAGAAATCTGACTTTTAGGGAAAAAAGCAGTTGACCGATAAACAAAAAGCACAGGCCACTGGCAGTCTGAACAGAACAAGCAGCTGCCAATATTAAATGAGAGACCTTTCTCTCTCTTTCTCTCTCTTGCTCCCTGGAGGAAGTCAAGTTAAGTTAAGTTATCTTATATATGTATGTACATACTTGCTCGCAAGTATCTGGATGCATTTGCCTAAGAAGCTGGTGTGATCATGTAGATAGATGACAGATCAAAATGTCTCAAATATACAGCAATAACAATACAACTTGTATTTATAATGCGCCTTTAACATTATTCAATGTTCCAAAATACTTTACAGAAGCATTATAAAAGCAATTTTGAGATTTTTAAGGAGATATTAGGTCAGATGACAAAAGTTTGATCAAAGAGGTAGGCTTTAAGAACTGTCTTGAAGGAGGAAAGAGATAGAGAGGCAGAGAGGGAATCCCAGAGTTTAGGCTTAGACAACTGAAGAAACTGCCAGAAAACATTTATTTTGTTTTAATTTAAAGGTTTAATTGGAGTAGCTAATAAATAACACTGGCTATTAGAGAAACACATTCATTTTGTTCATGAGTTGTGAAGCATTTCTCACTCGTCATTTTCTTACAATGAAACAAACTGGAAAGAAAAGAATGTCAACAGGGAAAGAAACTCAAGATTTCCTGGTAGATTCTTGAAGGAAAGTGTATTGATAAACAATTTTAATCCAAGGCTATATCATTAAGGGTGTTTATGTAAAGCTAATCCTGAGACATTAATGTGATGCCATGTGATAACAGAATAACCAATGTGCATTTGCAAAACTGTGACAACCAGGCAGCTTCAAACTAGTTTCCATTTCATGGAATGCAATTCTCCAATGGGGTTCATCCGTGTTATCAGGTATGTCTCTATTTCAAGTGGTCGTGTAGCAATGGGGTCAAGTTGTAGGACTGATGGGCAAGACAGCAGCTGTGTTTCTCTACTGGCATGTGTTCAATCAAATTGCTGAAGTCCTGGCAATATTCAGTCATGGCTGAGTGGGAGGGAGGGACAGAGTGTTCACTTACTGTTTGTACATTTTCTCCTTGTCTACTTATCTCTCAGGCTCAATCACTTCACATCGCTCTCCCATTTCTTTCACTAACAATCTAAATCATTAGATCCACCCCTTTCTGCTTTGTCAGATAAATTGTGTATAATAAGCTTGGATAAAAAAGTAAAAACTGGAAATCTCTAACAAAAATATAAAATCCTCAAAATCCATGATGAGCCAATCAGCATCTGAAGATAGACTCACATTTAAGGTGTAAAAGATTTTTTTAGAACTGGAAACTGGAAGAAAAGCAAGCTCCTCAATAAAAATTACCAGGACAAAATGAGGAAACAACAGGTAAAAGTAGATCAGGAATTCTAACTCAAACACAGAGAAGTAGTTTCATGGCATCAAACAGAAGTTTTGAAAAGCTGGGAGAGAGTGAAAATTAGTGATGCAATTAATGATTTGAATGGTTTGCCTGGGCTTCTTGATCTGGGTATTATACTTTATAATATTTCTGTAATGATCAATTCAATTATTTTGTTTCAACAACAAGCCAGGCTGAAACTAGGCTAATTAGCACAATGATATGCAGTGTTAATTAGTAACCAAATCTGGATTAATTATGTATACTAGCAAGCATTTCATGTCATTATTGAGTCATAGAATGGTTACAGCACAGAAGGAGCTCCTTTGTGCCTGTGTCGGGTCTCACCTAGTGCCACTCCCTGGATTTATCCCAGGGCCTTTGAAAATTTTTCCTCTTCAGATAATGATCCAATTCTATTTTGGAGGTCACATATGAATCTGCCTCTGCCACAGTTTCAAGCGGTCCATTTCAAATCTTAACCATTTGCTGTGCCTCATGTCACTGTTGCTTCTTTTTCCAATCTCCTTAAATTGGTGCCCTCTGGTTCTTTAAGTTTCCGCCAATGGGGCCAGTTTCTCTTTATCTACTCCAGACCCTGCATGATTTTGAATACTTCTGTCAAATCTCCTCTCAATCTTCTTTGCTCCAAGGAGAGCAGACCCAGCCTATTCTCTAATATATCTATTAGCTGAATTTCCTCATTCCTGGAATCACTCTAATGAATCTTTTATGAGTCCACTCTAATGCCTTCACATCCTTCCTAAAGTGTGGTCCTCAGAGCTGGACACAATACTGCTAATGAATGGAAGGTCCTTAGCCAATGGTGGATCCTTGGGTTGGCTCCTTTTCAGAGGAACATTATGAATGTTACATTAAACCATTATCATCTGGGGCACTCTTTCTACACCGCATTTCAAAAAGCCACCAGATCCGTCCAGGGATCAGAATCGTGGCTTGAGGACTCCAAAAGCCTACACAATTAAGACACCAACTGACTCAGATATTGTAGTCCAGTCAATCATAGAACGTAGATTTTGAGGTGAGTCACAAGTTAACCGTCCAAGAGATAACCTTTGTCCTTAAGCAGCAAGCCTCCTACTTGCTATGCAGGTATTGGAGAAATAAAGTTTGCTGTATGACTGCTCTGCTGGTGATCACACAACAATTGCACATTAAGGAGCCTGCATGGCAACATGGTTGATGAGTGGCAACATGGCAACAAAATAATGAATTCTGAATTTGGGGGTCCTTCAATAGGTGCAAAGCCCAGAACCCTATCCTGCTTCTTCCAGGTGTCCACTGAGAAGAGGATGAAAGTACTTTCTCTGACAAACAAGGCATTAGCAACCTACTTAATGTCTGAGTAAGTTTAGATTCAGAATACTTAATGGGATTTCATTTTGTCACTATCAACTTGCTTTGACCAATTAAATATATTTTGTTACATTAGTAGATGCTTTTTGCGTCCTGGATAACCACGAGTACAGGACATCCCTCCAGTTGCTCAAGCTCAGGCTTTGGATTTCTGAGTTTGGGAAGCAGCTGAAGTCACAGCGTAGTATTCGCAAGGCTGAGAATTTGCCGGAGTACACATTCCAGAGGGTGGTCACCCTGCAGCTTCAGAGAATCAAGGAGAATAGTAAGAGGCAGCCTCCCAGCAGAGTAGGAAGAGACAGGCAGGAATCTGTCGAGAGTGTGGCACTCTCAAACTAGTTTTCACTGCTGCATGCCAGTGAGAGTGAGAGGGAGCACAGTCTAGAGCACATTGGTCGCACTGTGGGACAAATAATGGCCCAGGCGGCACAGTAAAGTGTAGAAATGCAGTTGTAATAGGGGATTTAATAGGCAGGAGTGAAGGCAGGTGGTTCTGCAACTCTTTTTCCACTTGGTTTGTTACCTCCCTGGTGTTAGGATCAAGGGGATCACTGAGAGGAAGCAAGACACTTTTATGGCAAAGTGGAATGGCCACAATCCACGTGGGAATGAAAGTGCCACCAAATGCTCCAGAATCTTTCACCCGTCGGGTGCAGATTGCAAAGTAATGTTCATTTGAGGAGCAATAGAGCAATTGGCCGAAAGGCCAAGTTGTAGAATCCCCTTGTGAAAGATGGCCATGGCGCTGTCACTGGTGGAGGCGCTCACAGCCTCTTGCAATGTATTTATTAAGGTTTATACCAGTATCCATTATGGTTCAAGCTAACAGAGCAACTTTGCAGTGTGGGTTAGGAGAATGCCTGCGCCTGAGCTGAGAGCACAGCGTGCAGTCCAATGGGCAAAACTGCCACCAATCAGTCAAGTGCAGTGCGGCGGTGGTGGGTGGGGTTTCAGGCAAGCATGAAGTGCACTATACACTGGCCATCCAAGCGATGGCCAGCAATCTCCTGCATGCATGAAGAGGCGTTCAGACTTAACCAAGAGAGGCTCTTAGGACGCATATGCTAACCCACTCTTTTCTCTCTTTGATCCTACAGAAGCAGGACATCAGGCTCATGGAGCCTGGTGATTTAGTGGTATGTCTCATGGCTTTTAGGGAGCAGAGAAAAAGAAGAAGAGAGTGGCAGAGGTGCCTGGCTTGGCAAAAGGAGGACCTCCCTCAAGATGAAGGGGCGGCAGGGCCTGTTGTGCATGCAGCTGAAGATCCACAGTGTGCCGTCACTCGTAGGCACTTTGCTAGACCCAGAGCCATAGATGGGGCTTGTCATTCCTGCAGGTGACTGAGAACAAGTGTCACCGAAGACTGCACATGCTGAGGGAGCTAAGTGGCCATATATGCCACCTGCTGCAAATTTGGCACCACAGGGACATGGAGGACATCCACTGCCAGTGGCCATGGAAGTGACTGCAGTGCTCAATTTTACGCCAGTGGCTCCTTCTAGGGCTCCACAGGTTACCTATGCAGAATTTCACAAGCCTCCATGGACAGGTGTGTCCAAGAGGTCATGGATGCCATTTTCACGAAGGCATAGAACTTTGTGCATTTCGCCCGGGATCAGGAAAGCCAGGAAGCAAGAGTACTGGGATTTGCGCAGACCTCCGGATTTCCACCCTGGTGCAGGGTGCCATCAAATCACTGATGTGGCGCTCAGATTTCTGTGGCAACTGTGTCAACTGCAAGGGCTTCCACTCTGAATGTTCAGCTGGTGTGCAACCACCAAAAACACATCTTACAGGCCTGTGCATGATTCCCAGGGAACGTCCATGACTCCTACGTCCTTAGCAGGTCTCAGATCCCAGATATCTTCCAGGGTCAAGAAAGGCTGCAGGGTTGGCTCCTCGGGGACAACGATGTCACAGAGGATATGATTGATGATGCCAGTGCGATGTCTCAGACTTCAGCAGAGCGACAGTACAACAAGGTTCCTGCCGCAACATGGATTTTGGTGGAGCAAACTATAGCCATTTTGAAAGTGAGGTTCCGCTGCCTCAACAGGCTTGGTGGGGCCCTGCAATACAGTCCCCAGAAGGTGTAACACACCATTGTCGCTTGCTGTGTGCTACACAACCTGGTTCTGCAACGTGGGAGAACCTGGCTGAGACGTGATGAAGGAGCTGAACGTATCCTCCAATGAGGAGGACATCAAGGGGGATGATGGTGATGAGGTCTTCGAAGGCTAGGATGCCGGTGATGGGGCCATCGTTTTGGCCAGACAAGGCACTTGTGAGGCCTTCATTGCCACAAAATTTGTGAGAGATGATGACAAGATGCAGTGGGGACAGTCCAGACATCCTCACCTTACATCTGTGAATGTTTGACTCCTGTGTAGCTGTTGGCAGCGCACATACTCTCAGTACTCAGGCTCCTGTCATGGAGATGCAGTGAAGGCCATTAATAGTCACTAGATTCCAGAGGATGATGACAACATGCAGTGAGGACACTCCATAGATCCTCACATTGACTCTGAAAATGTCTGACTCTTGTCTGGCTGAGGGCAGCTCACTTGCGCTCTGTGATCAGGGTCATGTCATGGAGACATAGCCATGAAAACTCAAATGCACCTGATCCCCTGTAGACCTTCAGCACCTGTCCCCTTCAGGAGCACAGTGTCACCGATCACAGATGCTGAAGGGATGGGGTGTAGGCCCCACCTCGAAGATGCTGAGAGCACACAGAGAGAATGACAGAACTCTGTGATGCCTGCCCACAACATTCTGGCAGCAATATAAGTACCATCGAAGTGCAGGCATCACTGATGTGTCCAGGGAGTGTGAGGCTGGACCATCACTTGGTTCTGAAGGTTACACACAGCACAGGGAAGAGGCCCTGGACAGAGACACCTGCCTTTATCTTGTGCAGAAAGGTTTCACATCTGAGTGACAAGAACACTGATTATCAGAACAAGCCATAGACAGGGAAACATTCTTGGGTGTTTATTTACAATAGCGAACATTAAATGGTTAACACCCATGCCCATGCTGTGCAACGACATCTTCTTCATGGACTTGGCCTAAATAGCCAAGTGGTTATGGTACTGGGTTTGTAACCCCAAGATCAAGAGTTCAAATCTCACAATGGCAAACTATGAAACAATGTAACTTCATCTGAAACAGATGGAAACAGGTTTGTATGCGAAAGAGTTACATCTTCTTAACGGCTTGGCCTAAATAGCCAAGTGGTTATGGTACTGGGTTTGTAACCCCAAGATCAAGAGTTCAAATCTCACAATGGCAAACAATGTAACTTCATCTGAATAGGAACAGATGGCAACATATTTGTACTCGAAAGAGTTACATCTTCTTAACCTTCCTAACACTGCTTGGTGTTCCGCAACATCCACAGCGGAGGTGGAGGCAGCCTGATTATCTTGGTGAATGTTCTCTTGAAGGCCGATACCTGGAGAGCCCCGGCCTGCTTTTGGGGTCCTGCTGCATGGCAGTGGCACTTTCCTCAGCTTGTGAAGCTGGAGCTGCAGAGGTCACAGGAAATGGGGATTGGGATGGGCCAGAAAGGAGTCACCTGGGTGGATGGCCCTGGGTGCACTGCTGATCCTCATCCCTATGGATGCCTGAGGGCCCCTGGCTGACTCCTTGAGGAGAAGGGGGAGCTAGAGTTGAGATCCAGCTACCCGGCACCCCTCTTGCTTTGACACAGTTGGAGGCCAACTATGGCATCAGTAATGGAGTTCAGACCGCGCAGCAGTGCAGGACTGATGTTCTGGACCAAGGCCTCCATGGTATCTGCCAACCTACCAGTGTTGACCTTGGTGCATTGTCATGTCAGCACTATCACCTCAGAGTGAAGGTGGATGGACTCCTCCATCGTGCCTTGCAACCTGAGGAGTGCAGTGGCCATCCCTTCCTGATGTTCCAGAGCTTGCCTTTGCAGTTCCAGCAACTAAGGTATGACCAAGTCCAGAGGCTCATCATCTGACTCAGACTCAGCAGATTTCTGGTCTCCAGCAGTCTTCCGAGTAGGGAACATGGCAAGTCCCTGCCGCTGCCTGCTGTGGATCAGACAGCGCAATGTGCTCACCAGATTGTGACCCAAGGCTACTCTAGAACTAAGTCCCACCGAGGAGTGTGTCTCTGCACTAGTGGAGGGTGTGGGTGAGCACTGTGACTGGTCTTCAATTAGGATTCTTCTTCTGATGTGCCTTCAGGGCTTGAGTCAAGGGCCTGGGCTGTGGAACCCCTCGGCTGCTTCCCAGATGTGCCTGCGAAAGCAAGGAGAGATAATTAGTGCATGGCAGGCGACTGCGGACAGGGGAAATGACTCATAGCACGGTTGTCTAATGGATGATGCACTGCTGGATCCTCACTTGATTGAGCATCACCAAACTCACCGTCAGCACAGGAACAGTCCAGATCATCGCCAGCCAGCTGGATGACTCTATTATCGAAGTGTGTGAGGAGCTTGATGTCAGGCATTCTTCCAACAGTCTGCAACATCTCCCGATTGTTGTGTGTCACCTTGTCCTGCATGAAGACAGATGGATAGAGTGTAAGCAGGACTCCTGTCAGACCAGATGAGAAGGATGCCTGGCATGTATGGGTGGTGAGTGGTGTCATGGATAGGGTAAGGTCACAATCCACAGGGCAGATGAAGGTGTGTATGAGAGATCGAATAGTCAAGTCCCTTGAACTGGCAGTGAGTGAGATCCCTCTGGGTGTGTGATGAGCTTGTGAGTGTATGAGTTGAGAGTGATGAGAGAAGTGATTTATGCTGGCAGAAGACCATTCATCCTCCTTCAGCACTGGATGGCTGTCCTCCTTTGCAGGGCATTGGCACTGTCGACCACTATCATCGCCTCCCATGCTGGACTCGTGACCTTGCTACCTGGCCTTCGTCCAGAGTTGGGGTAGCAGATTTCATGGTGGGCCTCCCCAGCTTCCAGTAGGTGCTTGAGGGAGGCGTCGCTAAATGTGTGGGCAGCATGTTTCCTCCCCTTGCAGCCATGACTTTCCAGCAGCTTCCTATCCCTTAAAGAGTGCGCACCCTGATGTGACGGCGGGGCAGGTGAATTAGAGGCTGCCTCATCAACGACCCGGTGTGTTTCCCAGGAATGCATTATTAATGAGGCGAGAAGTGCCGGGAATGAGACGAAACGGCGCGAAAAGCCACCATCGCGGCTGAAGGGTAAGACGTCCTATTTCCCGACTGCTACTGCACTTTGTGCAAATCTGAGACAATTCTGCCCATAGAGGCTACGTATTGAAATCTTGGGAACCAATATTATATGTAGCAACCCGACAATAAGAGTGTTGACCTGCGGCCAACAAAGGCAGCTGCAGTGGTCTGAGGTGGTCTCATGCTCTAATGCAAGAAAGAAAATTGGGCGGGTGTATAACATGTGCCTGATCCACCACAAACCTCTGCACTCCTGCCAGGGTTAAATTTCATCCCCACTATCTCTTAAAGGTAGGCAGGACATCTTAAACTCCAATATTGCTGAGGGATAGAAATAGCTGCGGCAAGGCCAGGTGATGGACTCTTACAGAATATAACGTTCAGTCTCTTGCTGCTGGTGGTGCTGAAGAGCAGGATAGACTATCAAAGACTATTGATGCATCCTCCTTCAGGAGCCTCCATGCAAATCATGACAGCAGGAAAGGAATTAAGTTATTGGTCTTCCAAAATTTGTCAAGGTAAGTGTGCTTACACTTAATTTTATAATCTCAGCTTGCAATGTATCTTAGGCCCGAATTTTACCCTTTGCGGGAAGCTGTGATCGGCGGGCCCAGGAGCGGTCAAGAAACTGGCCCCCAGCTGCAATCAGACAACAACTGCGATTTCACGCTGGCTGTCCTATTAACCCCAGCGTCTTCCCAATGGTCAGGAAGGGCTGGCCGGGGGGCCTGTCGGGCACAGGGTCCAATGGTGACCCAGCAGGCGGTTTAAAAACAGCAGAGGCAGCTCCCTGAAGGCTGCCAGGGGAGAATCATATCCAGCAGTCTGGAGACCCGAGCTATGGCCTTAACAGCCATCAGGCGGAAGGGCAGGTCAGGTGGGCACTTGGCCCCCTGTTTTTCAGGTGAGTGCCTCATGGTCCTCCTGAAGGAGTTGAGTGTCAGGAAAGACACCCTCTTTCCCAGAGATGGAAGGAGGAGGCCACCACACCAGACCAAAAAAGCTTGGGAGGAGGTGGCAGCTGAGATCAGCAGCCACGACGTTGTGTGGCGCACATGGATGCAGTGCTACAAAAGGCTCAACAACCTGCTGCACTTGGCAAGGGTGAGTACCGTGTTGGCATGGCAGCGTGGAAAAGTATTAAGGACTGTCCGTCTCCCCCCGCTGTGGATTTCAGGGGATTAGAGTCTGAGAGCCAACTGTCAATGATGCCGGAGCTGGCCAAGGGAGTGAGGCCAGGATGGTTGGACTGAGTGCCTTGCGGCTTGAGGGCCATGACTCAGATGTTCCCTGCAAGGTATTCCTCAGGTGGGGTTGGCCAGATTGCAATGGCGCTGCAGGTAGAGAGTGGACTAATCAATGCTCCTCTGTGCTTTCAAGAGAAGAAGAGCCATAAAATCATTGAGAGGTCACAGACAGGCAGAGGCCCCCCAGACCTCCTAATATTGATGAGATTTGAACTGGGCATCTTGGAGCTGGAAAGCCCCCACCCACCTCGTTCAGCCAGTCATTGGAGAGGCAGGGGTCTCTGACGAAGGTAAGAGCGCAGTGCACAGAGCTGGGAGTTTCAGATTGTGCAAACAATCTTGTGTCATCTCTTAATTGATGGGAGCCTCAAACCTGGAGCTCCCATTGATCATTGAAAGACAATGGCACCATGATGCAGATCTCCATTGTCTCACCAGGGTGCCTGGTATGCACAGCAACACTGTGATGACTTAAACTGATGATATGTCGTTGTCCTCCATTAGATTTGCTAGCATGCACTCGAATGCAGGACTCCAAAGTACCACCCCGACACCAGAGGACCGCCAGGATCCACATGCACCTGCATCACACCACTCTCTGAATCAGGCAACAGCACAGATACCAGCACCTCAATGGGCATTAGATCAGCAGCTAGAAAGTCGGTGCACAGCGGTGAGGGCACTTCACACTCACTTCAGGTGCAGGCGGAGGCAGAGAGTGCCCAGGGCACCGGCAGTCAGAGGACTGCTGGACACAAGGATGATGCTGAGTCAAAGGCAGATGATGAGCCTCTGGAGTTGTCCATTAGGCGGCAGATGCTGGATGTCCAGCTGGATGTGTGGGAGGATCTGGTGGAGGTCCATGAGGGCATGTGTGCCATGGTCTCTGTTGTGGAGGAGTCCATGCAGAGTGTGAGCACTGCGTTGACCCTCATGGGCGAGCGCACTGCCTCCTCCGTTGAGAGAGTGGCCACCCTCATGGAGAGGTAGCTCCAGGGACAGCATCAGGAGTTCCTGAGGTTACGCTCAGACCCGAAAGCCCTCACACAGGCAATGACCTCAGGTGGTCAGTGCCAGTGTGGCAGATGGATGAGGCACCCAGTATCCCAGCTATGTGCCCATCCATCAATGGTGATCAAGGAGGTTCAGAGCAACCTCACGTTGATGCACGATCTGCTTGTCATTTCTGCGGGCTCCTCTCAGGGCCCTCTGGACGATGGCAGCAGCTCATCTGCCCCTTTGCCAGTGACCATGGCATCTGATGAGGCTGCGATAACTGGGCAGATGCCAGCCATGGCACTGGCCGCTCCCTCCCTGGTGGGGCCAGCACAGGCTCCACTGGCCTGAGGATGACCACCAAGGTCATCAAGGCCAACAGGACAGCAGAGTCAGCAGGCTGCCTCCAATTCCATCACCAGTGAGGGAGAGCACCTAGATGTAGCACTCGCAAATGTACGTTTAAGGCACCATGAGCACAAGAGGGACAGGTCACAGGTGATCTTCTGTTCTGTAATGTTTTGTTTACATGTTTATTCATGTGGGCATGAAGGCCAGAGATGGTAACGTTAAGTTAATTTGAGTGTGAAAATCATTTAATTTTGCTTTTGTCGCAATGGCCTGAGTATGCTTCACCTTGTTTTTTGGTGCAAGGCATGCCTGTATGTAATGCTGGATGTGAGTGGCTCTAAGCTTTATTGCACAGGTACTGAGTGAACTTTGGGTTCAAATGAAAGGATCATTTCAGACATCCAGGATGGAGGCAGCAGTCCTGGGTTGAGGTGGAAGCAGATATTTGGCAGCCTAGCTGAAGGAGCGTTGGCATCCTTGCCTCCCTGAAGGATACAGAGATCTTCCCCCATACTCTCAGCATTCTCCTCACCATGCTCCTCTTCTGGCTTACTACTGGATATATCCTATTATAATGCTGCTCTGCCTCTGTTCTTGGCTAGCAGAGAGGCGTCATAAGCCACCTTTTCAATGTATAGCCCTTGTCACCCAGCAGCCATCCATCCAGTCGGGCTGGAGTACTGAAGAGCCTTGGCACCTGGGAGTTCCTCAGGATGTAAGTATCATGGGAGCTGCCTGGGTAGCTTGCACAGACTTGCAGAATCTGCATCCTGTGGTCACAAATTATCTGGATGTTCATGGAGTGGAAACCCTTCCTGTTGATGTCAGCACCCAGCTGACCCACTGATGCCTTGATGGCCACATGTGTGCAGTCGATTGCACACTGAATGCAGGTGAACCCAGCAATCACTGCAAACCCCCTGGTTCACTCAGCCTGTCTGGCCTTGTCCATCCAGAAATGAATAAATGTCAGTACCCACCTGAACAGAGCTTCTCTCACCAAATTGACTCAACTGTGGACAGCTGATTAGGACACTCCACAAAAATCCCCCACTGAGCTCTGGAAAGAGCCAGAGGCATTGACGTTGAGGGTCACGGTGACCCTCAGAACCACTGGCATGGGGTTTCCACCGAAAAAGTTGGAGGAGATCTCAGGCCCAATCATACGACAAATGGAGGTCACAGTCACCCCGGACAGGCAGACCCTCCTTCGACACTGCACCTCAGACATGTTGAGGTAGCTGCATCGCCGCCTGTAATCCCTGGCAGCAGGATAGTGGCGTCTTCTGAGGCCCCTTCCACCTTAGACTACCTACTGGCCCTGCGCCCCTTGTGCCTGCGCCGCTCCTCCCACAGGTCACTGCCTTAGAAGCTGTATAGAGACAACCGGCCTCCTTCCCCTTCTGCCCCTCTCTTCCTCAGAGGAGGAGGTGCCTCCAGTGGAGACCACAATCCCCATTACCAGGGTTACAGAAGGCTGTCTGATACCTGGAAGGGTCCACACAGTCAAAATTCTCCGGGGACCTTGGAAACACCGGTGGGGTCTGAAATGAAGCCTAAAAATGCTAAGAATGAAGCTCAGAACAGAAATGAAGTCGTCAAGTTCAAATAAACAACTAGCAGCAAACTATCTCCTAAGCGCCTCACTACTCACAATGGTAATGCTGCTGATCCTTTTTATCCCACCCTTGGATGAGGTTTTGCAAAAAGTGAGCTGCCCGCCTGCCCATTTTGCCTATGTGATGAGCACAAAATCGCATGGGCAACATAAAATCGGGGTCAATTGGCTTTTTAAAGGCCTTAAGTGGCCTTTTAATTGATGGCGATCTGAAGATTGCGTGTGTGCGGGATGATGTCGGGATGCTCACCCGACATCATCTCGCACGATTTTATGCCCGATCGGGTTGGGTGTGTGCCTGCGCGCAAAGCACAAAATTCTGCATTTAGTATTTCACCAATAGCTTGGTGAAGCTTCCCAGAGGGCGATTGCACAGCACTGTGACAACGATTAACCTGCCTTCCAAATGCATTGACATCCCCATGTTTTAACACTGCACTCGATTGCTGCCAGTTGAGTGCATTTGCAATGTGGTTGATGGAATGCAACAAGGAATAAATAGCAACACACAGTGAATATAATGGATTCACTTCTACCACTGATCGAGGCAAATTCTCTTCTTCTGTACCTATTCAGGTGCTGAAATTGTAATATTGGGCCATGAGCTCATTAATGTTTGCTTATAGACTTTAAAAAGTTCAGTGAATGTTTGGTGCACAGGCCCTTAATTTTACAGGCAATTCCCCATTTAATTACACAGTGTTGTATAGAAAGAATGCACAGAGGCCTCAGATTTTAATACTTTAACACGTCACCTGTATCCAATACTCATTCATACTACTGACACTGCGCAGCACAATATCCACCCCAAGTGTCATTTTGACTCAGTGGTAGCACTCTTGCGCTTGGTCACGTAGTCTCCTTCCAATACTTAATCTAGGCAGGCATATTACAGCAGCACTGAAAAAATGTTGCATTGTTAAAGTGTCACTTTTAGGTGAGCTGTCAAACCAAGACCCTGACAGATAGACATTAAAGATCTCAAAGAATTATTTAAAGAGGGGCAGGGAGATCTCCTTGTTTCCTGGCCAACTTTTATCCTGAAACAATTATTACAAAAAATACATTATCTGATCATTTATCTCCTTGCTGCTTGTGGAACATTCTGTGCACAATTTGGGTGCCATATTTGCCAACATAACAAAGGTGCTTACACTGTTAATAGACGAGTGATAGGTGAGTGGTGTATTAAGCAGTGTCTGAAACAAGTGATACAGGTGGTAGGATAAAACATTTGAAGGTCCTTGAACACTGTGTGAGGCCATGGAATTCTTTACAGCACATTATCCAAGTCCTTGGAGCATGACTGCTGCCACTGACATCCACGATCAGCTGATCCCACTCTTTTTGACCATGTGTCTGGAGGGGCCTCTTTCTAACCTGTAGAGCCAAGGCATCTTTCCTCCTTTTCACCTCCTCAGCCAAGGCCTCCAGTGCAAAGCCTGAAAAGTTTGAACCGCATCCCTCTCCCCTGTCGTGTCCTCATTCTTTCCCAGATACCAGATACAATAACCTAGTGCTGGATTAGTTATCCAGGGACATGAGTTCAAATCCCACCATAGCAGTGGGGAATTTCAATTCCATTAAATAAATCTGGAATTAAAAAAGCTACAATCAGTAATGGTCACCATGAAACTACCCATTTGGTCTTACAAACCAATATCTTTTACGAAAAGAAACATCCCTTCCTCACTCGTCTACTTTATATGTGACTCCAGATCCACATCATTATGTCTGACTCTAAACTGCCCTATGCAGTGGTCAAGCAAGCCACTCAGTTATATCAAACCACTAGGAAAGGGTCTAAAAAGAATAAAACCGATAGACACTCATATTTATCCAGGCACCAGGCGCAACAAAGGTACACCCAATCCAGTTGATTCTTCAAAGTTAATTTCATGAGCAGCTGCAGGCATCTACAAAAATTGGGAGAGCTGTCCCACAGATGTACAACAGCCTGGCATTGTCATACTCACTGAATCATACCTTACAGCCAATGTTCCAAACCCCTTCACCACCTAGATATATCCTGTCCCACCCTCAGGATAGGTCCACCAGAAATGGCGGCACAGTGGTACACAGTCAGGAAAGAGTAGCTCTGAGAATCTAATGAGGTGTGTGGGAGAGCATGCCTGGAGCAATACCAGCCATATATAAAAATGAAGCGTCAACTTAGTCATTCGACAAGACAGGACTACATGCATGGTAAACAGTCGAAGCAACATGCAACAAAGGTTCCCACAACCAATGCATTAGATCAAAGATCTGCAGTCCTGCCGCATCCAGCTATGATGGACAATTAAACAACTAACAGGAGAAGGAAGCATCACAAATATTCAAATCTTCAGAATTCATGGAGCACAGCATTTGAGTGTAAAAGACAAGGCTGAAGCATTTGCAACCATCTTCAGTCAGATTCATCCATCTTGTCCTTCTCCTAAAGAACAAAGTATCACAGATGCCAGTCTTTAGCCCATTCAATTTGGTCCAAGTGATATCAAGAAATATCAGAATGCACTGGATACTGCAAAGGCTATGGGCCCTGACAACATCCTGGCTGTCATAATGAAGACATGTGCTCCAGAACTAGCCATGCCCTAGCCAAACCATTCCAGTATAGCTACAGCATTGGCATCTACCTAATGACGTGGAAAATTTCCCACATATGACCAGTCCACAATAATCAGGACAAATTGAATCCGGTCAATTACCATACTAACAGTCCACTCTTAAACATCAACAAAGTGATGGAAAGAGTCATTGAAAGTGCTATCAAGTGGCACTTACACACCAATAATTCATTCACCAATGCTCCATTTGAGTTCTATCAGGGCCACTCAGCTCCAAACCTCATTACAGCCATGGTCTAAACAGAGGCAAAAGAGCTGAATTCAAGAGTTGAGGTGAGAGTGACTGCCCTTGACATCAAGGCAGCATTTGACCTAGTGTGGCATCTGTTACGAAAGTATAATAATTTTCCTAATATTTTCCTGGTTTGCTGTAAATAGGTTTATGGATGTGAGTGCGGATGGTTCTGTCTGTGTGATTTAATTACATTTGGAGTCAGGTAGACTGCAAGCTTGAAATTAACAAAAGAAGCTAGGTGTAGAAATGTACTTGACTTGCTAATGAATAAATATGGATGCTATCTTAGGATGTCAGGTGTGAAGTGAATTTCCATTTTTAGATAAGGGAAGGGATTGTTTGGATTTCAAAGGGATGTGGGTATGTTTACAACTAGCCAGATAAGAAGGCGAAGCAGTGTGTTTATTTTTCCCAAAGGTTACTGACTTTATTAAAGGAAAGGTACAGTTCCAAAGATATATGGAACAATGGAATTTACATAGTAAAGAGAGAAAAACATATAAAAAGGAGAATGAAAGGCTATATTGGGGCCCATGTAAGATCCAACAGGAGTGTGTGAAACAGCCTTGAAAAAGCCTCCAGCCATTTGTGCATAAGTTTGGTGTGTCCAGTAACTAAAGTTGGAGAAAGCCTTCTAGAATTCTACTGTCAAGTGGGTATTGTGTTAACTTGCTGGGTTTTTTAAAACTAAAATCTATTTGGGACTGTTGCCTTAAAGTTGCTGTGTAACTGGTAGTCAGGTTAATTAGGAATTTTAGGAGCTGTTGCAGTATTAAATAATTGTAGACTTATGTATATGCTTGAAATATTTTATTTTGTTAATAAATATTTTAAATTAATTTTTTAAATCTGTAAAGGTCTTAGTGAATTCATTACTTTTGAATTCAGTGCATACATCATCTTGTAATAAATACAAATAGCAAAGCGGTTGTGATAGCGTGGCCAAATTTTCCTTATGGATTTGGTCCTCCTGGCATACATCATCTGCCACATCATAACATGTCAAGGAGCCCTAGCAGAACTGAAGTCAATGGGAATCAGAGGGAAAATTCTCCACTGGCTGGAATGATACTAGCACAAAGAATGATGTTTGTGGTTGTTGGAGGTCAATCATCTCAGTCCCAGGGATTACTGCAGGAGTTCCTCAGGGTTGACCCAACCATCTTCAATTGCTTCATCCATGACCTTCTGTCCATTATAAGGGAAGGAGTGGAGGCGCTCGCTGAAGATTGTACAGTGTTCAGTACCGTGTGTGACTCTTCAGATATTGAAGCAGTCATATGCAGAAAAACCTGTACAACATCCAGCTTGTGCCACAATGGAACATGGGAACATAGGACTTAGGAGCAGGAGTGAACCAATCGGCCCTTCAAGCCTGCTCTGCCATTCAATAAGATCATGACTGATCTGATTGTGCCTTCAACTCCGTTTTCCTGTCTGCTCCTCATAATTCTTGACTCCCTTGTCTATCAAAAATTTTTGCAACTCAGCCTTGAATAAATTCAATGACCCATCCTCCACTGCTTTTTGGAGAAGAAAATTCCACATACTAACACCCCACTGAGAGAAAGAAATTCTCCTCAGCTCTGTCTTAAAAGGGAGGCCTTTTATTTTTAACTGTGTCCCATGGTTCTAGTCTCTCCCACAAGAGGTAACATCCTTTCAGTATCCACCCTATCAAGTTCCCCCCAGGATCTTATATGTTTCAATAAGTTCACCTCTCATTCTTCTAGATTCAAATGGGTACAGGCCCAACCTGTTCAACCTTTCTTCACAAAATAAGCCCTTCATCACAGGAATGAGTTGAGTGAACATTCTCTGAACTGCTTCTAATGCATTCATATTCTTTATCAAATAAGGAGACCAAAACTGTGCACAGTGCTCCAGACTTTGTCTCACCAAGGCCCTGCAGAGTTGCAGTAAAACTTCCCAATTTTTATAAAAGCAAAATACTGCGAATGCTGGAAATCTGAAACAAAAACAGAAAATGCAGGGAAAACGCAACAGGCCTGGAAGCATCTGTGGAGAGAGAAACAGAGACGTTTCGAGTCCATATGACTCTTCCTCGCCCATGGCCTTTGCAGTATCCAGTGCCTTCAGCCGTTTCTTGATATCACGTGAAGTGAATCGAATTGGCTGAAGACTGGCATCTGTGATTCTGGGGACCTCCGGTGGAGGCCGAGATGGATCATCCACTCAGCACGTCAGACTGAAGATTGTAACAAATGCTTCAGCCTTATCTTTTGCACTGATGTTCTGGGCTCCTCCATCATTGAGGATGGGAATATTTGTGGAGCCTCCTCCTCCAGTGAGTTGTTTAATTGTCCACCACCATTCACGACTGGATCTGGCAAGACTGCAGACCTTAGATCTGATCCATTGGTTGTGGGATCGCTTAGCCCTGCCTATCACTTGCTGCTTATGCTGTTTGGCACACAAGGAGTCCTGAGTAATAGCTTCTCCAGGTTGACTCCTCATTTGTAGGTATGCCTGGTGCTGCTCTTGGCATGCCCTTCTGCACTCTTCATTGAACCAGGGTTGATCCCCTGGCTTGATGGTAATGGTAAAGTGGGGGATATGCCAGGCCATTAGGTTACAGATAGTGGTTATGTACAGTTCTGCTGCTGCTTATGGCCCACAGCGCCTCATGGGTGCCCAGTCTTGAGTTGCTGGATCTGTTCGAAATCTATCCCATTTAGCACGATGATAGTGCCACACAACATGATGGAGGACATCCTCAATGTGATCAATGACTGTGCAATGGTCACTCCTACCGATACTGTCATGGACAGATGCATCTGTGGCAGGTAGGTTGGTGAGAATGAGGCTAAATATGTTTTTCCCTCTTGTTGGTTCCCTCACCACCTGCTGCAGACCCAGTCCAGCAGCTATGTCCCTTAGCCAGCTCAGTCAGTAGTGGTGCTACCGAGCTACTCTTGGTGATGGACGTTGAAATCCCCCACCCAGAGTACATTCTGCACCCTTGCCACCCTCAGTGCTTCCTCCAAGTGGTGTTCAACAGGGAAGAGCACTGATTCATCAGCTGAGGGAGGGCAGTAGGTGGTAATCAGCTGGAGGTTTCATTGGCCATGTTTGACCTGATGCCATGAGACTTCATGGGGTCTGAAGTCGATGTTGAGGACTCCCAGGGATGGTGATGGTAGTGTCTGGGACGTTATCTGTCAGGTATGATTCCATGAGGATGACTATGTCAGGCTGTTGCTTGACTTGTCGGTGAGACAGCTCTCCCAATTTTAGCTCTAGCCCCCAGATGTTAGTAAGGAGGACTTTGCAGGGTCGACAGGGCTGAGACTGCCATTGTTGTCTCCGGTGCCTAGGTCGATGCCAGGTGGTCCATCCTTTATTCATCCTGTTTTTGTGACTTTGCTAGGCCATTTCAGAGGGTATTTAAGCTCTGGAGTCACATGTGGGCCAGACCAGGTAAGAACAACAGATTGACAATGGTTTCATGGTCATAGACTTTTAATTCCAGATTTTTATTGAATTTGAATTCCACCATCTGCCATGGCATGAGTCGAATCCGGGTCCCCAGAGCATTACCTCTGGGTCTCTGAATCACTAGTCTAGCGATATTACCACTATGCCATCACCTCCCCATTACAGACCTTCTGCTGCCTCCTCAGGTTTTCTGGCTTCTTGCAAGTCTATTATGCTTTAAGTCTGCATCCTGCAGCTTTCCCACTTTAAACTTGGAGTCTTTCTCTGCTCCTCACTCTTAACTTCACTTAACAGGACTTTTTCCAGATTGGGACTTTCCCCTGTTTCACTCCCTGGTTTTGGGGACTATCTTCTTTAGCCTTTGAAACCTGATTCCTGCAGTTCCCCCTCCTGTGCCCTGTTTCTCCTGGCATCTGGTTTTCAACTTTTGTTTGAGATTTGCTATCTGTCCCTCCCCTATCTTGCTTCTGCTGGCAGCTGCTTTCAACTGAACTCAAACTGCTTTTGGTTTATTTGTGTTTGTGTGGGGCCTCTCTCGCTGGACCACTGTTACTAGGCAACAGCACAGTTTTTTCTACCTTGTTTGTTTGTTTTAACTCCTCTTCAAGAGTCATAAGCCTCATTAAAATGTAAACATATTTTAAAGTGAAACTAAAACTCAAGTTCTCCCTTTCTTAACACACAAATACAGAAGTACAAATCAAACTTAAACATTCAAGCTAAAAATCATTCCTAACACCACAAATACAAATATAACTTACTTAAACTATCTCTGGTTCCTGGCAATCCTATGAACAAATAAAAAATAAATAAATTCAGCCCACAAAGTAAAATTCTGGTAGAGTTAAAAATTCTGGTATTTTGATGAAGGTATTGACCTATTTTAATATTTTTGATAAAATATTGGAGAGATATTTGATATAAGCATGTTAAATGTTGTACAGTACTTTAATATCATTGACAATAATTTCTGCAGTAATTTTATTTTTGACCAATCACAGAATACACACTGGAAATATATGTAGTATAGAAAATACATCCAGACATCTATTAAGTAACCCTTGCAATAATTGTTAGCTTGAAAAGCTCATGCACAGAATGTTAGCTTCTCAAGAGATAATAACTTAGTCAGACATTATTAACAAACATAAGAAAGCTTGAATCCTTTCGCACCCCTGCTCTCACAGCTCTACAGTTTAGAATGTTGCATCAAATATTACTATTTACATGAAGCTAACTGCTTCCAAGTAATGTTGCACATCTGTGGATTCTTCAACTGGTCACCATAACTTTTGTGGAAGATTGCCAGTAGCTCACGATTAACAGCATGAACAGCCGTTAAAGAAATTTTGCCAATTTTTCACTGAAGTCAGTGCGGGTGATCAGGAGAACGTCAGTGGAAATTATACCCAAAAATATTTAAATGTGAAATATATAATAAATGTAAAAGTTAAGGGGAAACAAGCATTGCTCTGGTTATGGCATATGGCAATTTTGTTAAATCCATGTTATTTTGATTATCACTTACAACTAATGTATATAATAATTGTACCATTATTGGATTTACATTACTAGTTAAAGGATAAAAAACTCCTATTAAAAAAGTAATGAAATGTTCATCCAACACTATATGGTTGGTTACATATTGATGGTTCAGCCATGGGTTCTACCACAGGATATGGGGGCCGGGGGGAGGCGGGTGGGAGTAGCCGGGAGAGTATCAGCTTCCACCGTGGATTCATGGTTGAGGAATTGTGGAACATGTTCTCTCTGGCATTGATGGGTGTCAGTATCATCCTTAAGAAGAGAAACACCATATTGTGGGGTATAATTTCCACTGATGTTCTCCTAATCACCCACACTAACTTCAGTAAAAAATTGGAGAAATGTCTTCAATGACTGGTCATGCCGTAAGTCTTGATGGTGTCCATTTGACTTTGGGCTATAGATGGCCCTGGTGTCTTCAAAAAGAGCTTTGCATGGTCATGATTGTCAGCATATTATTGGATCTCTCAGGCTTTCTCTTCCCACCACATGTCCTTTATCGTCCAGATTTGTCTTTGGGTGTCAGCCTTGAGCTGCTTGATTGTTGTCTTCTTGACTTGCAGCCTTGGATTGTTCTGCCAACCAATGAAGGCTGCTCGTTTTTGTCCCAGGAGGTCATGTATTTCATAATGTAATTTTTGTTGAAGCAATCCTGGTGACAATGATGTTCAAACCCAAAGATCTGGATATATACCACATTACTAATATGCAGGTGTAACTTGTTAAAGGATGCAACAGAGGTACCTTTGGCATTTTGAAAAGTCCATCAAAGGTTTGTTTTACTGTTGTGAACAATTTCAATCAAATTTCATCACCTTCTTTATATCTCTGGAACTTTAGCATAAAACCACTGGAGATGTTTTTGAAGCTGAGGCTCTATTCACAGTGCCAGCCATCTACAGATTCAACATGACAATTGTCAATCTATCCTGCACTGAAGACATAACACTCACATCCCTAAACATTGATAGAAATATGAAATAAGAACAGGCAATGGTGGAAATATTTATCAGTTCAATCAACATCTTAAAAAGTAAGGTGAGTTATTTCTGCTATGAACCCTCAGAAGTGCTGTGGCGATGTTGCAAGCCCCTAGAGAGAACTACTCTCCTAACCCAAGACCACCGCACATACATGGACACATGCTGGGGAGTGGGGGTGTCCCTTTAGAGTGGTATTACTGATGGAAGCAGATCAGGATGAGACTTCAGCCATCTGATCCATAAATTACAACTCCAGTACGGACATGTGCCTTATTGTGGCACTCCTCAGCTATTGTTCTTGGCATTCACGGAAATAGAAAGAAAGAAAGAGTAAACTTGCACTAATGTACCACCTTTCACAATGTTAGGACATTCCAAAGCACTTTGCCACCAATGAAGTACTTCAAAAGCGTAGTCACTGCGGTAATGTCAAAAATGAGGAAGGCAATTTGCACAGAGCAAGATCCCACAAACAGCAATGAGGCATTGAGCAGTTAATCTGTTTTTATAGTACTATTGGTTGAGGGATAAATGTCAGCTAAAACAAGACGGAAATCTGCCCTGCTCTTTTTTGAAATAGTGCAATGGATTCTTTAGCATCTACCTGAGAGGGTAGACAGGGCCTTGACTTAATGTCTTATCCAATGAACAACATGTCCAAAAGTGTCACCCTAAATTTTGTGCTCAAATCCCTAGAGTGAAACTTAAACCTACTACCATCAGACTGCGAGGTGAGAGTGATGCAGGGGTCCATGATAGCAGGGGCTTAGCTTTGTCACCCAGAAGCTATCCAGTTCTTCCTTGAAGAGATCAGGCACCTAAAATTAAAAACAGAAAATGTTAGAAAAGTTCATCGGGTTAGGAAGCATTTGTAGAGAAAGAAACAAAGTTAACATTTCAGGTCAATAACCTTTCCTCAGATCTAGAATGCATCATGGCAACTTACAGCAGCGAATGCAGAACCCTCGCTCTCGGTCATACATGATCTATGCGTTCAGTAAGTGGAAACCGTTACTATACAGAAAGGACCTGTATGCCATCTATCACACCCTACATTTGAGCTAATTCAGTAACTTCATAAAACAATGTGGGTCTATATCATGAAAAGCCAATTACAGCCACGAATTGCTGATGGGCATATTGAACTTTCTAAGGAAGACAGGTGTGTTTTTAAAGAAATACAAGCAAGGACACTGAGCAAATGATGGCTGATAACGTAAAGTGACCACTTTCTGGAAAAATTCCTGTGGCTTATACTGACAGACCTATCCTGAGAGAACATGGAACGTCACACATGAAAAAGTATCATGGCCTTCTTCAAGAAGAGATATGTAAAAAGGAGATAGGAAAAATGCAAGAGGCTGAACTTTAATCTCCTGCAGTTGCAGAGACAAAAAACTGATTAGCACGTCTCAGCAATCATCTAAAATCCACCTCCTGTTGATTCATGTCTCAGAATGTGTAAAATGTTCAGAGGTCAAAGAAAACAGACTCTAGATCAGTAGGCATGCACAATCGGCGGGCCCGAGCTCGCTCGAACCCTGACCACAATTTCACACTGGCTGGCCAATTAATAGCTAGCCAGTGTGAAGCATGCACTGAAATGCTCAGTGCTGATGGGGTGGGGGCGGTAGGCTGGCGTAAGCATGAGCATGGGCAAGTGCTGAATGAAGGGTCCCCGAAGGCAGAGAGCTGCCTCAGGGAGCTGAAGACTTGAAAATGATTAAATAAAGTTTTTAAAATCAGGAAAAAAATGTCCAAGTATCACAATCACCTGAACATATACATGATAAAAATGCTGCCCATAATTTTTTTTTTTAATTTAATAACAAAAACCTCACCCTGCCTTTAGATGAGGTTTCGTGAAAAATGCAAAGTCTGCCTGGCCGATTCGCCCGTAGGGTTGGATGGACAACAAAAAATCAGAGACAATTATAACTTTAGTTACACTAATTGGCTTCTTAATTGTCAGCAGGTGCACTTCCAACTTTTGTGTGCATCCACCAGCTGCAATGTCGCGTGAGAGCTCGCCCAACATCATCTCACACAATTTCACATCCAATCGGGTGGGGCAGGTGCAACCTAAAAATAATGTCCATGGTTTTACTCTTTACAAGAATACACGGGGGAAAATAGGTTAAAAAGCCAACTGCAGAGCAGTGCAGTGTGCTAGCGTGCTGGTGTGTTATATGTATGTGACAACAAGAAGGCGGCCAACAAGTCACCCCTGCAGTTGTAGGCCAAGTCTCTCTCTCTCTCTCTTTCTCTCTGTTGCTGGAGGTGTGGGCACTTAAAGCAGAAACCACAATCAGAAAGGAAATAGGGCAGCTTCTTCAGCTAACCTGCAGAATCAAGTGTTTCCAAACCCACTATGAAGCTGCCAAAGTCAGCTCTACTGGAATCACCCAACTTAAGGGCGGAACATTTCACCACCTACGCCTCACAGACAAGCCAAAGGCTGATTCGTATACCTTCTTTAACTTTTACTTGTAGTCTTAAGTTCTCATTTCTGATCTGTGTGTATGTGTGTTGTGTTTTTATTAATTTCCTCTAGTTTTTATTAAATAATAAATTTACTCTTTCTTTGACTCAAAAAAGCCTGTTTAAATTGGCTCCTTCTTAAAAAAAATATACATTTGGACTCAGAAAAGGTATCCATGGGAGGAATGAATCTCTTTTAAATTAACCTTGTTGTGACCAACCAAGGGAATTGAATAGAGAAGGGGAGCCAGTTCATTCTTCCTCACCCAGGAGCATAAGAAAATTGGGATCCTGTTCAGGAAGTAACAAATTGGGGGACTTCACCCAGGGACTGGTCATAACAGTCTATCACACTGCTGCCTGGCATTCATGTCAAGCTGAATGAATTCCTCTGTTCTCCTAAACAGGTGCCCTATTAATAACATGCCTGATGGGAATTCTGGGTGATAAGTCAACTTGAAATGAGCCCAGTTCATAAAACATGATCACCAGTGCTAATTACTTTCACTGGCATAGACAGATGATACTGGTTGCAAGTCTTCAGGCAAAAGGTGGCTCTCCTCTACAGCCCCATTGGATAGGAAAATCAGAGAGGTGCATAACAAGCAGATGATCCAATGTTGCACTATAGCCAAAAGTTAAAATTACTCCCAATGAGTTACCTTTGATGTGCAGTCACTATTATTATTTAAACAAACACTGACTCGCAACCAGGCAACTAGATGATGGTTAATGAAGGAATGTCAGCCAGAACACGATGAAGATCTCCTTCTCAATTGTGAATAATTCCAGAGGGTCTTTAGAATTAACCTGAAAACAGAATGTTTAATGTCTCTTCCAAAAGGCAGTATCTCTGTCAACAGAGCATTGCCTCAGTAACGCATTTACATCAGCCTAAATTGTGCGATCACAAACCAGCCAACAATTGGCTTGAAAATGCTGAACGAGGTCCAAAATTCCTACACAGAGTAACCTTGTTGGAAGAGACTCAATTTTAAAAGTATTTTTTGAAAATGTCATTTACCCAACATTCATTAATCTATAGTGTATATTCTAGTTATTAGCTACTTTTAAAAGGCATGAACCCTTCAGGACCACACTGTCACTGGACACAGATGTTGATGAGATGGGGGGCCAACTGCACCTCAAAGGTGCCGGGAGCACATAGAAAGAATGATGGAACTCTGTGCTGCCGGCCCAGGACATTCTGTCTGCGATGATAAGCCCCATCGAGGTGCAGGCATGACGGATGTGTCCAGGGACTGTGAAGGCCCACCATCAGTGTCATAGGAAGGTTGAACAAAGCACAAGGAAGAGGCCCTGGACTGAGACACCTGTCTTTATCTTGTGCAGAAAGGTTTCACATATGAATGATAAGAACACTGCTCATCAGAACAACGAGGCACAAACAGGGAGACATTCTTGGGAGTTTATTTACAGTAGTGAACATTATGTACAAATAATTAACACCCGTGCCCAGGCTGTGCAACTACATCTTCTTAACTTTCCTAATCCTGCCGCTACGTCTTGGTGCTCCCCCAACATCCACAGCGGAGTCGGAGGCAGCCTGCTGACTGCTACTCCCTGTCTGTGATGACCTAACAGGCGTCCTCTGGAAAGCCCCGGCCTGCTTTCCTGCTGTGTGGCAGTGGCCCCCTCCTCGGCCTGTGGAGCTGGAGCTGCTGGGGCCGCAGGAAGAGGAGGTTCAGATGGGCCGGATGGGCCCGGAGTCACCTTGGCGGATGGCCCAGAGTGGGGAGAGCCTGCTGATCCTCCTCCCTATGGGGGCCAGATGAGGAGAAGGGGAAGTTGGAGTGAGATCGAGCTGCCTTACATCCCTCTCACATTGACACTGTTGAGGGCCAACTATAGTGTCAGCGATAGAGTTCAGCCCACGCAGCAGTGAAGGAGTGACATCCTGGATCAAGGTCTCCATGGCAGCTGCCATCCTACCAACGTTGACCTTGGTGCAATGCAATGCCGGCACTATCACCTCAGACTGAAGGAGGACGGACTCCTCCATCACACCTTGCAATCTGAGGAGTGCAGTGGGCATCCCTTCCTGATGTGCCCGAGCTTACCTTTGTAGCTCCAGCAACTGAGGTGTGACCGAGTCCAGAGGTTCCTCATCTGACCAGGACTCAGCAGATTTCTGGGGTCCGGCAGTCCCCTGAATGCCGGAAACCTGGAAAGTCCCTGCCGCCGCTTGCTGTGGATCAGACAGCGTGATGTGCTCACCAGATTGTTGCCCTGCAGCTACTATAAAGCTAGGTCCCACAAAGGTTTGTGCCTCTGCATTGGCGGAGGGTGTGGGTGAGTACTGTGAAGGGTCTTCATTGAAGTTATTATCAGATTCTTCATCTGAGGTTTCTTCCTGGCTTGAGTGGAGGACCTAGTTCGTGAACCCCCTTGGCTGTTCCCCAGGTGTACCTGCGAAAGCAAGGAGAGATAATTAGTGCATGGCAGGGGACTGCGGAACAGGGGAACTGACTCATGGCATGGTTGTCTGATGGATGTTGCACGGCTGGGTCCTCACTTGTTTGAGCATCACTAAACTCATTGCCAGAACAGGAACAGTTCAGATCATCACTTCATAGAGCTGGATAACTCTATTTTCAAAGTGCATGAGGCATTCCTCCAGTAGCCTGTGACCTCTCCCTTTTGTTGTGTACCGTATTGTCCTGCATGAATTCAGATGGAAAGAGTGTAAGCAGGGTGCCTCCCAGGCCAGATGATAAGGATGCCTGGCACGTGTGAATTGTGAGTGGTGTGATAGACGGGATGAGGATACGGTCTGCAGGGTGGATGAAGGTGTGTGAGGGAGAACGAATGGTGATGTCTCTTGAACTGGCAGTGAGTGAGATTCCTGTGGAAATGTGATGGGTTTCTGCATGTCTAAGTTGAGAGTGATGAGAAGAGTGACTTACTCTGGCAGAATAAAGGAGATCATTCATCCCCTAGGTGGCTGTCCTCCTTCGCACAGCATTGGCACTGACCACCGCTGCCAATGCCTCCCATCGGGATTGGTGACCTTGCTTGCTGGCCTTCACTCAGAGCGGAGGTAGAAAACATCACGGCGGGACTCCATTGCATCCAGGGGGCACTCGAGGGAGGCGTTGCTAAATTTGAGGCAGCATGTTTTCTTCTTTTGGCAACTATCAGTTTGCAGCAGATTCCTATCCCTTGAAGAGTGCTAGCTCTTTGCAGGGGCAGCCTTTAAATATGGCGCCAGGTTTATTAAAGGCCTGAGATGATGGCGGGTGGGTGAATCAGAGGCCAGTGATCCGGCGTGTTTCCCAGGAATACATAATGAATGAGGCGGGAATGGAACAATACAGTGCGAAAACCTGCCCTTGCAACTGTTAGGTAAAATGTCCTTTTTCCCACCCACTGCCACACTTAGTGCAAATATGGGATGATTCCGCACATGGTAACCATCCGCACAAACTATAAATGCCATTTGTTTCCAAGACAGTATGTTAACAGTCTTTCTTCTGAAGGACGTGAAGGCGTGAAGAAGTGAATTGGATCCCCTCAATTCAACCTCATCAGTTTGTCACAACAAAGGTTTAAGTTTATTTTTCACAATGATGTGCCTTTTCCAAATCAGAATTTATTTAACTATGTAAGCTGTGAGCAATAAGGACCCAATCATATCAGGTTTTCTTGAGTCAAGGAAGAGCAAATTTATTAATCACTAAACCTGAAAAAAATAATAAAAATGTGACATCAAGCAATCAGCCCTCAAGCAGTCATTCAGGCCCACACACTCACACAGACACACACACACACAGACACACACTCACACAGACACACACTCACACAGACACACACACAGACACACACTCACACAGACACACACTCACACAGACACACACACACAGACACACACTCAGACACACACACACAGACACACACTCACACAAACACACACACATAGACACACACTCACACAGACACACACTCACACAGACACACACACACAGACACACACTCACACAACACAGACACACAGACACACACACACACACACACACACACACACATGGGTATCAGAAATAAGGTGAGTTAGAGTCTAATAAAAAGGTAAAGATTGTCCTTGAGGTGTAGATTTGAAACACTGCAGCCGATTTGGGCAAGTTGGTTTCTCAGAAGCAGTCGGATGTGGAAGATGTTGCAGTTATTACACAATGTCGGTTCACTGGTAGGTTTCTGGTCAAGTTGCCTTCTTGAAACAGGCAACACGCTTATCCCAGAAGAGAGACATAGACAAAACAGCCTTCAGTCTGGTTCCTCTGCTGAAGACTTTTTTAACATCGCCTGTGTCACTTGCAATCTCTCTCAAGTGGCTGGGCAGCCTTGCCATGAAATATTTCACCCATTGTGTATTTTCAAGGGGTTTTGTGTGTGCCTGGCTGTGTTCAAAATCCAGTATTTTGCATTTTTAATGCGTCTTCCTTAGACAGTTAAAAGTTTCGATGGGTGTCTAGATTATTGGAAATGTCTCTCTCTTCACACTCCCCTGAGGGCAATTGGTTTCTTTCTCACATGCATTTTGAAATATGGCCTTGCTCTGTCTCAGATCAAATTGCAAAATTTCCAATCAGTTGAAAGTTGAAAAATAAAGGGATATGCCCTTGCCACAATGGAATAAGCTGCCAAAGGAAATAGTCACAGCCCCATCACTTGAAATTTTCAAGATCCATCTTTAGGTTATTTCCATTTAAAAGTTTTCATTATCTGTGCTACTATTTCAGCAGGTCATGCCTGGTTTAGTTTGCACTACCCATATAAATGTTAGCGGAATACAGATATTAGTCTATGATGCCGACACAAGTAAAGCAGAAGCAGGAGGGCTTTGGTATGACCACACCTGGAGTTTTTTGTGCAGTTTTTGTCTCCATATATAAGGAAGGATAAACTTTATTTAGAGTTGTAATAGTGAAGGTTCACTAGATTTGGGTCTATGCTCTCTGGTGTTTAGAAGAATGTTATGATGCTGGACCAACCTAAGAATTTGGCACAATCCAAGTAGGGATTTCATTTAGACAAAGATTAAGATTCAAGACACTTGCTAACAGAATAAAGCTACAAGATTCCATTAGTTTTGAACCAACAAAATAAACTTTACTGTGCAAGATCATAAAGATAAAACAATTTACAATATCTATCCTATACTCTAACATTGAGGGTTTATATGAAATACATATGAGCTAACAGGAAAATTGTGGTCAACCAAGACAGAGCCAAGAGTTTCCCACCCAGACATGAGTAAACACTGTGAGTCAACCAATCTCATTAAAACTATGTCTCCCTCATGAGGGACTACAAACTTTTCACTTTCAAAGATTAAGCCTCTGAACTCCCTCAAAACCGTTCCAACTCAGGCAGCCTCAATGACAGCACGCATCTCTGGGTTCAATCTCGTCTCCCGAGACTCTGTTTCCTTGGATTTCTGAGTCTACACTCCAGCCTCTACTTACTCATTTCAATCTCCACACTTTAATAGTCAGCTAGCTTCAGTGAGCTGGCACTGCCCCTGGATTTCACCAAAGTCCAGTCTCCCCAGCTATATCAAACTATGAATGGCTCCCAAGGCTTCCATACCACCCCCTCCATGCCCCTACCCCACCCCGCAGCAAACAGACAGAGAAATTGAAACCCCAGAACCTTCTTAAGCTCCACCCATCTTCTTAACAAAGGAGCCTTCCAGGTCTCACTGAATGCTTTGAAACTAATTGTAGCTCTAATTCGCGAAACAAAACAACTCTCTGGGCCTCATTTCTTTGCAAGCAGTGTAGACACCTGGTCTCCAATTCTCCAGCAAAGTAAGCCTACCTGCTGTTTTATGATCCTACCTTTCTGGCTATTAATCCCTTAGGTCAACATGGCCCCAACCTTTTAAGTGTAACAGTCTCAAGCTGCTTTAGTTGCATTTATCTCACATTCTACTGTTAAACTTTAATCTTCCCAGAATGAAAATTTGCCTATTAAATATTGCTATGAACTATGACCTAGATATTTCTAACAAGAATGAGAAGTGATCTCATTGAAACATGCAAGATTCTGAAGGGACTTGACAGGCTAGACACAGAGAAGTTGTCTCTCCTGGTTGGGGAATCTAGAACACTGGGGAACAATCTCAGGGTAAGGGGGTCGACCAATTAGGACTAAGATGAGGACATATTTCTTCATTGAGAGAGTTGTGAGTCTTTGGAACTGTCTACCCCAGAGGGCTGTCAATCCTCCTTTAAGACTGAGATAGACAGATTTTTGCTTTCTCAAGGAATCAAAGGATGTAGGGAGCAGGTGTAAAAGTGGAGTTGAGGCAGAAGATCATCCATGATTGCATAAGCTTGCATTGGGGGAGGGGCAGTATAGTGATAATGTTGCAGGGTTAGTAATCAAGAGGATCAGGATAATATTCTGGAGATATGTTCAAGCCCACAATGATAGCTGGTGGAATTTAAATTCAATTAGTAAAACCTGGAATTCAAAGGTTGTCTCAGTAATGATGACCATGAACCTATCATTGGTTGTTGTAAAAAAAAATCTGGTTCACTAATGTTCTTTAGGGAAGGAAATCTGCCATCCTTACCTGGTCTGGCTGACATGTGACCCCAGACCCACCAGTAGGTCACTGTTAACGGCTCTTGAGGCCCATAAGGGAGGAGCAGCAAATACTGACATTGCCAGCAGCGCCCAAACCTCACGAAAGAATAAAGAGAAAAAAAGAATGATGGACCAGGCTTGAGGGGCTGTATGGTCTACTCCTGCTTAGGTTCCCACTGCTATGAAAGACACCAACTAGGAGTTATTCATTTGCGTAACCATTAGGATTAACTGCATGCGTTAGGCTAAACTACTCTATAAAAAATATATTGAATATTGAATTCAACAAATTTAGGTCGTGAGCTCCCTCCCCCATCCCCACCCCCTTTCTGTTTCCCCCTTCCCTTTTTTTTCCAATAAATTATAAAGATTTTCCTTTTCCCACCTATTTCCATTATAAAAAAAAAACCCCACTAGAGCTATACCTTGAGTGCCCTACCATCCATTCTTAATTAGCACATTCGTTTAGATAATATCACCAACTTTAATTTTAACACCTATGTCTTCTATTGTACTATTGTCGTTGACATCTTTTGATGATCTGCTTCTATCACTGCTTGTTTGTCCCTACAACCACACCCCCCCCCTCCACCTCTCTGTCTCTCTATCTGTCCGCCCCCCACACACACACCTGAAACCAGCTTATATTTCAACTCTTTCTTGGACTCGAACTCAAGTTCTGTCGAAGGGTCATGAGGACTCGAAACGTCAACTCTTTTCTTCTCCGCCGATGCTGCCAGACCTGCTGAGTTTTTCCAGGTAATTCTGTTTTTGTTTTAAACTACTCTATATATTATTGCTGTTTTGCAAAGATTGCCCTGTTATTATATGATAATAAAAGATAATTATTATAAGGCTCAATTCTACTTTAATTAATTATTGAACATTTTTGCATGATATATTATTGGACATAACACCAATTTTGTTAAATAGTAATATTTTATCTATTTCTTTTTCAGATGTAAGGCAGACAGCTGTGAGTTGAATTTCTTCTCCACTGATATTAGGCTTCAATGGACATATTCTAAAAATTGAAGCATTCAACAGGATTCACAAATCGTCCCTTCTTTGACACTTCTTATGAATCAGTTTCTGTGAAAAATATTGGACAACACAAGGGTTTTTTCATTGTAATCATGATAGGAAAATGGGTCAGCCAAACATAAGGGGAAAGGAAGGAAGGTCAGGGTCAATTAAGAGAAGAAAGCTCCACAGATGGTTAAGTATTTACTCAAGAAATGGCCACAGTAACATAATAATTTGACTTCTCTGTAGATCAAATCCTACATTTATAAGGGAAATACGGCAGGAGTAGCAGGACCAGAGGGAATCAAAGTCAGATTGGGGAACAGTAGGAGGGGTGAAGTAAAACTCAAAGGTTTTGTAACGGAGTTATTTCGCTGGTGTTTTTGCAAGCTTGCTTTGCACAGCTAAGACTGGAAATGATGCCACCAGCTGCAGCTGATTCTTATTACTTTCTGTTGGAGAAATACCTTCTGCCCCTCCCTCTATCAAGAGGTTGATGACCAACTAGAAAATTTCTGGCTGAACCCTTGTTGAAACCTGGAGCTGTGCTCCTGAAAGCGGTAGGAGTGGCATTAATCACTATTTACTGCGTACCTCACACTGGGAACATTAAAGCATAGTCCTGGTGGAAGTTACTTCCCTCTGGTCATAACGCAATACTCCCTCCCTCCCTACCACAAAAATGTTTAGATGCATTTTTGGTACATAGTCAGAAACTAGCTAGAAAAATGAAGGCTTCAGGCCCTCGTGCATGTTATACTCATTGGATAGCTTTATTTTACTTTAACAATGTAAATAAAGTAAAAGAGCTTTGTTATATGCTCCCAAGAGACACAATATTATAAAATTATATCATCTTTACTCATTTGCTGACAAACCTATTCTACAAGTCATTACATCACATCAAGGCCACAAAAAAAGTTGATCCCTTGACACCATTTACATCCATTGAACTATTTAGGGTTATTTTGTTAAAAGACTTGTTTTGTTAAACTTTAACAGCAATGTAAAGTATATTTGCATATTGTTCATAAAATGGCTGTTACACACAGTGGTCTATTCTGACATTTGGGTAAGTGATCGTGTTAAAGAGGCCCCTGCGGGTTTGAAGCATCAACTTCAGTTAATTCCGGCAGTTGGGTTGCAGGACTCCGAAATTCCGGCAGTTGGGTTGAGGTCTCAAAATTGAGCTGGTGCAGCTCTCAGCAAGGTAAGTTGCAAGAGGGGTCAAGATCATGATTATTTTTTGGCTGTTGCCACTGAGCCCACAATAATAACTTGGTGGGATCTTCAATTTCATCCATGTGCTACCGCCAGGTTCAGACATTAAATAGCCATCAGGGTAATGTAAATGCCACAGGAGCTTGATTTCCATAGTGAAAGGGCTGGTTACCTGAATGTACTCAATAGTATACTCCTTTCAAACTGAAGCTGACTGCAATGAAAGTAATGTAAATAGACCCCTGGAAGAACGATTAGTAAGAATGAAAATATATCAGGCTATCCTTCTCACAATGCAAATTTATCACAAGCACAGAGGGGCGTTTGTATAGTAAATAGATACAGTGCAATGTTTGAAATCCACACAGTGCATTAAAGTCAATAACTTGAACTATCCAAGAGTTCGGAAAGAAATAAATGATTTTTGGTTTAAAAGATGAAGATATGCTAAATCAGGCTATAGGGCACAATCGTCCCAGATTTGCACAAAGTTCGATACAGGGAGGAAAAAGAACGTTTCACATAACAGCCGCAATGGTGGGTTTTCATGCCTCTTGTCCCATTCCCGGCATATCACATCTTATTAATAATTCATTCTCAGGAAACACGCCGGGTAGCTGGCAGGGTGGCCTCTAATTTGCCTGTCCCACCGTCACCTCAGGCCTTCAGTAATCCAGGCAGCATATTTAAAAGGCACCCCTGCACAGAGCTAGCACCCTTTAAGGGGTAGGAAGCTGCTGCAAAGTCATGGCTGCCAAAGGGAGGAAACATGCTTCCTCCAAATTTAGTGAAGCCTCCCTTGGGAGCCTACTGGACACAGTGGAGGCTGCTGTGAAGCTCTCTACCCCTGCTCTGGGTGAAGACCAGCAGGCAAGGTCACCAGTCCAGGGTGAGAGGCGGTGGCAGTGGTGGTCAGCGCCAATGCCCTGCAAAAGAGAACAGCCACCCAGTGCCAAAAGAGGATGAATGATCTCCTCTGTTCCGCCAGGGTAAGTCACTCTTCTCATCACTCTCAATTTACACACTCACAAACTCATCAAACATCCACAGGGGTCTCACTCACTGCCAGTTCAAGGGACATCACCATTCACTCTCTCACACCCATCTTCACCGGCCCTGTGGATCATGTCCTCATCCCATCCACTCACCAGCCACACATGCCAGGCATCCTTCTCATCTGGCCTGGTAGGGATCCAGCTTACAGTTTCTCCACCTGGATTCATGCAGGACTACCTGAAACACAACAAAAGAGGGAGGTCGCACACTGGTGGAGGAATGCTTGACATCAAGCTCCTCACGCACTTTGAAAATTAATTCATCCGTTTGGCCGGCCTCGATCTGGACCGTTCCTGTGCTGACGATGAGGTCGGCAGTGCTCAACCAAGTGAAGATCCAGCAGTGCAATATCCATCAAGCAACCATACTGTGAGTCAGTTCCCCTGTTCTGCAGTCCCCGGCCATGTACTAATTATCTCTCCTTGCATTCGCAGGTACACCTGCGAAGCAGCTGAGGGCATCCTCGAGCCAGTTCTTCGACTCCAGAGCCAAAGACCCCTTGGAGAAGAATCTGACGACACCCTAATTGAAGCCCCGTCACAGCACTCACCCACACCCTCCACTAGCACAGAGACACACATTTCATTGGGACCTAGTTCTAGAGTAACTTCAGGGTCACAATTTGGTGGGCACATCTTACTGTCTGATCCACAGCAGACAGCAGCAAGGACTTCCCAGGTGTCCGGCACAGAGGACAGCTGAAGGCCAGGAATCTTCTGAGTCCAAGTCAGATGAGGGCCCTCTGGATTTGATCATGTCACAGTTGCTGGAGCTGCAAACGCAAGCTCAGGAACATCAGGAAAGGATGTCCGCTGCATTCATCAGATTGCAAGGCACATTGGAGGAGTCCATCCACCTTTGGTCTGAGGTGATAGTGCCAGTATGCCAGTGCACTGAGGTCAACACTGTTAAATGGAGGCCACCATGGTGACCTTGGTCCAGGACATCAGTTCTGCACTGCTGCATGGGCTGAACTCCATCGCTGGTGCCATAGCTGGCCTCCAACAGTGACAACGCGAGAGGGGTACAGGCCAGTTCAATCTCACTCCAGCTTCCCCTTCTCCTCAAGGAGGCAGCCAGGGGCCCTCAGCACCCGAAGGGAGGAGGATCAGCAGGTGCACTGCCTGGGACCATTCACCCAGGTGACAGTGTCCAGCCCGTCCAAATCCCCTCGTCCTGTGACTCCAGCAGCACCAGCTTCACAGGCTGAGTTGGGTGCCACTGCCAGAACCCCGAAAGTGGCTGGGGCCCTCCAAGTCTCAGACCTCCAGAGGACACTCGTCAAGTTCATCACAGATGGTGTCACAGTCAGCAGGCTGCTTCCACCTCCACTGTGGTTGCCAGGTGAAAACCAAAACATAGCGGCAGGGTTAGAAAGGTTAAGAAGAGGTAGTTGCAAAGCCTGGGCAGGGGTGTCAATCATTTGTTCTTAATGTTCACTATTGTAAATGCACTCCCAAGAATACCTCCTTACCTATGGCTCCTTGTTCTGATGAGCAGTGTTTGGGTCACTCAGATGTGAAACCTTGGTTCCTGCACAAGATAAAGGCAGGTATCTCAGTCTAGGGCCTCTTCCCTGTGCTTTGTGCAACATTCAGACCAACGTAATGGTCCAGCCTCACACTCAATGGACACATTACTGATGCCAGCACCTCGACGGCTGCCAGAATGTTGTGGGCAGGTGTCACAGAGTTCATCATTCTCTCTGTGCTCTCAGCACCTTTTGAGGTGGGCCTGGCCTGTGACTGGTGACACTGTGCTCCTGAAGGGGTCAGGTGCTGAAGGCTGACAAAGGATCAGGTGTATTTAGTTTCACAGCTGTGTCTCCCTGATATGACCCTGAACACAGAGCGCAAGTGAGCTGCCCTCAGCCAGACAGGAGTCAGATATTCTCAGGGGCTTTGTGAAGATCTATGGAGTGTCCTCACTGCATGTCATCATCATCCTCCTGCAATCGAGTGACCGTTAGGGGCTCCACTGCATCTCGCGATGTTCCTGAGCCACGCCAATGTGGGTGGTAAATTTGATGAGGGGGGATGATTCCGGTGAGCAGGGCTTACAATTAGATGCAAATGTATTGAAATGACGTTCCCGACTTGCGGCAGCAGGATACGCGGCCCGCCCATTGACAGGTAGAACAGACAATCGCAAACTGGTTCACGACAGCGTAAAACCAATTTTTGGCCTTCACGCCATATTGTCCCCCCCCACCCCCACCCACCATGATGCCCACGCTAATGGGGCCAGAAAACTCTGGCCACAGAATCAAATTACTGCAGCAAATATTCTCCAATTTTCCTACAATGGATTTTCATTAAAATTAGTGTGACGTCTTCCTTGAAGTTTTATTGTGCTGATTAATTGAAATCCAGCATCCGTTCGCAACAAGTGCAGAACACAAGCAGCCATCTCCGTTTTTTGTAAGCCTTCAAGCCCTGACTCCCTCTCTTCATCCAGGTCTCACTAAATTTCCAATAATCTTATCTTTTCTTGAATGCAACAGTCCAAGTTTTGCTGGAATGGGGCATCTTGTAGTGTGATGCATTCTTTAGACTTGGTCCTGCATGTTTAATTTTTAAAATGTTTCACCCATGAATTTTCTGGAAGTGCGAGCTGATAATGAAGTGATGAAGACAATGGGGCATCTGAGGCCTTGGCGAATAAATTCATAAACTCTGTCTCTTCTTAACCATTTACAGTAAAGGACTGAGAAGTAAACAGTGGAAGAACTGAGACGGAAGGTGAACTATAGGACACAATCACATATTCGGTATGTTACTGGGCTAGTAATCCAGAGGCGTGAATTCAAATCTCACCATGGCAGTTTGTGAATTTGAATTCAGTTAGTCTGGAATACAAAGCAAGTAGCCAACATGTTGACCATGAAGCTGTCGGATTGTTGTCAGATTCCAACTGGTTCGCTAATGTGGTTTGGGGAAGGACCAATCTGGCCTATGGTTGGAATTTTATGATCCCCCACCTGGCGGTGGGTGTAAAATTAGGTGCCATTAGGGGCTGTGGGGAAAGGGTGCATACTTATCGTCTACCCACCTTCCACAGGACCTTTAGGGCAGGGTAAATGTGGGTCAGCCTGCCCACCCGTGGGCCAATCAAGGCCTTAAGCAACCTTGTGGAAGAACCTGAGACTGTTTAAAAATAAGGGGTCACCCATTTAAGACAGGACTTTTTTTCTTCCTGAACTTAGTGGGTCTTTGGAACTTTTCCTCAAAAGGCAGTGGGAGCAGGCTCTTTAAAGGTTTTTAAGGTGGAGCTCTTGATAAGCAAGGTGGTGAAAGGTTATCAAGAGTAAGTGTGGAGTTGAAGTTACAATCAGATCAGCCATGATCTTATTGAATGATAGTGCAGGCTAGAGAGGTTGAGTGGCCTACTCCTACTCCTAATTTGTATGTTCGTATGTTAGTTAATGCTGACATAACAGCATCCTCCTATCGCCACTGGTATTTTACCCTGGCAGCCTGGTGCATGCTTGAGCTCTGCCCTCCTTATTGGGGCACTCTGTGCCCAACAGAGGCTTTCCCCAACAGAAATGTCCAACACCCAATTATTCCCCACTGCCCACACCCCCACGCCCCACCGCCTCCATTTCATTGCCTCTCCTCACTGCAGGCTCCAGTGAAGCCACCCAACCTACATCATTATCTGGCCTCCTCCATGGCTCTTCATCAGGGATTGACTACAGTCCCAACAGTGGCCACCATTCCTCCATCATCTGATTGGCTGGCAGTTCTCAAGAGCAGGACATCCTCCCAGATGGGGGTGGATGACATGAAGTCGGGAAGTTAACTGCCTGACGACTATAAAATCCAGTTGTGGCTTCTGGCCAAGTTAGTCTTGTCTCACACTTTTCAGCCGGTTGGTGGGGCCACCACTTCATGAAAAGTCCTGCCATTATGTGACTCCCGACCCACAGCAATGTGGTAGGCTCTTAATTGCCTCTAAAACGATCAAGCAAGATGCTCAGTTGCATCAAACTGCTGCAAAAAAGTACAATAAGAATAAAATTGGACTGATCACTAGGCTTTCATCTAGGCATCAAATTTGGACATGTCAGGGGCACACGATGCTCAGTGTTTGCTGCAACGTTCTCCTGTCTAATATCTGAGATTTGTGCCAAAATTGGGAGACCAGTCCCACAGATGAATCGAGCAACAGCCTCACATAGTCATACTCACTGGATCATACCTTACAGTTTCCCAGAATCCTCTATTACCATCCCGAGGTACGTCCTGTCCCACCAGCAGGAAATCACCACCAAAGGGAGTAACACAGTGATGTACAGTCGGGAGGGAGTGACTTTGGGAGCCGTCAACGTTGACTGCACGTTCCATGTAATCTCTTGTCATCAGGCCGAACAGGGGTAAGAAAATTTGCTGCTGATGCCATCTACCCATCCTCCTTCCAATGATTAATTAGTGCTCCTCCCATGTTGAATGTGGTGAGGTAAGAGTGACTGCCCTTGACATCAAGGCATCATTTGACCAAGTGTGGCATCAAGGAAACCTAGCAAAAACTGGAGTCAATGGGAATCAGTGGGAATCACTCCACTGTTGGAATGATATCTAACACAAAGGAAGATGGTTGTGGTTTCAGGAGATCCTCAGGATGGTGTCCTCAGCCCAACCATCTTCAACTGCTTCATCAACAACCTTCCTTCCATCACGAGGCCAAAAGTGGGAATGTTTGCACTGGAGTCACTTGCAGGCCAGACCAAGTAAGGATGACAGATCTCCTACCTTAAAGGAAATTAGCAAATCAGATGGGTTTTTGGTCAGTAGTGGTGCTACCCTTGGTGATGGACATTGAAGGCCCCCATCCAGAGTACATTCTGCACCCTCAGTGCTTCTTCCAAGTGATGTTCAACATGGAGGAGCATTGATTCATCAGCTGATGATGGTCAGTGCATAGATGACAAATTTCCTTCCCTAAAGGGTCATTAGTGAGCCAGATGTATTTTTACAACAACCGACAATGGTTCCATGGTCATCATTAGATTTTTAATCCCAGATTTTTATCAAATTCAAATCCTACCATCAGCCATGGTGGGATTCGAGCCCGTGTCCCCAAATCATTACCCCTGGGTCTCTGGATTACTAGTGCAGCAACAATACCACAACACCATCTCCTCCCCTGGTGATGGTGGGGCCAACGAATCAGAGGCTGCCCCACCAGCAATCCGTTGTGTTTCCTAGGGATGCATTATTAATGCAGCAGGAATGGGATGATACGGCGCAAAAAGCCGCTACTGCGGCTGATGGGTAAAACGTCCTTTTCCCCACCCACTACTGCACTTTGTGCAAACCTGGGACAACTCTGCCTATGGACTGCAACGGTTCAAGAAGACAGCTCACCACCACCTTCTCAAGAGCAATTAGGGATGGGAATTAAATGCTGGCCCAACCAGCGACACCCACATCCCAGGAATGAATAAAGAAAAAAAATTGGAAGAAGCGCTAAAGGAAGCAAGGGCATACACAAATATATTCTGGATGGGGGGTTTCAATGTCCATCACCAAGAGTGACTCGGCAGCACAACTACTGACCGAGCTGGCCAAGTCCTGAAGGACATATCTGCCAGACTAGACCTCGGCAGGCAGTGTGGGAACCAACAAGAGGGAAAAAAATCTACTCGGCCTGAACCACACTAATCTACACGTCACCGATGCATCTGTCCCTGACAGTATTGGTGGGAGTGACCACCGCACAGTCTTTGTGGAGACCAAGTCAGGTTTTCACACTGAGGAAACACTCCATCATGTGACACTACCACCACACTAAATAAATCAATTACAACCAGTTCTAGGAGCTCAAACCTGGGCATCCATGAGGCGCTGTGGGCCACAAGCTGCAACAGAATTGTATCCACCCACAATATGTAAGCCCTCACGTCTCGGCATATCCCTCATTACCATCAAACCAGGTGACCAACCCTATTTTAATGTAGAATAGCATGCTAGAAGTAGCACCATGCAAACCTGAAAATGAGATGCCAACCCAGCGAAGCTACAGCACATAGAAATACCACCAACTGAAAGTTTCCTCCTGACTTTGAATTTCATCATTGTTCCCCCATTATCACTGCCTCAAAATCATGTAACTCTTTATCCGATAGCACTGTTATCTGACCACCACCTTCTCAAGCGAAATTAGGGATGGCAATAAATTCCAGTGATGTCCACACCCAATGAATGAATAAATTGAAAAATAAATTAGGGAGGGTGATTTCAATGTCAAATCAGATACAGAAAGAAAAATTAAGAGAGGGAAAGAAAGATCGGATTAAGGGAGAGGGAAATGGGATAGAAAAGAAAAGTAGGAAAAAGAAAACATAGGTGTTTTTAAAACCTCCTTAAAAATTCACAACATGAGGAAAAAGGCTCCACATTTGTAATTGTCCAGTTTCTTGTTGAGAGGCTAATTAGCAATCATTAACAATGGTCACATCATTAAAAAGATAATTAACACGTTAATTAGTAGACAACTTTCTGTGGTGAATTTAAAGGGCAAGTAATGTGCAAATGCAGTATCTTAATAAAACTCACAGGAAAGTTAAAGAAAAAAATGCTGTTTTTGCAAAGCTAATATCAGAGCCTTGCAAATCCTGCAGCAATTTGTGGCAATTTACAATTCACGGGGTATCTCTTTCTCCCCGCATGGTCAATTTGTGCATTAATAGCAACATGGATTTTCTCAACCTATTTTCAGCATTATCTGTCCGTTATCTTTGAGATGCATGATGGACCAGCTTCCTGTGCTATTTTTCCTCAAATCTGTGCCCATTTCTCCCACAACTCCTGATTCAAATCTCTTGCTTTCTTCACTTCCACAGCTCCGAAGTGGCCCGCACCAAAGCCGAAGAATGACATTCTCTGTGCATAATTCCTCCTCATGCTCCTATCTGAAGTACTGCTTTTAGGTTTTGGCCAGCACACCTCAGGAAGGATATACCAGCCATGGAGGAGGTGCAGTGAGAGGCACCAGAATGAGGTTAAATTATGAGGACACACTGATTAGACTCCTTGCTGTTCTCTTTGGCTTCCCAACCTTCCTTAAACTTCAACTTGGACGAAACTCTTCCGCATGTACCCTGTCCAGCACTAAACCTTGTTCATTCATCACCCTGATCCTTGCTGACCTACTTTGCCACTTTGCCTCCTAATGCATTCAAATCATTATTGGCCTTGCCCCATACCTTCTCTGCTATGTTCTTCAACCCTTATTCACATCCCAAAGACTCCAATGCCCTATAGTTCTGGCTTCGCCCGACCATTGGGTAGCAGAGCCCTCAGCCCTATTCATTGAAACTGCTAGTCTAACCGACATTGCCTCAACACCTATCTGCACCTTTAAAAAACATTCCCAAAGCCTATCCAATTAACCTAGCAAATGGTGTCCTACTAATATTTTTCTTCATGACTCTTTCTTCATTTTATCTACTTGTGAAGTCGAGGTATTTTTACACTTAATGTTCCCTCAGTTTCAATTGTTGAAATTCTGCCATCATACTTTACAGAATTATATTAATAAGAATAGAGGTAGGTCATTTGGCCCATTGAGCTAACTCTGCTATTTTTGTGAGCGAGGGCAGCTTAATCTTTTTATCCCAAAGCTGAGGGATTTTTTTCTGCATTAACCTAAATACCCCTATTTCCCCTGTAAAGATCTACCTATTTCTTTCAGATGGAACATTAAACTGAGGTTTTATCTGCCCTCTCAGGTTGGCATTATTTAAAGAAGAGCAGGAGAGTTCTCCCAGTGTCCTTGCCAACATTCAGCCCTCAACCAACAACTAAAATGGATAATTTGGCCATTGTGACTTGCTATGTATTACACCAGCGACTACACATCAGAAGTATTTCATTGACTGGATCGCGCTTGGGAAATCCTGAGATCGTTCGTGGCGCTATGTAAATGCAAGTTCTTTTTTTCCTTTGCTCCTTTTTGTAAACACCTTAATTGTTTTTGCATGTCTGGTCGTTGGGGAAATGCATTCCACATTCTCACAAAGTTAGTATGAAGACATTTTTCTACATTTACTTATAACCTGGCTAGTTCAAATTCTAAAATCCCAACCCATTTCCCTGGATTCTTCTGTTAAACGGTAGAAGCATCAGTCCCTATTGGGAACTCCTTTCAATCAGATCACCTCTTAAGCACTTCAGGATGTACCCGCTCAGTGTTATTTAAATTACTGTGGGAGGAGAACTAGTTCTAAATATGCATCCATTTCTTTATGGCTTAGCTTTTGCATCTTAGAGAACATTTAGCATTATCTTTGTCTGCACATCACTCTTGCTCTATCTTTTGGATTTCTCCAAAGTCAGCAAATTTAACAAATATGTATGGAAATAAATGTAACTGACTCACTGGAGCCTTAGCTGCACATATACAGCCACGTTGTGCCTCTCTGAAGAGTTCAATAGTTCAATCTTAATTGTCGAGTTAACTCTTTCCATACCTGCCCTGATGTTGGGATGTTTGTATCATCTGTTAATTTTATCTGAAATAAAACATCCATGAAGAAATCCAGTGGCGCATTCCAGGGGAAAATAAAATAAAAATTAACTGCTTGGTTGAAGAATGCAAATTGCATTCTAAGGATCAGGACTTATTCATTTTTGTACCAGGACTGTCAACATCAGAGAAATGTTAGAAGTGTCATTTACAAACAGCAGGAGAGAAACAGCATGAAACCATATTCAAACATATGGAATGTTTATATTTGGTATGTCTGGATTTTAAAGCGAGCTTTTGTTACTTCTGTGGTGCAATATTAACTAGTAATTTACTGGAGCATGCTACCAAGTTCGCAGACAATGTGTCAATTTGATAAGAAATTAAGAAAATAAGACAATAGTTGCAGTACACCCTTCTGCAATAAAGTGAAATGTTGGTACAAATCGTTCAGCATAATTGAGGTGGGGTGTCTCCTAAACTCAGCTAAGTGGCAGCAGCTTTCATCACTCCAAGTTTCAAACCAGCCCAGTATGACTTCAACCAGCGTAAAAAAAAAAGTTCCAGATAATCCACTGAACCATTTAAATTTCACTTTTTAATCTATCGAACATTATTAAAATGTTCCATAAATGTTTTTCTAACATCAAAAATGTAACCAGTATTTGCCAAATGCAGCTTTTGCTCACTGGAGAGCAACATCATAATGGCAATAGGATCTGGTCTGCCAGCTTTAGTCACTCTGAAACAGGCACTGACCTCAAGACAGTATCCATAGCATAACAACACCCTAAGTTTCTTATGAGTGGCTTTCAAGTAGACTTGATGCCTGCATACCAGCTGGCAGGCAGGTGTTACAGAACATGCATTGATCTACCCTGCATCAGTCGTTTGGTCTGGTTCCAGATATTTTTTTCAGAAAATCCTTTTTTTTAGACCAGCAAAGAGCTCTTAGGGACTGGGACGTCAGCCAGCAGAAGGTTAAATAACTGGTGGAAAACTAGACCAATGTGGCTCAGACTTTGAGGAATGTGATATCATCATGTATTGTGCCACGTATTAGGAACTAGAGTGTAATCGCTTAACCCTAACAGAGCTACAATTTCAAGGGGTCAATCCAGCTTAAGTAGATGCAGTATGCAGGTACATCCTCTCATTTGTTGAAATCAAATTGTTGCAGATAATAATTAAGGATAAAAGGGCTAAAGTTTTATTCTCGCAATGAAAGGAAGCCATATGCTTGGCAATTAAATAGTCCTATGCACACACTTCTGTGTTCCAGTCTGGATGCTGTTTGCAATTAGAAAACTATGGACACGTTTGTTAGTTTAAAAATTGTGATTAAATTGTGATGAAAATCATTTTGGAAACTCTAAGATGCCTTTTGTTTTTCCAGGTGAGATTTAAGTTCTCCAAATGGAAAATTCAAATACTTCACACAGAGCACACTTAAGGATCGATAAAATGAGCCTTGGTTACCTAAATTAAGCCCTGCGTGTATATGCATAAGGTTTCACATTGCACTGGTGCTAGGAAGTTGTGGCGTAAATCTGGAGTCAAGGTACGATCCATCTCTGGAGAAAAGCAAAGTTTTCTTCCTTGAGGCAAGTTCTCCAGATTCAGCTGCTCCCAGCAGTCGGACCAGATCCTAAATTTGGCTTTACGCAATAGGGTAGAGTTTCCACAAGGGTTTTTTCCAATTTCCTGCCATAACTTTGTCAGAAGATTGGCAGAAACTCCAGAGATACGACATAAACCTCTGGAGCCTGGGAGAGTCCCTGAACAATTTCCAGGTGTATAACTTCAGTGAACAAAACAAAATCACTTTGCATTCAGTTCACAATTTTAGTTTAAATGCAGGCTTCAAGTGATTTAGGAAACCCCGTGGAGCCTTATGTATAATTTTATATAAAAAAAACTAGATGGAAAGTCATAAGCAATGTGCTGGTTGGATGGCAAGTACTTCACATCAAAAGAGGAAATCTTCAATGCAAGACTCAACCCAGGCTGTTCTCACACACATCTTCCACCAGTTAATCAGCAACAGAAAAGACAGACTCCAAAACAAGTGACCTCCCTGCCTTTTCAACCAGAATAGTGTGTATGGTAAATTTAAAAGAAATTAGATTAAGAAAAGCTCTTAAAGTATTTCAGTTTAAAAAAATATATAATTACAGTTTGTCATATTGTTCCTTGAAAGTAGTGTGAAATAGTAAAAGGATTCACAGGCTGATTAAGTCTGACATAAACATCTTAAACTGGCTGATAGACTGATTGTTCTATACAGTGGGAGGGTTTTGTCGGCTCCAACAACTCAAATATGGTGAAGAGTGGAGGGGAGGTGGGGGGTAAACCTACAGCCACCACAGACATGGATATCGTCTGAGAATCAGAGCTCCAGTCCACACCCACCAGGACAGTCTGGAGTGTGGTTTGAAACCTGCAACCAACCACCTCAGAGGCAGCAATGTTACCAAAAAGCTGAAGGCATAATTATGTCTTTATAATGCTGTCCCTTCCTGCCAAATTACAATAAAATATAAAACTATAACATTTTCTGGGTTTGTGCTACAGCATGGAGCTTCACTGTGCAGCTCCCTAGATTGGGAACTTGCAGATGTAGTGTCCAGGATTTTCTATCCATTAAAATTATAACGCCAAGTCAGGGGATACATCCTGCCATTTTCCAATATCTAATACTGGTAGTGAGGCTCCCTGTCAGTAGCATAGGCTCAGAAAACAGACTTTATGTTTTCTTTTTTTAACTAATTAACACATGATGCACAGCCATTGAGACTATGTTAGCAGTGGTAATAGAAAGTAAGATAATATAGGAGAAAGGTTACTGCTGGAAAGAAAGTTCAAAATCAAATAGCAAAAAACTAGCAACAGCCACTTCATCTTTTTCGCCTCCTTTAAATATGCCTTTGTAGAGGACACACAACTGGAAGCATTGTGAACAGTGAGGAGAACAGTGTGGAACTTCAAAAGGACATAGACAGGTTGGTGGAATGGGCAGACAACTGGCAGATGAAACTTAAATACAGAGAAGTGTGACATTATCGTTTTGGTAGGAAGAGCATGGAGAGACAAAAAATAAAGGGTACAATCCTAAAAGAGGTGCAGGAGCAGAGGGGCCTGGATATATATGTGCATAAGTTATTGAAGGTGGCAGGGCAGGTTGAGAGTGCAATTAATGAAGCAGACAGCATCCTCGGCTTTATTAATAGGGGCATAGAGTATAAAAGCAAGGAAGTTATGTTAAACTTGTATAGAACAGTGGTTTGATCTCAACTGGAGTATTGTGTCCAGTTCTGGGCCCCGTACTTTAGAAAAGATATGAAGGTATCAGATAGAATGCAAAAAATATTCACAAGAATGATTCCAGGGATGAAGAACTTCAGTGACGTAGGTAAATTGGAGAGGTTGAGACTGTTTTCTGTGGCAAGGAGAAAGTTGAGAGAAAGTTTAATAGAGGTATTCAAAATCATGAGGGGTCTTAGCAGAGTAAATAGGGAAAAGCTGTTCCCAGTGGTGGAAGGATTGAGACTAAGAGGGCACAGGTTTATTGGCAAGAGAAGCAACGAAAACATAAGGAAAGGTTTTTCACACAGCAGCTGGCTGGAAGATGGAATACACTGTCTGAGAGTGTGGTGGAGGCAGTGTCAATCGAAGCAGTTAAGAGGGGATTGGATTATTACCTGTAAAGGGAGAATGTGCAGGCTTACAGGGATAATGCAGGGAGTGACATTTGGAAAACCAGCAGATGTGACAGGCCAAATGGCCTCCTTCTGTGGTGTAACCAATACTAATTCTGTGAAAACCTACCCCTTTGACCAAGTTTTTGGTCACCTGCCCTAACAGCACCTTCTTTGGCTCGCTGTCAATTTTGGTCTGATTCCAATCCTCTGAAGCGCCTCTATGTTATTATGTTAAGGCCACTATATAAAGGGTTGTGATTGATTGAAGGTGGAACAAGAATTGTATCACCATGATCAGCACAAAAATAACAAAAAAATAAATAGCAGAAGATGCCATGCAATAAAGGTATTCTCTTGTAGTGAAATGTAGGAAATGGGTTGCAAAATTCATGAAAGGTATCCAAAATCGTCAGAACTTGCATACAATGAGTTTCCAATCATGTGAGGCACCCAGCAGAAAACAGAAGCCACACTGGAAGAAGGAGAGAATCCCATGTAAACATCTTCTGCTCATCTACAGAAAGTAGCATGGAAGCCAGCTCAATGGAGTAGAGCTTTGACAGAGTACTGAACAGGGGAATATGGTGGGTGAGGAAATTTAACGCAGTGAGGGAAGAGGTGCTGTTCTGCTATCTTACAGAAAAAGCTGTCCGAGAGAAGGAGAAGTGGGCGGGAGGAGCTCAAGTCCAGAGGCATTAATTAGGTAAGTAGGTAGGTGATTAGTTGGTGCGTTTTAAGGTTTCTTTTTTTCTCTAAACTGGAGCAATAGTTTAATCTAGGACAATAGAAGTACTGTATCAAATTTATAAATTAAAATTTATGACTGAACTAGTTAAACTATTTAATATAACTACAAATAATCGATGACTGATATTTCTATCTTGAAACTCTAATTGGTTAAGCAAAATACAATTGAGTTGGCAGAGCAGGCTGATATGTTGTAACTATGACATATGGGAACAGGTGGACACCTGTGTGAACCACAGCAACCACATCTGCAGTAAGTGTCTACAGTTCGAGGAACTTTGGCTCAGAGTTGATGAGCTGGAGTCCGAGCTTCGCACAATGCAATGCATCAGGGAGGGAGAAAGTTATCTGAACAATTTGTTCCCGTAGCCAGTCACATCCCTTAGTCTAATCTGATTTGATCTATGGTCAGGGACAGGAAGGTGTAACAGCGAGTGAGGCAGGTACAGGGATCCAGAAGGTAGCACTGGAGGGGTCTCAGCCGTTAACTGAGCTTGTTCAATAGTTTTGAGGTTCTTGCAGCCTGTGTGGATGAGAGCAGGGACTGCAGGGAAGATGAGCAAACTGACCATAGCACTGTGGTACAGGGGGCAGTTCAACTGGGAGGAATAAAGAGGAATGTAGTAGTAACAGACAGTATAGTTAGGGGCATAGATACCATTCTCTGCAGCAAAGAGCATGAGTCCCGAAGACTGTGTTGCCTGCCTGGTGCAGTGTTTAAGGACATCTCCTCAAGGCCGGAGAGGAACTTGTAGTGGGAGGAGGATACAGTTTCCCTGGTCCATGTGGGTACCAATGACATAGGTAGGACTAAGAAAGCCGTTCTGCTAAGGGAGTATGGGCAGCTAGGTACTAAAGTAAAAAGCAGAATCACAAAGGTAATAATCTCTGGGTTACAACCTGAGCCACGAGTAAATTAACATAGGGTAAATAAGATCAGAGAGTTAAATGCTTAGCTCAAAGATTAGTATGGGACAAATGAGGCTCAACTCATGGGGAACAAGCACCAGTACTGGATAAGAGGGAGCTACACCGTTGGGATGACATGAACTGGAACTGTGCTGAGACCAATATCCTGGCAAATCACATAACTGGGGATGTGGAGACGGCTTTAACCTAAATAAGACATGTAAAGTTAGCGTGAAGGGAGATTTAGAAAGTTAACAAGAAAGGACAAAGCAACAGTGCAGGGTAGCGATATGGGTAATGATAACAAAAGTGTGACAGGAAGGGACAGAGTGTTCAAACATAAGAGTGCACCAGCAAATAGGGTCAGAGTATGGAAAAATGGCAACCAGACAGAATTAAAGGCGCTTTACCTGAATGCATGCAGCATTCATAACAAGGTGGATGAATTGATAACACAAACAGAAATAAATGGGTATGATGTGATAGTCATTGCAGGCCATGGGGTGGAATTTTCCATGCCTATTGGCATTGGATGTCATGGCTGACGTGAGTGAACAATATGACAGGAAGGCCAAAAATCAGTTTCACACTGTCATGAAACCAGTTCGCAATCATCCGTTCCACCTATCAGTGGCGGGTCAGGTTTCCCGCCATCGGATGTGGGAAACTTCATTGTAATACATCTGCATATCCTTATAAGACCAGCTCGCCGGAATCATCCCCCCATGTCAAATTTACTGCCCATATCAATGGGAAAACACGCCGGTGCAGAACACATCTCGACAAGTGTGATGTGCAGAAGTTGGGACTTAGAATCAGGGCCTTGCTCACATCGCAGACATTCGAGGAGCAGAAGATGCTGGAGCCTTACAGCAACAGGACCATTGAGAAACATGTGCATCACATGCTGGGTGGATTCTCATGGACATGGCTCTGCTACGAAGCAGCTCAGGAAGGTGTAAGGCCACCATTGAAGGTCTGTTTCGAGACACCAGTCTCTTGACCATGGCCTGTGATGAATGATCATCGAGTGAGTGGGAAGGAAGGTGTAGGTTTGACTGGGAGAAGAAGGTGCACCAGGGATGGGAGAGGAATACTTAGGTTTGACCGGGAGAGGAAGGCGTACTTTCAAACTGAGTTAGACAGATTTTTGATCTACAAGGGAGTCGAGGCTTATGGGGAGCAGGCAAGAAATTGGGCTTAAGGCTAAAGTCAGGTCAGGTTTGATCGTATTGAATGGCGGAGCAGGCTCAAGGATGGCCTACTCCAGCTCCAATTTCTTACATTCGTATGTTCTCACCAAAGAAGGGTAATGTGACCCCCAAAGATCGAGCAATAATGAGAGAAAATGAAGCACTTTTCCCAAATTGCCTCTTACTTTCTTTCTCTCCTGAAGATATGATTTTAAGGTGTGCTTCCATATCTCCCAGAAACCCTCTGATACCTCACTGAATTATCATTCCTTTTCTGTGAGCCTACACAGAGAATACCTTTAGGAAAGTCAATCAGTGAAGGCATCATAGTCAATCTTATACTCATTTTGTAACTACATACAGGAATTCCCAAAAGGGCACAGTAGGCAATGACCAGGAGAAGGAAACCTGACGATTTTCTACATTTGTACTGAGAAAGACGTAAATGTATTAGATGCAGTTCAGACAAGGTTTACTAGACTAATACCAGGAATGGGTGGGTTGTCTTATGAGGAAAGGTTGGGCAATTTAGGCTTGTATCGACTGAAGTTTAGAAGAGTAAGAGGTGACTTGATCGAAGCATTTAAGATCCTGAGGGATCTTGACAAATTGGACGTGGAAAGGATGTTTCCTTTTCTGGGAAAATCTAGAACTAGATCACAGTTTAAAAATAAGGGGTCATTCAAATTAAGATGAGATGAGAAGAATTTTTTTTTCAGAGGGTCTTGAGACTTGGGACTCTCTTCCTCAAAATGCAGTGGAAGCAGGGTCTTTTGAATATCTTTAAGACATGGCTGGATAGATTACTGATTAACAAGGGGGTGAAAGGTTCTTGGGGGCAGGCAGAAAGCTATAATCAGATCAGCCATGATCCTATTGAATGGTGGAGCAAGCTTGAAGGGCTGAGTGGCCTAGTCCTGCTCCTAGTTCACATATCCACATGTAGGCCAACTGTTGCCCGAGCTGAGATCAACTAACTCAGCATAGACTGCCAATTACAATTTGAAGCTTCAGGTACCAAATCAATATTTTGCATCTGTCTTTACAAAAGAAGAAGAGGCTGCCAAAGTCACAGTTAAAGAGGAGATAGTTGAGATACCGATTGTGCTAAAAATTGATTAAGATGTACTGAAAAGGATGGCTGTACTTAAATTAGATAAGTCACCAACTCCAAGTGTGATGTAGTTTAGGACACTGAGGTAAGAAAAGGTCCAAAGTCTGTTATCATTGTTGTGGATCTTAGATGAGGTTGTCCATGTGGAGGATTTATAGTTACTGCTGGAGATAAGGCCTTTGGTAAACTTTACCTTTCATTGAACATTCTACTAATTATGTCCACAAAGCTCTGCATGAGGCTTCACATAGAACTATCTCTCAGCATACTCTGTTATCATCTGGTCTTACAACACTGACGATGTAGACTGTCTATTAACATATTTAACATTACCATATATACTACATTTCCCTCCAAGTCTCTGAATCTATTAAAGACATTATTTATATTATCCTACATCAATCCCCCAAAGAATGTGCCTTCATCTCTGGTTCACGGAGAGAAGCATTGTGGTGGTTTCACCAATCCCCCAACCTTGTTCTCAGCTCTCTCAGAGGATGTATAGGATTCAAAATCTCCATGTTCTCACTTGAACTCTGTAGCGTGGTATGTAAATCATCAGGGAAGACTGGCTCTCTGTTCCTGTTATGTTTCTGATCAAATGGATAGTTAGTCCATTCTATTGTAGATACTCCTTGTAGATACAAGTGCATTTCTGTTTCTTTTTACTATTCCATTTTCAATCTCTACAAGATAAAATCTCCAATTGTGTGTTTTCTACAAAATTTGGCCTTTGTGAATCTGGTCATGAATCCAGACTGATTCACCTGGCTGGGGTTCTAGCAAATCATACACTCTATGACAATGATTATAGTTTTTGATTTGATTGGCACAATACTCATTCTCCTTCTCCCTTGCTCCCTCTATGTCTGCTGCTTTGAGACATGGTATAAGCATGTGTGGGGGGACAAGAAGTTGAGTCCATAGTCACCTTCCCATTCTGGTGGAGCCAAAGCATTCTGAAGTGGTGCGGAAGAGTAGCTCAACAGTGCTAAGTTGATATTGCCATTTTTCTTCAACAAAGCCTTTACCATTGCTACAACCAGTCCCTGGGTTAGGTTCCCCAATTTATTAACTTCCCGAATGGGATCCCACTTTTGTTATGATCCTAGGTGAGGAGAAATGAGCTGGCTCCCTTTCTTTATTCAACCCCCCTCAGTTGGTCGCAACAAGGTTAATTTAAAAGGGATTCCTTCCCCCTGCGGATATCTTATCCCATTCCAAATGTATTTATTTTTTAGAAGGAGCCAATTAAACTAGGCTTTCTTGAGTCAAAGAAACAGTAGGTATATTAGTTACTAAATCCCAAGAAAAAAATAACAAAAATGCAACACCATTGGCCTGAATTTTTCAAATGACAGACAGGCTCAGCGGGAGCAAGCGGGGGTGATCATGGAGCCAATCAACGCCTCCGATTGGCTCCGCGCTGCCATTTTACATGGGCGGGCCAATTAAGGCCCGCCCAGCATAATACACAAACCATAGTGCTCACTGCTACCTGTGCAGGTAGGGGGAGGAGAGAGAGTCGGGGCCAGCACCCTTTTGCACATGCACACAAAAGAGTGCTTCAATCTCCCTGAGGCATGGAGCTACCTCAGGGAGATTAAATCGGTATTGTAATTAATGAATAAATGGTTTAAAAATCTATTTAAACATGTTCCCTCGAGATGGGGCATGTTTTTATATTTAGGAAACAATTTTTATTTAATTAATAAAAGCTTTAGGAAACTTTATCCCGCTCGTGGATGAGGTTTCCTAAAAAACATGAAGGCCATTTGGACTTTTCACCTGCCCGCCAACCTTAAGGTTGGACAGGCAGCGTTAACAATTAGCTTAATCGCTTCTTTAATGACCTTAATAGGCCGTTTACATATTGGCGGGCACGCAGCCCGAATCCGGAGCGCGCCCACGAAAAGAAACATCGCGAGACAGCACAATGACATTGGGACACATGTCCGATGTCATTGCGCGTCATTTTATAAGTCAGCATGTCAGGCCCGCCCCCATGCGCCGACTGAAAAATCCTGCCCATAGACACAGATCAGAAGTGAGATGTTAAGGCCAGGACTTTACATTTGGTGTGTGGGGGCAGGCCCAACATGCCAGTGCGTAAAATTACAGTTGATGACATGAGGCATGCATCCTGATGTCATCACGCTGTCTTGCGATATTTCGTTCGGCAGGCGTGCGTCGGAGTCAGCTGTGCACCTGCTGATAATTGATAGGTCTATTAAGGCCATTAGCTAGGTAAGTAATCTTAAGTTCACGCTGTCCATCCAACCTTACGGTTGGCAGGCAAGCGAAAAGGCCAAGTGGCCTTTACGTTTTTTACGAAACCTCATCCACGAGCGGGATGAGAATTCCAAAAGCTTTTACAAATTAAATAAAAACCTCTTCTGAAAAATAAAAATGTGTCCCATCTCATGAGACACAATCACATGAGGGAACATGTTTCAGTAAATTTTTATTGCATTTATTTATTTTTTTAAAAAACACTTCAATCTCCCTGAGGCAGCTCCCGCGCAGGTAGCATTCGCTACCGCTCACTTATTACACTGGGCGGGCCTTAATTGGCCTGCCCATGTAAAATAGAAGTGCTGAGCCCATCACCGGCAGTGGTTGGCTCCTCAATTGCCCCTGCCTGCTCCTGCCGAGCCCACCTGACGCAGGAAAAATTCAGGGCTAAGAGTCGAAATAAAAGCCAAAAAAAAAATGAATCAGTCTTTGGTTTGTCTGTGAGGCATTGATGGCAGTGCATTGTAGCCATTAGGTTGGATGTTGCCAGTAGAGCTGACATTGGCAGTTTTGCAGTTGATTTGGAGGCACTTGGTTCTACAGAGTAGCTGAAGAAGCTGTCCTATTTCCTTTTTGATTGCGGCTGCTGCCCTATTTCCTTTTTGATTGTGGCTTCTGCTGAGCTTTGCCTCCAGCAACAGAGAGAGAGAGAGAGAGACACTTCTGCAACAGCAGGGATGACTTGTTGGTCTTCTCACAGCACATCAGCACACACTGCACTGCTCTGCAGCTAGCTTTTTAACCCATTTTTCCCTGTGCATTTTAGAAGTGGGAAATAGTCATCTTGCATGCACATCAGAACTATTTACACATTCTGAGATATAAATGAGCAACAGATGGATTTTTGGGTGACTGCTGAGAAGTGAAAATCATTCTTTTGTCTCCATAGCCACAGGAGATTAAAGTTCAGCCTTTTGCATCTTTCCTATCTCTCTTTAAAGTGTCCCTGCTTGAAGAAGGCCATGACACCTTTTCAGGTGCAACATTGTATGTTCTCTCAGGACAGATAGGAATTTTCCAGAAAGTGGTCACTTTACATTATCAGCCATCTTTTGCTCAGTGCCCCTGCTTGTATTTCTTCAAAAACACCCAAGTCTTCCTTAAAAAGTAAGTAATTCATGATAGTAATCAGCTTTTCACCATCCTTGCTCCTCTTTCAGCCTCTCCATTAGCTTGTGGGTATCTGGCTGAACTAGTCATGTGGACAAATCCATAGGCTTCTGTGAACTGCTCAGAACATTTGTTTGAAAACTGTTTGGTAAATTGAAAACATTTCAGGCCATTGCCTGAAACGACCTGATCTGGAATACCATGTATGGCAAAAATCTCTTTTAGAAATTTAATAACTGCTTCCGAGGTGCTGTTAATCTCTTGGCAATTATATTGTTAAGGTTTGTTAATGTCACGTCAATTACATAGTTAAGGATTAGAGAAACACATGATAAATATGAATAGTCTTTGAGCACATATAAATAGGGGATGCCTTCGACCATTGGTGGGCATGACAGGGACTGGGGCACATCATCAACCCCAGAAATAACATTTTGATTTGATTTTGTAAGTTTCCTTTGATGTTTTGTGCTAATTACAATACCCCGTCAGGGGCTGTTTACCCCCTCTGATTTATTGATTTTTTTATGTATTGATTTCTTTCTCAAAAAAAGCCTATGGTTGGGGGATGCCATCCACAGCCGGTGGGCCCAATGAAGGCCCCCCGGGAACAATATTTTGGTTTAGTTAGTTAAGCTTCCTTTGACACTTTGTTTTCGTTACAGTGTCCCTCAGGGGTTGTCACCTCCCCAACCATCAGGCCTTTTTTGTTAGTTTGATTCATTGATCATTTGCTTTATTCAAAAAAGCATATAAATAGGGGATTGACTTCTGTGACCGGTGGGCCCCACGGGGACCTGGGCTGCATGGCCAGGGTGCACCATCGCCCCGGGAATGATAGTTTGGTTCAGTTAGTACAGTTCCTTCGATGTTTTGATATTTGTTACAGTGTTCCATCAGGGGCCGTCACCCCACTTGTTAGTTTATTTATTGATTTTGAGCTGTTCTTATTAAAAGAGAATATAAACAGGGGATAGTTGGGACACTGAGTTCTGTGGAAGGAGAGCTGTGAGCCTAAACAAGTTAATAAACTCTCTCAGTAAAGAAAAGCTCTGTGTCTTGGTTTCAACTTCATCAACCGGTTTGGATTCTATTAACAGGTGGTACCATGAAGACGTTTAACCTCAATCCATTTCGAGTAATGGTCAACATCTACGAGCAATGTCTTTTCCTTGAGCTCGAAAAGATCCAATCCTAGACATTCCCACAGTCTGGACATCAATGTGGATACCATCAGTGGTTCCCTTTGCTCCTGGTGATGGATTGCACAAGTGATGCAGCTCAAAATTATTTCCTCTAATAATTTTGAGATCTCTGGCTATATTTCATGCTCTAGCACAACACTTTGTAATGCCTAGGTGTCCCTGGTGTATTCTCTGAAGGATCTTAAGTCTGAGAACTCTTGGTGTGACCAATCTCTCATCATAAATCAGCAAGTCATCCACAACACGGAGATGTCTTTGTTGCTTGAAGTATTGTTTCAGGGTGAGATTATTTGGAACATACTCTGGCCATCCATTGATGCAATATTCCATAATTTTAGCACATGCTTCATCTGTGTTTTGTACATTTGAATTTCATTTGGCCTCTGTGTTGTTGCTGATAGGAATTTTGTGGTCAATGAGGTATATGACTTTACACCTTCAACCAAATTTCTGTTTTCTTGTTCAGGCCTGTCAAACAGGAATGTGCAACAATGCACCTGCTGTTGTTTGCTGTTTTCCTTGTTCCAGTTTGTCCATCCATTTCTTGCTTGAAGCAAGCTGCCCCTCCAGATGATGAACCTGTGGTTCCTTCTCCTGCTGTTCATGGGAAATCTTCTGCCTGGTTTTCTTTAGGTTTTCACGTGCTTTTATTGGGTTCTGGTGCTCCTGCTTCATATTATTTTATTTATTCTGTTTTTTTTTCTGGGCAGTCTATCTGTGAGTGTGGATAACACTACTGTAGTTTTATTCTGTTTGGATAGGCAGTAAAATGCTGTCCTTGCTGACCATGCTCATATCCCATGAATGAATAAAAAAAGAGAATTCTGTGATAGTAGATATATTACCACAGCAATCGTGATAACCTACAATTAAATTGAGAGCTTTTTGTTTTAATAGAGGGCTTTCATTTGCATTGTTGATTCTAAGGTAGCCCTAAAAAGAAACAAAAGAAAAACTCTGTACTGGTATAGCACCAGAGGAAAATCTTGACCTTCAGATGGTAGGGCATTAGAACACCACCCCACAACTGTATTCCTGCAACCTTAATATTGTCTGCAGGGGCCATGTGAAATGACCTTCAATAGCCTCAACCCAGTTGCAATGGAGCTAAAGTGCAGCAGCAAGAAACCCAGGATTCAACATTAGTTAATATTCCAATAAAGTGCAACAAGTGGGAAATGGAAAAAGTTGTGATGACGTGATAGCACCTACCGAAAGTGAATATCAAAAGTGGAGGCACTTGGTTTCCTAGACTGGTATTCCTTACCTTAATCAGAAACAAATAATCAAACTACGTAAATTTTAAACACAAAATATCATCCTGAGCTGGGTTAAAATCTATTTTAAGAATATAAAGTCAACAAGCTATAGAAGGAATCAACAGGATTCAAAGAAACCATTGCCTGACAAAGAAAATTTGGCCTTTATGCTAGCTCTAATGTTATTCTGTAAATAGTTTATCAAATAACAAAACAAGTCATTCCACAGCTTAGATGTACATTTGACCTAGCATAGCCCTTCCTTCCTCCATGTGTGTTCTTCCCAAAGGCAGATCCTTGGCTCTTCATAGCTGGTGCTTCATCCTGAGTCATTTTTCTTGGCAGTTTTTGTCAGTGGCAGCTTACCATTGCCTTCCACCCTCAGGGCAGGGTGAGAAGCCAGGCCCGTGTCTACCTCAACTGGAATAGAAGTCGAACCTGCACTGTTGGTACTAACCTAAAGCTAGCCATTTGGCCAAGTGAGTTTATCAGCTTGCTGGCATAGCCCTTATGCTTTACAAATACTTAACGGCAATTTTATGGTGAACTCGTCTACTGTATTTCATAAAAAGTAGAGGAAAGCTTGCCTTTATAAAGCACCTTTCACAATCACAGGATGTTTCAAAGTGCTTTACAAACAATGAAGTATTTTTGAACTGTAGTTATTGTTGTAATCTATGAAACACATGAGCCAATTTACACACAGTAAGCTCCCATAAACAGCAATGTGATAATGACTGGATAAATCTAATGTTTGTGATGTTGATTGAGGGATAAGTATTGGCCAGGACACCAGGGATGGCTCACCTGCTCTTCTTCAAAATAGTGGGGATGTTTTGAATCTACTTGAGAGGGCAGATAGGGCCTTGCTTTAATGTTTCATCTGAAAGATGGCACCTCCAACAGTCCAGCACTTGCTCAGTACTGCGCAGGAGTGTCAGCTTTGATTTCTGTGTTCAAGTCTTAGGGCAGAATTTTCCAATCCCACCAATGGCAGGAATCGTGACGTATGGGGACACAAAATTTGGAGTGATGGCAAAAGTCAGTTTCCCACCGACAGGAAATTAGCTTGGAATATTGTTCTCCTGGCTTTGGACTGGGGCTAAAGGCGTGTCATGTTTCCCGCTGATCTATGCTGGGAACCGCATTTGCATTCATTTGCATCTCATTAAAAGGTCTACTCACCAGAATCACGTTCCCCTTCCAAATTAAGTGCCCTACCAGTGATAATTAGCACGGTCTGTTTCCTGACTCTATATAAGTGGCATGCGCCTAGCTAGCCGCAAATCATCAACAACGTCAGGGCATGTAGATGCTACCTTTGCCTACCTTTAAGAGTGATGCTGTGATATTTCAGTGCATGTCAGAAGCTGCTCCAAGTCTTGGGCATGGGAGACAATACCAGTGGGGAAGGGGAAAACAAATGCAGGAGTGGGGGGTTGGGAAAACATGGGAGGGAAGGAGAAAAACAGAGACATGAAGGAGGGCTAATGAAATACTGGAGGGAAGGAGAAGAAGAAGGCATGACTCGGGGGCGGGAGGTGGGGGTGGCAGTGGGGGGAGGGTCAGAGTGGATTAGTGAAAGGCTGTCTTGGGGCAAGAGTTATAAGACTGTCCAAGGAGGAGTCAGAGACTGTCCTGGGACAGAGGCCATGCTGTCAGAGGCAGATAGAGCAGATTGCCTTGGGGCTGTGCAGGCCATGCATATTTTGGTCTTTGTCTTGAGAGTGGGGAAGGCCTCTCTGGGCAGTGACAGTCTTGCACAGAGTGGTGTGTAGGGCATGGTCAGCCAACTAACGCTTTTGGTCCTGGGGATTGGAGTCATAGTATTGGGAAGTGGAGGACACAGTTACATTGAGGGGAGGCATCTGGATTTAGTAAGTTGGCAATTGTTAAGTCACAGGGAGGATATTGTATAGTCTCATGGAGGGTGTCTGTGAAAGTATGGGTGCAAGTGGCCTTGAGAAGGTGGTGGGGGTCAGATCAACATAAGGCACAGGGACATCAACATTGAAGGGAACAGGGAGGGAGAACAGGGATATCCATGCGCACAATGACAGGGTCAAGGGTAATGGGGGAGGATGAATAGTAACAGGAGGGACTGGAATTAGGGAGAGATATTCCAGAGCTTGGGGCCTAGGCAACTGAAGGCACGATGGCCAATGTTGGAGTAATTATGAATAGTAATGCACAAGAGGCCAGAATTAGAGGAGCACAGATGTCTCAGAGGGTTGGGGAAGAGATTACTGAGATAGGCAGGGGTGAGGCCATGGAGAGATTTGAAAATAAGGATGAGAATTTTAAAATCAAACCACCTTGGGCTGGAAACCAACATAGGTCAGCAAGTGCACAGGAACAGGCCTTGTTGCATGTTAAGACACAATCAGCAGAGTTTTCGATTACCTCAAATTTACAGAGTGTTGACTGTGGGAGACCAGCCTGGAATGTGTTTGAATAGTCAAGCCTAGAGGTAATAAAGGCATGGATGAAGGTTTCAGCAGCAGATGAGCTGACTCAAGGGCAAAGTCGAGCAATGTTACAAAGATGGAAATGGGCGGGAAATGAGGTCGGAAGATCATCTCAGGATCAAATGTGACAGCAAGGTTGCGAACAGACTGGCTTAATGTCAGACTATTGGAAGGGAGAGAGATGAAGTCAGTAGTTAGGGAACAGAACTTGGAGCTGGGAAAACAATGACTTAAGTTTTCCCAATATTTAATTGGAAGAAATTTCTGCTCATATGGAATGTCGGATAAGCAGACTAATAATTTAGCAACAGTAGAGGAGTCGAGGGAGGTGGTGGTGAGGTAGATCCGGTTACGGTCAATGTACATGTGAAAGTTAACGTCATGCCTTTGGATGATGTGTCTAAAGGCAGCATGTAGATGAGAAAAAGGAGGAGGCTAAATGATAGATCCTTAAGGGACATCAGAGATAATAGTGTTGGAGAAGTAAAAGAAGCCAGTGCAAATGATTCTCTGGCCAGGATTAACTAGGTAAGAGTGGAACCAGGTGAGAGCAATCCCACCAAGCTGGACGACCATGGAAATGGCATAGAGGGGAATAGTGTGGTCAATTGCGTCAAAGGCCGCAGACAGGTCAAGAAGGGTGAGGAGGAAATATTTACCTTTGTCACAGTCACATTTGTGACTTCGGTAAAAGCCGTTTCAGTACTGTGGCAGGAGCAGGAAACCAATTGGAGGGATTCAAAAATAGAGTTCCGGGGAACAGTTCTGGCGATGACAACACACTCAAGGACTTTGGAGATGAAAGGGGGTTTCAAGGTGGGGTGATAGCTTGTAAGTATGGTGGGGTCAAGGGTTGGATTTTTTAGGAGGGGGTAACAACAGCAGATTTAAAGGGGAGCGAGACAGCACCTGAAGAGAGAGAGCCATTTACAATGTTGGCTAAAATGAGAACCTGGAGGGTAAGTTTGGTAATCAGCAGTTTGGTAGGAATAGGTTTGAAGGAACAGGAAGGGGGTTTCACGGACAAGATGAGCTCAGAAAGGGCCTGAGTGAAATAGGGGAGAAGCTAGAGAAAGATGCAAGTTTAGGGTAAGGACAAGGAGGAGCAATAAAGGAAGCTTGACCATGCGGGGCTAGTGGAAAGTGGGGACATGGCAGCAGCTGCTGATCAGATTGTCTCAACTTTAGTGACAAAGAAGTTCATCAGTTTTATGTCTTGAGACTATGAGTTCACTAGCCAAGTAAACTCAAACTGCACGCCTTCACATACACTTGTTAGCTGATGCTCGCTATCAATAACGGAGAAAGACCGACATAAGAACAAACTGTAATTGTTCATTGCAACAGGAGGCAGAGCACTAAATCCTTGTGTGCTCCCACAGCCATATCCAGCTCTAGTCTTATAATTAACCAGTAGCCTGTGTTGTACAATCATTGGTCAGTACTGTCATGTGGTTACTCTACTTGCATTATCTTAAAGGTACATGGTACTCCACTTTGCCATATCCCTCCCCCTTTACTTAAAAAATACAGGTGAACTATTTACAAAAATAACTATTTACAATTAAGTCTCTCAGGAGGCTTCCTCGAATGTGTTGAGCATCGCAGTTCAATAACCTCAGCTGGTATTTCTGAGGCCTCCTTTTCAGGGGACAGTTATCCACTAGGTTCCTCAGTGGAAATTGGCAGGTTTGTCTCCCCAACCCCCTCAGGTCCCACAGGCCCCAGGTACTTGCAAATCATGTGACCTGTCCTCTACATGCAGAACAGACTCACATAGATGAAGACTGCCTTTCTTCTTGTGGGACTAGTGTTCTTTTGCGGAGATAATCGTCGTCTAATTATTCGGCCGTTTACCAATACATTATAGGAGAGGGGTCCAGTTACTGCACTCACCTCGCCTAACAGCCAATTGGGTCCATCTCCAAAGTTCTTTGTGAGGACTGCATCTCTCACGTGAAAGTTCTTTCACGATCATGACCATTATGCTTGGTCTTCTGTGCCTCTTGGCCTTTCTTCACCCTCCCCTCTAAAATCAGCCGGAAGAGGGTCAGGTGGTTGCGGAGACGTCTCTTCATTAGTGGTTCTGCAGGGGCAATGCCGGTCATTGTGTGCAGTGTCCAGTATGCAAACAAGAACTAGGACAATCTCGTGCTGATGGACTCCCCTTCCATCTTTCTCATCCCGGATTTAAAGGTTTGCACTGCCCACTCAGCAATGCTGTTCGATGCTGGGTGGTAGGGTGAGGTTTTGATATGAGTAATGCCATTAAGGGTCATGAACCTGTGAAACTCCCCGCTGATAAAGGCAGTCCCGTGGTCAGACATGAGGACCTCTGGCAACCCATGCACTGTAACACTCTGCTGCAAATGGTCCATGGTGGCAGCCGACATGGGCGACCGGACTTCATAGGTGTCCATCCATTTGGAGTGGGAGCCAATCAGTAAAAGGAACATTGTGCCAAAGAAAGGACCCACGTAATCGATGTAGAGACTGCCCCAGCCAATCTCATGGGTGCAATGGAGCTAAGGGGGGGAGCTTTTGCAACTCCCAGCATTGAGAATAGCTTTTGACCAGGGTTTCTATATCCAAGTCCATGCCTGGCCACCACAAATAGCTGCGTGTGAGCATCTTCATTCTGCTAATACCCAATGAGCGCTACAAAACTCAATTAATAATGGCCTTCGCCCCCTCGGAGGCACTATAACCCTTGCTCCCCAGAGTAATATGCTGTCATAGAGGTCTACAGCACAGAAAAAGGCCCTTCAGCCCATCAAGTCCACACCGGTCGAACAAGTACCTAACTATTCTAATTCCATTTTCCAGCACTAGGCCCATAGCCTTGTATGCCATGGCATTGCAAGTGCACATCCAAATACTTCTTAAATGTTATGAGGGTTTCTGCCTGTACTACCTTTTCAGGCAGTGAGTTCCAGATTCCCACCATCCTCTGGGTGAAAAAATTCTTCCTCACATCCCCTCTAAACCTCCTGCCCCTTACCGTAAATCTATGCCCCCTGGTTATTGATCCCTCCACCAAGGGGAAAAGTTCCTTCCTGTCTATTCTATCGATGCCCCTCATAATTTTATACACCTCAATCATGTCCCCCTCAATCTCCTCTGCTCCAGGGAAAATAATCCTAGTCTTTCCAATCTCTCCTTTTTACTAAAACTCTCCAGCCCAGGCAACATCTTGGTAAATCTCCTCTGCATTCACTCTAGTGCAGTCACATCCTTTCTATAATGTGGATTCCAAAACTGCATGCAGTACTCAAGCTGTGGCCTAACCAGCGTTTTATACAGTTCCAGCACAACCTCCCTGCTCTTATATCCTATTCCTCGGCTAATAAAGGCAAGTATCCCATATGCCTTCTTAACCACCTTATCTACCTGTCCCGCTACCTTAAGGGACTGGTGGACATGCACACCAAGCCCCCCCGAATGCTCATTAGATCCCAGGATCCTACCATTCATCATGTATTCCCGTGTCTTGTTTGTCCTGCCCAAGTACATCACCTCACACTTATCCAGATTAAATTCCATTTGCCACAGATCAGCCCATCTGACCAGCCCATCCATATCCCCATGTAATCTAAGGCTATCCCTTTACCACCCCACCAATTTTCGTGTCATCCGCGAACTTGCTGATCAACCCTCCTACATTGAAGTCTAAAGCATTTATATATACCACAAACAGCAAGGGACCCAACACCAATCCCTGTGGAACCCCATTGGACACAGGCATCAATACACAAAACACTCCTCAACCATCACCCTCTGCTTCCTGCCACTCCACCAATTCTGGATCCAATTTGAAAGACAGGGTGAGAGAAGAAAAAGAGAAGGCGTGAAAGAGAGAGGCAGAGACAAGTCGAGAGAAAGCAAAAGAGAGAGGAATAGAGAGAGAGAAAGAGAGAGACAGGGAGAGAGAGAAAGAGGACAAAATGGAGCGAGAACCACCCTCAATCTTTAAAATGGAGGGAAGCCCCATCTCCATTTTTAAAATGGAGGGAGATCCCATCTCCATCTTTAAAATGGAGGGAGATCCCATCTCCATCTTTAAAATGGAGGGAGATCCCTTCTCCAACTTTAAAATGGAGGAAGATCCCATCTCCATCTTTAAAATGGAAGGAGATCCCATTTCCATCTTTAAAATGGAGGGAGATCCCATCTCCATCTTTAAAATGGAGGGAGATCCCTTCTCCAACTTGTGATGTGTACGTGCTGGAACCTAAAATGGAGGAAAGAGTAAAGCTTATTCGAGACTGAAAGGTTAGCTTGTGTGTGTATCACAGAACAGTTACAACACAGAAGGAGGCCATTCAGCCCATTGACCTACTGTCAACTCTCTGCAAGAAAAGTTTCACTGGTCTCACTTGTCCAGCCTTTCCCCGAGCTCAGAAAATATTTTCCCGTCAGCTCCATGTCTAATTTGTCTCAAAGGAGAGACTGGATGAGAGAGACCGAGAGAGAGGGCGAGACAGAGGTGCAGACAGAGAGAGCCGGCAAGAGAGAGACAGAGTCAGAGAGAGAGAGAGAGGGCGACAGAAAGATGGGGCGAGAGGGAGAGAGACAATGCGAGATAGAGAACGACAGAATAGCAGAGAAATGGGGCGAGAGATAGAGGGAGGTAATCGAATGAAAGAAAAAGAGATGGGATGAGACTGACAGAGAGGGGAGTGAGTGTAAGATAAAGACATGGGGTGAGAGAAAGAGAAAGATGGAAAGAGACGGGACGAGGAAAAGGGGCAGAGCAGGGGTGAGTGAGGGGTACGGGGTGAGAGGCAGGGAGATGTAGAGAGATGGGAAAGAGAAAGATTTGGCAAAGAGGGAAAGAGAGACACAGCGAGAGTTCAAAGGAGAGAAAGAGAGAGACAGAGATACAGAGTGATAGAGAGAAAAAGAGTTTGGATGAGAGAGAGAGGAATACACAAACAAGGGATAGAGAGAAAAGGGATGGGGAGAGAGAGAGAGAAATGGGTGAGAAAAGGAAAAGTGATGTGTGAGGGAGAGAATTAGAGAGACGAGTTGAGAGAAGGCAAAACAGATCAGGAGAGAGACAGAGTGGATGAAATGGAGCAAAAACCATCATTCATCTTTAGAATGGAGGGAGATCTCTTCTCCAACTCTAAAATGGAGGGAGATCCCTTCCCCATTTCAAAATGCATGGAAATCCCTTCTGCATCTCCAAAATTGAGGGAGATCTCTTCATCCTTCCTAAAATGGAGGGAGATCACTTCTCCATTACTAAAGTGGAGGGAGAGCCTTTCTCTGTCTCTAAAATGGAGGGAGCTCCCTTCCCCATTCCAAAATTGAGGGAGATCCCTTCACCATTGCAAAATGGAGGAGGAACACTTCTCCATCTCTAAAATGGAGGGGATCCATTCCCAATTTCAAAATGGAGCAAGGTCCCTTCTCCATCTCTAAAATGGAGGGAGACCCATTCCCCATTTCAAAATGGAGAGACCCCTTTTCCATCTCCAAAATGGAGGGAGATCCCTTCACCATTCCTAAATTGGAGGTAGATCCTGTCTCCATCTCTAACATGGAGGGAGATCCTTTCTCCATCTCAAAAATGGAGGGAGATCCCTTCCCCATTCAAAATGGAAGGAGATCCCTTCTCCAATTCAAAAGGGAGGGAGATCCATTCTCTGTCTCCAAAATGGAGGGAGATCCCTTCACCATCACTAAAATGGAGGGAGATAATTTCTCCGTCTCTAAAATGGAGGGAGCTCCCTTCCCCATTTTAAAATGAAAGGAGATCCCATCTCCATTTTTAAACTGGAGAAAGACCCCTTCCACATTTTAAAATGGAGAGAGATGCCCTGCCATCTTTAAAGTGGAGAGAGATCCCTTCTCCATCTCTAAAACAGAGGGAGATGCCTTCCCCATCTTTAAAATGGAGGGAGATCCCTTCTCAATCTCTAAAATGGAAAGAGATCCCTTCTCCATCTCTAAAGTGAAGGGAGCTCCCCCCATCTTTAAAATGGAAGGAAAACCGTTCACCATTCAAAAAAGGAGAGAGATCCCTTCTCCATCTTTAAATTGGAGGGAGATCCCTTCTCCCCATTAAAAATGGAGGGAGATCCCTTCCCCATTTCAATATTGAGGGAGATCCCTTCTCCATCTCTAAAATGGAGGGAGACCCTTTCCCCATTTCAAAATGTAGAGAGGTCCCTCCTCTGTCTCTAAAATGGAGGGAGATCCCTTCTCCGTCCTAAAAATGGAGGGAGATCCCATCTCCATCTTTAAAATTGAGGGAAACCCCTTCCACAGTTTAAAATGGAGGGCGCTCCCTTCTCTTTCTCCAAAATGGAGGGAGATCTCTTCACCATCCCTGAAATAGAGGGAGATCCCTTCTCTGTCTCTAAAATGGAGGGAGAACCTTTCCCCATTCTAAAATGGAGGGAGACCCCTTCTCCATTTTAAAATGGAGTGAAATCCATTCCCCATTTTAAAATGGAGGGAGATTCCTTCTCTGTCTCTAAAATGGAGGGAGTTCCCTTCCCCATCATTAAAATTGAGGGACAGCCCTTCCCCATTTCAAAATGGATGGAGATTCCTTCTCCATCTGTAAAATAGAGGGAGATTCCTTCTCCATCACTAAAATGCAGGGACACCCCTTGCCCAATCTAAAATGGAGGGAGATCCCTTCTCCATGTTTAAAATAGAGGGAGTTCCCTTCCCCATTCAAAAATGGAGGGAGATCCCTTCTCAATCCGTAAAATGGTGGGAGGTAACTTTTCCATGTCTAAAATGGTGGGAGACCCCTTCCCCACTTCTAAAATGGAGAGAGACCTGTTCCCTATTTTGAAATGGGGGAGATCCCTTCTCCATCTCTAAAATGTAGGGAGATCCCTTCCCCATCTTTAAAATGGAAGGCGATCACATCACCATCCTTAAAATAGAGGGAGACCCATTCCCCATTTTTAAAAGGAGGCAGACCCACTTACCCATTTTAAAACTGAGGGAGATCCCTTCTCCGTCTCCAAAATGGAAGGAGATCCCTTCACCATCACTAAATTGGAGGGAGATCCCTTCTCCATCTCTAAAATGGTGGGAGATAACCACCACATCATTAAAATGGAGCAAGATCCCTTCCCCATTCCAAAATGGAGGGAGATCCCTTCACAATCCCTGAAATAGAGGGAGAACCCTTCTTCATCTCTAAAATAGAGGGAGATCCCTTCCCCATTTCAAAATGGATGGAATTGCCTTCTCCATCTCTAAAATGGAGGGAGACACCTTCCCCATTTCAAAATGGAGGGAGATCCCTTCTCCATCTCCAAAATTGAGGGAGGTCCCTTCACCATCCCTAAAATGGAGGGAGATCCCTTCTCCATCCCTAAATTGAGGGAGATTCCTTCTCCATCTCTAAAATGGAGGCAGCCCCCTTCCCCATTCTAAAATAGAGGGGACCCCTTCTCCATTTTAAAATGGTGGGAGATCCCTTCCCCATTCTAAAATGGATGGAGACCCCCTTCTCCATTTCAGAATGGAGGGAGATCACCACCTCATAATTAAAAAGGAGCAAAACTCCTTCCCCATTTCACAATGCAGGGCAATTACTTCTTCGTCTCCAAAATGGAGGGAGATCTCTTCTCCATCGCTAAAATGGAGGCAGACCACTTCCCCGTTCTAAAATGGAGGGAGACCCTTTCCCCATTTTAAAATGGAGGGAGATCCTTTTTCCATTCAAAATGGAGTGAGATCCCTTCTCTGTTTCCAAAATGAAGGAAGATCACTTCACCATCCCTAAAATAGAGGGAGATCCCTTCCCAATCCATATAATGGAGGGAGATGCTTCTCCTTGTCTAAAATGCAGGGAGACCCATTCCCAATTCTAAAATGGAGGGAGACCACTTCCCTATTTTAAAATAGAGGGAGATCCCTTCTCCATCTCTAAAATGGAGGGAGATCCCTTCCCCATCTTTAAAATGGAAGGAGCTCTCATCACCATCCTTAAAATGCAGGGAGACCCATTCCCAATTCTAAAATGGAGGGAGACCACTTCCCTATTTTAAAATAGAGGGAGATCCCTTCTCCATCTCTAAAATGGAGGGAGATCCCTTCCCCATCTTTAAAATGGAAGGAGCTCTCATCACCATCCTTAAAATGGAGGGAGACCCATTCCCCATTTTAAATAGGAGTAAGGCCCCGTTCCCCATTTTAAAATGGAGGGAGATCCCTACTCCATCTCCAAAATGGAGCGAGAGCCCTTCACCATAACTAAAATGGAGGGAGATCCCTTCTCCATCTCTAAAATGGTGGGAGATCACTTCCCCATTTCAAAATGGAGTGGGTGCCTTCTCCATCTCTAAAATGTAGAAAACGCCTTCCCCATTTCAAAATGGAGAGAGATTTCTTCTTCATCTCCAAAATGGAGGGAGTTCCCTTCACCATCCCTAAAGTGGAAGGAGATTCCTTCTCCATGTCTAAAATTGAGGGAGACCCTTTCCCCATTTTAAAATGGAGGGAGATCACTTTTCCATTCAAAATGGATGGAGGTCCCTTCTCTATCCCAAAAACAGAGGAAGATGTCTTCCCCATTGTTAAATTGGAGGGAGATCCCTTCTCAATCTCTAGAATGGAGGGAGATCCCTTCTCCATCTCTAAAATGGAGGGAGATCCCCTCCCCATCCTTAAAATGGAGGAAGATACCTTCCCCATTTTAAAATGAAGGGAGATCCTTTCACTGTCTCCAAAATGCAGGGAGATCCCTTCATCATCCCTGAAATGGAGGGAGTTCCCTTCTCCATTTCTAAAATGGCGGGAGACCCCTTGCGTATTCTAAAATAGAAGGAGATCACTTCTCCATGTTTAAAATGGAGGGAGAACCCCTTCTAAACTTTCAAATGGAGGGAGACACATTCCCCATTTCAAAATGGAGGGAGATACCTTCACCAGCTCTAAAATAGAGGGATCCCTTCTACATCTCTAAAATGGAGGGAGATCACTTCACCATCCCCAAAATGGAGGGAGATCCCTTCCCAATCCGGAAAATGTAGGGAGATCCCTTCTTCCTATCCAAAATGGAGGGAGATCCCTTCTCTGTTTCTAAAATGGTGGGAGATTCCTTCCCCATTGTTAAAATGGAAGGAGATCCCATCACCATCCTTAAAATGCAGGGAGACCCATTCCTGATTTTAAAAGGAGGCGGACCCCCTTTCCCTTTTTAAAATGGAGGGAGATCCCTTCTCCATCTCCAAATTGGATTTCGATCCCTTCATCATCACTAAAATGGAGGGAGATCCCTTCTGCAACTCTAAAATAGAGGGAGATCACCACCCCATTATTAAAATGGAGGGAGAGCCCTTCCTCATTCCAAAATAGAGATAGATCCCTTCTTCATCTCCAAAATGGAGGGAGAGCCCTTCCCCATCCTAAAATGGATGGAGACCCATTCCCCATTTCAAAATGGAGGGAGATCCCTTCTCTGTCTCCAAAATGGAGGGAGATCCCTTCACCATTCCTAAAATAGAGGGATCCCTTCTACACCTCTAAAATGGAGGGAGATTACTTCCCCATCTCGAAAATGAAAGGTGACACTTTCCCCATTTTAAAATGCAAGGAGGTACCTTCTCCATCTTTAAAATGGGGGAGAACCCTTCCCCATTTCAAAATGGAGGGAGACACCTTCCTCATTTCAAAATGCAGCGAGATCCATTCTCTGTCTCCAGAACGAAGGGGGATCCCATCACCATCCCTAAAATGGAGGGAGATCCCTTCTCAATCTGTAAAATGGAGGGAGATAACTTCTCCGTGTCTAAAATGGAAGGAGACTTCTTCCCCATTCTAAAATGAGAGAGCTCTTCTCTATTTTAAAATGGAAGGACATCTCTTCTCAGTTTTCAAAATGTAGGGAGATTCCTTGCCCATCTTTAAAATGGAAGGAGATCCCATCACCATCCTTAAAATGCAGACGGACCCATTCCCTATTTTAAAAGGAGGCAGACCCCTATCCCCACTTTAAAATGGAGGGAGATCCTTTCTCCGTGTCTAAAATGGAGGGAGACCCATTCCCCATTCTAAAATGGAGGGAGACCTCTTCTCTATTTTTAAATGGAGTGAGATAACTTCTCTGTACCTAAAATGGAAGTAGATCCCTTCCCCATCTTTAAAATGGAAGGACTCCCCTTCACCACCTTCAAAATGTAGGAAGATCCGTTCCCCATCTTTAAAATGGAAGGAGATCCTATCACCATCCTTAAAATGGAGGGAGATCCACTCCCCATTTTAAAAAGTAGGAAGATACCCTTCCCCATTTTGAAATGGAAGGAGATCCGTTCTCCATCTCCAAAATGCAGTGAGTTCCCTTCACCAACACTAAAATGGAGGGAGATCTCTTCTCCATCTCTAAAATGGAGGTAGATCCCTTCTCCTTGTCTAAGATGGAGGGAGACCCATTCCCCATTCTAAAAGGGCAGGAGACTCCTGCCCTATTTTAAAATGGAGGGAGAACGCCTTTCCATCTATAAAATGGAGTGAGATCACTTCCCCATCTATAAAATGGAAGGACATCTCTTCTCCATCTTCAAAATGTAGGGAGATTCCTTCCACGTCTTTAAAATGGAAGGACGTCCCATCACCGTTCTTAAAATGGAGGGAGAGCCATTCCCCATTTTAAAAAGGAGGCACACCCCCTTCTCCATTTTAAAATGAAGGAAGAAACCTTCTCCGTCCCCAAAATGGAGGGAGATCCCATCACCATCACTAAAATGAAGCTAGATCCCTTCTCCATCTCTAAAGTGGAGTGTGATTCCTTCCCCACTTCCAAATGGAGGGACATCCCTTCTTCATCTCCAAAATTGGAGGGTGATCTCTTCCCCATTCTAAAATGGATAGAGAACGCTTCCTCATTTCAAAATGGAGGGTGATCCTTTCTTTGTCTCCAAAATGGAGGGTGATCCCTTCACCATCCTAAAAATGGAGGGAGATCCCTTCTACATCTCTAAAATGGAGGGAGATCCGTTCTCCATCACTAAAATGGAAGGAGACACTTTGCCCATTCTAAAATGGAGGCAGGACACTTCACCATGTTTAAAATGGAGGCAGATCCCTTCCCCATTCCAAAATGTAGGGAGATCCCTTCCAAAACTTTAAAATGGAGGGAGACACCTTCCCCATTTCAAAATAGAGTGAGTTCCCTTCTCCATCCCCAAAATGGAGGGAGATCCATTTTTCCTCTCCAAAATGGAAGGTGATCCCTTCGCCATCTCTAAAGTGCAGGGAGATCCCTTCCCCATCTTTAAAAAGGAAGGACATCCCTTCTCCGTCTTCAAAATGTAGGGAGATTCCTTGCCCATCTTTAAAATGGAAGGAAATGCCATCACCATCCTTAAAATGCAGGGAGAACCATTCCCCATTTTAAAATGGAGGGAGATCCCTTCTCCATCTCCAAATTAGAAGGCGAAAACTTCACCATCACTAAAATGGAGGGAAAGCCCTTCTCCATCTCTAAAATGGAGGGATATCACCACCTCTTCATTAAAATGGAGACCACTTCCTCATTCCAAAATGGAGGGCTATCCATTCTCCATCTCTAAAATGGAGGGAGAAACCTTCCCCATTTCAAAATGGAGGTAGATCCCTTCTTCATCTCCAAAATGGAGGGAGATCCCTTCCCCGTCCTAAAATGGATGGAGACCCCATTCCCCATTTCAAAATGGAGGGAGATCTCTTCTCTGTCTCCAAAGTGGAGGGAGACCCCTTCACCATCCCTAAAATGGAGGGAGATCCCTTCTACACATCTAAAATGGTGGGAGATCACTTCTCCATCTCAAATATGGAAGGTGACATTTTCCCCATTTTAAAATGCAAGGAGATACCTCCTCTATCTTTAAAATGGAGGAAGACAGCTTCCCCATTTTAAAATGGAGGAAGATCCCTTCCCAAACTTTAAAATGGAGGGCGACACATTTCCCATTTCAAAATGGAGTGAGTTCCCTTCTCCATCTCCAAAATGGAGGGAGATCCCATCACTATCCCTATAATGTAGGGAGATCCATTCTTCCTCTCCAAAATGGAGGGAGATCCCTTCAACATCCCCAAAATGGAAGGAGATCCCTACACCATCACTAAAATGGAGCTAGATCTCTTCTCCGTCTCTAAAGTGGAGTGAGATCCCTTCCCCATTTCAAAATGGAGGGAGATTATTTCTCTGTCTCCAAAATGGAGGGAGATCCCTTCTCCATCCCCAAAATGGAGGGAGATCCCTTCAACATCACTACAGTGGAGCTAGATCTCTTCTCCATCTCCAAAATGGAGGGAGATCCATTCTTCCTCTCCAAAATGGAGGGAGATATCTCCCCATCTCTAAAGTGGAGGGAGATCCCTTCCCCATCTTTAAATAGAGGGAGATCCTTTCTCTGTCTCCAAAATGGTGGGCGATCCCTTCTCCATCCCGAAAATGGAGGGAGATCCTGTCACCATCACTAGAATGGAGCTAGATCTCTTCTCCATCTCTAAAAAGGAGGGAGATCCATTCTTCCTCTCCAAAATGGAGGGAGATATCTCCCCATCTCTAAAGTGGAGGGAGATCCTTTCCCCATCTTTAAATAGAGGGAGATCCTTTCTCTGTCTCCAAAATGGAGGGAGATCCTTTCTCTGTCTCCAAAATGGTGGGCGATCCCTTCTCCATCCCGAAAATGGAGGGAGATCCTGTCACCATCACTAGAATGGAGCTAGATCTCTTCTCCATCTCTAAAAAGGAGGGAGATCCATTCTTCCTCTCCAAAATGAAGGGAGATCCCTTCCCCATCTTTAAAATGGAAGGACATCCCATCATCATCCTTAACATGCAGGGAGAACCATTCCCCATTTTAAAAGGAGGCAAACACTCTTCCCCATTTTAAAATGGAGGGAGATCCCTTCTCCATCTCCAAAATGGAGGGCGAACACTTCACCATCACTAAAATGCAGGGAAAGCCGTTCTCCATCTTTAAAACGGAGGGAAATCCGCATCCCATCATTAATATGGAGGGAGAGCACATCCTCATTCCAAAATGGAGGGCTATCCGTTCTCAATCTCTAAAATGGAGGGAGAACCCTTCCCCATTTCAAAATGGAGGGAGGTTCCTTCTTCGCCACCAAAATGGAGGGAAATCCCTTCTCCATCCCCAAAATGGAAGGAGATCCCTACACCATCACTAAAATGGAGCTAGATCTCTTCTCCATCTCTAAAGTGGAGGGAGATCCCTTCCCCATTTCAAAATGGAAGGCGATCCCTTCTTTGTCTCCAAAATTGGAGGGAGATCCTGTCCCCATCATAAAATGGATGGAGACCCCTTCCCCATTTTTCAATGGAGGGAGATCACTTCTCTGTCTCCAAAATGGAGGGAGACCCCTGCACCAATCCTAAAATGGAGGGAGATCCCTTCTACACTTCTAAAATGGAGGGAGATCACTTCTCCATCTCGAAAATGGAAGGTGACACGTTCCCCATTTTAAAACCCAAGGAGATACATTCACTATCTTTAAAATGGAGGGAGACCCCTTCCCAAACTTTAAAATGGAGGGAGACACATTCCCCATTTCAAAATGGAGTGAGTTCCCTTCTCCATCTCCAAAATGGAGGGAGATCCCTTCACCATCCCTAAAATGTAGGGAGATCCATTCTTCCTCTCCAAAATGGAGGGTGATCCCTTCTCCCTCTCTAAATTGGAGGGAGATCCCTTCCCCATCTTTAAAATGGAAGGACATCCCTTCTCTGTCTTCAAAATGTAGGGAGATTCCTTACCCATCTTTAAAATGGAAGGAAATCCCATCACCATCCTTAAAATGCAGGGAGAACCATTCCCCACTTTAAAAGGAGGCAAACACCCTTCCCCATTTTAAAATGGAGGGAGATCCCTTCTCCGTTTCCAAGGTGGAGGGCGAACACTTCACCATCACTAAAATGGAGGGAAAGCCCTTCTCCATCTCTAAAATGGAGGGATATCACCACCTCTTCATTAAAATGGCGGGAGACCACTTCCTCATTCCAAAATGGAAGGCTATCCGTTCTCCATCTCTAAAATGGAGGGAGAAACCTTCTGCATTTCAAAATGGAGGGAGATCCCTTCTTCATCTCCAAAATGGAGGGAGATCCCTTCCCCATCCTAAAATGGATGGAGACCCCTTCCCCATTTCATAATGGAGGGAGATCCCTTCTCAGTCTCCAAAATGGAGAGAGACCCCTTCACCATCCCTAAAATGGAGGGAGATCCCTTCTACATCTCTAAAATTGAGGGAAATCATTTCTTCATCTCGAAAATGGAAGGTGACATTTTCCCCATTTTAAAATACAAGGAGATACCTTCTCTATCTTTAAAATGGAGGGAGATACCTTCCCCATTTTAAAATGGAGGGAGATCCCATCTTGTCTCCAAAATGGATGGAGAGCCCTTCCCCATCTTTAAAATGGAAGGAGATGCCTTTTCCATCTTTAAAATGGAGGGAGGCCCCTTCCCCATTTTAAAATGGAGGGAGACACCTTCCCCATTTCAAAATGCAGCAAGATCACTTCTCCGTCTCCATAATGAAGGGAGATCCCTTCACCGTCCCTAAAATGGAGGGAGATAACTTCTCTGTCTAAAATGGAGGGACACTTCCACATTCTAAAATGGGAGACCCCTTCCCTATTTTAAAAAGTAGGTAGATCCCTCCTCCATCTATAAAATGGTGGGGGATCAAATTCCTATCTTTAAAATGGAAGGACATCCCTTCTCCGTTTTCAAAATGTGGGGAGGTTCCTTCCCCACCTTTAAAATGGAAGTACATCCCATCATCATCCTTAAAATGGAGGGAGACCCATTCCCCATTTTAAGGGAGGCAGACCCATTTTTCCATTTTAAAATGGAGGGAGATGCCTTCTCTTTGTCTAAAATGGATGGAGACCCCTTCTCCGTCTCTAAAATAGAGGGAGGTAGCTTCTCCATCTTAAAAATGGAAGGGCATCACTTCTCTGTTTTCAAATTGTGGGGAGAGACCTTCCCCATCTTTGAAATGGAAGGAGATCCCATCACCATCTTTAAAATGGATGGAGACCCCTTCCCCATGGCAAAATGGAGGGAGATCCCTTCTCTGTCTCCAAAACGGAGGGAGATCCCTTCTCAATCAGTAAAATGGAGGGAGATAGCTTCTCAAGGTCTAAAATGGAGGGAGACTTCATCTACATTCTAAAATGGGAGACACCTTCCCTCTTTTAAAATGGAGGGATTTCCCTTCTTCATCTCAAAAATGGAAAGACATCCTTTCTCCATCTTCAAAATGTAGGGAGATTCCTTCCCCATTTTACAATGGATGGAGATAGCTTCACCGTGTCTAAAATGGAGGGAGGCCCTTTCCACATTTTAATATGCAAGGAGATAGCTTCCCCATCTTTAAAATGGAGGGAGACCCATCGCCATTTTAAAAAGGAGGGAGATCCCTTCTTGTCTTCAAAATGGAGGGAAATCACTTCCCCATCTTTAAAATGGAAGGAGATCCCATTTCCATTTTTAAATGAAGAGAGACACCTTCCCCATATTAAAATGGAGGGAGACCATTTCCCCAATTTAAATTGGAGGGAGATCCCTTCTCCATCTCTAAAATGCTTCATTAAAACATGATCCATCATTAAAGCAGATCGAGACTCCTTCTAAATTCTGAAATGGAGGGAAACCCCTTCCCCATTTTAAAATGGAGGGAGATGCCTTCTCTGTCTCCAAAATGCAGGGAGATCCCTTCACCATCCCTGAAATGAGGGAGTTCCCTTCTCCATCTCTAAAATGAAGGGAGACGCTTCCCCATTTTAAAATCCAAGGAGATACCTTCTCTATCTTTAAAATGGAAGGAGACCCCTTCCCCATTTTAAAATACGGTAGGTCCCTTCTGCGTCTCTAAAATGGAGGGAGATGCCTTCCCCTTCATTAAAATGGAGGGAGATCCCTTCTCAATCTCTAAAATGGAGGAAGATCCCTTCCCCACCTCTAAAATGGAGGTGGATCCCTTTTCTGCCTTCAAAATGGAAGGAGATCCCATCTCCATCTTTAAAATGGAGGGAGATCCCTTCCCAATCTTTAAAATAAAGGGAGACACCTTCCCCATTTTAAAATACAGGGAGATCCCAGCTCTGTCTCCAAAATGTAAGGAGATCCCTTCACCATCCCTAAAGTGGAGGGAGATCCCTTCTACACTTCTAAAATGGTGGGAGATCACTTCTCCATCTCGAAAATGGAAGGTGACATTTTCCCCATTTTAAAATGCAAGGAGATACCTCCCCTATCTTTAAAATGGAGGGAGACAGCTTCCCCATTTTAAAATGGAGGAAGATCCCTTCCCAAACTTTAAAATGGAGGGAGACACATTCCCCATTTCAAAATGGAGTGAGTTCCCTTCTCCATCTCCAAAATGGAGGGAGATCCCATCACCATCCCTAAAATGTAGGGAGATCCATTCTTCCTCTCCAAAATGGAGGGAGATCCCTTCTCCATCCCCAAAATGGAAGGAGATCCCTACACCATCACTAAAATGGAGCTAGATCTCTTCTCCACCTCTAAAGTGGGGGGAGATCCCTTCCCCATTTCAAAATGGAAGAAATCCCTTCTTTGTCTCCAAAGTTGGAGGGAGATCCCTTTCCCATTCTAAAATGGATGGAGACCTCTTCCTAATTTCAAAATGGAGGGATATCATTTCTCTGTCTCCACAATGGAGGGAGATCCCTTCTCCATCCCCAAAATGGAGGGAGATCCCTTCACCATCACTACAATGGAGCTAGATCTCTTCTCCATCTATAAAATTGAGGGAGATCCCCTCTTCCTCTCCAAAATTGAGGGAGATACCTTTCCATCTCTAAAGTGGAGGGAGATCCCTTCCCCATCTTTAAACTGGAGGGAGATCCTTTCTCTGTCTCCAAAATGGAGGGAGATCCTTTCTCTGTCTCCAAAATGGAGGGAGATCCCATCACAATCCCTAAAATGCAGTGAGATCCCTTCACCATCCCTAAAATGGAGGGAGATCCATTCTTCCTCTCCAAAATGGAGGGAGATACCTTTCCATCTCTAAAGTGAAGGGAGATCCCTACCCCATCTTTAAAATGGAGGGAGATCCCTCCTCTGTCTCCAAAATGGAGGGCGATCCCTTCACCATCACTAAATGGAGGGAGAGCTGTTCTCCATCCCTTAAATGGAGGGAAATCAACACCCCATCATTAATATGGAGGGAGACCACTTCCTCATTCCAAAGTGGAGGGCTATCCATTCGCAATCTCTAAGATGGAGGGAGAACCCTTCCCCATTACACAATGTAGGGAGATCCCTTCTCTGTCTCCAAAATGGAGGGGGAGCCCTTCACCATCCCTAAAATGGAGGGAGATCCCTTCTACGCTTCTAAAATGGAGGGAGCTCCCTTCTCCATCTCTAAAAGAGAGGGTGATCCATTCCCCATCGTTAAAATGGAAGGAGACCCCTTCCACATTCTAAAATGGAGGGAGTTCCCTTCTCTTCAAAATTGAGGGAAATCCCTTCCCCATCTTTAAAATGGAAGGAGATCTGTTCTCCATTTTTAAAATGGAGTGAGACCCGTTCCCCATTTTAAAATGGAGGGAGATCCTTTCCCCATTTTAAAATGGAGGGAGATCCCTTCTCTGTCCTTAAATTCAAGGGAGATCCCTTCTCCACCTCTAAAATGGAGGGAAATACCTTCCTCGTCTCTGAAATGGAAGGAGATCCCATCTCCATCTTTAAACTTGTGGGACACCCCTTCCCCATTTCAAAATGGATGGAGATCCCGTCTCTGTTTCCAAAATGGAGGGAGATTCCCTTCACCATCCCTAAAATGGAGGGTGACCCCTTGCCCATTCTAGAATGGAGGGAGATCACTTCTCTGTTTAAAATGGAGGGAGATCCATTCCCAATCTTTAAAATGGAGGGAGACACCTTCCCCATTTCAAAATGGAGGGAGATCGCTTCTTTGTCTCATAAATGGAGGGAGATCCCATCACTATCCCTAAAATGGAGGGAGATCCCTTCTCAAACCCTAAACAGGATGGAGATCCCTTCTCCATGTCTAAAATGGAGGGAGACCCATTCCCCATTCTAAAATGGAGGGAGAACCCTTCCCTATTTTAAAATGGAGGGAGACCCCTTCCCCTTTCAAAAATGGAGGAAGGTCCCTTCTCTGTCTTTAAATTGTAGGCAGATACCTTCTCCGTCTCTAAAATAGAGGGAGATCCTTTCCCCTTTCAAAAATGGAGGGAGGTCCCTTCTCTGTCTTTAAATTGGAGGGAGATCCCTTCTCCATCTCTAAAATCGAGGGAGATCCCTTTCCTAAGTTTAAAATGTAAGGACATCCCTTCTCTGTCTTCAAAATGTTTGGGAAATTCCTCCCCATCTATAAAATGGAAGGAGGTCCCATCACCATCCTTAAAATGGAGCGAGATCCCTTCTTCATCTGTAAAATGGAGGGAGCTCCCTTCTCTATCACTGAAATGGAGGGAAACCCCTTGCCCATTCTAGAATGGAGGGAGATCACTTCTCCATGTTTAAAATAGAGGGAGACCCCTTCCCCATTCCAAAATGCACGCAGATCCCTTCTCCATCTCTAAAAGAGACGGAGATCCATTCCCCATCGTTAAAATGGAGGGAGACCTCTTCTACATTCTAAAAGGGAGGGAGACCCCAGGCCCTTTTTAAAATAGAGGGTGATGCCTCCTCTGTCTCGAAAATGTTGGGAGGCCCTACCCATTTTCAAATGCAAGGAGATACGCTTTCCATCTTTAAAATGGAAGGAGACCCCTTCCCCATTTCAAAATTGATGGAGATCCCTTCTCCATTTCCAAAATGGAGGGAGATCCCTTCACCAACCCTAAAATGGAGGGAGATCCCTTCTTCATCTGTAAAATGGAACGGTATGCCATCTCCTTTATTGAAATGTAGGGAGATCACTTCTCAATCTCTAAAATGGAGGGAGATCTCCATATTTAAAATGGAGGGATATCCCTTCCCCATTCAAAAATGGTGGGAGGTCCCTTCTCTGTCTTTAAGTTGGGTGGAGATCCCTTCTCCACCTCTAAACTGGAGAGAAATCCCTTCCCCATCTCTGATATGGAGGGAGATCCCTTCCCCATCTTTGAAATTGTGGGAGACCCCTTCCCCATTTCAAAATGGATGGAGTTCCCTTCTCCATTTCCAAAATGGTGGGAGATTACTTCACCATCCATAAAATGGAGCACGATCCCTTCTTTGTCTGTAAAATGGAGAACTCCCTTCTCTATAACTAAAATGGAGGGAAACCCCTTGCCCATTCTAGAATGGAGGGAGATCACTTCTCCATGTTTAAAAGAGAGGGAGATCCCTTCCCCATTCCAAAATGGATGCAGATCCCTTCCCAATCTTTAAAATGGAGGGAGACAGCTTCCCCATTTCAAAATGGAGGGAGATCCCTTCTTTGTCTCATAAATGGAGGGAGATCCTGCCACTATCCCTAAAATGGAGTGGGATCCCTTCTTCATCTGTAAAATGGAGGGAGATCCCTTCTTTGTCTCCTAAATGAAGGGAGATCCCTTCACCATCCATAAAATGCAGAGAGATCCCTTCTTAGCCTGTAAAATGGGCGGAGATCCCTTCAAATTCACTAAAATGGAGGGAGATCCCTTCTATGTCTTTAAATTGGAGAGAGATCACTCCTCCACCTCTAAAATGGAGGGAAATCCCCATCCATCTCTAACATGGAGTGAGATCCCTTCCCCATCTTTAAAATTGTTGGGAGACCCCTTCCCCATTTCAAAATGGATGGAGATCCCTTCTCCATTTCCAAAATGGTGGGAGATTACTTCACCATCCATAAAATGGAGCAAGATCCCTTCTTTGTCTGTAAAATGGAGAACTCCCTTCTCTATAACTAAAATGGAGGGAAACCCCTTGCCCATTCTAGAATGGAGGGAGATCACTTCTCCATGTTTAAAAGAGAGGGAGATCCCTTCCCCATTCCAAAATGGATGCAGATCCCTTCCCAATCTTTAAAATGGAGGGAGACAGCTTCCCCATTTCAAAATGGAGGGAGATCCCTTCTTTGTCTCATAAATGGAGGGAGATCCTGCCACTATCCCTAAAATGGAGTGGGATCCCTTCTTCATCTGTAAAATGGAGGGAGATCCCTTCTTTGTCTCCTAAATGAAGGGAGATCCCTTCACCATCCATAAAATGCAGAGAGATCCCTTCTTAGCCTGTAAAATGGGCGGAGATCCCTTCAAATTCACTAAAATGGAGGGAGACCCCTTGCCCATTCTAAAATGGAGGGAGATACCTTCTTCATTTCCAAAACGGTGGGAGATCCCTTCACCAACCCAAAAATGGAGGGAAATCCCTTCTTCATCTCTGAAATGGAGGGATATGCCTTCTCCTTTGTTGAAATGTGGGGAGATCACTTCTCAATCTCTAAAGTGGAGGGAGATACCTTCTACATCTCTAAAATGGAGGGAGATCCCCTCCACATATTTAAAATGGAGGGATATCCCTTCCCCATTCAAAAATGGAGGGAGGTCCCTTTTCTGTCTTTAAGTTGGGGGGAGATCCCTTCTCCACATCTAAACTGGAGAGAAATCCCTTCCCCATCTCTAAAATGGAGGGAGATTCCTTCCCCATCTTTGAAACTGTGGGAGACCCCTTCCCCATTTCAAAATGGATGGAGTTCCCTTCTCCATTTCCAAAATGTGGGGAGATCCCTTCACCATCGCTAAAATGGAGCGAGATCCCTTCTTCATCTGTAAAATGGAAGGAGCTCCCTTCTCTGTCACTAAAATGGAGGGAAACCCCTTGCCCATTCTAGAATGGAGGGAGATCACTTCTCCATGTTTAAAATAGAGGGAGATCCTTTCCCCATTCCAAAATGGATGCAGATCCCTTCCCAATCTTTAAAATGGAGGGAGACAGCTTCCCCATTTCAAAATGGAGGGAGATCCCTTCTTTGTCTCATAAATGGAGGGAGATCCTGCCACTATCCCTAAAATAGAGTGGGATCGCTTCTTCATCTGTAAAATGGAGGGAGATCCCTTCTTTGTCTCCTAAATGAAGGGAGATCCCGTCACCATCCCTAAAATGGAGGGAGACCCCTTCTTAGCCTGTAAAATGGGCGGAGATCCCTTCGAATTCACTAAAATGGATTGAGACCCCTTCCCCATATTAAAATGGAGGGAGATCCTTCCCCCATTTTAAAATGGAGGGAGATCCCTTCCCCAATTTAAAATGGATGTAGATCCCTTCTCCATCTCTAAAAGAGACGGAGATCCATTCCCCATCATTAAAATGGAGGGAGACATCTTCCACATTCTAAAATGGAGGGAGACCCCATGCCCTTTTTTAAATAGAGGGAGATGCCTCCTCTGTCTCGAAAATGTTGGGAGAACCTACCCATTTTAAAATGCAAGGAGATACGTTCTCCATCTTTAAAATGGAAGGAGACCCCTTCCCCATTTCAAAATTGATGGAGATCCCTTCTCCATTTCCAAAATGGAGGGAGATCCCTTCACCAACCCTAAGATGGAGGGAGATCCCTTCTTCATCTGTAAAATGGAATGGTATGCCTTCTCCTTTATTGAAATGTAGGGAGATCACTTCTCAATCTCTAAAGTGGAGGGAGATCCATTCTCCATCTCTAAAATGGAGGGAGATCTCCTCCCCATGTTTAAAATGGAGGGATATCCCTTCCCCATTCAAAACTGGAGGGAGGTCCCTTCTCTGTCTTTAAGTTGGGTGGAGATCCCTTCTCCACATCTAAACTGGAGAGAAATCCCTTCCCCATCTCTAAAATGGAGGGAGATCCCCTCCCCATTTCAAAATAGATGGAGTTCCCTTCTCCATTTCCAAAATGGGGGGGGGGGGAGATCCCTTCACCATCCCTAAAATGGAGCAAGATCCCTTCTTCATCTGTAAAATGGAGGGAGCTACCTTCCCTATCACTAAAATGGAGGGAAACCCTTTGCCCATTCTAGAATGCAGGGAGATCACTTCTCCGTGTTTAAAATAGAGGGAGATCCCTTCCCCATTCCAAAATGGACGCAGATCCATTCCCAATCTTTAAAATGTAGGGAGACACCTTCCCCATTTCAAAATGGAGTAAGATCCCTTCTTTGTCTCATAAATGGAGGGAGATCCTGTCACTATCCCTAAAATGGAGTGAGATCCCTTCTTCATCTGTAAAATGAAGGGAGATCCCTTCTTAGCCTGTAAAATGGGCAGAGATCCCTTCAAATTCACTAAAATGGGGGGAGAGACCGTCCACATTTCAAAATGGAGGGATCTCCCTTCTTTGTCTCCTAAATGAAGGGAGATCCTGTCACCATCGCTAAAATGGAGGGAGACCCCTCCTTAGCCTGTAAAATGGTGGGAGATCCCTTCAAATTCACTAAAATGGAGGGAGACACCTTGCCCATTCTAAAATGGAGGGAGATCCCTTCTCCATTTCCAAAATGGTGGGAGATCCCTTGACCAACCCTAAAATGGAGGGAGATCCCTTCTTTGTCTCATAAATGAAGGGAGATCCTGTCACTATCCCTAAAATGGAGGGAAATCCCTTATTCATCTGTAAAATGGAGGGAGATCCTTTCTTTGTCTCCTAAATGAAGGGAGATCCTGTCACCATCCCTAAAATGGAGGGAGAACACTTCTTCGTCTGTAAAATGGAGGGAAATCCCTTCTTTCTCTCCTAAATGAAGGGAGATCCCTTCACAATCACTAAAATGGAGGGAGATCCCTCCTTAGCCTGTAAAATGGGCAGAGATCCCTTCAAATTCACTAAAATGGAGGGAGACACCTTGCCCATTCTAAAATGGAGGGAGATCCCTTCTCCATTTCCAAAATGGTGGGAGATCCCTTGACCAACCCTAAAATGGAGGGAGATCCCTTCTTTGTCTCATAAATGAAGGGAGATCCTGTCACTATCCCTAAAATGGAGGGAAATCCCTTATTCATCTGTAAAATGGAGGGAGATCCTTTCTTTGTCTCCTAAATGAAGGGAGATCCTGTCACCATCCCTAAAATGGAGGGAGAACACTTCTTCGTCTGTAAAATGGAGGGAAATCCCTTCTTTCTCTCCTAAATGAAGGGAGATCGAGATCACTTCTCCATGTTTAAAATGGAGGAAGACCCCTTCCCCATTCCAAAATGGAGGGAGATCCCTTCCCCATTCAAAATTGGCGGGTGGTCCCTTTTCCATCTTTAAATTTTAGGGAGATCCCTTCTCCACCTCTGAAATGGAGGGAGATCCCATCTCCATCTCTAAAATGGAAGGAGATCCCATTTCCAACTTTAAAATGGAGGGAGATCCCTTCCCAATCTTTAAAATTGAGGGAGACCCCTTCCCTGTTTTAAAATGGAGGGTGATCCCTTCTCCGTCACCAAAATGCAGGGAGATCCCTTCACCATCCCTGAAATGAGAGAGTTCCCTTCTCCATCTCTAAAATGAAGGGAGACCCTTTCCCCATTCTAAAATGGAGCGGGACTCCTTCCCCATTTTAAAATGGAGGGAGATCCCTTCTCCATCTTCAAAATGGAGGGAGTCCCATTCCCTATCTAAAATGGAGGGAGATCCCTTCCCCAATTTAAAATGGAGGGAGATCCCTTCTCTGTACCTAAAAAGTTGGGAGACCCTTCTTCTCTTCAAAATTGAGGGAAATCCCTTCCCCATCTTTAAAATGGAAGGAGATCCCATCTCCACTTTTAAAATGGAGGGCCACCCCTTCCCCATATTAAAATGGAGAGAGATCCTTTTCCCCTTTTAAAATGGAGGTAGATCCCTTCCCCAATTTAAAATGGAGGGAGATCCATTCTTCATCTCTAAAAGAGACGGAGATCCATTCCCCATCGTTAAAATGGAGGGAGACCTCTTCCACAGTCTAAAATGGAGGGAGACCCCTTCCCCATTTTAAAATAGAGTGAGATGCCATCTCTGTCTCTAAAATGTTGGGAGACCTTTCCGATTTTAAAATGTATAGAGATACCTCCTCCATCTTTAAAATGGAGGGAGACGCCTTCCCCATTTTAAAATGGAGGCAGGAACCTTCTGCATCTCTAAAACGGAGAGATATGCCTTCCCATTTGTTAAAATGTAGGGAGATCACTTCTCAATCTCTAATGTGGAGGGAGATCCCTTCTCCATCTCTAAAATGGAGGGGGATCCCCTCCCCATCTTTAAAATAGAGCGAGAACCCTTCCCCATTCAAAATGGAGGGAGATCCCTTCTATGTCTTTAAATTGGAGGGAGATCACTCCTCCACCTCTAAAATGGAGGGAAATCCCCATCCATCTCTAACATGGAGTGAGATCCCTTCCCCATCTTTAAAATTGTTGGGAGACCCCTTCCCCATTTCAAAATGGATGGAGATCCCTTCTCCATTTCCAAAATGGAGAGAGATTCCTTCACCATCCCTAAAATGGAGTGAGATCCCTTCTTAGTCTGTAAAATGGAGGGATTTCCCTTCTCCATCACTAAAATGGAGAGAGACCCCTTGCCCATTCCAAAATGGGGGGAGATCCCTTCCCAATCTTTAAAATGTAGGGAAACACCTTGCCCATTTCAAAATGGAGGGAGATCACTTCTCCATGTTTAAAATAGAGGTAGAGCCCTTCCCCATTACAAAATGGAGGGAGATCCCTTCCCAATCTTTAAAATGTAGGGTAACACCTTGCCCATTTCAAAATGGAGGGAGATACCTTCTTTTTCTCCTAAATGGAGGGAGATCCTGCCACTATCCCTAAAATGGACGGAGATCCCTTCTCAATCCCTAAGCTGGAGGGAGATACCTTCTCCATTTCTAAAATGGAGGGAGACCCATTCCCCATTCTAAAAGGGAGGGAGACCCCTTCCCTTTTTTAAAATGGAGGGAGATCCCTTCTCTGCCTCCAAAATGGAGGGAGATCCCTTCCCTAAGTTTAAAATGGAAGGACATCCCTTCTCTGTTTTCAAAATGTTTGGGAGATTCCTCCCTGTCTATTAAATGGAAGGAGATCCCATCACCATCCTTAAAATGGAGGGAAACCCATTCCCCATTTTAAAATGGAGGGAGCTACCTGCTCCATCCCCAAAATGGAGGGAGAACCCTTCACCGTCACTAAAATGGATCTAGATCCCTTCTCCATCTCTAAAGTGGAGGGAGATCCCTTCCCCATTTCAAAATGGAGGGAGATCCCTTCTTCATCTCCAAAATTGGAGGGAGATCCCTTTCCTATTCTAAAATGGATGGAGACCCCCTTCCTGATTTCAAAATGGAGGAAGATCACTTCTCTGTCTCCAAAATGGAAGGAGATGCCTTCACCATCCCTAAAATGGAGGGAGATCCCTTCTCAATCCCTACACATGAGGGAGATCCCTTCTCCAGTTCTAAAATGGAGTGGGATCTATTCCACATTCTAAATGGTAGGGAGAACCCTTCCCTATTTTAAAATGGAGGGAGATCTCTTCCCCATCTCTAAAATGGAGGGAGATCCCTTTCCTAAGTTCAAAATGGAAGGACATCCCTTCTCTGTCTTCAAAATATTTAGGAGATTCCTCCCCATCTATAAAATGGAAGGAGATCCCGTGACCATCCTTAAAATGGAGGGAGACCCTTTGCCCATTCCAAAATGGAGGGAGATCCCTTCCCCATTCAAAAATGGAGGGAGGTCCCTTTTCCATCTTTAAATTTGCGGGAAATCGCTTCTCCACCTCTAAAATGGAGGGAGATCCCATCTCCATCTTTAAAATGTAGGGTGACCCCTTCCCCATTTTAAAATGGAGCGAGATCCCTTCTCTGTCCCCAAAATGCACGGAGATCCCTTCACCATCCATGAAATGAGGGACTTCCCTGCTCCATCTCTAAAATGAAGGGAGACACTTTCCCCATACTAAAATGGAGTGGGACTCCTTCCCAATTTTAAAATGGAGGGAGATCCCTTCTCCATCTTCAAAATGGAGGGAGTCCCAGTCACTATTTTAAAATAGAGCAAGACACTTTCCCCATTTTAAAATGGAAGGAGATCCGTTCCCCCATTTAAAATGGAGGCAGATCCCTTCTCTGTCTCTAAAATGTTGGCAGACCCTTCTTCTCTTCAAAATTGAGGGAAGTCCCTTCCCCATCCTTAAAATGGAAGCAGATCCCATCTCCATTTTTAAAATGGAGAAAGACCCCTTCCCCATATTAAAATGGGGGGAGATCCTTTCCCCATTTTAAAATGGAGGGAGATCCCTTCTTAATCTTTAAAAGAGAGGGAGATCCATTCCCCATTGTTAAAATGGGGAGACCCCTTCCACATTCTAAAATGGAGGAAGACCCCTTCCCCATTTTAAAATAGAGAGAGATTCCTTCTCTGTCTCTAAAATGTTGGGAGACATTTCCCATTTTAAAATGCGAGGAGATATCTTCTCCATCTTTAAAATGGAGGGATTACCCTTCTGCATCTCTAAAATGGAGGGATATGCCTTCCCCTTCGTTAAAATATAGGGAGATCCCTTCTCAATCTCTAAAGTGGAGGGAGATACCCTCCCCATCTCTAAAATGGAGGGAGACCCCTTCCCCATTCAAAAATGGAGGGAGGTCCCTTCTCTGTCCTTAAATTGGAGGGAGATCCCTTCACCACCTCTAAAACGGAGGTAAATCCCTTCCCCATCTCTAAAATGGAACGAGATCCCATCCCATCTTTAAAATGGTGGGAGACCCCTTCCTGATTATAAAATGGATGGAGATCCCTTCTCCGTCTTCAAAATGGAGGGAAAGCCCATCTACATCTTTAAAATGGAGGGAGACCCCTTCTCCATTTTAAAATGGAGCTCGATCCCTTCTCCATCTCTAAAGTGGAGGGAGATCCCTTCCCCATTACAAAATGGTGGAGATCCCTTCTTCGTCTCCAAAATTGGAAGAAGTTCCCTTCCCCATTCTAAAATGGTTGGAGGCCCCTTCCTCATTTCAATATGGAGGGAGGTCTCTTCTCTGTCTTCAAAATGAAGGGAGATCCCCTCACCATCCCTAAACTGGAGGGAGATCCCTTCTCAATCCGTAAAATGGAGGGAGATAACTTATCCATGTCTAAAATGGAGGGACACTTTTACATTCTAATATAGGAGACCCCTTCCCTATTTTAAAATGGAGGGAGATCCCATCTCCGTCTCTAAAATGGAAGGAGATCTCATCTCCATCTTTAAAATGGAGGGAGATCCCTTCCCAATCTTTAAAATAGAGGGAGATCCCATCTCTGTCTCTAAAATGGAAGGAGATCCCATCTCCATCTTTAAAATGGAGGGAGGTCCCATCTCCATCTTTAAAATGGAAGGAGATCCCATCTCCATTTTTAACATGGAGGGAGATCCCTTCCCAATCTTTGAAATAGAGGGAGACCCCTTCCCCCTTTTAAAATGGAGGGAGATCCCTTCTCCATCTTCAAAATGAAGGGAGTCCCATTCCCTATTTTAAAATGGAGGGAGATTCCTTCCCCAATTTAAAATGTTGCGAGATCCCCTCTCTGTCTCTAACATGTTGGGAGACCCTTCTTCTCTTCAGAATCGAGGGAAATCCCTTCCCCATCTTTAAAATGGAAAGAGATCCGATCTCCATTTTTAAAATGGAGGGAGACCCCTTCCCCATATTAAAATGGAGGGAGATCCTTTACCCATTTTAAAACAGAGGGAGAACCCTTCTTCATCTTTAAAAGAGAGGGAGATCCATTCCCCATCGTTAAAATGGAGAGCCCTTCCACATTCTAAAATGGATGGAGAGCCTTCCCCAATTTAAAATAGAGGGAGATGCCTTCTCTGTCTCTAAAATGTTGGGAGACACTACCCATTTTAAAATGCAAGGAGATACCTTCTCCATCTTTAAAATGGAGGGAGGACCCTTCCCCATTTTAAAATGGCGCAAGGACACTTCTGTGTCTCTAAAACGGAGGGAGATCCCTTCTCCACCTCTAAAATGGACGGAAATCCCTCCCCCATCTCTAAAATTGAAGGGGTTCCCATCTCCATCTTTAAAATGGTGGGAGAACCCTTTCCGATTTTAAAATGGATGGAGATCCCTTCTCCATCTTCAAAATAGTGGGAAAACCCATCTCCATCATCAAAATGGAGGGAGACCCCTTCCCCCATTTTAAAATGGAGGGGGATCCCTTCTCTGTCTTTTCAGGGAGATCCCTTCAGCATCCCTGAAATGAGGGAGTACCCTTCCCCATCTCTAAAATGAAGGTAGACCCTGTCCCCATTCTAAAATGGAGGAAGACCCCCTTTCCCATTTAAAACTGGAGCCAGGTCCCTTCTCCGTCTTCAAAATGGAGGGAGTCCCATTCATTATTTTGAAATAGTGGGAGACCCCTTCCACATTTTAAAATGGAGGGAGATCCCTTCCCATTATAAAATGAAGGGAGTTCCCTTTTTGCCTCTAAAATGGAGGGTGATCACTTCCCCTGCTTTAAAATGGATGGAGATCCCTTCTCCATTTCCAAAATGGAGAGAGATCCCTTCACCATCCCTAAAATGGAGGGAGATCCCTTCTTCGTCTGTAAAATGGAGGGCGCTTCCTTCTCCATCACGAAAATGGAGGGAGATCCCTTGCCCATTCAAAAATGGAAAAAGATCGCTTCTCCGTGTTTAAAATAGAGGGAGATCCCTTCCCCATTCCAAAATGGTGGAAGATCCCTTCACCATCCCTAAAATGGAGGGAGATCCCTTCTTCATCTATAAAATGGAGGGAGCTCTCTTCTCCATCACTAAAATGGAGGGAGACTCCTTGCCCATTTTAGAATGGAGGGAGATCGCTTCTCCGTGTTTAAAATAAAGGGAGGTCCCTTTCCTATTCCAAAATGGTGGGAGATCTCTTCCCAATCTTTAAAATGGTGGGAGATACCTTCCCCATTTCAAAATGGAGGGAGAATCTTCTTCATCTCAAAAGTGGAGGGAGATCCCTTCACCATCCCTAAAATGGAGGGCGATCCCTTCTCAATCCCTAAAATGGAGGGCAATTCCTTCTCCGTGTCTAAAATAGATGGAGACCCCTTCCCCATTCTAAAATGGAGGGAGACCCCTTCTCCATCTCTAATATGGTGGGAGATCACTTCTCCAACTTTAAAATGGAAGGACATCCCTTCTCTGTCTTCAGAATGTTTGGGAGCTTCTCCCCGTCTATAAAATGAAGGAGATCCCATCACCATCCTTAAATGCTGGGAGACCCATTCACCATTTTGAAAAGGATGCAAACCCCCTTCCCCATTTTAAAATGAAGGGAGATACCTCCTCTGTCCCCAAAATGGAGGGAGATACCTTCACCATCACTAAAATGGAGCTAGATGCCTTCAACATCTCTAAAGTAGAGTAAGACCTCTTCCCCATTTCAAAATGGAGGGAGAGCCCTTTCCCATTCTAAAATGGATGGAGACCTCTTCCTCATTTCAAAATGGAGGGAGATCCCTTCTCTGTCTCCAAACTGGAGGGAGATCCTTACACCATCCCTAAAATGGAGGGAGATCCCTTCTACATCTCTAAAATGGAGGGAGTTCATGTCTCCATGTTTAAAATGGAGGGAGATCACTTCCCCATTTCAAAATGGAGTAAGTTCCCTTCTCCATCAAAATGGAGGGAGATCCCTTCTAAATCTGTAAAATGTAGGGAGATCCCTTATTCCTATCTAAAATGGAGGGATAGCCCTTCTCCATCATTAAAATGGAAGAACATCCCTTCTCCATCTTCAAAATGGAGGAGATTCCTTCCCCATCTTTAAAGTAGAAGGAGATCCCATCACCATCCTTAAAATGCGGGGAGATCCATTCCCCATTTTAAAAGGAGCCAGACCCCCTTCCCCAACTTAAAATGGAGGGTGATACCTTCTACATCTCCAAAATGGAGGGCGATCACTTCACCATCACTAAAATGCAGGGAGATCCCTTCTCCATCTCTAAAATGGTGGGAGACCACTTCCTCATTCCAAAATGGAGGGCGATCCATTCTCCATCAATAAAATGGAATGGGACCCCTTACCCACTTCAAAGTGGAGGGAGATCCCTTCTTCATCTCCAAAATGGAGGGAGATCTGTTCCCCATCCTAAAATGAATGTAGACCCCTTCCCCATTTCAAAATGGAGGGAGATACCTTCTCTGTCTCCAAAACGGAGGGAGATCCCTTCACCATCTTTGAAATAGAGGGAGATCCCTTCCACATCTCTAAAATGTAGGGAGATCACCTCTTCATCTTGAAAATGGAAGGTGGTACTTTCCCCATTTTAAAATGCAAGGAGGTACTTTCTCCATCTTTTAAATGGAGGGAGATCCCAGTTTGTCTTCAAAAAGGATGGAGAGCACTTCCCCATCTTTAAAATGGAAGGAGATCCCATATCCATCTTTAAATTGGAGGGAGACACCTTCCCCATTTTAAAATGGAGGGAGGCACCTTCCCCATTCCAAAATGCAATGAGATCCCTTCTCTGTCTCCAAAATGAAGGGCGATCCCTTCACCATCCCTAAAATGGAGGGAGATCCCTTCTCAATCTGTAAAATGGAGGGAGATAACTTCTCCGTGTATAAAATGGAGGGAGACTTCTTCTACATTCTAAAATAGGAGATCCCTTCACTATTTTAAGCTGGAGGGAGACCATTTCTCCGTGTCTAAAATGGAGGGAGATCCCTTCCCCATCCTTAAGATGGAAGGACATCTCTTCTCCGGTTTCAAAATGTGGGGAGATTCCTTCCCCATCTTTAAAATGGAAGGAGATCCCAACACCATACTTAAAATGGAGGGAGACCCATCCCCATTTTAAAAGGAGGCAGACCCACTTTTCCATTTTAAAATAGAGGGAGATCCCTTCTCCATATCTAAAATGGAGGGAGAGCCTTCCCTATTTTAAAATAGAGGGAGAGCCCTTCTCTATCTCTAAAATGGAGGGAGATAACTTCCCCATCTTTAAAATGGAAGGACATCCCTTCTCCATCTTCAAAATGTAGGGAGATTACTTCCCCACCTTTAGAATGGAAGGAGATAGCTTCTCCGTCTCTAAAGTGTAGGAAGGCCCCTTCCACATTTTAAAATGCAAGGAGATAGATTCTCCATCTTTAAAATAGAGGGAGAGCCCTTCGCCACTTTAAAATGGAGAGAGATCCCTTCTTGTCTTCAAAATTGAGGGAAATCCTTTCCCCATCTTTAAAATGGAAGGAGATCCGATCTCCATTTTTAAATTGGTGGGAGACCCATTCCTCCTGTTAAAATGGAGGGAGATCTTTTCCCCATTTTGAAATGGAGGGAGATCCCTTCCCCAATTTAAAATGGAGGGAGATCCCTTCTCCATCTCTAAAAGAGAGGGAGATCCGTTCCCCATAGTTAAAATGGAGGGAGAGCCCTTCCACATTCTAAAATGGAAGGAGACCCCTTGCCAATTTTAAAATGGAGGGAGATACCTTCTCTGTCTCCAAAATGGAGGGAGGTCCCTTCACCATCCTTGAAATAGGGGGAGATCCCTTCCACATCTCTAAAATGGAGGGAGATCACCTCTTCATCTTGAGAATGGAAGGTGGTACTTTCCCCATTTTAATATGCGAGGAGGTACTTTCTCCAACTTTTAAATGGAGGGAGATCCCAGTTTGTCTTCAAAAAGGATGGAGAGCCCTTCCCCACCTTTAACATGGAAGGAGATCCCATATCCACCTTTAACATGGAGGGAGATCCCTTCTCTGTCTCCAAAATGCAGGAAGATCCCTTCAGCATCCCTGAAATGAGTGAGTACCCTTCTCCATCTCTAAAATGAAGGGAGACCATTTCCCCGTTTCAAAATGGATGGAGATCCCTTCACCGTCCGTAACATGGAGGGAGGTCACTTCTCCACCTGTAAATTGGAAGGAGCTCGCTTCTCCATCACTAAAATGGAAGGAGACCCCTGGCCCATTCTAGAATGGAGGGAGATCACTTCTCTGTGTTTAAGATAGAGGGTGATCCCTTCCACATTCCAAAATGGAGGGAGATACCTTCCCAATCTTTCAAATGGAGGGTGACTCCTTCCCCATTTTAAAATGCAGGGAGATCCCATCTTGACTTCAAAATGGATGGCAATCCCTGCCCCATCTTTAAATGGAAGGAGATCCCATCTCCATCTCTAAAATGGAGGGCGACGCCTTCCCTATTTTAAATTGGAGGGAGACACCTTCCCCATTTCAAAGTGCAGCGAGATACCTTCTCCATCTCCAAAATGAAGGGAGATCCCTTCACCAGCCCCAAAATGGTGAAAGATCCTTTCTCAATCCATAAAATGGAGGGAGATAACTTCTTCTCTTCAGAATTGAGGGAAATCCCTTCCCCATCTTTAAAATGGAAGGAGATCCCATCTCCATCTTTAAAATGGAGGGAGACCCCTTGCCTATTTTAAAATGGAGGGAGACACCTTCACTATTTCAAAATGCAGCGAGATCCATTCTCCATCTCTAAAATAAAGGGAGATGCCTTCCCCATCTTCAAAATGTAGGGAGATTACTTCCACACCTTTAGAATGGAAGGAGATAGCTTCTCCATCTCTAAAATGGAGGGAGGCCCCTTCCACATTTTAAAATGCAGGGAGATAGCTTCTCCAACTTTAAAATAGAGAGAGACCCCTTCCCCATTTTAAAATGGAGAGAGATCCCTTCTTGTCTTCAAAATTGAGCGAAATCCCTTCCCCATCTTTAAAATGGAAGGAGATCCTATCTCCATTAAAATGAAGGGAGACCCCCTCTCCATATTAAAATGGCGAGAGATCCTTGCCCAATTTTGAAATGGAGGGAGACCCTTTCCCCAATTTAAAATGGAGGGAAATCCCTTCTCCATCTCTCAAAGAGACGGAGGTACATTCCCCATCATTAAAATGGAGGGCGACCCCTTCCACATTCTAAAATGGAGGGAGACCCCTTCCCCATTTTAAAATAGAGGGAGATACCTTCTCCATCTTTAAAATGGAGGGAGACCCCTTCCCCATGTTAAAATGGAAGTAGGACCCTTCTGCATCTCCAAAACGGAGGGAGATGCCTTCCCCTTCATTAAAATGGAAGGAGATCCCTTCTCCATCTCTAAAATGGAGGGAGATCACCTCCTCATCTTTAAAATGGAGGGAGACCCCTTCCCCATTCAAAAATGGAGGGAGGTCCCTTCTCTGTCTTTAATTTAGAGGGAGCTCCCTTCTCCACCTCTAAAATTGAGGGAGACCCCTCCCCCGTTTCAAAATGGATAGAGATTCATTCTCCATTTCCAAAATAGAGGGAGATCCCTTCACCATCCCTAAAATGAAGGGAGGTCATTTCCCCATCTGTAAAATGGAGGAAACTCCCTTCTCCGTCACTAAAATGGAGGGAGACCCCTTGCCCATTCTAGAATGGGGGGAGATCACTTATCTGTGCATAAAATAGAGGGAGATCCCTTCCCCATTCCAAAATGGAGGGAGATCCCTTCCCAATCTTTAAAATGGAGGGAGGCTCTTTCCTCATTTTAAAATGGAGGGAGATCCCATCTTGACTTCAAAATGGATGGAGATCCCTTCCCCATCTTTAAATGGAAGGATATCCCATCTCCATCTTTAAAATGAAGGGAGATCCCTTCCCTATTTTAAAATGGAGGGAGAAACCTTCCCCATTTCAAAATGCAGCAAGATCCCTTCTCCGTCTCCAAAATGAAGGGAGATCCCTTCACCAGCCCCAAAATTGAGGGAGATCCCTTCTCAAACGGTAAAAAGGATGGAGTTAACTTCTTCTCTTCAAAATTGAAGGAAATCCTTTCCCCATCTTTAAAATGGAGGGAGGAACCTTCTGTGTCTTTAAAACGAATGGAGATGCCTTTCCCTTCATTAAAATTGAGGGAGATCCCTTCTCAATCTCTAAAGTGGAGGGAGATCCCTTCTCTGTCTCTAAAATGGAGGGAGATCTTTTCCCCATCTTTAAAATGGAAGGAGATCCTATCATCATCCTTAAAATGGAGGGAGATCCCTTCTCCGTGTCTAAACTGGAGAGCGATCCCTTCCCCATTCTAAAATGGAGGAAGAACCCTTCCACATTTCAAAATGCCGCGAGATCCCTTCTCCGTCTCCAAAATGAAGGGCAATCCCTTCTCAATCCATAAAATGGAGGGAGATAAGTTATTCTCTTCAAAATTGAGGGGAAACCCTTCCCCATCTTTACAATGGAAGGAGATCCCATCTTTTTTAAAATAGAGGGAGACCCTTCCCTATTTCAAAATGGAGGGAGATCCCTTCTCCGTCTTCAAAATGGAAAGAGTCCCATTCTCTATTTTAAAATGGAGGAGACCCTTTCCCCGTTTTAAAATGGAGGGAGATCCATTCCCCACATTAAAATTGAGGGAGATCCCTTGTCTATCTCTAAAAGAGAGGGAGGTCCATTCCCCATCATTAAAATGTAGGTAGATCCTTCCACATTCTAAAATAGAGGGAGACCCCTTCCCCACTTTAAACTGGAGGGAGATCCCTTCTTGTCTTCAAAACTAAGGGAAATCCCTTCCCCACCCTCAAAATGGAAGGAGATCCCATCTCCATTTTTAAAATGGAGGGCGATCCATTCCCCATATTAAAATGGAGGGAGATCCTTTCCCCATTTTAAAATGGAGGGAGATCCCTTCCCCAATTTAAAATGGAGGGAAATCCCTTCTCCATCCCTAAGAGAGACAGAGATCCATTCCCCATCATTAAAATGGAGGGACACCCCTTCCACATTCTAAAATGTTGGGAGACCCTTCCCCATTTTAAAATGCAAGGAGCTACCTTCTCCATCTTTAAAATGGAGGGAGACCCATTCCCCATTTTAAAGATGGACGGAGGACTCTTCTGCATCTCTAAAATGGAGGGCGATGCCTTCCCTTTTTTTAAGATGGAGGGAGATCATTTCTCAATCTCTAAAATGGTGGGAGATCCCTTCTCCATCTCTAAAATGGAGGGAAATCCCTACCCCATCTCTAAAATGGGAGGAGTTCCCATCTTCATCTTTAAAATGGTGGGAGACACCTTCCCGATTTTAAAATGGATGGGGATCCCTTCTCTGGCTTCAAAATGGAGGGAAAACCCATCTCCATCTTCAAAATGCAGGGAGATCCCTTCAGCATCCCTGAAATGAGGGAGCTCCCTTCTCCATCTCTAAAATGAAGGGAGACCCTTTCCCCATTCTAAAATAGAGGGAGACACCTTCCCCATTTTAAACTTAAGGAAGATCCCTTCTCTGTCTTCAAAATGGAGGGAGTCCTATTCCCTATTTTGAAACAGACGGAGAACACTTCTACATTTAAAATGGAGGGAGATCCTTTCCCATTATAAAATGAAGGGAGATCCCTTCTTCGCCTCTAGAATGGAGGGATATCCCTTCACCATCCCTAAAGTGGAGGGAGATCCCTTCTTCGTCTGTAAAATAGAGGGAGCTCCCTTCTCCGTCACTAAAATGGAGGAAGACCCCTTGCCCATTCTAGAATGGAGGGAGATCACTTCTCCATGTATAAAACAGGAGATCCCTTCCCCATTCCAAAATGGAGGGAGATCCCTTCCCAATCTTTAAAATGGGGGGAGACACCTTCCCCATTTCAAACTGGAGGGAGATCCCTTCTTCATCTCAAAAATGGAGGGAGATCCCTTCACAATCCCTAAAATGGAGGGAGATCCCTTCTCAATCCTTAAAATGGAGCGAGATCCCTTCTCCGTGTCTAAAATGGAAGGAGGCCCCTTCTCCATCTCTAAAATGGAGGGAGATCCCTTCCCCAACTTTAAAATGGAAGGACATCCCTTCTGTGTCTTCAAAATGTTGGGAGATTCCTCTCTGTCTATAAAATGGAAGGAGATCCCATCACCTTCCTTAAAATGCTGGGAGACCCATCCCTATTTTAAAAAGCATGCAGACCCCCTTTCCCATTTTAAAATGAAGGGAGATAACTCCACCATCCCCAAAATGGAGGGAGATCCCTTCAACATCAATAAAATGGAGCTAGATCCCTTGTCCATCTCTAAAGTGGAGGGATATACCTTCCCCATTTCAAAATGGAGGGAGATATCTTCCCAAACTTTAAAATGGAGGGAGACACTTTCCACATTACAAAATGGAGTAAGTTCCCTTCTCCATCTCCAAAATGGAGGGAGACACCTTCACCATCCCTAAAATGGAAGGAGATCCCTTCTAAATCCGTAAAATGTAGGGAAATCGCTTCTTCCTATCTAAAATGGAGGGAGATCACTTCTCCTTCTCTAAAATGGAGGGATATCCCTTCCCCATCTTTAAAATGGAAGGACATCCCTTCTCCATCTTCAAAATGTGGGGAGATTCCCTCCCCGTCTTTAAAATGGAAGGATATCCCATCACCATCCTTAAAATGCAGGGAGAGCTATTCCCCATTTTAAAAGGAGGCAGGCCAACTTCCCCATTTTTAAAATGGAGAGAGATCCCTTCTCCATCTGCAAAATGGATGGCGATCACTTCACCATCACTAAAATGGAGCGAGATCCCTTCCCCATCTCTAAAATGGAGGGTGATCACCACCCCATCATTAAGGAGGGAGACCCCTTCCTCATTCCAAAATGGAGGATAATCCGCCTCCATCCCTAAAATTGAGGGAGACCCCCTTCTCATTTCAAAATGGAGGGAGATCCCGTCTTCATCTCCAAAATGGAGGGAGATCCCTTCCACATCCTAAAACGGATGGAGACCCCTTCCCCATTTCAAAATGGAGGAAGATCACTTCTCTTTCTCGAAAATGGAGGGAGATCCCTTCACCATCTTTAAAATGGAGGGACATCCCTTCTACATCTCTAAAATGGAGGGAGATCACTTCTGCATCTCGAAAATGGAAGGTGACACTTTCCCCATTTTAAAATGATAGGAGATACTTTCTCCATCTTTAAAATGGAGGGAGACCCCTTCCCCATTTTAAATGCAGGCGGATCCCATCTTGTTTTAAAATGGATGGCTAGACCTTCCCCAACTTTAAAATGGAAGGAGATCCCATCTCCATCTTTAAAAGGGAGGGAGGCCCCTTCCCCATTTTAAAATGGAGGGAGACATCTTCCCCATTCAAAAGTGCAGCGAGATCCCTTCTCCACTCCAAAATGAACGGAGATCCCTTCACCATCCCTAAGATGGAGGGAAATTCCTTCTCAATCTGTAAAATGGAGGGAGATAACTTCTTCATGTCTAAAATGGAGGGAGACTTCTCCTACATTCTAAACTAGGAGAGCCCTTCCCTATTTTAAAATGGAGGGAGAACCCTTCCCCATCTTTAAAATGGAAGGACATCTCTTCTCCATTTTCAAAGCATGGGGAGATTCCTTCCCTATCTTTAAGATGGAAGGAGATCCCATCAACATCCTTAAAATGGAGGGAGACCCATTCCCCATTTTAAACGAGGAAGACCAACTTTACCATTTTAAAATGGAGGGAGATCTCTGCTCTGTATCTAAAATGGAGGGAGAACCCTAGCCCATTCTAAAATGGAGGGAGACCCCTTCCCTATTTTAAAATGGAGGGATATCCCTTCTCCATCTCTAAAATGGAGGGAGATACCTTCCCCATCTTTAAAATGGAAGGACATCCCTTCTCCATCTTCAAAATGTAGCGAGATTCTTTCCCCACCTTGAGATTGGAAGGAGATAGCTTCTCCATCTCTAAAATGGAGGGAGGCCCCTTCCACATTTTAAAATGCAAGGAGGTAGCATCTCCATCTTTAAAATAGAGGGAGACCCCTTTCCCATTTTAAAATGGAGGGAGATCCATTCTTGTCTTCAAAATTGAGGGAATTCCCTTCCCCATCTTTAAATTAGAAGGAGATCCCATCTCCATTTTTAAAACGGAGGGAAACCCCGTCCCCATATTAAAATGGAGGGAGACCCTTTCTCCATTTTAAAACGAAAGGAGATCCCTTCCCCAATTTAAAATGGAAGATGATCCTGTCTCCATCTCTAAAAGAGAGGGAGATCCATTCCTCATGGTTAAAATGGAGGGAGACCCCATCCACATTCTAAAATGGAGAGAGACCCCGTCCCCATTTTAAAATAGAGGGAGATGCCTTCTCTGTCTCTAAAATATTGGGAGATCTTACCCCATTTTAAATGCAAGGAGATACATTCAACATCGTTCAAATGGAGGGAGAGCCCTTCCCCATTTTAAAATGGAGGGAGATCCCTTCCCCATTTCAAAATGCAGTGAGATCCCTTGTCCGTGTCCAAAGTGAAGGGAGATCCCTTCACCAAATGGAAGGACATCTCTTCTCCGCTTTCAAGGTGGGGAGATTCCTTCCCCACCTTTAAAATGGAAGATGAGCCCATCTCCATCCTTAAAATGGAGGGAGAGCTATTCCCCATTTTAAAAGGAGGCAGACCCACTTTTCCATTTTGAAATGGAGGGAGATCCCTTCTCCATGTCTAAAATGGAGGGAGACCCATTCCCCATTCTAAAATGGAGGGAGACACCACCCCTATTTTAAAATGGAGGGAGATCCCTTCTCCGTCTCTAAAATGGAAGGAGATCCCTTCACCATCCTTAATATGGAGGGGGGTCCCTTCTCAATCCATAAAATGGAAGGAGATAACTTCTCCGGTTCGAAAATGGAGGGAGACTTCTTCTACATTCTAAAATAGGAGACCCCTTCCCCATTTTAAAATGGAGGGAGATCCCTTCTCATTCTCTAAAATGAAGGGGGATCCCTCCCCCATCTTTAAAATGGAAGGACATCCCTTCACCATCTTCAAAATGTAGCGAGATTCCTTCCTCATCTTTACAATGGAAGGAGATAGGTTCTACGTCTCTAAAATGGAGGGAGGCCCCTTCCACATTTTAAAATGCAAGGAGATGGCTTCTCCATCTTTAAAATAGATGGAGAACCCTTCCCCGTTTTAAAATGGAGGGAGATCCCTTCTTGTCATCAAAATGGAGGGAAATCCCTTCCCCATCTTTAAAATGGAAGGAGATCCCATCTCCATTTTTAAAATGGAGGGAGGCCCCTTCCCCATATTAAAATGGAGGAAGACCCTTTCCACATTTTAAAATGAAGGGAGATCATGTCTCCATCTTGATAATGGAAGATGACACTTTCCCAATTTTAAAATGCAAGGAGAAATCTTCTCCATCTTTAAAACGGAGGGAGAACACTTCCCCATTTTAAAATGGAGGGAGATCCTATCTTGTCCTTCAATATGGATGTAGATCCCTACCCTATCTTTAAAATGGAAGGAGATCCCATCTCCATCTTTAAAAGGGAGGGAGACCTCATCCCCATTTTAAAATGGAGGGTGACACCTCCATTTCAAAATGCAGCGAGATCAATTCTCTGTCTCCAAAATGAAGGGAGATCCCTTCTCAATCCATAAATTGGAAGGAGATAATTTCTCCCTGTCTAAAATGGAAGGAGACTTCTTCTACATTCCAAAATGGGAGACCCCTTCCCTATTTTAAAATGGAGGGAGATCCCTTCTCCGTCTCTAAAATGGTGGGAGATCCCTTCCCCATCTTTAAAGTGGAAGGACATCTCTTTTCTATTTTCAAAATGTGGGGAGATTCCTTCCCCATCTGTAAAATGGAAGGATATCCCTTAAGATGCAGGGAGACCCATTCCCCATTTTAAAAGGAGGCAGACCCACTTTTCCATTTTAAAATGGAGGGGGATCCCTTCTCCATCTCTAAAATGGAGGGGGGGGCCTTCCACGTTTTAAAAATGCAAAGAGATAGCTTCTCCATGTTTAAAATAGAGGGAGACCCCTTCCCCATTTTTAAATGGAGGGAGATCCCTTCTCCATGTCTAAAGTGGAGGGAGCCCCATTTCCCATTCTAAAATGGAGGGATCCCCCTTCCCTATTTTAAAATGGAGGGAGGTCCCTTCTCCATCGCTAAAATAGAAGGATATCACTTCTCCGTCTTCAAAATGTAGGGAGATTCCTTCCCCTTCTGTACAATAGAAGGAGGTAGCTTCTCCATCTCTAAAATGGAGGGGGGGCCCTTCCACATTTTAAAATGCAAGGAGATAGCTTCTCCAACTTTAAAATAGAGGGAGACACCTTCCCCATTTTAAAATGGAGGGCGATCCCTTCTTGTCTTCAAAATGGATGAAAATCCCTTCCCCATCTTTAAACTTGAAGGAGATCCCATCGCCATTTTTAAAATGCAGGGAGACCCTTTCCCCATTTTAAAACAGAGGGAGTGCCCTTCCCCAATTTAAGATGGAGGGAGATTCCTTCTCCATCTCTAAAAGAGGGGGAGATCCATTCCCCATCGTCAAAATGGAGGGACACCACTTCCACATTCTAAAATGGAGGGTGACCCCTTCCCCATTTTAAAATGGAGGGAGATCCCTTCTTGTCTTCAAAGTGGAGGGAAATCCCTTCCCCATCTTTAAAATGGAAGGAGATGCCATCTCCATTTTTAAAATAGAGGGATACCCCTTTCCCATATTAAAATGGAGGAAGACCCTTTCCCCATTTTAAAATGAAGGGAGATCCGTTCTCTGCCTCCAAAATGGAGGGAGATCACTTCTCCATCTTGAAAATGGAAGGTGACACTTTCCCAATTTTATAATACAAGGAGATATCTTCTCCATCTTTAAAAGAGGGGGAGATCCATTCCCCATCGTCAAAATGGAGGGAGACCCCTTCCACATTCTAAAATTGAGGGAAATACCTTCCCCATTTTAAAATGGAGAGACATGCCTTCTCTGTCTCTAAAATGTTGGGAGACCCTTCAACTTTAAAAATGCAGGGAGATACCTTCTGCATCTCTAAAATGGAGGGTGATGTCTTCCACTTCATTAAAATGGAGGGAGATCCTTTCCCCATCTCTAAGTTGAATGAGATCCCATCTGCATCTTTAAAATGGAGGGAGACGCCTACCTCATTTTAAAATGGAGGGAGACACCTTCCACATTTTAAAATGGAGGGAGCTGCCTTCTCTGTGTTTATAATGTTGGGAGACCCTTCCCCGTTTTATAATGGAAGGAGATACCTTCTCTAGCTTTAAAATGGAGGGAGGTCCCTTCTGCGTCTCTAAAACGGAGGGAGATGTCTTCACCTATGTTAAAATGGAGGGAGATCCCTTGTCAATCTCTAAAATGGAGGGGGATCAATTCTCCATCTTCAAAATGAAGGGAGATCCCTGCCCCATCTTTAAAATGGAGGGAGATCCCTTCCCCATTCAAAAATGGAGGGAGGTCCCATCTCTATATTTAAATTGAAGGGAGATCCATCCTCCACCTCTAAAATGGAAGGAAATCCCATCTCCATCTTTAAAATGGAGGGAGACTCCTTTGCCGTATTAAAATGGAGGGAGGCCCATTCCCTATTTTAAAATGGAGGGAGATCCCTTCACCAATTTAAAATGGAGGGAGGTCCCTTCTCCATCTCTAAAAGTGAGGGAGATCAATTCCCCATCATTAAAATGGAGGGAGACACCTTCCACATTCTAAAATGGAGGGAGATCCCTTCCCCATTTTAAAATTGAGGGAGATGCCTTCTCTGTCTCTAAAATGTTGGGAGACCCATCCCCATTTTAAAATGCAAGGAGATACCTTCCCCATCTTTAAAAGGAGGGAGACCCCTTCCCCATTTTAAAATGGAGGGAGGTCCCTCTTGTGTCTCTAAAACGGAGGGAGATGTCTTCCCCTTCGTTAAAATGGAAGGAGATCCCTTCTCAAACTCTAAAATGGAGGGAGATGCCTTTTCCATCTCTAAAATGGAGGGAGATCCCCTCGCCAACTTTAAAATGGAGGGAGACCCCCTTCCCCGTTCAAAAATGGATGGAGGTCCCTTCTCCGTCTTTAAATTGGAGGGAGATCCCTTCTCCACCTGTAAAATGGAGGGAGATCCCTTCCCCATCTCTAAAATGGAAGGAGATCCCATCTCCATCTTTAAAATGGAGGGAGACCCCTTCCCATTTTTAAAATGGATGGAGATCCCTTCTCCGTCCTCAAAATGGAAGGAAAACCCATCTCCATCTTTAAAATGGAGGGAGACCCCTTCCCCATTTTAAAATGTAGGGAGATCCCTTCTCTGTCTCCAAAATGCAGGGAGATGCATTCACCATCACTAAAATGGATCCCTTCTCCATCTCTAAAGTGGGGGGAGATCCCTTCCCCATTTCTAAATGGAGGGAGATCCCTTCTTCGTCCCCAAAATAGGAGGGTGATCCCTTCCACCTTCTAAAATAGATGGATACCCCTTCCGCGTTTCAAAATGGAGGGAGATCCCTTCTCTTTCTGCAAAATGGAGGGAGATACCTTCACCATCCCTATCATGGAGTGAGATCCCTTCTACATCTCTAAAAGAAAGGGAGATCACTTCATCATCTCGAAAATGGAAAGAGACCCCTTCCCCATTTTAAAATGGAGGGAGATCCCTTCTCCATCTCTAAAATGGAAGGACATCCCTTCTCCATTTTTAAAATGTAGGGAGATTCCTTCCCCATCTTTACAATGGAAGGAGGTAGCTTCACCATCTCTAAAATGGAGGGGGGGCCCTTCCACATTTTAAAATGCAAGGAGATAGCTTCTCCATGTTTAAAATAGAGGGACATCCCTTCACCATTTTAAAATGCAGGGTGACCCCTACTCTGCATTAAAATGGAGGGAGACTCTTCCCCCATTTTAAAATGGAGGGAGATCCCATCTCCAAGTTAAGATGGAGGGAGATCCGTTCTCCATCTCTAACAGTCCCCATCGTTAAAATAGAGGGAGACCACTTCCACATTCTAAAATGGAGGGAGATCACTTCTGCATTTTAAAATGGAGGGAGATCCCTTCTTCTCTTCAAAATGGGGGGAAATCCCTTCCCCATCTTTAAAATGGAGGGAGACCCCACCCCCATTTTCAAATGGAGAGAGATGCATTCTCTGTTTCTAAAACGTTGGGAGACGCTTCCCCATTTTAAAATGCAAGGAGATACCTTCTCCATCTTTAAAATGGAGAGAGATCCCTTCCCCATTTTAAAATGGAGGGAGATCCCTTCTGCATCTCTAAAACGGAGGGAGATGTTTTCCCCTTCGTTAAAATGGAGGGAGATCCCTTCCCCATCTCTAAATTGAAGGAGATCCCATCTGCATCTTTAAAATGGAGGGAAACCCCTACCCTGTATTAAAATGGAGGGAGACCCCTTCCACATTCTGAAATGGAGGGAGACTCCTTCCCCATTTTAAAATGGAGGAAGCTGCCTTCTCTGTGTCTAAAATGTTGGGAGACTCTTCCCCATTGTATACTGCAAGGAGATACCTTCTCCAGCTTTAAAATGGAGGGAGATCCCTTCTGTGTCTCTAAAATAGAGGGAGATGCCTTCCCCCTCATTAAAATGGTGGGAGATCCTTTCTCAATCTCTAATATGGAGGGAGATCCCATCTCCACCTTTAAAATGGAGGGAGATCGCTTCCACATTCAAAAATGGAGGGAGGTCCCTTCTCTATATTTAAATTGAAGGGTGATCCCTCCTCCACCTCTAAAATGCAAGGAGATACCTTCCCCATCTTTAAAAGGAGGGAGACCCCTTCCCCATTTTAAAATGGAGGGAGGTCCCTCTTGTGTCTCTAAAACAGAGGGAGATGTCTTCCCCTTCATTAAAATGGAAGGAGATCCCTTCTCAAACTCTAAAATGGAGGGAGATGCCTTTTCCATCTCTAAAATGGAGGGAGATCCCCTCGCCAACTTTAAAATGGAGGGAGACCCCATTCCCAGTTCAAAAATGGATGGAGGTCCCTTCATGATTTTAAAATGGATGGAGATCCCTTCTCTGTCCTCAAAATTGAAGGAAAAGCCATCTCTATCTTTAAAATGGAGGGAGACACATTCCCCATTTTAAAATGGAGGGTGATCCCTTCTCTGTCTCCAAAATGCAGGGAGATCCATTTACCATCACTAAAATGGAGCTAGATCCCTTCTCCACCTCTAAAGTGGAGGGAGATCTCTTCCCCATTTCAAAATGGAGGGAGGTGCCTTCTCCATCTCTAAAATGGAGGAAGACCCCTTCCTCATTTCAGAATGGAGGGAAATCCCTTCTTCGTCTCCAAAATGGAGAGATCCCTTCCCCATTCAAAACTTAAGGAGACGCCTTCCCTATTTCAAAATGGAGGGAGATCCCTTCCCCACCTTTAAAATGGAAGTAGATCCCATCTCCATCTTTAAAATTGAGGGTGACCCCTTCCCCATATTAACATGGAGGGAGATCCTTTCTCCATCTTCAAAATGGAGAGAGATCCTTTCCCCATCTTTAAAATGGAAGGAGATCCCATCTCCATTTTTAAATTGGAGGGAGACCCCCTTCCCCATTTTAAAATGGAGGTAGACCCCTTCCCTATTTTAAAATGGAGGGAGATCCCTTCCCCATCTTTACAATGGAGGGAGATCCCTTCTCCATCTCTAAAATGGAGGGAGATCCACTCCCCATCTTTAAAATAGAGGGAGACCCCTTCCCCATTCTAAGATGTAGGGGGTTCCCTTCTCCGTCATAAAAATGTAGGGATGTCCCTTCCCCATTCCAAAATTGGGGGAGATCCCTTCTCCATCTCTAAAATGGAGGCAGATCCCTTCCCCATCTTTAAAATGGAAGGAGATCCCATCTCCACCTTTAAAATGGAGGGAGACTCTTTCCACCTCTTCTAGATTTGCTAAGTGTTCATCGTCGGTCAGTCCCATGACCAACATATTGTCCAACTAAACAATAACATGGATCAATCCTTGAAGCAAATTTTCCATTGTTCTTTGGAAAATAGCACATGCTGAGGAGACCCGAAAGGATAGCCATATGTATTGATACAATCCTCGGTGCGTATTAATGGCGATGAAGTCCTCAAGTCCTTTTCCAACTCTACCTGTTGTAGGCATGGCTCATGCCTAATTTCGAATATGTGGTGCCCCCTGACAACTTCAAAAACAATTCCTCAATCTTGGGTATTGGGTGTCTATCAAGTTGGCCACTTTATTGACACTTAGCTTATAGTCACCGCATAAACGCACGCTTTGGTCTGGCTTCAGTATAGATACAATGGGTGCTGCCCATTGCACTGGTTGTAGGGTGCACAATTTTTCCAATCTGTCCAGTTCGGTTTCAACGTTGTCCCGCAGAGCGTAAGGGACTGGTCTGGCTCTTATAAATCTGGGGGTTACGTTTGGGTCTACATGGATCATGGTCGTTAGCTCTCGAATCCTTCCTAACTTGTCATTGAAAACAGAAGCATACTTTTGCAACAATTCCTGTAAGCCTTTCATTGCAATTTGAAAAATTTTGGCCCATTTCAATTTAATCTTTTTGAGCCAGTTATGGCCTAATAAGCTGGGGCCCTCTCCAGCTATCACTATCACGGGCAACCTTTCAGACTGAACTCCATACGTCACCGGCATTTGACATAACCCTTCCAGTCTTATTTATTCACTCGTGTATGTTCTCAGTTTAGTGTCCAAAACTTTCAATCTTAAGGGATGGGTTCCTTCATTCAGGTGTCTGAATGTACGTTCTCCAATGACAGACATCGATGGTCCAGTGTCAACTTCCATCTTAATGGGTTGTCTATTGACTACAATGGCTACTTGGATTGGTTCAGCTCCACCTCCTTTCAGTTTATGTAATCAAAGGATGTCCGGTTCTATTTCTTCTGGTTCTTCCATGAGACAAATGTCACGATTTCTCCCTATGTTCACATAATGTGGCACTGCAGAGATAGCTGAGACAGTAGATTTAAAATGCTGTCTTAGCCTATCTCTGCAGTGCCGCTTTATGTAACCATAGTGGTGGCAGAAAAAGCATTCGACTTGTTTGAATTGTAGATCACCCACTGGATGCCTGGATGCATTTCTCTCATTCATTTTGTGGGTTTTCATTGTGGTACTGCTGTTTTTTTACTGATCTGTATATAGGGGGCATTTCCTGCCTTTCTGTGGTGGTCTGATGTTTTTGTGCCTTTTGTTGCCAGTCTGTCCTGCCCTATCAGATGGATGGTGCCATTTTGTGTGTCTCTTCTAGCTTCCTGATTTCTAACAGCACTCCCCATGGCTGTGGCTAATTCTAGTGCCTTATTGAGGTCTAGATTAACTGTGGCTAGCAAATGCCTTTGGGTAGTATCATCTCCAATCCCGCATATCAGTCAGTCTCTCAACATATCACTAATGGATGTTCTGAATTCGCAATACTCAGTTAATGCCTTTAAACCGGCCACATAGTCAGCTATTGTTGCCTCTGGAAGTCTGTTGCTTGAATTGAACTTGAAGTGCTGCATAGTAACTGAGGGCTTTGGTCTCAGGTGGTTTTGCACAATTTTCATTAACTTGACAAAAGTCTTCGAGTCTGGGGCACTAGGTGACATGAGGCTGTGGATTAGCCCATATATTTTGCTCCCGCATGAGGACAAAAGAATCGCCCTCTTCTTCTCTTCCCCCACGATGTCATTAGCGGTAAAAAAGAACACTAGGCGTTCAACGTACTGAGACCAGTCATCTGAAATAGGGTCGAATGGGTCAACATGCCTGAACTACGGCATCATGAATGACTGCAAGGGGGCCGCACCTCTGATGGCCTTCCCAGTTAATGATGAATTCAAGTATTTGGCTTATCACAGCTTTCTTGAATGCCGTTGCTTGATTTGTGTTTTGCCTTCTGCAGAGTTGCCCTCTCTCTGGGGTCACTTATAATTTTTTGTCCATAGCTATTTTTCTTGCATGTATGTCTTTAAATGTATTGCTGCTTTAAGAGCAGTCACCATTTTTTTTAAACTCTGTCTCTGTAGCTGTCAGCTTTTCTGTGCTGTGTTTCTTGCTCTTTTTGCAGTTTGGCAGGATCCCTGCAAGCGCGATTCTGCAGGGTTTTATTTCTTTTCTTTTTTTTTTATATTTAAAACTGCAGCACTGTTTTCTGCTCTGATTGCCGTCTGTTTTATAAATTAAGTACAGATTCTCTTTCTAATATTTTGCTCACCCATCTTGTGGATTCTCATTCAGGGGTCTTACAATTTTGCTATTTTCATCCTCGTCACCAGTTTTATGTCCTGAGGCTATGAGCTCACTAGTCATGTAAACTCAAATTGCACGCCTTCATATACATTTGTTAGCTGATGCTCGCTATCAAAAATGGATAGAGACCAGCATAAGAACAAACTGTGATTGTTAATTGCAACTGGAGGCAGAGCATTACATCCTTGCATGCTCCCACAACCACCTCCAGCTCTTGGTTTACAGTTAACCAGTAGCCCGCTCTATATAGTGATTGGTCAGTACTGTCACATGGTTAGTCCACTTGCATTCTCTTAAAGGTACATGGTACTCCACTTTACAACAATGGGCTCCTCACACTTGTTGGAGGTGAAGGTAGAAGGGAGTGGGAGAGGGGTTAGAGAAAAGGGTTTGCAATAGAGAAAAGAAATTGGGGGTTATCTTTGCATTCCAGGCTGATCCTAAAATAGCGACCAGTTTTAACAGAAGGGAGTAGGACCTGATGGTGTTTTAAATGGTCCAGTGAGACCTGGCTGTGCACTGCTAAACCAGCTGTCTGCCACATCCTTTCAAGTCTGTATCCCTTGGACATAAGTGAACTGAGGTGAGGGCCATACGAGGGGGAATGGGCAGAGTGAGAGAGTGTATTATTGGGAACTAGGATATCAAAGGTGGAGATGAGGGCCCCACTGAGTAAATCAGTAGCTGCAAAAATATTGTGGGGAATGGAGGGTCAAAGCCTATATAGTTAGGATTTTGAAAGCACAGTTGTAAGTGAATTGGGGATGGCTTCTTCCAGGGTTGGGTACAGAAGGGGGTAGAGGTAGGGCATGGAAGGGAAATGTGGGTGGTGAGCATATGGGCATAAGAACATATAAATTAGGAACAGGAGTAGGCCACTCAGCCCCTCAAGCCTGCTCCACCATTCAATAAGATCATGGCTAATCTGATTCTAACCTCAACCCCACTTTCCTACCTACACCCGATGATCTTTCACCTCCTTGTTTATCAACAATCTATCCAGCTCTGCCTTAAAAATATTATAAACTCTGCTTTCACTGCCTTTTGAGGAAGAGAATTCCAAAGACTTGCAAACCTCTGAGAGAAAAGACTTTTTCTCATCTCTGTCTTAAATGAGCGACCCCTTATTTTTAAACAGTGACCCCTAGTTCTAGATTCTCCTACAAGAGGAAACATCCTCTCCACATCCACCCTGTCAAGATCCCTTAGGATCTTAAAGGTTTCAATCAAGTCACCTCTCTCCCTTCTAAACTCCAGTGCATACAAGCCTAACCTGTCCAACCTTTCCTCATAAGACAGAGTGATACAAGGAAAGTGATCAGACATGGCCTAGTCTGTAATTGAAACTATGGGAATAGCGAGACCATGTGAGATGGCAAGTTAAAGGGGTAGCTGTGATTGGGGGTTGGGGAGTTTACACAGAGGCAGAGATTAAGGGAGGATAGGACAGTGAACTCAGAGAAAAGTGAACATGTTGAGATGGAGGTTGAAATCACTGAGGATGAAGAAAGAAATAGAGTACAAAATCAAGTGCATTATACTAGCCCTTGCTAAAACACTGATTAGGCCCCAGCCAGAATATTATATCCAATTCTGGGCACATCAATTAGGATTTAGAAAGGACACAGAGTTGCTTTACTAGAATGGTACCAGTGACGCAATCTTGGTGCCACGTTTGAATCTGTTTGAACCTTCATAACATCATTCAACTTCACATCTGCCTCAGCTCATCTGCTGTTGAAACTTTCATTCGTGCCTTTGTTACCTGCAGGCCTGACTGTTCCAATCCTGGCTGGTCTCCCTCATTCGACTTCCGTAAACTTGTGGTCATCCAGAACTGTGCTGCCCGTGTGCTTACTTACACCACGTCCTTTTCACCTATCACCTCTTAGTTTGCTGGCTACATTGGTTCCTGGTCAAGCAGCATTTTGGTATTAAAATTCTCATCCTTGGCTTCAAATCCTTCCATGGCCTTGCATTTCCCCATCTCTGTAATTTCTTGCAGCCACAAAACCCTCTGAAATAAATGCACTCAAGTGATTCTGGCCACTTGAACATCCCAAAATTTAATTGCTCCACCATTAATGGCAGTACCTTCAGTTGCCTAGGGCCCAAGATTTGAAATTCCCTCCATAAACCTCTCCTTTAAGGCTGGGTGTCAAATATGGTTTATAATGCTCCTGTGAAGTACTTTGGGACATTTTATTAAGTTAAAGGCACTATATAAATTTCAGTTGTCGTTGGTGTGGGACTTCAGTGGCATGGAGAGACTGGCGAAACTGGAGTTGTTCCCATTGAGTAGATGCTGTTAAGAGGAGATTAGATAGAACTGTTCAAAATCATGTAGGGTTTTAATAGAGTAGATAAGGGAAACTTTTTTCCAAAAAGGCAGAAGGGTCGGTAACCAGAGAACACAGAGACCCTTGGAAGCAGATTCAATAATAACTTTTAAAGGAGAATTGAATAAATAATTGAAGTGGAAAAAATTGCACAGCTATGGGATAAGTGCAAGGGAATGGTACTGATCACTAGCTTTTTTAAAGAGCTGACACAGGCTCAATGAGCCACATGGCCTCCTTCGGTACTGTATCATTCTATGATTCCAATGGTCATCCAATATTAAAAATACAACATTTTTGTATATTATGGTGCAAGAAAATATAGAGAGGGATTTTACGCTGATGGGATTTTACAGGCCCACCAAAGTCAATGGCTCTCTGTGTGTTACGGCCTCACCCTTACCACAATGGGGCCATAAAATTCCACCCATAATCTATCAAAAATATAATTCAATGATACACAAAGTATGTTATATGTATTTTACGTTTCTAGTTTACACCAATACAATTTTATATAAAACATTCAGGGTAACTTTCCCAAAATATATTAACAATTTTGTGTATATTTTAAAAAAGACCTGAGATCTTTCACTTAAGTAAGTGGCATGACCTTTAATTAGTCTGAATGCTTCTGCAATTTAACTCAGAGCCACTTTCATCTCCAATAGACAGACTCGATAGGCCAGCTGGTCTTTGCCATCCTTATGTGTAATTCATATGTTCATATAATAATGGTAATCTGTTCCTCAAAACTTTCATTAATTATGACTTCCATCCTTATGATATAATTAATAAGGTATATGCTGTAAAGTTCAATTAAAGCGTTCTGTTGTACTCAATAGCATCTATTATACTTAATAGTATCCATTATTTCAGGCTGATTTTGCACACATATGCTATAGATCAAAACATCAGAATAACACAAATTGGACCAGCATTATTTCTGGACTAAACAGGAAATTCCATCGAAATGGAGTCACAGACATCATAAACTTTCAGTGCTCACATTGGCTTTGGCCAATATAAAGTAACAAATGTATTAAACGGCTGCAAAAAAGAACGAGAATGCAAGTTCAATCGATATTTAGGCAGGAGTTCCTGCTTTTTAAACTTATATGATGACAGTGGGCATGCATCTAACGGCAATGCATGTCCGGATGTGGCTGGAAGTGGTTCAGCAGAAAGCAGGGGAGAGAGTTTTCAGGTTCGTTGTTCAACGTTAGTCCTCCCCTCCCCCAACTCCAGTCTTTTCAAATGCCTTTGTGATCCCCAGACAAGCTGTTATTCATCATAGCAAGGATCTAACTCGCTCACTTGGAAACTTTAGCAACAGCTCCTCGTTTATCTCCAACATCAGACACAAACATAAATGGAAAATCAGGAAATAATTCAGCTTTCAAAACTGTGTTTTAATTCATTTTCTTGCTAATGCTATTTTCAGTAATTTGCATGATTATTCCTGTACAAATTAGTGCCTGACCAAACCTGCTGTGATCTGATAGTTGTAAAATCAGGTCAAGTGCTGCATGTCATCAAGCAACTACACAATTGACAATTCGATTTTGGCCTTGCTAACAGACTATGGGAGAAAATGAATGTAAGGTAACAGTTGAAAATATTGGTATCCCCTCCCCTGCAAGCAACAGGCAATTAATCACTTTCCACAGTAAAGTATTACAAACACTTTTCAAAGGTACCTTTGAGGTTCCCCAGCATACTGTTTTGTGTGAATTAGTGATAATGATATGGACAAATCTACCAAAGCACCTGGAAGGCCCCTCCAAAAGAACAAAATCAGCATCAAAACATGCAGTATCCAACTAATATATGACTAAAGGTCAAATCTGAATTTATAAAGTAATCAATCCCTTCCACTGTCTCTAAATTGTCAGAGATCTTGTCCAACATCCAGTATGAGCAGAAATTTCTTCCAACTAAATAGTGGGAATGCAAATTCAATCCATGTCACAAACTCTGTTCCGTAGCCACCAATCCCATTCTTCCTGGCAACTATCTGATGTTGAGCCAAATTGTTCGCAACCTTGGTGTCATATTTGACCCAGAGATAAACTTCTAACCACATGTCTGTGCTATCACTAAGGATGCCTATTTCCGTAACATTGCCTGACTCAGCCTCTGCCTCAGCTTATCTGTTGCTGAAACCTTCATTCATGCCTTTGTTACCCCTGGACTTGAATTTTCCAATGCAGTCCTTGCTACACTCCCACTTTTTACTCTCCATAAATTAGTGGTGTTTCCTAGCTCATACCAAGTACTGTTCACCCATCACTCCTGTGCCCACTGACCGACATTGTCTCTCAATTAAGAAGCACCTTGATTTTAAAATTCTGTTTTCAATTACATCCATTGCCATGCCCTTCCCTATATATGGAAACTCCTGTAGCTCTCCAGCCGTCTGAGATATGTGCAAACCTTCAATTCTGGCCTCTTCAGTATTCCTGATTTGAATTGGTGAGAATGGTGGCCATGCCAAGATCTAAATTCTGGAATTCCCTCCCTAAGCCACTCTGCCTCTCCACCACTCTTTCCTCCTTTAATTGCAATGTAAAACATTTTATCTGATTCCAATAAACAATGAATATTTAACAATACAACATTTGTCATACACTTATCTACATAGGGGTTGTGCAACTACCAAGTTTTATTCTATCTTTTCCTACTGCTCCTATATGATTCAGTCCACATGTCTTCAGCAGAGGTAGAGGCATGCTGATCAGAAGCTCTTGGCCAATGGCCCCTGAGTATTGGAGCCCATGAGGACCCTGACAAAGACTGCTCCACCTACAATCGCAGAGGCGGGACTCAGCCTCCAGGGGGAAAACAAGTATGAAATGGGAATGCTTTTTGTGGACTCTTCATTTCCTTTCCCCTTTCACTATTATCCCTCTCATGGCCCAACTGCATTCTACTCCTACCACATTGCTGGAGAGCAGGGATGCAGGTCAGCATGGTGCAGTAAGGCCAAGGCTAAGGTATCTGTCATCCTATTTCAGGCACCAGACATGTTGTCATCCAGAATCTGCCAGAATCATGTGGTCTGATGTGGCCAAGGCCTGAAAGAACTCAGTTGTTTGCTGCAATTGATATTCCTCTGAGTTAACCAACCTTTGCCCAAAAGAAGTCATCCTTGAAATGCTCAGTGATATCAACCTACTCATGCTTGATTTAGACTCCTCCATTCTCTCTGCAATCATGGACTGTTTGGACTGAAGGCCTCTCAGTACATTGCAGATTTTCAATGATTTTTCTTTCCATTCATGGCCACATGGGTATGTCCAGATAACGGAACTTGGAAAGGACTGCGCTCTCTGATAGCTCTATTTCTACGAGGTTCTACACTTGATAGCCCACATGAAGAGGATTGACATGGATTAGTATTACAGCAACGTAAGTATGTTGCAACTTCGCATGATGAAACTGATCATATTTCACTCGCTGCCCTAATCAAGTCAAGATGAGTGACAGTTTTGAGTGGTTAATATTTAATTCTGGGACCAACTAGCTGCAAAGTTCCCACCTCATGATGTTCAGGGATGCCAAACACTCTCGAACACCTCCTTGTCTATGGTTGTTACCTGGGGGAATCCGTGGAAGACTACCTCTGATTAACTCCCTCTCAACAGTGTTTTGTGCTATCTTCTCCCACAACAAGGAAAAGAAAAGACCTGGAAGGGTAATGGCATGTGTTCACTCGATGGATATAGTGCAGAAAATTTCAAAGCAGAGAATGGAAAATAGAGAATTTCTATTTGTTTAAGGAAACAGAATAAAGTATTTGAGTACCTGTCCTTCAGTGAGCCTTTTTTCATTCCTAATTCATCAACCTCCACCTTAGTCAAGGGAATTCCTTTGTATGATTTGACGAAGTAAACAAAGAGTCAGGAGACTTTGGCCACTTTGACCAGGGGTCAGGATGGCCTTGTCAGTAGGCATCCAAGAGACATCTGACACTGAGCATTTCCAGCCCCAGCCCTGCTGCTACTCTGAGCCCCGCAGCCACTGCCACCACCATGCACTTTGGGGTCATCAGCTCCTGAGCCTCCGCAAGGTGAGCCATCAGTGGCAACTGCACACAACACTGGGCCACGGCCATCTGATCCACAGGTCAAGGCAGTAGTAGCAATACCTGTGGGTCATGGCCAATATTTGTGATGCAAAAATTGTTATTGTATCGACATTGGGAAAATTCTGAGATTTTTCATCAACATATGGGAAGGCTCGAAGCCCGTGCAGAATATTGACATCCCACCACTCACTCATCATTTTGGGAGACTCTGTCATCCGGGGGCCCCATGCCACAGCAAGGTGCATTTCATTGTAAATCCATCCCTGATTACAATTTTTTAAAAATGATTTGGAATGCGTGAGAAATGGGTAGTGCCACTCGCACATGAACAGGGGAGAGAGCTCATCCTGAGTGGGATACAGCCAGACTGAGTGTGGGTATTGGAAATTTTGTGCACAGTGGGAATTCAATGCACAGGGGTAGAGGTGCTCTTTGCATTTTTTTTTTGGATATCCAACTTCTTAAATCCTCAGAGAGTGGTCTTGCAGTGCTGCAGCGATAGAGGCTACAAGGGAAAGGAATGACTGGTAAGTAGTGGGTCAGGTCGGGTAAGTGTTTACTACTTCTATCACTTATAATTTAAGGTCTTTTTGTGCTTTATAGTTTGTATATTCTGTAGTAACGAGAATCAGGAAAGAAGGGCCCGAGATTAATTGATTTAAAAGGTTTAATTTAAAGGGATAAGTCATGGCAGGAGAGCTCAAATCCATGTTGTGCTCCTCGTGCTCCATATGGGAAGCCAGGAACATTTCCAATGCCAGGAACCAGCATGTGTACAGGAACTGTGTCCAGCTGCAGCTCCTGGAAGCTCGGGTTTCAGAGCTGGAATGGCAGCTGGGGACACTGTGGAGTATCCGTGAGTCTGAGAGCATTGTGAACGTTTAGAGAGGTGGTCACACCACAGCTGGAGGGACTTGAGGAAGGAAGGAAATGGGTGACCACCAGGCAGTCCAAGAGAAACTGGCAGGTAGTTCAGGAGTCCCCTGGGGTCCCGCTCACAAATTGGGATTCCATTTTGGAGGCTGATGAGGGTGCTGGTTCCTCCAGTGAGTGCAGAGAGAGCCAAGATTCTGGCACCACAAGCAGCCTGTCTGTACAGGAGGGGAGGAAGAGAGGAAGAGCAATAGTAATAGGGGACTCTATGGTCAGGGGGAACAGATAGGCACTACTGTGGCCATCAACGTGACTCCAGGATGATATGTTGCCTCCCTGGTGCCAGGGTCTGGGATGTCACTGAACAGCTGCAGGGCATCCTGAAGGGGGAGGATGATAAGGCAGAGGTCATGGTACATGTTGGTACCAATGACATAGGTAGAAAGAGGGATGAGGTCTTGCATCAAGAATTTAGGGAGTTAGGCAGTAAACTAAAAAGTAAGACCTCTCGCGTTGTAATCTCTGGATTACTCCCAATGCCACGTGCTAGCGAGCTCAGGAATAGAGAAGAGCGCAGATGAATACGTGGCTTAAGAGTTGGTGCAGGAGGGAGGGTTTTAGATTCCTGGATCACCGGGACCATTTCTGGAGAAGGTGGGGCCTGTACAAAAGGGACAGTTTACATCTGAACCAGAGCGGGACTAACATCCTTGCGGGCGGATTTACTAGTGCTGTTGAGAGGAGCTTAAACTAATTCAGCAGGAGGAGGGTACACATCATAATACAGTAACACAATCAAATCAGAGGGAGTACAGCTGCATTAAGTTTCAAGGGAGTAAGGCAAGGCTGGATGGCCTCTACTTTAATGCCAGGAGTATTACAGGTAAAACGGATGAGTTAAGGGTGAGGACTGAAAGGGGGAATTGTGACTTAGTAGCCATCACTGAGACATGGTTGAGGGAGGGGCAAGATTGGCAGCTCAACATTCCGGGATTTAGAATCTTCAGGCGAGACAGGGGAGGGGGGTAAAAGAGGAGGAGGCATTGCATTATTATTTAAGAAGTCCGTTACTGCAGGAAGGAGAGATGATACCTTGGAGGGGGCATCGAATGAAGCTTTGTGGGCAGATCTTAAGAATAAAAAAGGGGCAGCTACATTGTTAGATTTTTATTATAGGCCCTCAGATAGTCAGCGGGAAATTGAGCAGCAAATAGGTGCACAATTTGCGGAGGTGTGTAAAAACAATAACAATAGCATTATTATATTAGGTGACTTTGACTTTCCTAACATTAATTGGGATAGACATAGTGTTAAGGGCTTGGATGGAGTAGATTTCTTGAAATGTGTACAGGAGAACTTTTTAGGTCAATATGTAGAGGGTCCAACAAGGGACAGTGCATTGCTGGACCTAATTCTGGGGAATGAAGCCAGACAGGTGGCTGAGGTGGTGGGGGGGGGAGCATTTTAGAGATAGCGGCCACAACATGGTACAGTTTAAGTTTGTTATGGACAAAGAAATAGAGAAGTTGCAAAAAAATGTTTTGGATTGGGGGAGAGTGGATTTTAGTAAAATAAGGTAGACTGGGAACTTGTGGGGAAATTTACAGAGGAGCAGAGGGGGGGGGCGTTCAAAAAGGAAATGGGGAGGGTACAGGCTCAACATGTTCCCTCTAAGGTGATAGGAAGGAGTAATAAGCCCAGAGAACCATGGATGACCAGAGACATTCAGGTTACGATGAGAAGGAAAAGAGAGGCTTTTAGCAGGTACAAGGGGAAGCAAATCAGCAGAGGCATTAGTGGAGTACAGACAGTGCAGGGTGGAGTTTAAGAAAGCAATTAGGAGAACAAAGAGGGGATTTGAGAAAGCTCTGGCTGGTAAAAGTAGGGAAAATCCCAAGATATTCTATAAGTATATCAATGGGAAGAGGATAACCAGGGAAAGAGTAGGGCCCATAAGGGACCAAGGGGGCAATCTATGGGTGGAGCCAGAGGACATCGGTAGAGTGTTGAGTGAATACTTTGCATCTTTCTTCACCCAAGAGAATGAGGATGAAGGTATCGAACTCGGGGAGAGAGACTGTGAGGTTCTTAAGCTATTTGATAAAGAGAGGGACAAGGTATTGGAGGTGTTGGCAGGCTTAAAAGTGGACAAATCTCCAGGTCCGGATGATTTGTGTCCCAGACTGCTGAGGGAGGCAAGGGAGGAGATCGCAGGGGCTCTGATCCAAATTTTTAATTCCTCTATGGCCACAGGGGAGGTGCCAGAGGACTGGAGAACAGCTAATGTGGTTCGCTATTTAAGAAGGGTTTTAGACATAAGCCAGGGAACTACAGGCCAGTGAGTCTCATGTGAGTGGTAGGGAAACTATTGGAGAAAATGCTGAAGGAGAGAATCTATCTCCACTTGGAAGGGCAAGGTTTGATCAGGGACAGTCAGCATGGCTTTGTCAGAGGGAGGTCATGCCTAACAAATTTGATTGAATTTTTTGAGGAGGTGACCAGGTGTGTAGATGAGGGCAGTGCAGTTGATGTAGTTTATATGGATTTCAGCAAAGCCTTTGACAAGGTCCCGCATGGGAGACTTATAAAGAAGGCAACTGCACATGGGGTCCAGGGTAATTTGATAAGGTGGATTCAAAATTGGCTTAGTTGTAAGAGACAGAGGATGATGACAGAAGGATGCTTTACTGACTGGAAGCCAATGTCCAGTGGCGTATCACAGGGATCTGTGCTGAGTCCCGTATTATTTGTCATTTATATAAATGGCATAGATGACTATGTGGGAGATAGGATTAGTAAATTGCGGATGACACAAAGATTGGCCGGGTGGTTAACAGTGAGGTTGAGTGTCTTGGACTACAGAAAGATATAGACGAGATGGTCAAATGGGCAGATAAGTGGCAGATGGAATTTAACCCTGAGAAGTGTGAGGTGATAGACTTTGGAAGGAGTAATTTGACAAGGAAGTATTCAATGAACGACATGACACTAGGAAGTTCTGAGGGTCAAAGGGACCTTGGCGTGTGTGTCCATCGATCTCTGAAGGTGGAGGGGCATGTTAGTGGGGTGGTGAAAAAGGCATCTGAGACACTTGCCTTTATCAATCGAGGCATAATTTACAAAAGTAGGGAGGTCATGCTGGAGTTGTTTAGAATCTTAGTGAGGCCTCAGCTGGAGTACTGTGTGCAGTTCTGGTTGCCACATTATAGGAAAGATGTGATTGCACTGGAGGGGGTGCAGAGGAGATTCACCAGGATGTTGCCTGGGATGAAACATTTAAGTTATGAAGAGAGGTTGGATAGACTTGGGTTGTTTTCGTTGGAGCAAAGAAGACTGAGGGGCGACCTGATTGAGGTGTGCAAGATTATGAGGGGCCAGGGTAGATAGGGAACAGCTGTTCCCCTTAGTTGAAGGGTCGGACACAATGGGACATAAGTTCAAGGTGAGGGGCAGGAGGTTTAGGGAGGATGTGAGGAAAATCTTTTTTACCCAGAGGGTGGTCTAGAATGCACTGCCTGGGAGGGTGGTGGAGACGGGTTGCCTCACATCCTTTAAAAAGTACCTGGATGAGCACTTGGCACATCATAACATTCAAGGCTATAGGCCAAGTGCTTGTAAATAGGATTAGGTAGGTAGGTCAGGTATTTTTCACGTGTCAGTGCGGAATCGATGGGCCAAAGGGCCTCTTCTGCACTGTGTGATTCTGTGATTCTGTGATTCTGCAATCAAAAATGCCGGTTAACAGAGAGTTCTTGTTATCAATGCAATACAGCACAATACTTGTAGCATGAACCAATGTTCAAGTATTAGGAAGTAAAGAGTAGTATTCTTTTTACCTTGAATTTTCAACAGTACATTAAAGCTTAAAGTATAAAATAATACAGTATACAGGTATGGATTCCAGATAACTTCGTAATTGCTTCCAGTTGGAAAAGTGACAATTTGTATTAGGAGAACATCAGAAATTCCAGTTAGTAAGAGAATTCCAGTTGGTAGAGTGCTGGATAATGCAAGGTTTACTGTACGAGTGTGGAATTTCATTCCTTCAGGTTTTGATTTTTGTTGATGATTTCAAAAACATAAAATTTAAAATGTCTAACTTTTTTCTTTTGTCTCTTTTTTCTCCCTGTTAATCCAATCTTTCTTTCACACAGTTTATTGTTCCTTCTGTGTGATTTGACATTGAATTCACCCATTCTAACTTGAATTTCTTTCTCACAACTTGTGCTGTTAATTTCAGAATCTTTCAATCTGATTGATTATGGAGATCCACAGCTATTTGTCCTGGGTAATCAGATCCCAGGTGCCCTGTTACCCATGCTGCGATGGTGTCAACTTGCACTTTTCAGCAACCTGCCACACAAAAAACATAAAAAGGCAAGCCTAACTAACTCAGGTGCCATTAAATGCTCTGCTACAACAAATTATGACCCATTAAAATCATTATGGTCAGGTCCATGATCCCATTGCCATGTCATTAATGTAAAAATAGGTTATTTTCAAATTCTGGAGGTCATACCTGAGATGCTTCCTTTCACATCACTAGCATTCCTCACTCAATTGAGTCTACATGGAACAACTACTGCACAATCCTCCTTGTAGAAAATTTCTACAGAGTAACATAGGGAAAATGTTTCCAGTGGAAGGATCAAAAACCAAAGGGCAACAATTTAAGGTGATTGACAAACGAAGCAGTAGCAACATGGGGAATATCTCTTTTGCGGTTGGTTAGCATCTGGAATACATTACCAAAGATTAGAATGGGAGTTTGAAAAAGAATTGGATAAGCACCTGAGGAGAAAAAAAATTGCAATGCTATGGAGAAAAGGCTGGGGAGTGATACTAGATGATTTTTTTCTTGCAGAGGGCCAGCATGGACCTGACAGACTGAATTGCCTTCTTCTGCATTATGATTCTATGAAATGCAAAAAAAAGGAACTGCAGCAAAAGGCAAGTATAAAGTCCAGAGGTAAGAGGAGGAGTAAGGGGAAAACTTCACTGAGGTAAATTTACATTTGGACTCACAGATGTTTTCCACAAATTCCTTAGTTTTTGACTCCTGTATCTGCAAAATAGATTCAAGTATCAATGTAATCAAGACTATAGCTATGGCATTAGCATCTGACAACATGGAAATTTGCTTCTGTATTTCTTATCCACAAGATGCAGGGCAAATCTAACCCAGCCAATTACAACTATATCAGCCTCTTCCCTGACATCAGCAAAGTGAACAATTATCAAAAGCACCATCAGGCGACAAGTCATTACCAATAATCCACTCAACGATGCTCTGTTTTTGTTCTGCTGATAACATAGGGCTCCATGTCTTATCACATTCTTGCAGTAGACATGGACACTAGAGCTGAATACTATATCAACCTGAGAATTAAATTCTCTTGCCCTGAATAACAAGGCAGGATTCAACAAAGTTTGGCAAACGAAATAGCAAAGGAAATAAGTTAATGGTGGAAATGTTTTATAGGCCCCCTGACAGTAGCTACACTGTAGGATAAAGTATAAATCCAGAAATAATGATGACGGTGGTGGGGGGAGGTTGTAAAGAAGGTACTGCAAAAATCATGGGGGCTTTTAGTCTTCATAAAGATTAGACAAATCAAATTGGCAAAAGTAGCCTGGAGGATGGGTTTATAGAGGAAATTTGGGGCTGTTTCTTCGAAGAATATATTCTGGAACCATCCAGGGAACAGGCTATTTTAGACCTAGTAATGTGTAATGAGACAGGATTAATTCATGATCTCATAGTCAAGGATCCTCTGGGAAAGAGTGATCATAACATGATAGAATGTCACATTCAGATTAAGGTGAGTAATTTGGGTCTGAAACTGGTGACTTAAACTTAAATATAGGCAATTATAAAGGTATGAAGTCAGAGTTGGCTACAGTGGACTGGGAAATAGGTTCAAAGGTAAAACAGTAGAGAAGCAGTGGCAGACATTTAGGGATGTACGTCATAACTCTCCACAAAGATACACCACTTTAAGAAAGAATTGCAATGAGAAGGATGCACCATCCATAGCTAACTAAAGAAGTTAAGGGTGGAATCAAATTGAAAGAAAAGATGCACAATGCATCAAAGATTAGTGTTAGCCCAGAAGATGCAGAGAATTTTAGAAACCAGCAAAAGATGACTAAGAAATAATAAAGAGGGAGAAATTGGGGTATGAAAGAAAACTAGCAAGTAATATAAAAACAGACAGGAAAAGCTTCTACAAGTGTATGAAAAGGAAAAGGGTTGCTGAAGTAAGCATGGGTCTCTTAGAAGGTGAGAATGGGGAATTAATAATTGGAAACAAGGGAATGGCAAAGACTTCGAACAAGTATTTTGTATCTCTCCTCATAGTGGAAGACACAAAAGGATCCCAAGAATGGTAGAAAATCAAGAGGCTAAAGAAAGGGAGGAACTTAAAACAATCACAATCACTAGAGAAAAAGTACTAGGCAAAATTAATGACACTAAACCCTGACAAGTCCGCTGGACTTGATGGCCTGCATCCTAGGGTCTTAAAGGAAGTTACTGCAGAGATAATGGGTGCATTGGTTGTAATCTTCCAAAATTCCCTGGATTCTGAAAAGGGCCCAACAGATTGGAAAACTGCAAATATAACACCTCTATTCAGGAAAGGAGGGAGACAGAAACCAGGACACTATTGTTCAGTTAGCCTAAGTCTGCCTTTGGAAAAATGCTAGAATCTATTATTAAAGCGGTAGCAGGATATTTAGAAAATCATAGTACAATCAGGCAGAGTCAACATCATTTTGTGAAAGGGAATTATGTTTGACAAATTTATTAAAGTTCTTTGATGAAATAGCAGGCAGAGTGGATAAAGGGGGACCAATAGATGTAGTGTATTGGGATTTCCAAAAGGTATTTGATAAGGTGCAACATAAAAGGGTACTGCACAAGATAACAGGTCATGGTGTCGGGGGTAATATGTTAGCCTGGATAGAGGATTGGCTAACTAACGGGAAACAGAGAGTCAGGTTAAATGGGTCATTTTCAGGTTGGCAAGCCATAACTAGTGGAGTAACACACAGATCAGTGCAGGGGCCTCAGTTACTTACAATCTATATTAATGAATTGGATGAAGGGACTGAGAGCATTATATCCAAATTTTCTGATGATACAAAGATAGGCAGGAAAGTGAGTTGTGAGGACACCAAGAGTATGAAAAAGGGGTATAGATAGGTTCAGTGAATGGGCAAAAAATTGGCAGATGGATTATAATGTGGGAAAATATGAGGTTGTCCACTTTGACATCAATAGAAAAGCAGAATATTATTTAACTGGAGAGAGACTGCAGAATGCTCCAGTACAAGGAGAACTGGATGTCCTTATCCATGAATCACAAAAAGTTAGCTTCTATGTACAGCAAGTAATTAGAAAGGGAACTGGAATGTTGGCCTTTATTACAAGGGGAATGGAATATTAAAGTAGGGAAATCTTGCTACAGCTGTACAAGGCATTGGTGAGACCGCACCTGGAGTACTGTTAACAGTTTTGACCTCCTTACTTAAGGAGGGATATACATTGGAAACAGTTCAGAGGAGGTGCATTAGGTTGATACCTGGGGTGAAATGGGTGTATTTTGAGGATATGTTAAACAAGTTGGGCCTATATCCATTTGAGTTTTGAAGAATGAGAACTGATCTTATTGAAACACATAAGATTCTGAGGGGGCTTGACAGGGTAGATGCTGGCAAGGTGTTTCCTCTCATGGCAGAATCTAGAAATAGGGGCACAGTTTCAAAATAAGGGATCTCCCATTTAAGACTGAGATGTAAGCTTTTGGGCATATTGCACCCCTTTAAAGCAGGAACAGACTTGGCAGCAAAGTTTTGTTGTGAATCAATCTTATTGAGACAAAGTCAGGACAAGTTTATTAATTTCTCAGATAAACTATGTCAATAAACCTGAGCGGTGATTTACAGCTTATCCCAATCTGGGCAGTAGTGCGCACAAATGGTTTCTCTCGCAGATTTGGTCTTTTGGTCTTCAAGCCTCTCTCTCTCCTCTTGTCTTATTTGTCCTTGCCTCTGGATGATCTCTCTCCACAACACAAAAGACAAACTGAGGGCATCTTTCATCCTGGCTGTTGCCCATTTAACCCTTACCTCACACCAATCATCTTCAGCCCTTTATGTGAGATTATTTTCCCTGATCAACCAGATATCTTTCATGGGAGCATATCATTACATATTTTTCAGTCATCTGTATCTCTTATCTCAAAGTTCCAATGTCTTATCTCCTAGAGGGGCCTAGACATTCTAATTCTGTATTTTCACATCCACAGTCTCACAGACAGACTCAATAGCCGGGATTTTCTGCTCCTGTTTGCAGGGGTTGTCATAGCAGGCAGGAGCAGAAAATATCGGGAGATCACATAAATCGATAGTCCGCTCCACCCGTCAATGGCAGTCCTCGATTCCCGGCGTTGCACGTCGGGAACCTAATTTCAAATCTTCAGCATCTCATTATAAGCCCTGCTCACCGGAATCATCCCCCGCACTGGATCATGAGCTCACGTCAACATGTTTCACAACTGTACATAAGTAACGTGCACCTGGCGACCTGCACTTCACTCAGAACTTTGAGGTTTGTTTGCCTACCTTGCGGTCATCAGCACCAGGCTTCACAGGCAGCACCACATCGCTTTTAAAGGGGCTCACAGGCAAGTCTCCACCTACAGACCAGTGGTAAGGTGGGGGTGGCTGCAGAACTAGGGATTGCTTGGGGAATAGGGAGACGCGGCCTCAGGCAAGGGAAGAGGCTGCCAGGTGAGGGCTGTACTGGGGAAGGAGGGTGTCCCAGGGTGTGTGTAGGGCACATGCTGATCTGTGCAAGTGGCCTCAAGATGGTGAGGGCTGAGGACACAGTCTCCAGAGGAGATGGAGGCCAGATGGAGAGGTGAGGGTGTGTGTGAGAGAGAGTGGTGACGTCCCTGGACCTGGCAGTGAGTGAGGTGCAAGTGAGTGGGTGAGTTTAGAGTGATGAGATGGTTGACTTACCCTGGCGACACAGATGAGATCATTTGTCCTCTTTCTGCACTGGATGGCCAACCTCTTCTGTGCAGCATTGATACCCCAAGCCGGAGTGGTGAGATTGCTGGGTCTCCTGTGGCCAGAACAGGGGTGGAAGACATCACAGGGGGCCTCCAAAAGACATTCCAGTGATGGTCACTAAACTCTTCTTGGCTTTCGGGGCCATATCTTTACTGGAGCAGTCCTTAACAATTAGTATTCTGATTAATAACGTAATAACCTTACATAGCAATCTGTCATCCTCAGGTGTGGGCCTCTTCAGACTGGTACTTATGAATAACCAAACAAATCTTGGTCAATTTAAATATTTGTATATCTTGCTATAGCAGTGATTACTTACAGAAATAACATTAGCATTTTGTTCTTTTTACTTTAAGTCTATTGTAAAGCATTACAATGGACCGGTTTGGCTACAGAACCTGTCACAGGAGTTGGAACTGGTAGAATTTACTTCAGTTAATAAATCTGGAATATAAAGCTAGCCTCAGCAATATTGACCATGAAACTATCATTGACTGTCATAAAACCCATCTGGTTCACTAATGTCCTTTAGGGAAGGAAATCTGCAGTCCTTACCTGGCCTGGCCTACATGTGACTCCTGACCCACAGCAATGTGGTTGACTCTTAATGCCCTCTGAAATGGCTCAGCTAGCCATTTAGTTCAAGGAGTAATTAAGGATTGTCAACAAATGCTAGCCTTGCTGGCAACAACCACGTCCCATGAAAGAATAAAGAAATAAAGTTTCCAAGGTGCCACATGCAGCTCCTGAGATAGGTACTCAGCCCCTTGAAAAGGCCGCATAGTCCTATTTGAACTTAACTTTTTCATTCACTGATTTATCCTGTTTGAATTTGATGAGCCTAAAGATTTGGAAATAACTATTTTAATATATTGCCTCATTGGTGACTAAATTCTGACTCAAATCATCTGCTATAAGCAACTTAAGTTACGTACAAGTTAATGGAGAAATGGATTTACATTTTGTATGAAGTTCCAAAGCCCCTTGCTGCAGATGGCCCACAAACTTGGAGAACAGGGGTGAATTCATGCTGCAGTTACTTCCGGTGAAAAGGTGTAAGTGAGGGTGAAGAAATTGTCAATGTTCTTGAACAATAATGCCAGGGGCCACTGACTCACATTGGAGCAGCCTGGTGAGGCTGGTGAATAGGGTTCTGTTTGAGTCATCCATGTCCTCAGTGTTTAAGAGTGCACGTACAGATGCAAAAGCAGAACATCAAATCTGAGATAAGAGTAACAAAAACAGAAAATGCTGGAAAAACTCAGAAGGTTTGACAGCATCTGTGGAGAGAGAAACAGAGTTATGTTTCAAGCCTGCATGCCTCTTCTTCAGAAAGTCTTTTTTTTATATTTCCAGCATCTGCAGTATTTTGCTTTTATCTGAGATAAGAGTAGCTACCTTCAACTTCAAGGCTGCATTTGAAAGAATATGCCATAATAGTGCCCTAAAAAATCAAGGTCTAAAAGTGAGGGGGAGCAGGGCAGCAAACTCAAAGAGAACAACTGCCAGCTCCTGAAATGATACAACTCACAAAACAAGGTGGATATGGTTGTCAGACACCAACCATCACACCCCAAACAACTGTTGCAAGAGTTCCTCAGAGAAGCATCCTTGTCCCCAGCACCTTAAACTGCTTTGTTAATTAATCAGTCAGATAGAAATCAGACTGGTTGTACAACAAGCAGTACAGTTGAAAATGATCTAAATTGTGTTGTTTGGAATCTAGTGCAATATATGCATTGTCATGAAAACATGCCTTTGTGCCAAATAATGATTCTTAATCCACCAGCTGGAAACCTGAATTGAACTTTTAAAAACAGCACCATTTTAAATGCAGAGACTAAAGGTGACTTGAACTCACAGCTAAAGATGGCTACCCAAATTTGTAACACTGTACACTTTGTATTCCAATGCATTGGTATGGAGACAGTATGCCTGCAAAGATCCATCAAGGGCAATGATTGGGGAATATGGGTGACCCACATACCCTGTCCCCATTAGCAAGGTAACAAAGCAATCAGCTGAGGTATTCAAATGATGGAGATGAATCATTAAGAAATAGGACCCTAGCCGAGAGGAGTTTCCCAGAAATGAACTCATTATTTGACCTTACTGTGGAAGGGGGATTCTCAGGCATGAACTGCCCGGAATTGCAAGAGGAAATATATTAGTGATGACCAGGTTTGAATCACTGGGTGATGGTCATGTGACAAGCCAACCCTTTCTGTGTTTTAAGCTTCTGCTTTCTCTGCAGTAAGAGAACAAGCAGCTGAGACAATAACTAGAGAAGACCCAAGTGGGGTCCCTCCTTCCTCCCTCTCGCTCCAACCCATCTTGCAAGCTTTTAACCCTGTCTGCTAACTGTGACTATCCAGGGACAGTCCTGCTGGGGACTTCTTCAAATAATTCAACCCAGGAGAACAAACAAATCAGCCATCTACATCTTTAAATCAGAAGCATCGGGACCACCAAACGAGAGTCGCAAGGCAACCAAATTCAGTCTGAAGCCAGCTGAGTCACCAAACTGCAGACTGCATATTCCTTTTATTTTTATGGATTCTAATTTGACCAATATATCCTTCCTCACTCTGTAATCTATTTGTGTTCATGTGTGACCTTCGAGTGTGTGTTTGCAAAAGTCAGGGTGTATTTTCTTATTTTACTTAGTTTGGTTTACATATAATGAAGCTAACCTCTTTCTTTGTTAAACTCAAGAAAACCTACCCAGTTGGTTCTTTTATGATCACAGCGTGTAAACAGTTAAGTATTCACTAAATTAGCAACTGTTCAAAACAAAAGAAAACTGGTCCAGGTAAACAAGGAGAGGCGATAGAAGGGAGCCATTCAACCCCTCCTCACCTGATCGTAACATCATGAATAAGATAATCAGTGGAAATGGGGGTGGAAGCTCCCAGGTACAATATTATGGTCTTGTCCAGCTCAAGTGAAATCTTGAAGGTATTAACTGGGAATCTCATGGGGGGAACCGACTCCAATGATTGATTGAGATCAGTACTTGGGAGTCTTAATAAGTGTTAGCTTTCTGATGACTCATCCAGACCATCCTGAGATGTTGCAAAAGGCACTCTGCTCTTTCGCCTCAACTTTCAATAACATCAAAGTCCAGATGCAAGTTAACCATGTGTATAAAAGCCATCTGTCCAAACATTTCTCTTTTGATGTTCAGAGCTCCAAGGCAGGCAAGAGCTTTCTTTGGCCCTTGTGTGAGATTCATGAGCATTGTGAAGTGGATTTGTGGGAAGGAGGAGAACTGGCAATCCTGAAAGTGGGTGACTTCCTACACTGACCAATGCAAGGACACTATTGGTTGGCTGACTAGCTTGGATGAACCTCAGAGGGGTAGGCCTCCCATTTGTGCCTGCAACTCTTCTCACTTGGCTCTAGATCATTTTGCTGGTCAAATTGGAATGATGCTTCCAGCTGCACAGACGATGGATAGCTCATAGTAGCCTACTCTGGTAAGATTTGCAGCTTTAACCAGTTAAACTCCAGCAATATTACTGCTCAGATTTGAAGGATTCTAAACCTTGTCTTTGCCAATCTGTACCTAAACTTGTTGGAGTTAGGTAATTGGAATCTGCTCATATTGGAACAGTGTGCATTCCATACTAAACAAATAGAACCCTACAGCTAAGTGAAGATTATTTATTTACTTGAATCGGCTATTCTTGAACATGATGATGAGTTTCTAAACTCAAACAACCAGATGACTGAAAAAAGCAGGCCCAGGGAACCCCGTGACCCGGTATTCAGACAATCGTGCCCAGTGAAGATCTTCATCCGTGACCCTGCCAGAGTATGCAGTGTCATGCGGAAGTCATTCTATTAACATGGACAATTGCCTCTGTCCCAGCTTGGCCAAGTAATCCAGTGATTTATGCTAGGTGTGTGTTTCCAGCATCCTGCCCCACTTCCCCAAGGCAGGGGCTGTCAAACTGGATTGTTACATTGACTTTAGCCACTGTCACTATGAGGACCACCGGGGGGGAGGGTAAAGTGGTGATGGTACCTGTAGTCCCTGAGGCTCCAGCTGAAGGCTGTACCCACAGCCAAAAATATAACGCAACTTGCTGACCTTCAGAGGTTTTCCTTTAAATTGGCTGTTCATTCCTGGGGCTGTAGCCACTGTACCACGTGCATTTTTTCTCTATGGCAGTGACAAACTCCCATTGAGTAGAGGGGTTCCTAACAGAAGCTCACCCAGCATGATTCCTGAGCTCAGACCCAGGGATGTGGTTAAGTGCCTGGGCAGAGTTAGGTAATCCATCCCCATCCCTCCTCCATTGAAAGAGAAAAATCAAGTCAATAGAACACAGGAAACAAGTGTTTATCTGTGAATTTCCCATCAAATCTATAGATGTGGACTTCGCTGGCAAGGCCAGCAATTATTGCCCATGCCTAATTCCCTTTGAGAAGGTAGTGATAAGTCATATTCTAAAACCATTGCAGTCTACCTGGTACAGGTACATCCACAGTACTGTCAGGGAGGGCATTCCAGGCTTTTGATCCAGCAACAGTGAAGTAATGGCAATACAGCTTCAAGTCAGGATGGTGTGTGACTTAGAGAGGAACGTGCAGGTGGTGGTGTGCCCATGTGTCTGCTGCGCTTGTCCTCCTAGGTGGCAGAGGTTAAGGGTTTGGCAGGTGGTGTTGAAGGAGGCTTGATGAGCCCTGCACGTGAAGGAAGCTGCACATGATTCAAGTTTCCGTTTTTATTTCAATTGTTAATAATGTACCTGGTGGTCTCCCCACATGGCAGCAGGCCTTCCCGACATGGGCAGAAGCCACAGAGGCAGGAAATCACCCTTAACTGACCACTTATATGTCTAAACTAGCCACCCTGTGGGAGGCTGTGCTAGTAAGGTTTGCTCCATTGGCAATAATCTATGGCAACTGGAAGACATCAGTATCCCCTCCTGATGCTTTTCCCCACATTATTGCTAGCCTTTCAGCCCAACATCAATTGGCCGGGAAAATTCAGTCCCTGAACTCCATTCAGTGACCACTGCTAGAAAATATGGTTGTCTAATGAAGACAAAAGCAGGCTTAGCTCCAAAGTGGAGGAGAGAAAATTGAAGAAAAATATACCTCACTTGCCATTACATGATTATTTGAAACATATCCAAAGTTTTTCCCCAATTGAGGACATTTAAAAATGGAAGATACAATACATGTTTCACATGGTGTATGAAAATAGCTTCTGCTTCAATCCCTAGCTTCACCAAAGGTGACATCAGAGGTCATATGACTATGGCAAGCACAGTACTCAAAAGGCAACAGTGCATGAAGGCATTTCTCCAAACAACCCATTTTCAGAAAAAGAAGAAACATGTTGCATGCATTATCATTTGCAGTTACAAGTCACCCACATCCATTGTCGAACAAGAAAGTCATCACACGAGAACAAAAAGACTGTTCGTTCTTTCTACTCTTTTCTGGGATGTCTTAAGTCAAGAGCAGCTCTTTAGCTCTTTAGCTTGTTTAGCTTGATGTACTTTACAAGCACTGCACTGGCTAATGTGGTCCTTAATCTCATTGGTCATGCTTGGCCAGTAGAGCACTTGTCTTGCCTTCTTCAGAGTAGACTCAATTCCTTGATGGCTTGCGCGATGCTCTTCAACATCTCTTTTCTCATCTCTTTAGGAATAATGATTCTAATTCCTTTGTACAAGATTCCATCTTGGGCAATCACTTCATCTCTGTATACCCAATGATCTCTTATAACAATAGCTTTGCCCTTGTTGGTTTCAGGCCATCCTTTCATCACTAGTTTCTTGGACAGTTGCATCTCATTTCATTGTTTGCTTTATCTGAGCAAGTTGTCAGATTCAACATGTCTGCTAGGTTAATGATTTCCAGAGCTTCTCATTGAACCTGAAAGATTTCAAACTCTGTACTAGCATCATCAACTTCCTTCAAAGGGAGTGTGGCTCTTGACAGCATGTCAGCGATGTATATCCACTTCACTTGCTTGTACCTCACCTCCAAGTGATATCTCTGCAAATTAACTTTGCAGACACTTTGGAGTAGATAGAAGTGGTATGAGAAAGATGCTTTGACGTGGCTTGTGGTCAGACTCTTACCATTATTTGTCTCTCCCAAACAGGTACTGATTAAAATGTTTACAAGCAAAGACAATAGCCAGGAACTTTTTCTCAATCTGTTCAGTTTGTGTTAATGCTGTAGATGCAAATCCAACTGGTTGCCCTTGCTGCATGGGGATTGTTCCAAGTCCTGTTTCACTGGCATCACACTGGAGGGTGACTTCATCATTGACATTGTATTACCTCAGCACTGGGGTTATCTTCACTAGTTGTTTGATGCAAGTGAAAGCTGCTTCTTGTTCTATACCCCAATGCCACTGACCATCCTTTGCAGTGACCTTGCATAGAGGTTCATAACCTGATGGCCAACTGGGCAAGAACTTTGCTAGGTAGTTCACAAACCCAGCAGATCATTGAATTGTCTTCACTTCTGTTGGTTGCTGCACCTCTGCTATAGCTTGCACCTTATCAGGAATGGGACATGGTCCTTTTGCTGTCAGTACATGACCGATGTACTTCATTTCAACCATCTTCAGTTGCAGTTTTTTTCTTGTTCAGCTTCAGGTTTATCTGGCGAGTTCTCTCTAGCAGTCTCACTAGGTTCTGATCATCATCTGCGATGGCTTCTCCCATTGTCTCTCCACATCCATAGATTAGCAGATCATCCATGATGACTTCCACTCCTGGAAGGTTATTGTTGTCTGCCTTGATACTCTTCTGGAGCAATAGAAATGCCAAATGGCATGTCCAACTATCTGTACCTTCCAAATGACATCCAGAATGTAGTCAGAAAACTGCTGCTTTAGTCTAACATCAACCACCCTTGGAATATAGGGTGGGTAAAGACTATTGCCTTGGCAAGTTGCGGCAAAATGTCTTCAATGATTGGCATGGGGTAGCGATATCTCTTCAAACCTTTAACAAGGTCTTTTGGATCTATGCACACTCTCAGCTTTCCAGGTTGTTTCACTGCTACCATGCTACTAATCCAGTTTGTAGGAGTTGTCACTTTCTTGATTCCTCCCATCTTTTCAAGTTCCTCTATCTTGTCTTTCAGGTTCGACTTGAGGGTAGCTGGAAATCTCCTTGGAAGATGCTGAGTCTCTCATCTACTTCAAGATGATATTCACCAGGAAGACATCCAAGACCCATGAAAACATCTTTGTAATTTTTGAGGATCTGTTCTTCAATCAATGACTTGGTGCCATGAGAAACACCGCAAACCTCTTCCGGTAATTGCGGGGTTACCAATGCAAGCTTTTGATGTGTTTCAACTGAGGTGAGTGGATTTTGCTTCGAGTCTACTATATAGAACTGCAGACCTTCTTTCTTCCCACTACATTGGGCTAGTTTGTCCTCTTGGGGTGAGCATTGCCCCATCATATAGCCTCAACTTTACCTTCGACGGCTTCATTTTCAGGTCGCCATCTTGAGTGACTGCACAGAGGTCTGCAAAGCCCATGATGTTGCATGTAGCATCAGTGTCTATCTGACACTTCATATTAACTTGATGCTCTCCTTCTGTAGTCATCACTCCAACAGTCACAAACCATTTTTTAACTTGAGACTTGACAGTTCCAACCTGTTCTAGGGTGTAATGTGCTTCATCAGAATCATCTTTCGACATCTCCCCAGCAACCATTTTTATAGGCTTGTTTATTTTCTTTCCAGCAAAAACACTTGCGTGCCAAGTGATTCTGCTTCTTTCAGTTAGAGCAGTGCTTTCCGTACATGGACACGCTTCCTTTTCTTTTATATGGAATCCTACGCAACATTTACATCCAGTATTGTGGCCTTGATCTTTCTGCTGGCCCTTCAGTAAATAGTCCTTCCATTTTTTTATTCATTTATGGGATGTGGGCATCACTGCCTGGGACAGCATTTATTGCCCATCCCTAATTTCTCTTGTTCAGAGGGCATTTTTTAAGAGCCAACCACATTGCTGTGTGTCTGGAGGTCACGTGTAGGCTAGACCAGGTAAGGACAGCAGATTTCCTTCCCTAAAGAACATTAGTGAACCAGATGGGTTTTACGGCAATCGGCAATTGTTTCATGGTCATCAACAGACTTTCAATTCTAGGTTTTTATTGAATTCGAATTTCACCATCTGCCGTGGTGGGATTCAAATCCGGGTCCCCAGAGCATTACCCTGGGTCTCTAGATTAATAGTCCAGCAACAATACCACTATGCCACCGCTTCCCCTTTTCTCCAATGTCTTATGCTTGGAAGACTTGAATTGCCTCTCCACATAGTGCAAAGCCTCATCCGTTCTCCCATCAATACTCTTCAGCTGATGATTGACTACTTCAGAGATACTGCACATGTCAATACCTTTCTTGAAAGTAAGTTTCTTTTCTCTCAGCAGACATGCTCTCACATTGAGATCTCTTGTTCCTAAGACAATCCTATCTCTGATCAGGTCATGCTTCAGTTGCTCAAACTCCCAAGATTTAACTAGAAGTCTCAGTGCAGTCACATACTAATCAATGTTCTCCCCCTCTTCCTGAGCTCTGGTGTTGAACACAAAGCGTTGATAAGTAACATTAGCAGAAAGCTCAAAGTGGATCATCAAGGCCTCCAAAATTTCACAAGACTAGCTTTTCTGTTCCTCAGCGAGGTCTAGGATGCAATATAGTTTGTAGTACTCTTTCCCCACCACTCAGAACAGAGTTAACATTCTTATTTAGGCAGGTTTCTTGCTTAACTCTGTTGCAATTACATAATTGTGCCATTGAGGCTAGAAGAATTTCCAATTCCATGCCAAGAAGTCAATGTCCTGTACAAAGTTGCAGACTGAAGTTTTAATTGTTCTCTGCTATTTCATACAGTGGCTGTCTCTCTTACAACTATCAAAATGCTCTCAATTTCAGCTGCACACTCTTGACACCATGTTCCATGTGATGTGAAATGGCTTCTGTCTCAATACTTTGTTTTACCAAAGATGACGTGAACAATGGCATTTTCCAAACAGTATAAAAAACTTTTACTTTGATTTCATGTTGAGAAGTTTGTCCTGGGGCTTACACAGATAATTGGAATCCTTATATTGCACAAATTTACTGGCACTGAATAATAGATTAAAATGAATTTCTGCTGTACATAAAGTTACCTTCAGTTAAAATATTGGCCAAGCCTATCAGCAACAACTCAGACAATTCACAGCAAGATCTTAAATTTAAGCTGCAAGAAATCTAACTTTGGGATTGAGATGGTGCTGTGGAGATTAGTAAAAAAATGCTTCAACATGGCCATTACTAATTTCACATAAAGCAATTCAACACATACAGAGTCGTGCACCTTATCAGGAAGATCAATGATTTTCAAAAGAGTTTGCAAGAAATTGCTTTGCCAACCATTTTAAAAGGTTGCCAATCCGATTAGAATACAAGGATTAAAATAGCAGATGAAGAAATCTCCAACAAATGCATGGATGCATTTTTGTAAATATATATAGCACAATGTATTTGCAACCCAAAGAATTCCACTTCAGCATCAAGTCACTCAGACCCTTCAATCTCCACTAGAACTGGGATATGAGTTCCAACTGCTGGATTCATTTGCTTCATGCTGAGCTGCAAGCACCAGCCATGCACCCAGAGGCAGATCACCAGCCCTGGAAAACAGTAAAGGGTTGCCCATGTTCCATTGACAATATGGTGGGTGGAGACATTCAGGAAGGGGTGAGTGTTAACCATCCACGGTCCATTGATTTAATGTGGAGCCAGGTGAAGCACACCTGGTCCACAATGTGGCAAGATAGAAAAAGCTATTTTACCTTTGAGTACCACCAGATTGTCTCACAAGCACCAGGAGTAAATGATCTCAGCATGGACAGTTGTATGCTGCAGCCATGCACAATTCAGTTTTGCAAAGTGCCCTTTATTTGCACATGCAAAAATCCTAACCCTCTGTTTCAGATACCTAGAAGGCAAAAAACAGTAAAAACTGAGAAATACAAATATTGGTCTGAACTGGTCTTGTATACCTTAAAATGGAACACCAGTAAAACTGGGAAATGAGAGTACTGGTCCAAACTGTTTCTTCCTTCTGGGCAAGTACACTAGACACCTATGGAATCATCTTTACCAATATTTCAGGTGGCTACTTATGGCTCAAAATGAATGCACACATACCATCCAATGATGCCTGTAAAATGGACACTGGAGGATCTTGACAATATTATTTTGATCCACAATACGTGGCAGACCAAAATAAACCAAAATCATTGCACTGCACACAAGCTTAAAAAAGCTTCTAAATCATGGAGAAAACATACACACAGATAATTCCATTGCTGCATTCACATGGATTTCTGCTTAAAATAGCAAGTCAACTAACAGCCTCAGAATACTGAAATTGGAGGAGCTAAAGAATACTTTGAGCTATATTCAGTATTACTGATTACAGAGATTCAAGTTAAGTGTGATTGGATCAGTATCCTGAAGCACTAACTTTGCATTTTGTGCCCAATAAAAGCAAAATGGTGGTGAAATTAAGGCCCAGACAGAACTATTCATTTAATATTAAACTGTCTTCAAATTTTTCAGCCCAGCTTCAAAGATTGGTGTTGTTAAAATTTTACAATCATTTAAACAAGAGTCCTTTGTGCTTTAACTATAAGGCAATTGGATCAATAGTTGAAGGAGAAAAAGTTTTAGGAATATGGTTAAAGAGCCAGGGAAAGAGATGAGCTGGATTATTCTTCAAAAAAGCCAGTTTAGACTTGATGGGCTGAATGGGCTCCCCCTGTGTTGTAATATTCTATGAATCTATGATTGTAGCCTTATCTGAACTAGCAATATATTAATTCTTCCAGTCTGTTTCCATGAAATTTCCATCGTGGCATTTTGAAATGGTTTCAAATTACATTTTAACAACTAGGGATGGGCAATAAATGCTGGCCCAGCCAGCGAAGCCCACATCCCGTGTATGAATAAAAAAAAGCTGAGCCATAATTCTTGACTATATTAAAGACCAGTGCTTCTTTTTAAAGAACACATCATTTCTGACGATTATAAAATTATAATAGCTGTGACACTTGAGTGACACTAGATTAATTCAAATGATTCGGCACAAATATCATATGCAATTGATTTAAATGTCATAAATTTGGCTATTTAAGTTCAAATGTCCTTATCCTTAACTTCTAAACAAATGCTTATGTTGAACAATAAAACAAAAGAATTTTCTGTTGTCTATTTATCCCACAGTGCTCCAGCCACAACTGCTTTAGAATTCATTTATTCTGTTTTAGAAACTCAATCAGCTATATAGCCCAATGCACAGTGACCAAATTTACTCTCCATATGGTGTCTATTAAACTTGGCTTGCCTTACGTTATCTGTTATATGAGGTCTCAAATCTGAAGGAAAATATCCTTCAGCACTCTTTTGGAATTTAACCCTTTAGTTTGATTTCAAAAATCTTTGTGCCGAAACTGTACCATATATAGTAGATAAAGTTCCATTTTGCGCTGTTACGAGTGTTGTTATACTGCAGCTGCACTCTCACTTGTGAGACTGAACTGCATTCCTACTTCTCCCTTGGCATTGTGATCAGCAAATACTGAGCCCAATGACCCATAAACGTCAGCTAAAGTTTTCGTGTTACCAGAAAGCCAACTGATCGATACATTCTGATTCAGGCTACTGAGACATTTTAAACTTAAATTGGTAGTGCCTGCACTTGCACACAATTTCTGTGTGTAGCTAATGCTCCCCGTGCTGCTCATTGGCTGCATGCATTTGCAGCAGCCCAATATCGCAAGAGGCTTGCACTACTTAAAAGCAATCTGCACCTTTTAAAGGGGAGATGAATTGTGACTGCGAGAGGTGGTGGGAGAATTTTCAAAAGTAAATCTGGGGCTTTGATACTTTGAACAATGGATGAATCTGCGCATCAGCGAGCACCAAAGTTTTCGGAAAATCATTGGACACCTCAATGGGAGAGGTGGAAAGAAGGAAAGATGCCCTGTAACCAAGCACCTGACCACTAAACATACACTCCAGAGGCAATGGAAACAAGTAACAATGGATGCCAACATCAGGCATACTACGTAAAGAACATGGGGCAGGATTTTCCTGTCAGCGAGCGGGGAGGCGGGGCCCACTCGCCGACGCGTAAAATGACACGCGGTGACATCGGGCGGAACTCCGGACGTCACCCCGCCCCATTTAAAATTTCCTGTAGGCAGGGACGCAGCAAAATCAGCTGAGCGCCCGTCGACCTGTCGATGGCCAACTGAGGCCATTGACAAAGCAATTAAACTAATTAATGGACCTGCCCGTCCAACCTTATTGTTGGCAGGCTGGTCAGGAGCCCCGGCGGGAATTAGAAAAAGCATGAAACCTCATCCATCGAGGTTTCATGTAGGTTTTTAAAAATTTTAATAAAGTTTTTGTAAAAATTGTGGACATGTCCCAACTCATGTGACAGTGTCACATGAGAGGGCATGTCAGGAATTTTTTTTTTCTATTTTTAATATTCGTCACAGAATAGCCAATCTCCCTGAGGCAGCACGTAGCCTCAGGGAGATGAGTGCACTCTTTCATGCGCATGTGCAAAAGAGCACACTCTCGATTTTGGGATTGCTTAATTGGCCCGCCCACATAAAATGGCGCCGCGCCCCTGATCAGGGACACCGATCAGAAGCGCGTCTGTGCGTGCACCACCCTTCAACTTCACCCCCGACAGGGGAAAATCCTGACCAAGGATGTAATGTAGGAAGAAGTTTAATGATCTCACACAAGTTGTCAAGGTGAGTGAGTTCACCTGCAGATGCCATATCCTAACATATCCTTCCAACTGAACCACTAACCTCATTCACTGCTTAATTCTCTGCATTCCCATCAGTCATCAATCAACACTCAACCCTTCAATAAATATATGCGTTACCTAACCCTCACAGATTTAGCACTGCTGCAAGCCTCATAGCCACAACCCACAGCTCGCACACACTGACAGCTATTGAACCATGACTGCCTCATTACCCAAACATATTGCAGGGTACCTGCATATCTAATCCTCCTTCTCTCTTCCCATTTCTCCACCAATCCTTAATCTCTACTGACTCATAAGCTGCAGAGTGTTTAAGCTCACACTCTCCTCTCCTTTCACTATAACTTAACCCTTGTCTCTTTTTCATTTCAGATATCCAAAAACTGGAGTCGTCCCAGTCAGTGGAGAAAGAGAAAAAAAGCAGTGAAGGTGAAGAGACACCAGCAATGAATCTTACACTCATAGCCATCAGATCATAAACTGACACTCTGTGGCAATTGGTGCTAGACCAGTGGTAAAGTTTGGACCCGAGATTGACAGATTTTTGTTATTCAAAGGTATTAAGGTATGTGGAATTAGGTCACAGATCAGACATGATTTCACTGAATGGCAAAAAAGGCTGGAAGAGCTAAATGGCCTACTCCTGTTCCTATATTCCATTTTAGAGGTCAGGATAGTGAAGGGATTTACAATTGGTGAGACTTCAGGCACAAGTGCACAGGGGTTAGGGTGGGGTGAGGGGGAAGGATAGTGCAGGTGAGAGTTTGCTGGAGGGCGAGGTTATACATTAGTTCTGCTGCAGAGAATTCAGGTAATGCCTTTGATGGCCCAAGCTACAAACGGCTGAAATGTGTACATAGCCAAATACTTAGTGCACTGGAAAGCCTGCTAGAGAACCTGCACTCAGTCTCAAGGAACATAGAGGAATCCAGCACCTGTAGGGTGTGGAGGGTGGGGGGGGCACAGGGCTCTGCAAAGAGCTCCCGGCCTTTCCAATAGGAAAGGGGTGTTCATCTCCTTCAGCACACCTGTGGACACAACCATGATGCAACATCTGATGAATGTGGCCATTGCAGCACAGGCAGCTTCCATCAAATGTGCCACAATGGAAACTCATACAGCTCCCCTCATGGCTCTAGATACCACTGTTCAAATCCACTTCCAGGGAGCCAAAGCAGTCCAGCAATGTATAGCCCAACAGACCAGTAGGTTTGGTGAGGTAGCATTCCAGGGGCTGGTGGAGGCTCCATGCAGCATGAAACTGCTGTCCTCTCTCAGGGTTACAGCATCCCTACTCTCACCCCTGCCACTCAGTCAGTGACATTGCAGTTATCTGTCTGTTAGAAAGCCCAGGCTGTTGTGGCCCAAGCCAAAATGATACAGTCTGAAGCTGGGCCTTGTGGACCTAGAGCTGCATTGATCTCCCTCCAAGGCCATTTGCAGTCATCACATGTCAACACCCTTGTGCAGCCACAGGGGAAGCTCCTCGTAGGAGCAAGATCTCATACAAGACGGGCACCAAGAGAATGCACAAGGGTGATTAGTTTATTTTGTTTGCATTAGGTTTGAATTCGTAAACTCAGTTTGGAATGTGCATTTTCTGATGGTTTTCATTTTTGTCTTTTTGGAAGAAGGACAAAAAGTTGGTGTCTATGTACATTTTCCCTTCGGCTTCCTCTCCCTCCACTTTCCATTGCAATTCTCCCTTCTTCATTTCACCATTCTCCTCCTCCCCCTCTTCCTCATGCTCCTGCCTAATAAGTGGCTCCCTCAGAATATCCAGGTTTTACAACATGCAGTATGCTACTTGATGCCCACACAGCTGGATATTGCAGATCTTGTCTGGAGCAGCCCAGACAGTGGAAGCATTGCTTGAGAATTTTGACAGTGTGCTCTCTAATACTCCATGTGATGCCTCAGCTGTCATTGTAGGCATGCTGTGCATGCTTGCATGGGTTCTCAGCTGGAGCCTTGAAATAAGGTGTCAAGTAGATAACCAACCTTTGACTTGCTGTGATGGTTCGAAAACAGCTAAAATACGGGACTGCCATAGAATGAAGGAATCATGACTACTGCCAGGATAACAGTAGGCATTCAACTGCATGATGTGCTGCCTGTGATCACACATTTTGGGGGTTAGAATTGCTTTAGGTTCACGAAAGTGGCCAAGTAGATGTGAGACACACACAAGGCAATGTGGCACAGTCAATGGCACCTTGCACCACGGGGAAGCCTGCAATCTATGCAAACCCCTTTACTCACTCCACCTTGTTGCCTCTGACAAGAGGGAATGGGATGAGAAGCATGCAAACACCTTTACCAAGATGGTGTCCCCATCCTTCCATTCAAAAATGTGTCCGCATAGTTTGTACCCTATTTTCGAATATTAGTAGGCAGTGTGGCGTCAAATAAACAAGCACCACACATCCCAACAATTCCCCCCAAACCCCGACCATCCCCATAATATCTTGTCTCAAATCAAAACAGCTTTCTTTGGAGCCAAAGACTAAACAAAGGTAAATTATCTTTCCAGTGGGCCTCACAGGGCAATTCCACACAGTGGCTATCAGCAGCTTCACTTAAGAGGTCAAATTAGACAGGCACCACTGGTCATCTTTGTACGCATAGTGGTCATCCTGTGCATATGGGCCTGTCCCTGTGATTTTGGGTGTGTTATGTACTATGGGGATAGGGCAGGTGAATGTTCTGCTCTGCCACACTGTACCGGATCCAGAATGTCATGGCCAAGGATTTATTTTGTGTGTTTCTAAGATTATAGTGTCAGTGAAGGAAAAAACAGAGAATAAAATCAGGGGGAGCAATTGAATCCCAAATAGCCTGTGTAAACTCAGAGACTGCAGAACTGGATAGCCCTCATAATCTGGCATGGGGATCACGATGCACAATTAACCCCCACAGGTTTGTTCCAATACAGGCAGTACACAAACCTCATTTGGTCTGCTCATTTATATGCCTGCAGCATGCAGCTATTGCTAAGTACTCTATTGAATGGTTGCATGCATGAGCAGGGGAAACAAAATCAAAAATCATGGTAGGCTCATTCTTCTACCTCCTTCTCCAAATCTGTGAAAGGGAAGGGAGTTGCAAACGTGAATGATGAAAAGGCAGAGATGTTAATCAAATACTTTGTGATTGTATTCACAATAGCAAACACAAAGAAAATACTAGAAATATTGGGGGACCAAGAGTCACTAAGAATAAGGAACTTAAAGCAATTAATAATAGTAAAGAAAAAAATGCAGGAGAAATAAATGGGACTGAAAGCCAACAATCTACCTGGGTGTACATCGCAGAGATTTAAAAAAGGTGATTCAAAAATAGTGGATGCACCAGTTGTGATCTTCCAAAATTCTTAAGATTCCAAAATAGTTCCAGTGGATTGGAAAGTAGTAAATGTAATACCACAATTAAAATAAGAGAAACCAAGGGCAGGGTTTTTCAGATGACGGGGCTTTCCTGCCCTGCCACCTGAAGAGTCAGTGGAGAACACAAGCCTACCAATCACAACAGCTGCACAGCTATTTTACACTCCAAGGAGCATTGAATGGCTGGAAATGGGATTTTGATTCCTCATTTAGGCCAAAGTCCCACCTCAGGGAGCTGCTGGCCAATCTGATTGGCTGGCATCACTGTCATCCCAGCAGTGCCAATGACAACACTGGCCAGAACTGGAACTACAAGTAGTCCCCAGATTCTAAGTCCTGGAGTCTAGGACCAATTAAGTGCAGGGGGTCTCACAACAGGAGTGGAGGTGAGGCCTTGGGGTGTGGGGAGAGGGAGTGGGGTCTTAATGGAGAGGCCAGGAACATGGGAGCACCCAAAGGGGGCAGATCTTGTGGTGGGGGACGCAACTGATGTGGAAAGGAGCCCTTGAGGGAGGCATCTCCCAGCCCCCGCTGCCCCTAATTTCCTTTCAAGGGCCTCAACCTGGGTGAGAGTGAGCGGGTTGCCCTAGGCTTCATTTGCCCCACGTAAAATTGCAGACAGATCAGGGGGAGGTGGAAGGGCAGCAGGATGGCCACCTGGGGAATTTTACAGGACACCTCCACCTGCAAAGCCGCCAGCAGGGGACCATAAAATTCTGCCCCAGGAAACCACAGGCCAGTGAATCTAACATCATTCATTGGTAAAATACAGGAATCCATTATTAAGGAAGTGATAACAGGGTACTTAGATAAACAGAAATTGATTAGGCAGAGTCAACATGATTTTATGAAAGGGAAATTGTGTTTAACAAATCTACTAAAATTTTTTGAGGATGTAATTAGTGGGAGATAAAGAGGAATCAGTGAATGTAGTATACTTGGATTTTCAATGGCCAAGAAACAGTGTAGGAATGAACAGGTAATTTTCAGATTGGAAGGTTGTCCCTAATGCTGCAAGGATCAGCGCTGAGGTGTCAACTACCTACAATCTATGTTGATGAATTAGATGAAGGGAATGAGTGTAATGTATCCAAGTTTGCTGATGATTTAAAGCTAATTGGAAAAGTGAGCTTTGAGGATTACACAAGAGGCAGGATTTCCCAGCAGGCTTCAGGGCCCCAACATTGGGACCAAATGGGGGTCCCGAGCCTGCACTTGCCAGCAGCATGCTTGATGATGCAATCTTCCCTGACACAGCTTCCTGTGCTCAGGAGTGTGATCAATGATTTTTTCAACTCAAAGGGAATGAAGGAATATAAGGATCAGTTAAGAAAGTGGAATGGACTCCAAGCCTTCATCTTATTAAACGGCAGAGCAGGCTGGAGTGCTTTCTCCTGATCCAATTTCTTATGTTCTTATGTTGTCACATTCTCCTTTACCCTTTACCCCTTATCTCACAATCTTTTCTGATTTACAAGCCTCAGCTGGTGTAAGTATGTAATTTTCGCTTTCCCCCTCCCTCTTCACATCCTACCCATCTGTCTTTCTACTTTCAGATACCCGAGAACTGCAACATGGCCATGCAGTGATGCAGGGACAAAAGGTGGAGAAGGAAGACGACACGAATGGTGAAGGAACACTGTCAGTCACTCTGATACTTGCATCCGCCACCTGAGATATTGACACTGCGCGAGCTTTAAAGGGAAACTTAGAAGCAGGAACAGCACATGCTGAGGCATCGGGCATGGCTGGCCTGCAGTGAGCGCAGGGGAAAGGGTACCACAGATGCCAGCATATTGGAGCGTGAGGTCACATACGACTTCTATTGTCAAGGACTCAGATGGAGACTTCGATGGGGAGGTATAGAAGAACAGACTGCTGAACACAGAAATTCTTGGTGTTTTGGCAGACCTACCAGAAAATCTGAGACCAGTGTCATGGGGTATAGAGGAGACATGCACAGGGTTTTGTGCAGAGCTTGGAGTCCATCCTTTCCAGCATGGAAGTGGCAGCCAGCAGCACACTTGTGGACCCAACCATAATGCAACATCTGATGACCGATCCATTACAGTCAAGCAGAAGCCACACAATGTCTGAATGCTACAGTGGAAGCTTGGACTGAAGTCACACAGGCTCAACTTGTCACCATTCAAGCACAATTTGTTGTTCTAGCCACATGAGGAGAGGTGAAATGACTCCCCTATTCTTCCAAGTATGACTGTAACAAGGTATTTTTGGAATTTAGAGAGGTTGTGCTTTGCCAATACTGCAGGCGTCCCACTATTTACACCGTTCGTAAAAAATTACTCAGACAAGTTTGCGTAGGTTAAACAATGAACAAGATAAGTTTATTGAAACTATTTCCCAAATCAAAAAAAAAGGCTAGGGGTGGAATCGTCCGGTCCTGTTGGCAGCGGATGTCATGATGGACGTAAGCGGACAATATGGTGAGAAGGCCAAAAATCAGATTCACGCCATCATGAAACCAGTTAGCAATCATCCGCTCCTCCCGTCGATGGCAGGCCACGTTGCCTGCCTTGCAGGAACATCGTATTAATACATTTGCATCTCATTATTGTGCCCGCACGCTGAAATCAAACCCCCACGTCAAATATAACGCCAACATCGGTGTGGCTTCAGATCAGCATGCTTCATGACTGCCTTCAAAAGGCGTTCACCTGGTGACCTGAACTCAGAGGTGAATGCACAAAACATTGCTCAGTGCTCACAAGCATCACACATAGGGCATCACATTCAGTGGTGGGGGAGCACAGGCAAGTCGTTTTTTCCTAGCTGGCTTTCAGTGTGGTGCTGGAGCAGGGGCTCCAGTGTGAGTCAGACCGAGGGGCAGTGGCAGGGGTGGTGGGTGCAAGGCAGCACAGACTGAAGGAAGTACACAAGCACATGCCAAGAGCTGCAAGGGAGGAGTGTGAGGGAAGCGGCCACGCACTTGAAAAAGCTTGTCAAAAGTGAGCATTCTTCTGCAGCAGAGACCGTTCTGCTGCAGCTCCATTGACATGATTGGAGTCAGGCCTCTGGAGCATTTCTGCCCACTCAAACAATGCAAAAGCATAAATGTGCCACCAAATGCTCCAGAATTTTTAAACCATTGAGCGCAGACTGCAAAGTAATGTGCATTTTAGGGGCAGCCGAACAATTGGCCGACTGGGCAAGTTGTAGAATCCCCTTGTGAAAGGTGGCCTTGGCGTAGTCACTGGTGGAGGCACTCACAGCCCCTTGCAATGTATTTATTAAGGTTTGGACCAGTATCCATCATGGTCCAAACTAACAGTACAGCCTTGCAGTGCGGGTTAGGAGAATGGCTGTGCCTGAGCTGAGGGCACAACATGCAGCCAGTGGACAAAGCTGGCGCCAATTGGTCAGGTGGAGTGGGACGGAGGTGGGTGGGGTTTCAGGCAGCCATGAAGCGTACTAGAAGCAGGCCATCCAAACGGTGACCAATACTCTCCAGCATGCATGAAGAGGCCTTGAGACTTAACAAAGAGAGGTTCTTCGGACACCTATGCTAACCCATGTGACCCTTTCTTTGATCCTGCAGCAGGAGAACATCAGGGGCAGACTTTTCCGATGTCATCATCCACTCGCGCAATATTTCGGTCGGCGGGCACACACGAGAGTTGGCAGCGTGCCCACCAACAATTAAGAGGCCTATTAAAGACATTAAGATATTAATTAATGGGGGTTTTCTGCTGCCCGTCCAACCTTATTGTTGGCAAGTGGGCAAAACGGCCAGGCGGCCTTTGCATTTTTCAGGGTGGGATGAGGTTTCCATAATTAAATAAAGAAAAAAAATCTATGCATAGGATTTTTATAATGTCCACACACTGGTGGCATCCTGATGGGTGCACATTTTTTCTGGATTTTAAATTCTGGTTTTATTGTGATTAAATTCATCAGCTCCCTGGGGCAACTTTCCTTCCGCACCCCACTGCACCCGGGCTGACTTCAGTGCTCGTCCTCCTCCCACCCCCACCCCGGCAGCACAGAGCCTTTCAGCGCGCACTTCACGCATGCTGGCCCTTGATTGGGCAGTCAGTGTGAAATTACAGCCAGGGCCCAATCACAGGCGGCGGCCCATCTCCCGGCCGCGATCGACGGGCTCAGGTGCCGGCCTGCAAATTCTACCCCAGGATCATGGAGCCTGGTAATCTAGCGGTATGTGTCATGGCTCACAGGGAGCAGAGAAGAAGAAGTGGCAGAGGCACTCGGCCCAGCAAAGGGAGCAGCACCACCTTCACGACCCAGTGTCTATCCACAGCGCCTGCCATTCCTGCAGCTGACTGAGAGCCAGTGTTGCTGAAGGCTGTCCATGTCCAGGGAACTGGTCTGTCACATATGCCACCTGCCGCAGGATTTGGCGCCACGGCCATGAAAGTGACCATGGTGCTCAATTTATATCCCAGTGGCTCCTTCCAGGGCTCCGCAGGTGACCTGTGCAGTACCTCACAAGCCTCCACCCACAAGTGTATCCAGGAGGTTACAGACGTCATCCTGGAGAAAGCACAGAGCTTTCTGCATTTCACACGGGATCAGGAAAGCCAGGGAGCAAAAGTGCTGGGGTTTGCACAGATCTCTGGTTTTCTACAGTGCAGGGTGCCATCGACTGCACTCATGTGGTGCTCAGATCTCCATGGCAACAATCAGTCAACCATGTCAACCGTAAGGACTTCTACTCGCTGAATGTTCAGCTGGTCTGCGACCACCACAAACACATCCTTCACGTCTGTGCACAGTTCCCAGAGAGTGCCCACGACTCCTACATCCTAAGCAGGTCTCAGATCTCTGACAGCTTCCAGGGTCCACAGAGGCTGGAGGGTTGGTTCCTTAGGGACAAGGCTGAAGCCACCCATGCGACGTCCTCAGACTGCAGCAGAGCAAAAGTATAAAGGAGGCTCATGCCACAACCCAGAATCTGATGGAGCAAACACTTGAAAGTGAGGTTCCGGTGCCTCGACAGGTCCGAAGGAGTACTGCAATTGTCCCTAGAGGGTGTCGCACGTCATCATAGCTTGCTGCATGCTACATATCCGGCGCCACAACTGGGGGAGGACTTGGCTGAGGATGAGAGGGAAGAGCTGCACGTCTCCTCTAATGAGGAGGACATCAAAGTGAATGGCGATGATGAGGTCCTTAAAGGAAAGGATGCCGGCAATGAGGCCATCACACTGCCCAGACGAGGCAAGCACGCTCAAGAGGTTCTCGCAGCCGCAAGATTTGTGGGGGATGATGATGAGATGCAGTGAGGACAGTCCTGACATCCTCACCTCACATCCGTAAATGTTTGACTCCTGTGTGGCTGATGGCAGCGCACATACCCTCAGCACTCAGGCTCATGTCATGGAGACACAGTGGCGGCCCTAAAAGTTGCTAGAAGCTGGGTGGATGATGATGACATGCAGTGAGGACACTCCATAGATCTTCACATAGCCTCTGTGAACGTCCGACTCCTGTCTGGCTGAGGGCAGCTCACTTGCGTTCTGTGATCAGAGTCATATTATGAAAATGCAGCCATGAAATTTTAAATGCACCTAATCCTTTGACAGCTTTCAACAGCTGTCCCCTACAGGAGCACAGCGTCACCAGTCACAGCCCCATCTCAAAGGTGCTGAGAGCACAAGAGAATCACAGAACTCTAAGACACCTGCCTACGACATTCCGGCTGCAATGACAAGCACCGTCGAGGTGCAGGCATCAGTAATGTGTCCAGTGAGTGTGAAGCCGGACCATCACTTTGCTCTGAAGGTTACACACTGCACTGAGAAGAGGCCCCAGACTGAGGCATCTGCCTTTATCTTGTGCAAGGCGGAAATGTTCTACGGGTTAGAGTCATACCTAGCACAAAAGAAGATCGTTGTGGTTGTTGGAGGTCAGTTATCTCAGTTCCAGGACATCACTGCAGGAGTTCCTCAGGGTAGTGTCCTAAGCCCAACCATCTTCAGCTGCTTCATCAATGACCTTCCTTCCATCATAATGTCAGAAGTGGGGATGTTTGCTGATGATTGCACAATGTTCAGCTCCATTCGCGACTCCTTAGACACTGAAGCAGCCCATGTCCAAATGCAGCAAGACCTGGACAAATGCCAGGCTTGAGCTGTCAAGTGGCAAGTAACATTCACACCACACAAGTGTCAGGCAATGACTATCTCCAACAAAAGAGAATCCAACCATCGCCCCTTGGCATTCAATGGTATTATCTTTGCTGAATACCCCCCACTATCAACATCCTGGGAGGGGTTACCATTGATCAGAAACTGAACTGGACCAGCCATATAAATACTTTGATTACAAGAGCAGGTCAGAGGCTAGGAATCCTGTGGCATGTAACTCCCCTCCTGACTCCCCAAATCCTGTCCACCATCTACAAGGCACAAGTCAGGAGTGTGATGGAATACTCCCCACTTGCCTGGATGAGTGCAAGTCCCACAACATTCAGGAAGCTTGACATCATCCAGGACAAAGCAACCACTTGATTGGCACCATATCAACAAACATTCAGTCTCTCCACCACCGACGCACAGTGGCAGCAGTGTGTACCATCTACAAGATGCACTACAGGAACTCACCAAGGCTCCTTAGACATCACCTTCCAGACCCACAACCACTACCATCTAGAAGGAGAAGTAACATCAAACACATGGGAAGACCACCAGCTGGAAATTCCCCTCCAAGTCACTCACCATCTTGACTTGGAAATATATCACCTTTCCTTCACTGTCACTAGATCAAAATCCTGGAACTCCTTCCCTAACAGCGCTGTAGCTGTACCTACACCACTTGGACTGCAGCGGTTCAAGAAGGCAGCTCACCACCACCTCCTCAAGGGAAATTAGGAATGGGCAATAAATGCTGGCCCAGCCAGTGAAGCCCACATCCCATGAATGAATAAAAAAAAAGGAACCAAGATTTCGCACCTGAGTAACATGAACACTGCTCATCATAACATTTCCCGGAGACACCTGGGTGAATGGCCCTGGGGTATTGAGCTGCTGGTCCTCCTCCCTATGGATGTCTGATGGTCCCTGGCTGATTCCTTGAGGAGAAGGCAAAACTGGAGTGAGATTGAACTTCCCTGCAACCCCTCTCGTGTTGACACTGTTGGAGGCCAACTATGGCGTCAGCGATGGAGTTCAGCCCACGCAGCAGTGCAGGTTTAATGGGCAGGTCTCCATTGTAACTGCCATCCTGCCAGAGTTGACTTCGGTGCATCGGCATGCCGGTGCCATCACCTCATACAGAAGGCAGGCGGACTCCTCCATCATGCCTTGCAATCTGAGGAGTGTACTGGACATCCCTTCCTGATGTTCCCATGATTGGTTTTCCAGCTCCACCAACTGATTGAGGACCAAGTCCAGAGGCTCATCATCTGACTCAAACTCAGCAGATTCCTTGCCTCCACCAGTCCTCCATGTGCCAGCAACCAAGGATGTCCCTGCCTCTGCCTGCTGTGGAATAGATTGTGTGCTGTGTCCACCAGATTGTGATCCCAAGGCTTCTCCATATCTAGGTCCCGCCGAGGTGCATGTTGCTGCGCTGGCGGAGGGTCTGGGTGAGCGCTGTGACGGGTCTTCAGCGGTGCTGCCATCAGGGTCGTCATCCGAAGTGCTCTCAGCGCTGGGGTCAGGATCAAGGTTGCCTGAGGTCGATGTGTCAGATGTGCCTAGGAGAGAAGGTGGAGATTAATCATGCTTGGTAGCCACGTTGAACACAGAACAGTGGACTCAGAGTAGCATTGAGAGAGGGATGATGTGGTAAGGATCCTCACGTGGATGCCTGCCGGCAGCCTCACTGTTGCCGCAGGAATAGTCCGTGACCTCTTTGGCCAGCTCCAATGTGTGACTCTCGAACGGACTGAGGACCTTGATGGCCGGGACTCCACCCCTGGTCTGGGACATCTCCCGGTGATTGTGTGCGATCTTGTTGCATATAGACAGATGGAGAGAGTGTGAGCAAAGTGAATGCCAGGCCAAATGAGAAGGATGCCAGGTGTGCATGTGTGCTGAGTGGAGCCATGGACAGGAATAGGAGGCAATCTCCAGAGGCCAGATGAATATGTGAGGGTGTGTGTGAGAGAGTGAGCGGTGATGTCCCTTGATCTGACAGTGAGTGAGATGCCAGTGAATGTGTGATGGCCTTGTGAGTTTGTGTTTAGAGTGGTGAGATGGTTGACTTACCCTAGTGATATGAATGAGATCATTCATCCATTTTCTGCACTGAACAGCCGACCTCTTGTATGCAGCATTGGCACTGAGCACCTCTGCCACCCCCTCCCAAACCAGAATGGTGAGACGGATGGGCCCCCCATGGCCAGGGCTGGAGAGAGGACATTGCGATTGGCCTCCACAACATCCAGAAGGCATCCCAGGGGTGTGTCACTGAATCAGGGGACTGCACTGTTCTTGGCTTTTGGGGTCACGTCTTCACTGGAGCAGTCCTGGCCTGCAAGCATTAAGAAGTGTGTGCATGGCTGCAGTTTAAGTGTGGTGCCCAACATGAGGAGGTAGCAAGGTGGGCACATCGGAGGCCACCTGCCAGCAATTCGGTGTGTTACCTGTGATGGCATAATTAATGAGGCAAGAAATGACAATATGGTGTGAAAACCCACCATTGCGGCTGATGGGTAAAGTATCATTTTTCACGTCCACTACCACACTTACCACAAATCTGGGACAATTCCCCCTAGGTAAATTGCAACCACCACTCATAAGTCACACACACTCGCCTGGGCCCACAAACACACAGGTACAGATAGTAGAACAAGAGCTTAGGCTTAAGGATTTTTTTTAACAGATTATGAAGAAGATAAAACAAAGGAGTATATGGTTAGCTGTCCTTTGGCTGGTCTCAATGCGGTGATTCCACATAGCAGCTGTTTTGTTAAGTTGTCTTCCTATCTGTTTTTGAATGGAGCAGATCTCCACCTTTTCTTTCCAAAAGATCTCGGTTTATAGATGATTTCTCTTCTCAGGAAGGTTACTTTGCAAATCCGGACACAATAATTTCAAGAAAGAGGAAAAACAGCTTTAGCCACCTGTTTCAGCTCATCATTGTCTTGATCTATCACCTTCTTGAAAAGGAGCCCCATAAAGTACTGTACTGGCTGTATATTCCAGAGGAATTCAATTAATCCATGTCTGCTGTAGTCATTGTTTTTTAGAACAGGCAATTGTATTTTGATATCTCATCTCAGAAACATTTGAAAAGTTTCAGGATAGGGTAAGGCCAACAGGAGATGGGGGTCTTTCACATTCTCCCAGACGCTTGAGGTTTTTTTTTCCATCCCTCTTGGTGGAATGCAAGCTGTATATTGTAGCCGTCTGGGCAGATTCCATTGTCTTTAGAGTATTTCAGTTTTTAAAAAATGGTCCAATCAGGAAAAGAAAAATTAGAAATTATACCTTTTAAAAAAAAGCACATCCTTGTAATATTGTTGCCACACTTGCTCAGTCTGCAGCCATCAATGCAGTGGAACAGGTGATTGCAGAGTCTTACAGCAGTCCAACAACATGTCTTCCAACACATTGCTAGGATTGCTGAGGCACCATCTTATGGCAGTGGCAGTGGATCAATGGAGAACGAATCTGTTGCCCTCTCTCAAGATGACAGCATTCATCCTCCCACTCTGTGGGAGTGCCAGTGCCCTTATTGCCTGTCAGCCAGTCAACCCAGACTATTGCCACTCATGCCAAGATGGTGCAGTCTGAAGCTAGCCTGTCTCGGCTCAGAATCCCTCGAGGGCATCCTACAAGGCCATCTGCCCCTCTGAAGATCAGCAACCTTCCAGCAGCCATACTGCAGTCACTGGATAGCACTCCGCAGCAGCACAGGCAAAGGGATAAGGAATACAGGCATTAAGAAGGTGCAGAAAAGTGACCAACAAATCATTTTTGTCACCCAGTTCTCGTGGTGGCTCAAACTGATGGTACAGCGGACTGCTGCAGAACAAAAGCATCAATGACTGTTGCCTGGATGCCAAGCCTAGACCTGGATGAGGTCACACTCCAGCTGGACATTGAGTGAGTGGAATGCTTTATTGTTGCAGTACATTTTTAAATTTACATGCGGCACCCATGAAGCAACATGTCAATGACACCCTGAGCCTTGGAGGATCCTAATATCCCGGCAAAGCTTGCTCCACTTGCATTCTCTGAAACTGGATTCCTCTCTTTGCATACTGTGTACCCGTCACCTCCCTTAAGCAGCAGCAGACAGCAAACTGTGAGGTTTTGGGCAGGTTAGCTTTAGATCTTAGCTATCATGAAAAATTGGATCAGTTGAAGTTGTTTTCTTTGGATCAGAGGAGGCTGATGGGAGTCTGAGAGTGATGGGAATCTGAAATTCAATGCCTGAAATGGTGATAGAGGCAGATACCCTCATTGCATTAAAAAAGCCCTTGGATATTTACTTGAGATACTGTAATCAACAAGGCTATGGGCCAAGAGCTGAAAGGTATAATTAGACTGGATAGTCCTTTTTCAGCCAGCATAGACACAATGGGCTGAGTGGCCTCCTCCTGTGTCATAAATCTTTTGATGTTTCTATGTCACCTGCTCCAGCCTGGAAGGAACCCAACATAAAGAAGTTCATGGCCACCAAGACCTTTAGAGCCACAGTCAATGCTGCCCTTCCCCTGCTCTGAGGCTGCAGCTCTGCCTGCAGCAGCTAGTGAATTTCAGTGAGCACCTCCTTAGTGAAGTAGAGACATCACGCACCATGTTCTTGTTTTAGGTTGAGGTAGGGGAAATGCTTCCGAAGACCTGGGTGAATATAGCTTCCTGATAACAGTCCTTCTCCCCTATGTCCCCTCTCTATTCAAGCAGCTTGTTTTCCTCTGTGTCATTCTCCCTGTCATGTTGCAGGGCAAGGGGGATGGATAGAAACTACAGCATCTGTGACTCATAGGAGCATGTGGCCTAAGCAGAATCCTTGAAGTAAGAGCAAGGAGCTTCACCTCCTGCCACAGCTCTTCCTCCAGGTTTCACCAACTTGCTGTAGCAGTGCAAACCTCCAATAACTTCTACTAACTCATCAGCAGCCAGTAGAAACCTATCAGCTACTAACCTGAAGTTAATGATCCCTTTAAAAAGCACTGGTGGTGGTAGGGTGGGGGGTTCCTTCCTGCTGCTGAACACGTATGTGAAGTTAGTTGGAGTTGTCAAGTCAAAATGGCACCACTAGAACCAAATCAGCATTACACACGGACATTACAATCTGTTCTTCATACTTCTGGTGCCACGCCTAACATAAATGCGAATGACCTACCCAAAATGGCATCCATGCAGTTCGACCCAGATGTGTATGTGTGTAGCGTGGGTGCAATTATTGACCTCAGACAGCACCAATAGAACCAAACATATAGGCACAACACAACCACATTTTGCAGCTTGCTGAATCTTAATATATTTTATATTAGTCTTTCATGTATAATTTACTATCAGTCTCTGAAGTAGATCTCTGAAATATAACAGCTTGTTGTACTTGGAACAAATGGATGCTTTTTCATTACAAGTGTCCATTGGAATGAATGGAAGCCAGTGAATTTGACTGCCATGCAATGATATTCCAGCAGAATTCTGGGTGCTTGTTTTAACGAATGTACACTTTTGTCAAGTGGACTATGTACAAGTAATGGCCAACACACAAATGCAATTTAAACAAACTATACAGTTATAATATGTTAGCAGCAATTTTTCTCCTCCCACTCTGCTCACTCGCTGGTCAAGTTGTGCATACCCAAAGTGTTCTCTGGCTGATATGAACTGAGCCCGCCTGTTTGTCAAGATCCAGGTATTGACACGGGTCAGTTGTTGCCTGCCAGCACCTATTGCTTGGAAGATGTGGGGAAGGAAGTCAACCTGAGAAGTCTGCAGCTGCAGTAATGGCCACCAGCTGTGGACCCTTTGGCTGATGTCCAAAAACAGCAGCCAGAAATTCCACCAGCAACAAAGGCCTTGCTAAAGAGAAAGGTGCTTATTTTCTCTCACTTCCATCTTCTTGCTGCCAATCCCTTTTCAGAACCCTTTTCAGGACTAGCGCATAAGGCCTAGCTGCCTTCATGGTCACTAGGGGAATTCATGACTGCTGGGCAATGTGTCAGCAAAATAAAGCTGGCGTTGTGGTTATGTCATTCTCATCTCATTTGCATATCATCAGCATACATGAAGGGCCCCCTCCCTCATGGCATAGTCCCAGGGCACAAGAAAAGGAGAAAAGCTAATGGGATGGATTTTAACCCCTAAAGCTGGTGGGTTGGGGTTTGGTGAAATATAAAAACTGAAAATCTCAAGCTGACCACAACCCTTGTCTAACCCACCCATTTCTCATTTTTGTGGAGGTAGAACAAGGGCAGAGCAGCCAGCCTGCTTGCAGGAGGCAGGTTCACCATTGAAATATTGCAATGCAGCTGAGAGTTTTATATTTAACCTCCTTTTCAGGTCGAGTTTCTCAGACTTCGGGAAGCTCGGCAGGTGAGTGGAGGCAAGGACAGAATTGCAGAGAAGGTAAGTTCTTTTACAGCACTGCATGTGTGCCAGGAGGAGCACAAGTACTTACCCCAGGCCTCTTCCCTTGGATTGGACCCACAAACAGCACCCCTTAAGTCTCCTCCCCATAAAAAGACCCATGGGGTCAGGGATCGACCAAATCTCCTACCCACACCCCCCCAACCCCAACATAGGGTTAGGTGTTAAACGCTGCCTCGGATCAAAATACCTTCCCCTCCCCCACCCCCAGCCCAGGGACAGGAATCTGACACCCATCCAATGCAGCTGCTGGGGACTGCTCTGGATTGTTCCATTCTGACTGGAAGGGCGGAGTATCCTAGTTAAAGGAAATATACATGCTTTGGTGTCAAAACTCCATCGTATGGATTTCCCCACCTAAATACCACACCTCACCACCCACCCCTCTTACTATCTACACAACCTGCCACCTCCCCTCCTGCCCCCCACCCTTCTTCATAGCAATGCGAAGGATCTCCCAACCTTAATCTCCACATGGCTCCCAGGTTCATTCCCCGAACACAAATCAGAGAACACTGTCCACTTTGATGATTCCATTTACCAAGCTCTTAAACTTGATACCAAAATGACATCTAGACCTGCATACACATGAAACATAAATCAGTCTTTTCTCTTTAAAGTCGTAGATTGGTCAGTTGTGAATTTCCAGCATTTTTCTGTTCTAAGTGCCCACAATCTTTTATTTCTTTTGTATATAAGTGAAGCTAATTTTTTGCTGTTCCAACCAATGTCAAGAGCAACAATACAAAAGCTGTAGCAACCGGTTTCACTTTGAACTGAACAGGGAAGCCAGTAGTGCCAGTCACGATACACTGAAGTTTGAACCTGTCAGAGGTTCAAATCATCATTGATATTGTTGAAGAACACCATGCTGGCCTCACAGTACTGGCCCAGAGTGCTGCCTGCCCCCAGGGAATCAACTTGGAAGAAGCAGCACTGTGTGAATAAACTCTTCCTCAATGTTTTAAAATATTGTTCTAGCTATACCCTCATGCACATAGAGTTACATTGACTTAAGCTGTTACAAGTGCATTTTGTGGATTGGTTGTTCAATTTATCTCTTATTAGTAAAATTTATAAGGTATTAGTTTTTAATTTATGTCTGTATTTTGTCAAGTGGCCAACATACGAAAGGACCTCTAAGTGAATGTGCAAATGCAATGTTTCATTCTCCAATACCTGCCACCCCCTGCCTCACTTGTGCCCACCACCCCACCCCACAATTGTTCCCCAGCACCTGTCAAACCTTCACATCCACCCGGATGCAGGTTAGGTGGAGAATGTGTGGTGTGCTCTCTGACTGTCATGACATCAAGCATCCCTGCCTTCTGTCTTGGTTTCCCGATTCCTGTCAGCTGCATTGGATTGGCATTCTCCAGATGAAGGCCGGTCCTTGGAATCGAGACCACAAGTCCGTCCACTGCTGCAAGTCAAAGTGTAGGAATGACCACAAAGCTTGAAGCATGAAGATCCTTGTGAAAACATGTTTCAATTCCCTCTTGAGGCTTCCTGACCTTGCTGCTCGTCTTTCTCACTTTCTCCAATTTGTGAGGAGCCTAGTGCAAAACTCCTGCTAACTTCTTTGGAGTCTCAAGGGGGCACCTGCCTGGAGTACATGCAGGAACGTGAGGACCAGACACTGTTAAGTCTTTCTCGGCTTATTTTCAAGGGCCTCTGATGCTTGGCCCTGCATTAGATACAAGCACTTGGCTTTCCACGGGAAAAGTCCTGGAAATCTGGCAAACGAGGAAAAGACTCAGCATAATGGCTGTTGCACATCTTCTGCCATGGCTTCCAAAAGTAGGCACACTTGGATTGCCTAGTAGGGGCAAATCAGCACTTTTGTGTTTCTGTTTACCAAGTATACACTTGACTTTTTGTATGTTAAATCAATTTAATTAAGAATAGTAGGGAAAGTAAAAACAAGGAAGGTAGGGAAAACCTGAAAACTACTTTGAAAGAACATGAAGTATTTAAAATATCATTATGTGAAGAATACAAAAGAAATCTTCCACTCACTTTTCTGTTTCTTTTGGGGGGCTTTGGGGGTCGACCTAATGGATAAAAGGGGTTCTAACTCTGGGTCCCTCCATTCCCACTGGTGAGTGCCTCTGGAATGCACAGAATGCCCAGCAGGGAGGGATGCCCACTTACCAGGACCTGGGCCCACCCAGCAGGGTTTTCCTAGCAGTAGGCACACGTTAAATACCAGCAGAAGCAGGACAAGGCCCTTGAGTAGGCCTTAAGTGATGGTTTGAGGGCCTCAATTGACCATTGCACAGGAAGGCCATCTTTGAGCCTTCCAGTCCATGACTGAATCGGAGAGAGGCGGGGAGGTGCGGGATCTGCCTGATCACATGCTCCTCCACTCCCACCTCCAAACCCACCACAGCGGTGGGGCATTAAATACCACCCCATGTCTCCATTTATGGACCCTGTCTCACCCACATTGTGTCCTGAGAGAAGGCACTGCCTGTTACGGGGAGACGGTGGGGTAGTAGCAATGCTACTGGACTAGTTGCCCAGAGGTCCAGGCTAATGCTGCAGAGACATGGGTTCAAATCCCACCACGGCAGCTGGTGGAATTTAAATTCAATTAATAAATCTGGAAAATAAAGCTAGTGTCAATGTATAAAAAGCTAGTCTTGATGTGTAAAAACGTTAAAAAGACAAGTCTAAAGGCACTGTATCTGAGTGCACAGAGCATTTGCAATTACATAAACGAATTAACAGCACAAATATATGTAAACAGGCATGATATGATTGTGATTACAGAGATATGGCTGAAGGATGACCAAGGCTGGGAACTGAATATTCAAGGATACTCAATATTTAGGATGGACAGGCAAAAAAGAAAAGGAGGTGGTCTGGTGTTCTTAGTAAAGGATGAAATCAGTGCAATAGTGAGATGGGATATTGGCTCAGAAAATCTAGAAGTAGAATCAGTCTGGATGGAGCGGAGCTAAGAAGCAACAACGGGTGGAATACATCAGTGGGAGTTGTCTATAGGTCTCCAAACAGTAGTGATAAGACAGGGGACAGTATTAAACAGGAAATTAGAGATGTATGTAACAAGGATGCTACAGTAACCTTGGGCGACTTATATTAACAGATAGACTGGGCAAACCAAATTAGCAATAGCACTGTGGCAAATGAATTCCTGGAGTGTGTACGATGTTTTAGGCCAGTATGTCAAGGAACTGACCAGGGAACAGGCTATCCTAGATTTGGTATTGTGCAATGAGAAGGGTTTAATTAATAATCTTGTTCTGTGGGGTCCTTTAGGGAACAGTGACCATAACATGATGGAATTTTTCATTAGGTTGGAAAATGAAGCAGTCCAATCAGAAACTAGGGTCCTAAATCTTAACAAAGGAAATTACGAAGTTATGAGGCATGAATTGGCTAAGTTGATTGGGGAACTTCATTAAAAGCCATGATAGGTGGATAGACAATGGCTAATATTTAAGGAATGAATGCATGCATTACAACAGTTAAATATTCCTTTCTGGTGCAAAAACACAACAGGAAAAGGGGCACAATGATGGCTAACAAAAAAAATAGGGATTGTATTAGATCCAAAGAGGAGTCATATAAAGTTGCTAGAAAAAGTAGCAAGCCTGAGGATTAGGGGAAGTTTAGAATTCAGCAAAGGAGGATCAAGAGATTGATTAAGCAGGAAAAAAGAGTATCAGAGTAAACTTGCAAGGAACATAAAAGCGGACTGTAAAAGCTTCTATAATATGTAAAACGAAAAAGATTTATGAAGATCACTGAAAGCAAGCATGCAGATCAGCAAGCAGTTAACAAGGCAAATGGTATGTGGCCTTTATTGCGAGAGGACTTGAGTACAGGAGCAAGGATGTCTTACTGCAGCTATATAGCTGAGACCACACCTGGAGTATTATGTGCAGTTTTGGTCTCCTTACCTAAGAAAGGATACATTTAACATAGAAGGAGTACAGCGAAGGTTGACCAGACTGATTGCTGGAATGCCAGGATTGTCGTATGAGGAGAGGTTGGGCTGACTATATCTGTATTCGCTGGAGTTTAGAAGAATAAGAGGAGATTGATTCATTAAAACATATAAAATTCTGGCAGGGATGGGCAGACTAGATGCAGGGATGATATTTCTTCTGACTGGGGGTCAAGAACAAGGGGTCACAGTCTCAGGATAGGGGATAGACCATTTATGACTGAGATGAGGAGAAACTTCTTCACCCTGATAGTGGTGAACCCATGGAATTCTTCACCACAGAAAGCTGTGGAGGCCAGCTCACTGGATATATTTAAAAAGGAAATAGATAGATTTCTGGACTCTAAAGGTGTCAAAGGGTATGGGGAGAACACAGGAGTACGGCGTTGAGATACAGGATCAGCCATGATCATATTGAATGGTGGAGCAGGCTCAAAGGGCAAAATGACCTGCTCCTACTTCTATTTTCTAATTTTCTATGGGCAGAACTTTTCGTCCTGTGGGCGGACATGCGCCCAACTCAAATGGGAGTAAAATAGAGCACAATGGGGTCGGGTGAGCATCCCGATATCATTGCACATTTGTGCGATATTTCGCTCGGTGGGCATGCGTGGGTGCCGGAGCCGCTCCCACCATTAATTAAGCGGCCACTTAAGGCATTTAACAGTACAACCGGCTGTGATTTTTCCTTACCCAAGAAAATTTCTGCTCCTCGCGCAGGCAAAACAGGTAGGCGGGCAGCCGACATTTTCACAAACCTCATCCAAGGGCAGGATAAAAAGGGTCAGCAGCATTGCCAGTGTGAGTAGTGAGGAGTTTTGGAGATAGTTTGCAGCTGGTTGCTTGGCAGCTTCATCTCTGTTCGAGCTTCATTCTTAGCATTTCCAGGCCTCATTTCAGGACTCATTGCTGTGTGCCAGGGTACCAGAAGGATTCAGGCCATGTGGACCCTTCCAGGAATCACACAGCCTTCCCTTATCCTGATAATGGGGATTGTGGCACCCCCTCTGAGGAGGAAGAGAGGGGCAGAAGGGAGAGGAGGCTAGGTGTCCGTATGCAGCTTCCAGGTGAGGGACCTGTGGGAGGAGAGGTGCAGGCACAAGGGGCGCAGGGCCAACAGGTAGTCCAAGCTGGAAGGGGCCCCAGAAGACGCCACTATCCTGCTGCCAGGGTTTACAAGTGGTGATGCAGCTACCTCAATATGTCTGAGGTGCAATGCCGAAGGAGGCTCCAACTGTCAAGGGAGGCAATGACCTTCATTTATCAGATGATTGGGCCTGAGATCAGCTCCGACTGTATGGGTGGACACCCCATGCCAGTGGCCCTGAAGGTCACAGTGGCCCTCAACTTCTATGCCTCGGGCTCTTTCCAAGGGTCAGTGGGGGATCTGTGTGGAGTCTCCAAATCAGCTGACCACAGTTGCACCAAGCTGGTGACAGAAGCTCTGTTCAGATGGATAATGATAGTTATTTTTTACCATATGGATGAGGCCAGCCAGGCTGAGCAAGCCAGAGGCCTTGCAGTGATGGCTGGGTTCCCCTGTGTCCGGGGTACCATTGACCACACACATGTGGCCATCAGACACCAGCCGGGTCCTCTCATCAACATGAAGGGATTCCAATTCATGAAAGTGCAGATACTGTGTGACCACAGGATGCAGTTTCTGCAAGTCTGTGCAAGGTACCCTGGCAGCTCCCATGACTCCTACATCCTCAGACACTCCCAAGTACCGAGGCTCTTCAGTGCTCCAGCCCGGCTGGATGGATGGCTGCTGGGTGACAAGGGCTATCCCCTGAAAAGATGGCTCATGACTCCTCTCCGCCATCCAAGAACAGAGGCAGAGCAGCGGTACAACAGGAGCCATGCCTCCATAAGGGCGGTGGTCGACAGGGCCATAGGTCTTCTCAGGATGTGCTTCCGATGCCTGGACCGTTCATGGGGCGCACTGCAATACCCCCCAGAGTGGGTGTCACTGATGGTGGTTGCACGCTGTGCTCTCCACAACATCGGACCAGTACACATAAAGTTAACAAAAATGAACATAAAATTACCCGTGACCTGCCCCTCTTGTGCTCATGGTGCCTTTAACTTATGTTTGCGAGTGCTCCATCTAGGCGCTCCCCCCTCACAGGCACCAGCATTGGAGATAGCCTGCTCACTTAGCTGTCTTGTTGGCCTTGATTAACTTGGCAGTCGTCCTCCTGGGAGGGGGCAGCCAGTGCCACACCCGGGCGACTCCCCAATCATCACTGCCTCATCAGATGCCATGGTCACTGGCTAAAGGGGGGGGGAGCTGCTGCCTTCATCCAAAGCGCCCTGAGAGGAGACCGCAAAGATAACAAGCAGCTTGTGCACCAATGTGAGTTCGCTCTGGATCTCCCTGTCCACCACTGATGGACGGGCACCTAGCTGAGATACTGGGTGCCTCAGCCATCTCCAACACTGACACTGACCACCCGAGGTCATTGCCTGTGTGGGAGATTGTAGGTCTCAGTGCAACCCCAGGAACCCCTGATTCTTTCCATGGAGCTGCCTCTCCACGAGAGTCGCCACTCTCTTAATGGAGGAGGCAGTGCACTCGGCCATAACAGTCAATGCAGTGCTCAAGCTCCACATGGACTCCTCCATCATGGAGACCATGGCACACAGACCCTCATGGATCTCTGCCAGATCCTCCCGTACATCTCGCTGGACATCCAGCATCTGCCGCCTAATGGACGACTCCAGATGTTCATCATCAGCCTTTGACTGAGCATCGTCCTAGTCTTCAGCATCAACATCAATGAAGAGACTATACCAGAATGGAGGCACAAGCCGAAATTCTCACCTCTGTGCACGGCACTCTTACCTTCATTTGGCACCCCCGCCTCCCCATGCCTGGTTGCATGTGGGGCTTTCCGGCTCTCAAGCTCCAGGGCATCTTGCTCATACCTCGAAAGGATTAGGAGGCTAGTGGAGCCTCTGCCAGTCCACGGCCTTTCTATATTGTGGTGGGCAGTCTTCTCCTGAAACAACAGAGGAGCATTGATTACTCCACTCTGCACCTGCAGCACCATTGCAGCCTGGCCAACCCCAACTGAGGAACACCTACCAGGGCACATCCGGGTCGTGGCCCTTGAGCCACAAGACAATCAGTCCAAGCAGCCAGGGCTCACCTCCTTGGCCAGCTCCGGTGTGATTGACAGTTGGCACTCAGACTCTAGCACCCCTGAGGTCCACGGGGGGACAGCCACACCTTAATCTGCACATTGACCCATGCCAACATGGTACTCACCCTTCCTGAGCGCAGCAGGTCATTGAGGTGCTTCCAGAACTGCACCCAGGAGTGCTGCACCACGCCATGGCTGCTGACCAGCGCTGTCACCTCCTCCCATGCCATCTTGGTGAGGTGCAGTGGCCTCCTCCTCCCATCTCTGGGGACAAGGTTGTCCCTCCTGGCAGCCACCTCCTCCAGGAGGACAGCAAGGCACTCATCAGAGAAGCAGGAGGTCGAGTGCCCACCCAACCTGCTCTCCGGCCTGCCGTGTTCATCTGCACCCGACTCCATTGCGAAAGTAGAGGAGGCACCCTCCATGGCAGCCTTCCAGGGGCTTAATTGGCCCGCCAGCATGAAATCACTGTTGGGGCAATAGCGGGCAGTGACCCATTTTGCGGCCACTCCCAGGCCTGCCCAATGAAGGGAAAATCCCACCCTATGTTTCTATGTCTTAGTAATGGTGACCACAAAGCTATTGTCAATTATTATAAAAACCCATCTGGTTCACTAATGTCTTTTAGGGTCCTTACCTGGTCTGGCCTACATGTGACTCCCTCCAGACCCACAGCAATGTGTTGACTCTTAACTGCCTCCACAAAGGTTTGGCAAGCCATTCAGTTCAAGGGCAATTAGGGATGGGCAACAAATGTTGACCTTGCCAGTGATGCCCACATCCCATGAAAGAATAAAGAAAAATAAATACTTCCTGGCTCAATAAAAGTTCCAGAATATTTATTCATCCTCATACCTCCACTATTCAATCTTTCGCTGCTGTCTCCATTGATAATATTATAGCATTCATCACCCCTCTCCTGGCCCCAGCAACATAGGAACAGCCATGTCTCCTCAAGTATTTGATTACCATATTCATATCCCTTTTATTTTCAATTCTTCCCTAAACCAGATATTTATCTAGCTCTTTCCAAAGCACTTAATTAACCCCGTATTCACTGTACACTAGAATCCAGCTCCATTGCCCACTACTCTGTGCAGATCAGGCTTAATGAAAACTTTACTGAATCAATTAGAGGAGCGCAACTGTAAGTTTCAAATCTACCTCCTGGTTCCCGGACTGGTGGTGCCTGGTTTAAGTAACTGGAGGCAGGTGCCCAGGGCAGGGCTTGGCAGCCCTAGGCCCTCCATACAGGCCTAGAGGCCCTCCCTGCCTGCCTGACTGCGAGAGTTGTTACAGGCTGCCTTGTAGAGGTGTTCCCACACCAACTCCCCACAGTGACACTGAATCTACTTATTAAATAGTTTAAACATCTTGGAGCTAGGGTGCCTCCATGTCGAAATATCCCCATCCCTTACTTGCCTTCAATAATAGCCTGCTGCTAGTCTCAAGGTGGGAGGTCTCTGATTGAGCCTGCAGCTTCAAGGGCAGCCCACCATCCTTACTTGGACAGGGTGCCTGCTTCCATATCAATTAATAGGGCATCCTTTTGAAAATCACAGTGAGTGACTGTTTCTTCCCAGGACCGGGTTCAGGAGCGGGAAACCATTCTAGCCCTTGATTTCCATCCCTTGAGGGAAAATCCAGCCCCATACCTGAGGATAATGTCATTAAGAGACAACATGTAAATTAGAAAGAGGAGGAGTTTAAAATGAAGGAATGGGGAAGTCAGTGGATCAGAAACTTATTAAGATATTTAACAGTCAGCCAGACCAATCCAGTTGGCCAAACTGATTTGCAAAGAGAGAAAGAGATAGAGAGAAAGAGTTAATCACATATGGTTGGTTGCCCACTGGAACAGCAATAGTGTCCAGATCAGGTGGTAGGCTGAGGCTTTGGAGTAGTGTTGCATCCTCTGGAGATCTCAGGGGCAGCATTTAATGTAGTGCTGGCAGCCTCATCCATTGGCTGAGAGCCAGCAAGACACCATTTGCCTCCTTTGGGGAAAGCATGCCAAATTAAGTGCCTGGGAGCTGGGGCCATTTAGAGGCCACCAGCTGTGCATTGCTCACCTGTGCCGCCGGATACACCATCCACTGTTTTATTTACCCTCTCTGCAAGATTCGGGTCAGGTAAAGCCCATTCTTTCGAAATAGCCTTCCCTTGTTCCATACATTGCTCCAATGTCTCAAAAACGGGAACCCTTCTGTCCTGTACTAGCTCCGCAGACCAACGACTAACCTTTCTAACATTCTTCTCCTTAAATGCTCCAGCGTGAGGCACAGGAAGCAATCCAATATCATTCTTGAAATCTTGTTTTTAAATTTAGTGCCTAGTTCCTTAAACTCCTTCTGCAAGACCTAACGTATCTCAATTTAAATCATTGTTTCCAATATCAACCATGGCTTTTAGCTGCTCCCTTTATAGAAGTTCTTTCACCGTTCAACAGAATCTTTCACCCAGGCACTAGGGAGAAAGCATATTACCTGGGAATCCCAATTCAGACTGCTACACAGAATAGCTATATTCCTGACTGCATCATCTCTCGCTCCTATTCTCCTATTCATTTAATCTGTTTTTCACACCTTCCCTTGCTTCCCATACCACCCCTGCCCTCCATTCCCAATAGCTCATTTCTCCTTTTCTCCACAGAGCTACAGTGTTGGTCAGGCCCAACAATCCCCTCAGTCACCGTCCTTTTCAAACCAATAGACTCATTAAAGGCCTAGGTTTGATGCAAACCGGGAAAGTTTCCCGTAATGTTTGTGGAGGGTCTGAGCATGGAAGAGGTTGGTCAAATTGATCCAGTTAGTTATTGTTTTCCAAAAGTTTTAAATACCACTGTACAAAAGTTCCGAAGGAGGAAATTGGACTAAAAAAATAAATCCAGGAGATCCAGGAAAGGTTATTATGTCATCTTCATTAGTTGTCTCAAAGGTGGTTGTTCTTGATCTGGGCTTACAGGTAATGCTAGAGGTTAGTAAATGTTATCTTTTTACTGAACATTATACTAACTACGTACAGTACAGGCTAAGCACAAGGCTCTACATAGAACTATCTCTCACCATACTCTATTGTCATGTCATCTTACATCACTGATGAAGGAGACTATTTATTTACATATTTAACATTAACCCTTTATACTATAGTCATTTAAATCAATAATGTAAGTAAGTTCCAGAATATTGAAACAGTTGTACAATGGGATAAAAAGACAGGTGTGTAGAGTTCAGATTAATCAAAAAGGCACCGTGTTTATTAGTTTCCATAATCTCCTCTTGTTCATAGAATAATAGAATGGTTACAGCACAGAGAGAGGCCATTCAGCCCGCCGTGTCTGTGTCTGCTCTCTGCAAGAGCAACTCACCTAGTCCCTGCTCCCCAACCTTTTCCCCATTGCCCTGCAATGTTTTTCTCTTCAAATAATTATCTAATTCTCTTTTGAAAGCTGCGGTTGAATCAGCCTCCACCACACTCCCAGGCAATGCATTCCAGATTCTAACCACTCAATGCGTAAAAAAGATTTTCCTCAAGTCGCCATTGTTTCATTTGCCAATCATCTTAAATCGGTGCCCTCTGCTCAACCCTCTGCTAATGGAAACAGTTTCTCTCTATCCAATCTGTACAGGCCCATCATGATTTTGAACACCTCTATCAAATCTCCTTTTAATCTTCTCCAAGGAGAATAGCCCCAGTTTCACCAAGCTATCCACATAACTGAAGCTTCTCATCACTGGAATCAATCTCAAGAATCTTTTTTGCACCCTCTCTATCGCCCCCTACACCCTTCCTCAAGTGTGGTGCCTAGAACTGGATATAGTACTCCAGTTGAAGCCTAACCAGTGTTTTATACAGGTTTATCATAACTTCCTTGCTTTGATACTTGATGCTCCTATTTATAAAGCCCAGGGTTCAGCGTGCGTTATTAACCACTTTTCTCAGCCTGCCTCCTTCAAGGATTTGTGCACATAAACCTGCTTTAGAAGTGTACTCTTTCTTTTAAATTGCTTCTCCTCGCTCTTCCTACTGAAATGAATTACCTCATATTTCTGCATTAAATTTCATTTGCCACTTGTCCGCCCATTACATGTGTCCTTGTAAGTTTAACATTATTCTCACAATTCACAATATTTTCAAGTTTTACGTCATCTGCAAATTTTGAAATTTTATGTACAAATAATAAGCCCAAGTCATGTAGAGTACTTTTGAAGGTAGAAGGTGAGGAGATAGTGGAAGTAGAGCAAGGCTCATTCTTTTTGAATAGTGAGAAATTCCAATAACATGGAATACACACTTCTTCCCATCCACAAACCTCAAACCGTACCCAACTCTCCCGTTGCTGACACCAGAAGAGGAGGTGAGACTGTCAAAATGCCATCTGCTCTCCAACTCACCAGTTCTGCATAACTACACCCTCCACCAGCCCATGTCCCACTCTCTTCAACTTCCCTCACCTCCCACCATCACCCCCCCCTCAAAACTCCTGCAAAAAAAGATATTTTCAAAAATGATTTTATTGTTGGCTGGAACAATCCACCCCACCTCACTGAAGGAAGTTTGTGGCCCTGCACTGCTCCAGTTGATATGCAATGGAAATCCAAAAATGGCACATTTCGCAAGAGCCAACTTCATTTTGTGGAAATGACTCTGACCCTGAGGCCTGGATCGAAGTCAGGGAAAAGGCGGACTGCTAGGCGGAATTCATTTACCCCACTACACTCCTGACAATGCAGTTGGCCTCCAGCAATCTGAGGCATTATGGTTTAATTTTACATATCAGCCCTGTGTCATTAATGGGTCTACTGACTACAGTAGCTTTTGCAACTGTTTAATGCCAGGACATTAGCTGCTCAGTCACTGTACAAGCCGCATAACAAAAAGTTTTTAGTTTATTCAAATGTGTCCTGCACTAGGACCATGTGTAATAAACTGTTACTATGTAGAAAAACACTGAAGCAATGAAGTAATGCAATGCTTGAGACCTTCAGGATAAAAATATTACAGTAAGTTGGCTCTCAATCAAAACTCTTGGTTATTTGAGTTGGCATCTTTTATAGCCTCAAGTTATGATCCTGAGGCTTTTGATGATTTTGGCTCAGCGTGATGATATATTATGCTGTTGGTTCAGGCGAGATTCCAACACTGACAGATTTTTTTGATGGTATGACCAATGTAACTTGGATAAACCTGGTCAAAATGTGGCACAAGGGAGGTGCCAGTTCTACAGTTCACAACAGCACCATGCTGTATCATATATTAGAATCTCAAGTGCAAGGCACCAATCAACTCTTCATGAAAACATTCAAGCATCATAGGTAGCTTGCTTTGGGTAAAAAGCATGAAATTAGGTTTTCTCCACCAGCCCATGCATTTGGAAATTTATTCACAAATTGACAGAGAATATAGGTTAGCAAAATTAGGACTCATCCAGCAATCAGTCCAGAAATTTTCATTCATCCATTGTGCATCAGGAAGATCCTACCAGTCTCACCTCCTCAAGTTCAGCAAGGCAAAGGAGGATGGAGGTGAATGGGGGCGGGTTGGGCTCTGGATCAAGAAAAAAATGGACAGCCCTCAGACTGTCCTTGTTGATGATCCTACAAATAGGTGGTGAGGGGCTCTTCCTGCTGCTGAATATTTGTTCAGCTTTGTGTGTTTAAGACTAAATGGTAAAATGGCAGGCCTGGCATCAAATCAGCCTTAGAAGCTGACTGGCATCATGATCATGGTCAGGCTGTGAAAGTACAGGCCCGGACCCTCTGTGTAGCAGTATATAACTGCTACAATATGCCTATGATGCACATTATCTTCCCTTCACCTTGAATGAAGTAAACTGCAATGCACTGTAAAGTGAGAAAGAGTCACAGGACAAGAGAGCAAGCATACCAACCAAATCATCTAACTTCATTTTCACACTTGGTTATCTTGTGTGATTGAGATATGTACATGCAACATGAAAGATGTCCTAAACAAAAACAGAATTACCTGGAAAATCTCAGCAGGTCTGACAGCATCGGCAGAGAAGAAAAAAGTTGACGTTTCGAGTCCTCATGACCCTTCAACAGAACTGAGTGAAATTAGGATAGGGGTGAAATATAAGCTGGTTTAAGGTATTAAGGTTTAAGGTTTAAGGGGGGGTGGGAGAGAGAAGTGTTGGGGGGGGGTGGGTGGGTGTGGTTGTAGGGACAAGCAAGAAGTGATAGGAGCAGATAATCAAAAGATGTCACAGACAAAAGAACAAAGAGGTGCTGAAGGTGGTAATATTATCTAAACGAATGTGCTAATTAAGAATGGATGTCCGGACACATAAGGTACAGCTCTAGTGGGGGTGGGGTGGAATAAGACTAACCAGGCTTAAAAGGTATAGTTTTAGAAATAATGGAAATAGGTGAGAAAAGAAAAATCTATATAAATTATTGGAAAAAACAAAAGGGACGGGGAAGACATGGAAAGGGGGTGGGGATGGAGGAGGGAATTCAAAATCTAAAGTTGTTGAATTCAATATTCAATCCGGAAGGCTGTAAAGTGCCTAGTCGGAAGATGAGGTGCTGTTCCTTCAGTTTGCGTTGGGCTTCAGTGGAACAATGCACCTCCTCTGCATTGGAGAGACCAAACACAAACTGGGCGACCGCTTTGCAGAACACCTGCGGTCTGTCCACAAGAAAGACCCAAACCTCCCTGTCGATTGCCATTTTAACACTCCACCCTGCTCTCTTGCCCACATGTCTGTCCTTGGCTTGCTGCATTGTTCCAGTGAAGCCCAACGCAAACCGGAGGAACAGCACATCATCTTCTGACTAGGTACTTTACAGCCTTCCGGACTGAATATTGAATTCAACAACTTTAGATCTTGAACTCCCTCCTCCATCCCCACCCCCTTTCCCTTTCTTCCCCCTTCCTTTTGTTTTTTCCAATAATTTATATAGATTTTTCTTTTCCCACCTATTTCCATTATTTTTAAATCTATACCTTTTATGCCCGGTTAGTCTTATTCCACCCCACCCCCACTAGAGCTGTACCTTGTGTGTCCTGCCATCCATTCTTAATTAGCACATTCGTTTAGATAATATCACCACCTTCAACAACTCTTTGTTCTTTTGTCTGTGACATCTTTTGATTATCTGCTCCTATCACTGCTTGCTTGTCCCTATAACCACACCCCCCACCCCCCACTTCTCTCCCCCCACCACCCCCCACCTTAAACCATATTTCACCCCTCTCCTAATTTCACTCAGTTCTGTTGAAGGGTCATGAGGATTCGAAACGTCAACTCTTTTCTTCTCCGCCGATGCTGCCAGACCTGCTGCATTTTTCCAGGTAATTCTGTTTTTGTTTTAGATTTCCAGCATCTGCTGTTATTTGTTTTTATGAAAGATGTCCTCTTTGGAATGAAAATCATTGGGTTCCAAACTCAAGCAATGCGCCTGTTGATCAAATCTAGACTCTACCATAAGCTTAACAAGTACAATATTGCCATTCCTCCAGCATCACGACTAGGAAACATACACCTTCTTAATCTAACTTACTTAGCGGGAAGCTGACAAGATCAGATAGGACACCTATTTAACACACTGACCTACTTTACTTTCCATTGAAGTTAATGGAGAGTGCAATCAGGCAGGGCGTAAAACAGTCAACTCATCTGAGCCCATTGGTTTTCCACCAGGGAGTTCAAGTTAAAATTATCCCAGAATCACAGTCAGTCAGGTTTTTGAAAGGGAAAGCCGTAAAGGTTGCAGCAAAGGCTTTGCGAAAGTTTGAATGCAGGAAATTAGACATTCTATTTAAAACATGCAAAGTAATCCATTGATGCAGGGAAGTGTAGCATTTTTATTATTTTCTATTTTTGCATTGCATTATTTTGATACCATTCTCCAGTATAAAACAAATGCTTGAAATGGTCACACATTCACATTATTTGAATCTTCCTTGCTTTTTCTTCTCTCTGTAACTGGAATGCAGCACCTGCACCAAGATTATTTTCTTTTATACCTTCCTGTGGGATGTTACAACTCTAATTCTATCTTTCTCTTGCACCATTCCTGTTTTTATAGGGAAATGAAGTAGGAGTGTTTTTCAACCATCTCAATTAAATAACAATGACCTTTCTAAAGCTAATCTCATTCTCACCTGACCACCACATACGTACACTTCCAGCCACAAAGACCACAGGCATCACTAATAAATGTAAAGCTGCTTAGGATTCATGAGTTCTATGCCACCATCTAACCTTTCACAAGTGATATCAGGAGATACATGTGTGCAATGATTCCAGCAAAGGAGGTCCCTGCCTCCACTGTATGTTCAACAGGATTAAGCATAAATACAGAGAGGGTACCTTTATGTTACCTGGAGCTCTGCTCTTGGGTGCAACCATCCACCAGTGTTAATCAACCTGTGTTAGGAAATTTCTCTGAACATCTCTCCTTACTCCCTTAGTAATTATTTAAAACTGACATCCTTTTTTTACTGACTTTCCAACCGGAAGAAATATCCTTCTCCTATTAATTCCATCAAAAGTTTCATAATTTTAAAAGCCTTTATTAAATCTTCCCTTAGCCTTCTCTGATCCAGGGAAGATAGTGTCAGTATCTCACATCTCTAATCATAATTACAGTTTCTAACCTCTGGCGTAAAGTGCTGACAGAGCAGCAGGACAAGGTATACCTTAGAATGACGAGGTAACCTGGTGAATAAGCAGCGTAAAGTTGCCTACATGCCAAGCACCAAAAACAGCAGGATGCAGAAAGAGATATTCAGTGGATGTACCTATACCACATGGACTGAAGCAGTTCAAGAAGGCAGCTCACCACACCTTCTCAAGGGCAATTAGGGATGGGCAATAAATGCTGGCCTAGCCAGCAAAGCCCACATTCCATGAATGAATTTTTTAAAGTCTGACAACCAACTGATCAAAACAATTACACTGTAACCTTTCAGTCAGGGATGCTTGGGACCAAGGCATTTCTGGATTTTGAAATGTTCTGGGTTATGGAGCAACATTAGAATGCCTAAACATAAATGGGTGAACCAGATATAAATATGTACCTGACACATAAAACAGTGACAAAATATTATAAAGCATAAATAAAAATTGTTGTATTTATCCAAATACTGCACCTTTCATGTTTCCAAAGAACGGTATTGTGTTAAAATGATACCGATGATGCCTAGGAAACAGTTGGTTCCATACATTACTTTATTTCACCAATAGTTGGAAGGGGCACTAAAGAAAGTGGCTGACCAGCAACAGTAAGAGCAGCTAATTCTGGGTCCTGTATTTCGTTGAGTATGCTGGTTGATGGAATTGGGCTTGGAGATACTGATGGCAGGCTTGCTCAGGATCTTCCAACTTTAACAAACATTTTTTGCAACATCATTTGTTTCAGGTATTTAGGCTGCTCTCTTATTAATTTCTCTTGGATCCTGTGCATTACATCTTGTTGGCTTATACAACTTTGCTGCTCCAGAAAGTGAATGAAATGGGAGGCCAGATTTACCCCTTTCTCCATGATAACCTTCTCCTCAGGAGCATTATCTTCTTCATCGTCGTCCCTACTATCCACAGACTTAGGGTGTAAAACAGCCTCAATTATCTCTGAAGCTGTAATTTGTTGCACAGCTGGAGCATCATCCTCACAATTTAGTCATATCACATTGGGTATAATTGTCCCAGATTTGCACTAAGTGTGGTAGCAGGTGGGAAAAAGAATATTTTACCTGCTGGCCACAGTGGCAGGTTTTCGCACTGTATTGTCCCGATCCTGCCTCATTCATTATGCATTCCTGGGAAACACCCCAGGTAAACCAGGCGCCATATTTAAAGGCTGCCCCTGCAAAGAGCTAGCCCTCTTCAAGGGATAGGAAGCTGCTGCAAACTGATAGCAGCCAAAGGGAAGAAACACGCTGCCCCCAGATTTAGCGATGCCTCCCTCAAGCGCCTATTGGACACGGTGGAGTCCCGCCACAATGTCCTCTACTCCCGATCTGGGCGCAGTAAGGCTACCAATCATGCATGGGAGATGGTGGCAGTGGTGGTCAGCACCAATGCCCTGCAAAAGAGGACAGCCACGCAGTGTCGAAAGAGGATGAATGATCTTCTCCAGTCCACCAGGGTAACTCTCAGCCCTCACATTCACAAACCCATCACACATCCAGAGGGCCTCACTCACTGCCAGTTCAAGGGACATCACCCTTCACTCTCCCTCACACACTTTCATCTGCCCTACAGATCCTGTCCTCATTCCGTCCATGGCACCACTCACCACCCACACACATGCCAGGCATCTGGCCTGGCAGGAGTCCTGCTTACACTCTCTCCACCTGTCTTCATGAAGGACAAGCTAGCAAACAACAAAAGAGGGAGGTTGCAGTCTGGTGGAGGAACACCTGAAATCAGAGTCCTCACAGACTTAGAAAACAGAGCCATCCAGCTGGCCAGCGACAATTTGGACCATTCCTGTACTGACGGTGAGGTCGGCAGTGCTCAACCAAGTGAGCATCCAGCAGTGCAACATCCATCAGACAACCACGTTGTGAGTCAGCTCCCCTGTTCTGCAGACTCCTACCATGCACTGATTATCTCTCCTTGCTTTCACAGGCACATCTGGGAAACAGCTGAGGGGGTCCACGAGCCAGGTCCTCAGCTCAAGCCCTGAAGGGTCCTCGGAAGAAGATCTGATGACGGCTTAATTGAAGACCAGTCCCAGCTCAGCCACACCCTCCACCAGCGCATCATCCTCCTGGAATTTAACTACTATTAGGGCCTCTGCTGTGTCTCCATGACATGAGCCTGAGCACTGAGGGTATGTGCACTGCCATCAGCCACACAGGAGTCAAGGCACCGGAACCTCATTTAGGAATGCCTATAGCTTGCTTCACCAAAGTCCGGGTCGTGGCATGATCCTCGTTACACCATCTCTCTGCTGCAGTCTGAGGCAACACACAGGCATCATCAGCCACCACCTCTGTGGGCAGCCCTTGTCCCCAAGGAGCCAGTCCTGCAGTCTCTCTGGACCCTGGAAGATATCAGAGATCTGAGCCCTGTTAAGGATGTATGAGACATGGACGCTCCCTGGGAATCATGCGCAAGCATACAAGATGTGGCTGCGGTGTCGCACAGCAGCTGAACATTCAGCGAATGGAAACCCTTGCAGTTGATGTAGTTGACTGCTTGTTGCCATGGAGATCTAAGCGACATGTGAGTGCAGTCGATGGCACCCTGCACCTATGGAAAACCAAGGACCTGCGTAAGTTCCAGTGCTCTTGCTTCCATTAACCATGTAACATTGTCTTCCTCATCTTGGCCTGTGCCTATGTCTCTTTACATTTGCTTGGCATAACACAAGGGATCAGCTGTCTTCACCTTGTCTTTGCTTTCATTAAAGCCTTCACAGCTTTCCCCTGCTTCCTCGTCATTAAATATAGTTATAGGACACAATTTATGCCACGCATTTGGCAGTGTTCTCCTAGTGACACTGTCCCATATATTTGCCAAACACCATTTCCTGTATGACCCATGCACATTTGTTGACCTCATAAAGCACTGCCATAATTTTTATCCCTTTAAATGCATGAAGCTTAACACTTCTACCTATAACCATGAGGTACATTTATGTGTTCAGCATTTGCACATGTGAGCACAGTAAGCTGTTCTTGCAACTGTGCACCACCATCTCCTCTGCACCAGCAAGGGTGTGTCATAGCAAATGCCTTGATAAAAGATTCCTCTTGCCCGCATTGTCTATTTGTTCAAAGCTAAGTTCCTCATCCTTTGTTAGCTTCACAAATTTAGTTGCATAAAATTTGGCAGCCTATCTATCAGCAGAGGTTTGTTCACCAGTTGCTTTTAAATGGTGAATCCCGTGCCTATGTTTAAACTTTTGAAATGAGCCTTGAGGGTAATCATACATGGCATTAATTCCCAAAGCAGTATGAAAGAGCTTGACATTTTCCATAAGTATTGTCCCTGAAATAGGAACCCTCTTTTTCCTTCTCTATTCATCTTTCAAGTTAAAGATGACCATGTTCATCATCTGGAGTGTTTGGTAGGTTCCAATGGATACTTAGGTGACTGCTAAGGCCATTCTGCACCTGGAAGGCTCTGCTGCAAATAGAAGCAAATACTACAGATGCTGGGAATCTGAATTAAAAGCAGGAAGTGCTGGAAATACTCAGCAGGTCTGGCAACATCTGAGGAGAGAGAGAGTTAATGTGTCAAGTCCAATGTGACTCTCCCTCAGGACAAATACTGCAGACGATTGAGTTTTGGATGTGTTGTTGGCTCAAGGTTCCCTCTTCTTGCATTTTATCTCTGCATCTGATATGCACTTGCTGTCCAAGGGGGCCACACAATTTCTATTTGGTTGCCCCAGATGCCGCGATCATGGAAGAGCTTCATCTGTAAATAAAGTTAGATATCAGATGGCGAATCTAAGATTTTAAGGTATTAATCCTAAGATTAGCAGTATAAGACTAGCAACATAAAATGTCAGAATTGACTTCAGCTACTTAAAATGGCTGATAACTTGAATATTGTCAATGTATTTATAAAATAAAGGCAGAGAGTTGGGATATTGGCGGGGGGTGTGGGGGTGGCATTTTCAGGAGGGCAATGTGTAACTCGTGGAGTGCCACAGGGATCAGTGCTGGGACCACAATTATTTACACTATATATTAATGACTTGGATGAGGGAAGTGAATGTACTCTTGGCAAGTTTGCAGATGACACAAAAATAGGTGGGAAAGCAAGTGGTGAGGATGACACAAAGAGTTTACAAAGGGATATAGACAGGTTAAGTGAGTGGGCAAAAATGTGTCAGATGGAATATAATATGGGAAAATATGAGGTTATGCACTTTGGCCGGATGAACAAAGGAGCTGAGTATTGTTTAAGTGGAGAAAGACTGAAGAAAGCTGCAGCACAGAGGGATTTGGGGGTCCTCGTGCATGAATCACAAAAAGCTAGCGTACAAGTTCAGCAGGTAATAGGGAAGGCAAATGGAATGTTGGTCTTTATTAAAAATAAGGAATTCTTGCTAAAACTATACAAGGCACTAGTTAGACCACACCTAGAATACTGTGAACAGTTTTGGTCCCCTTATCTAACGAAAGATATTCTGGCATTGAAGGCAACCCGGAGAAGGTTCATTAGGTTGATCCCGGGTATGGAGGGATTTTCTTATGAGGAGAGATTGAATAGGTTGGGCCTGAATTCATTGGAGTTTAGAAGAATGAGAGGTGACCTTATTGAAACATATAAGATTCTTAGGGGGCTTGACTGGATAGATGCTAAGAGGTTGTTTCCCCCTGTGGGAGAGTCTAGGACCAGAGGGCATAATCTCAGAGTAAGAGATTGCCCATTTAAAACAGAGATGAGGAGGAATTTCATCTCTCAGAAGGTTGTTAATCTGTGGAATTCTTTACCACAGAGGGCTGATGAGGCTGGGTCTTTAAGTACATTGAAGGCTGAGATAGACAGATTTTTAATCAGTAAGGGAATCAAGGGTTGTGGGGAAAAGGCAGGAAAGTGGAGTTGAGGATTATCAGATCAGCCATGATCTAATTGAATGGCAGAGCAGACCTGATGGTAAGAATGGACTACTTCTGCTCCTTTGTCTTATGGCCTTATGCTCGTAAACCTTCAGATAGTGAGAAATTGGGATGCAGCCAAAATAGGCATCTGTGCTTAGAGTTGGTCTGAATGAAAAATCACTTCAGATGAGCAAAAAGTTATAAGAAACATAGTCCAGTACAAGACAGTTAAGCCTTGAAACAAAATTAGTTTTGGAAGGTAGCCAACCAGCCAGTCATTGATCCAGCCCATGATCCATCTCAGCCTCTCCAGAGGTCCATAGCATCACAGATGCCAGTCTTCAGCCAATTCGAATCACTCCATGTGATATCAAGAAATGGCTGAAGGCACTGGGTACCTCAAAGGCTATGGGCACTGGCAATATTCTGGCAATAGTACTGAAGACTTGTGCTCCAGAACTTGCCATGTCCCTAGCCAAGCTGTTCCAGTACAACTACGACACTGACACCCAGGTATGTGGAAAATTGCCCAGGCATGCCCTGTGCACAAAAAGCAGGACAAATCCCACCCAGCCAATTACCACCCCATCAATCTACTCTTGATCATTAGTAAAATAATGGAAGGGGGCATTAACAGTGCTATCAAGTGGCACTTGCTTAGCAATAACCTGCTCACTGACCCAGTTTGGGTTCCACCAGGGCCACTCAGCTCCTGACCTCATTACAGCCTTGGTTCAAACATGGACAAAAGAGTTGAATTCCAAAGGTGAGGTGAGAGTCACTGCCCTTGACATCAAGGCCTCATTTGACCAAATGTGGCATCAAGGACCCCTAGCAAACTGGAGTCAATGGGAATCAGGGGGCAAACACCCTGCTGGTTGTAGTCATACCTAGCAGAAAGGAAAATGGTTGTAGTTGTTGGAGGTCAGTCATCTCAACTCCAGGACATCATTGCAGGAGTTCCTCAGGGTAGTGCCCTCAGCCCAGCCGTCTTCAGCTGCTTTATCAATAACCTTCCTTCAATCATAAGGTCAGAAGTGGGGATGTTCGCTGATGATTGCACAATGTTCAGCACCATTCGCGACTCCTCAGATACTGAAGCAGTCCATGTCCAAATGCAGCAAGACATGGACAATATCCAGGTTTGGGCTGACACATGGCAAGTAACATTCATGCCACACAAGTGTCAGGCAATGACCATCTCCAACAAGAGTGAATCCAACCATTGCCCCTTGATGTTCAATGGCATTACCATCACTGAATCCCCCACTATCAACATCCTAGGGGTTACCAACTGACCCGGATTAGCCATATAAATACAGTGGCTATAAGAACAGGTCAGAGGTCAGTAATCGTGCGATGAGTAACTCACCTCTTGACTCCTCAAAGCCTGTCCACCATCTACAAGGCACAAGTTAGGAGTGTGATGGAATATTCTCTACTTGCTGGATGAGCGCAGCTCCCACAACACTGAAGGAATTCAACACCATCCAGGACAAAGCAGCCCGCTTGATTGGCACTACATCCACAAACATTCACTCTTCCAACACCAACGCACAGTAGCAATGGTGTGCACCATTTACAAGATGCACTGCAGGAATTGACCAAGGCTCCTTCAACAGCACCTTCCAAACCCACAGCTATTACCATCTAGAAGAACAAGGGCAGCAGGTAGATGGGAACACCACCACCTGAAAGTTCCCCCCAAGTCACTCACCATCCTGACTTGGAAATATATCTCCGCTCCTTCACTGTCGCTGGGTCAAAATCCTGGAACTCCCTTTCTAACAGCACTGTGGATGTACCTACACCACACGGACTGCAGCGGTTCAAGAAGGCAGCTCACCACCAGCTTCTCAAGGGCAACTAGGGATGGGCAATAAATGCTGGCCCAGCCAGCGAAGCCCACATCCTGAGAATGAATTTAGGAAAAATCGTCAAAACGCCCCATTATACAGATTAGCCTTCCACACATTTAGCCTTCCTAATTCTTAAATTGATAACATTTATTAATAAGATGAACAATGGGGGCTTGTTTCATTTCCGCAGACATTATCCTTAGAAATGCACACCATTAGCATAAAGTCAGTCAGCCATCTTTGGAACATAAAGGGTCAAAGTTCTCTTTTGAGAATTCCCCTGGGTTGAGACAGGGATTCATCAAACTTCAATATAACCATATTGAATTCATGAGAATTCATGAATTCATCTTTCTTAATTGTTGCTGTTTATTTGAGTTATCCAACAAGATTTGCTGATAAGGTGGATTTATAAATTTCATTTATTTAAGACTTCATTATTGACGTTATGTTTAATTTTAGTTATCATTTATAATTTCATGTGTAAGCTATAACCTATAATGGGCTTCAATAAAATGTGTATGTTTTTGAAGCATATAGAATGTGTAGTCTGTAATATTTATTATCTTGGGAATCTACAGAATTACACTACTCTAGAAGTCTTAGTAAGATTTCTGAAAGCTGGTATTGGTAAACTTTCAAAGAAGTGGGCCTACTAAGACATGCCTCAATGTATGTCCCATCCCAAGGTAATTTTGTGGGCTTTGAGACTCCTGGAGGAAAGGACTTGTATTTGAGGACCCAGTCTAAGGCTATGTTCCTTTAATGCTTAGAATCTCTTTAGCTGAGACTTTAAGCTAGCAATAAGTTCAAAGGAATTGCCCACCTTGCCGGGGGCTAAAGATAGTAGAATCATTAAAATTTCCAGGACTCAGGATCAATATCAAATCTCCTAAGTGAAGCCTTCAAAGTGTCATTGTAATGCTTCATTTGACCGTCACAAGAGTGCATCCTAGATTCAAGCTCTCCATAGAAGATTCCCTTTGGTAAGCAAGTGTCAGGAACTCTGGCTACATGACCAGCTCAACTCAGTTGTGACTGTCTCAATATGGTGTGGATGCTTGGCACACTAGCTCAGGTGGGCACCTCAGTGTCTTGTATTTTGTCCTGCCACCTGGTCTACAGAAGCTTCTGAAGGTAGCTCAAGTGAAAGTGGTTGAGTTTCTTGGCATGACGCTGGTACACAGTCCAAGTCTTGCAATGCATAGAGCAGAGTGGGCAGGACTATTGCCCAATAGACTTGCAGTTTGGTAGGCAGACATACTCCTCTTCATTCCCAGACTGATGTTCAAAGTCTGCCAAAAGCAATACTTCCTTTAGCAATTCTTACACATGTTTTGTCATCAATAAAGAGAGTGTTCTGCTGAGATGAGTGAGCTTAGCTGCTGCTGACAGGTTCTGGTCTTGGACTGAAACCTTGAGCTCGAGATAGGGCTTTCCTGGAGCAGGCTAGTACACTACACCAGTTTTATTCATGATGATCCTAAGGCTGAAGTTGTCACATGCATCGGAGAACAAGTCCATGCTACATTGTATGTCTAGCTCTGGAGCAGCAGCTAGTACGCAGTCATCAGCAAACAGGAAATCGCCAAGCATGTCCTTGGAAACCTTGGTCTTTGCTTGGAGTCAACTCAGATCGAGCAGCTTCCTGTCCATGCGATATTTGATTTCAATACCAGGATCACCATCATGGAAGGCATCAGAGACCATGACATAGAAAAACATGCTGAAGAGCGTTGGCACCAGCACCCAGCCCTGCTTTATTCTCTTAGTGATGAGAAATGGGTCAAAAGACTCAATGTCATCCAGGACATGTCCAAGTATGACCATCATGGAACCGTCGAACTTTTTTGATATATTTCTCAGGGCAGCCAGATTTCTTCATTGCCTTCCAAAGGTCCTTAGCGGCCTTGTTCAGGTCAACAAACGTGGTACCGAGGTCCATGTGCTATTCTTGGCATTTCTCTTGGAGTTGTCTAACTGCAACCAAAAATTTTAGAGGTTCCTCAGCTTTTTTTGAAACCACACATTCTCTAGCAGCAGATCCAGGTCGGGATGTTGCATTAAGTGGTTCGGAAGGATTCTGGTGAAGATTTTGCTGGCGATGGAGAGGACTGAGAGTCCTCTATGATTGTTGCAAGATTGGTGAGTCCCTTTCCCTTTGTACAGGCGGACAATGGATGCATCTTTGTATCCTTGCAGGATAGTACATTGTTCCTGTGTAAACTGAATAAGTTCAATGAGCTTCTTGATGAGTCATTGGTCTCCTGTCTGTAGTCCTGAACTGGGATAGTATTAGCTCCTGGAGCTTTGCCACTAGACAGGAGTTTGATTGCATTCATTGTTTCTAACTGTGTGAGAGGGTCATCAAGCTAGAAGTTGATGGTAACCTGTGGCAGCCTGTAACTGCTTCTTGGTGGATGAAGGCTGATTGAGAATGTGATTAAAGCATTCTTCCCAACTTTCTAGGATTTGGACATTTTCTGTGAGCAGTGTTGACCTGTTGGTACTGAGGATTGGTGATGAGCCAGTAAACTGGGCCCCTTAGATAGATTTCAGAGGATTGTAGAATCTTCTCCAGTTTTTGTAGTCTGTAAATGACTGAAGTTCACCTGCTTTCTCAGTCAGCCAATTATCTTGCACCTCTCTGTGCTTTCACTGGACAGTCCTGCAGATATTTCGATAGTCATCATGCATCGATAGTGATGACTTGTCATTGAAGCAAACTCTGTAGCGATGATGTTTCTCCTCCAGTAGTTTCTGTATTACCTCAATGTTTTCATCAAACCAATGTTGATGCTTATGAGGGGCAGGGTAAAGGGCTTCTAGAGCAATGGAGTAGGCTATATCCCTCAAGGTCACCCAATCACCCTCAATGCAGTAAATGTCCATTTTCACTGTACACAGGCGACTGTCAAGTTCCTCTGAGAGCGATTCCTTCATGACTGCCTGTTTTACCTTTGAGACATTGAGACACTTCTGGACTTTCATGCCTTGGAGGCATCAAGGGGATAGATCTCGATGTGTAGCTTTGGAATGACAAGACAGTGGTCAGTCCAGCAGTCAGCACCACAGATGGCTTTCATTAGACACATACCTTGCCTGCCTCACTGTCTGGTGATGGCACAGTTAATTAGATGTCAATGCTTAGAACAGGGCTGCATCCAAGGCATTTTGTTCAGATTAGATGGGCGGAAATTGTGTAGGTGATTAAGAGCTCATGCTCATCACACATCTTCAGCAAGAGGAGACCATTGCTGTTCCAACTGCCAACCTCATTTTTCAGATGACGGCTTCTCATGATTGCTAATGTGCACCAATTTGTGTGTTGACATCACCAAGAATGATGAGCTTCTCTGATTTTAGCAAAGTAACAATCAAAGAGTGGAGGCTATCATAGAGTTTATTCTTGACTTCATCATGATTGGTCATGTAGCAGCATACACACTGATGAGAGTTGCTTGCCTGTTGTCATGCAGGGGGCATTTAAGCGCTATCAGATGATCATTAACCTCCTTGGGAAGGCAAGTCAATTTACTGATGAGATGGTTCATGACAACAAAACTAGCAATAAGTTCAAGGGAATTGGCTTACCTTACCAAGGGCTAAAGATAGTAGAATCATTAAAACTTCCAGGACTCATGAAGCTCATCAGGTAGGCTTTGCTGTCTCCCTCACGTAGATGAATCTTGCTGAAAACAGAGGGCTAGACATTGTACCTAGACAGCTCTCTACCAACAAGAGCAGCTCATCTCTCAGATCTGTCAGCTGTGGTATTGTCCATGAGAGTACGCACAGTCAATGTTCCAATGTTGATTGGTGTCAGCTTTTTTTGAGATTGACTTATGACTGTTTTGTTAGGATCCCTGCCAGCTGCAGCCTTCTGCAATGGACAGGTGTGGCATTGCATTAAGATGAGGGTGAGGGTCAGTGGTGGATGGTCAGATGGGGATTTGAGAAGGTGCCTAGATAGACAGATGGATGCGCCTGCAAGTTAAGTTGGTATGAGGAGTGATGTGCTGTACTAGGCTTGGGAAAGCAGTGTAAGGGGGTTTGGGGACATTTGCAGGCCAAGGAAAGCATCAGTGAAGCGTGATGCTGCCTTGCAATGTTATGAGTCCATTGCTGCAGTTCCTTGTTCTGTGAAATACATGGACTATCCTTGAACTTTCATCCTCAAAGGGACCCTTTAAATATTTCAGCTGATGTCGACATATGCAGGTCATCATGATGTACACTCGCCTTTAGTAATCAGGAAACCTAGAAGTCAGATACAAATTCAGTGGCTGTATTAAAAAGCCACTGACAAACATACAGTTTAAAAGCTCCTGGTTCTCCCTTGCTGCTGGGCTCCCCCAATGGCAGTGGGTCCAAAAATTAAAATGGAGTCCAATAGTACATGCAATAAGTAGCATTTATTTTTCCTTTAATTTTGTGCTGTCATGGTGGGAATACGTTACAGTAAGCGCTACCTGCATTCAGGAGTAAATATAGTCAGACCTCCCCTCAGCATCCTCAGGAAAACCATAACAAGACAGATATTCTACATAAGCCATTGCTTTGCCTCCTGAGACTGCCTTGTGAGGATGTGGTGGATCTGAGGTAAAACAAATTGGCCTATATCTTGTTAGCTTTGGCCAGAAAATCAGTTACCCTGGCATGGCTTAGAGAGAAGCCTTCTCCATTTAAAGTGGGGCTTGAATTAACTTGCAATGCAATGGCTATGAAAAATTATCATCCATCGTTCCAGTTCAAAAAAATGAAGCTACTTGATAACTCTTGTGATCCAGTCATAAATATTTTGGCAGTACTGAAACAATACATGTCTTTTAAGAGGCATAAACCTGAAAAATTTATGGTGTGACATTATTATACAAATACTTAACATGATATTTTCATCATTTTTATTTTAACAGAGACACTAGCCAATTTATCTTAAATGGGCTAATACCTCTATTAACATAGTGGATGGAAGAATTTTATACAAGTGTGGTAAGTATACTAAATACATAACAACATAGTTTCAAGTTGCCTGTTATCGTTGTAATAAGGTTTGTCATTATTTATTTCAATGCAGCTTTTGAGAATTGTGTGCTATTTATTCACCCCAGGTTTTGGGCACAGGGGCCACGATTTGCAGTATGCCCACCCCTGCTAAAGATAAGGAGGATAAGATGCAAAATTTGTCTATCCAACTCAATTCCCTTTTGGTAGCAGGGCCACGAGCGGCCCTCGCAAAGCCATGGACTCCATTGCTCTGCAGGCGTCTTCTGCACACTCCAGGGGATTGAATACATTGTAAAGAAACCACATGCTCCAAGCCATCTTCCCTTTTTAAAGATGCAGTCATTATAAAAGGGAGGTTGTAGCAATGCACTGCAAGAAGCTGGATAATCATTTACTAACCATTCAGGGACAAGGTATAGCACATGAAGGAAAGGTAAGGCTCCCCATATTAGTAAGGTAGTGCTGGTCTCAGTATGTAGAGACATCAAAGTCAGGAAGGAGACCATGGCCGAACCTTCCATGGATTAGCAATCAGCGGCAGACTGCCACTCCACTCCTTTTTACTTACCCTAGACAGGAGCTGCATATTTCTCACCCTGATGTCCTACTTGGGCCTGCTGAGAAATGTGCAGCAAAGCAGCTCCAGGCATCCCTTCTATGCAGTGCAGCAGCATATGGGGGAGTGAAGCCACACTCCCTTTTTACAGCACTAGCAGTCATAAAGAGGTAAGTTTAAAGGTTTCAGGCACTTGTTCTCCCTACCTTTCCTCCTCCTCCACCTCTTCCAGCTGTGATGCCAGTCATGCCTTAGTTTGATAGCACTCTTCCCTCTGAATCGGAAGATTGTAGATTCAAAACGCACTCCAAGACTTGAGCAAAAAAATCAAGGCTGACACTCCAGTGCAACACTAAGAGAGTGCTGCACTGACAGAGGGGCTGTCTTTCAATGAGATGTAAAACTTGAGGCCCCATCTGCTCTCCAAGGTGGACGTAAAAGATCCCATGGCCCTACCCTGAAGAGCAGGGGGATTATACCTGGAGTCCTGGCTGATATTTATCCCACTGTCAACATCAGAAAAGCAGATCATCTGGTCATTATCACATTGCTGTTTTTGGGAGCTTGCTGTGTGGCTGCATTTCCTACAACTGCACTTCAAAGTACTTCATTGACTGTAAGTACTTTGAGACATCCTGTGGTTGTGTAAGGTGCTATATAAATGCAAGACTTTATTTTTTTTCCATCAGCTTCTCAATGTATACCTTGTGGCAAAGACTGTGCCCTCATGATGGCAAGGTTGAGTAGCCTGCAACAGGCCAGTGTGAATGCAGCAGGATTCCTCCAGAGCAGTGCAGGCAATGGGAGCATTGCTTAAGCACCCCAATTGCTTAACGAATGTTCAATGACATTTTATGTGGCAGTATCGCTCTCGTTAGATGTTTGGCTGTCTTCATGTGCTTGGGTTACACACCGGAGTCATGAGTTAGATGGTCAGTAGATAGCCCTTGTCACCCAATAGCCAGTGTTTTGCTTTGTTGTGGTGGCTCAAATGCTGATGGTACAACAAACTAGAGTAAAGTGAATGCACCATGACTGCTGTCAGGATACCAGATTTCTCTGCACGGTCTGCTAAGCATGATCATGCACAACTGAACATTCTGGGAGTGGAACACTTTGCAGTTGCGGTCCAACTCTACATTTACGTGCAGCATCTGCAAAACCACATGTGTACAGTCAATGGCACTCAGCATCATGAAGAAGCCACTACTCTGGTGAAGCCATATGCTCACTCTGCCTGCTTCTCTCTGCTCAGGCAGAATGTAATGTAATCTTCTCTCCTGGCATATAGAGCGTCAGTCACTTCCCTCATACAGCAAACTGTGAGATGTCGGCTGCTCCAGCCTGAAAGGATCCCAATTCAAAGATGTTCAGGGCGACAACCACCTTTAAAGCCACTGATAATGCTCTGAGACTTCAGGTCTGCCTGAAAAAGGTGGCAGATTTCACTGAAAACCTTCTTCCTAAAATGGAGACATTGCACACATAGCTCTGTGAGGTTGAGGTGAGAGAATGTTCCCTGAAGACCCTGGGAGCATTAGACCTCTTGCTAAGGGCCCTTCCCCCCGCCTTCTTCTCTCACTGTGAGCAGCTTGTCATCCTCTAATGTTATCTCTGTTCCATCTCTCTGACATGATGCAGCCCAGGAGTGATGGTAACCACTGCACTTATGACTGTGAGCAAATGGTCTGAGCAGATCCTTTAGAGTCAGAACCAAGGTCTACAACAAGTGCAAAGCCCATTCTCGATACACTCAACTAATAGTAAATAGCAGTAGAAAGCTCACAGCAATTCTACAAACTCAGCAACAGCCAGTAGGAATCAATCAGCAACCACCCTGTTGAAAGTTCCTTTGAGTAAAGCTGGTCAACATCCCCTGGACATGAGACCTTTAAACGTGTGTTTTTGTACAGCTGCACTTGCATGGTACCATAAAGGACTTGACTTGTGCTCAGCCTTCCAGGTTGCTGTGTGTCCACACGGTCATGCAGCTTAAAGAGAACATTGCTGGTGGGGCGTCCTTTCTGCTGCTGGACATATATTCAGCTCTGTGAGGTTAAGGGTGGGCATTAATTGGAGTGTTGAGGTCTAAAATGGCATCACTATCTACCTCCTCTGCACACTTCCAACATATGTTCCTAATGCCCACACTAATGCCCTTGCCAAAATGACACCTAGAATTGTGCGCACATGACACTGAGGCCAAAACGGCATCTGCTGCACCAAAAATGTGGCATTATGGAGCTGAATTTTGCTTTTGAAGAGAAGTAGTTATAATGAGACCATTGTGTACAGACAGTTTTGAATTCCTTTAAAGGATGACACTCCCAATTAGAAGTTCAGAAATTAATTTGGCCCTTGAAAGTATAGATATGTCATATTTCAACATGCGTGAACTCCAAATGATGTACGGAAAGAAGTTGAAAGGGCTTGATATAGGATTGTGAAGGAAGAAAGTGCACTCCTCTGAATCAGAAACAGAGGGACAGGTGTTTCTCTTTAACACTTGACAATAAAACATAGTTTGAGCATAGCAGAAGAAAGAAAATTGGACAGGGAGTATTACACACTCATAGCAGAGTCTAGTCTATCTGGTTTTTCATTCATTCAGATTAATAGTCATGCGATTCCCTGTAAAACAGGTGCTGCACGATTCAATTTCTAGACGCATTCAGTCTTGCCAACCCTGAATTGAAGTTCTTGTTAATGAGGGACTTGATTCTGTTAAGCAGTCAGAGCTAGCCCTGGAATCAAAGATGGTGGGAGATTTGTGGATTCAGATGTTGTCAGCAATGTCATGTAGATGAAAATTAAATAAATGGGTTCAGGAGGGAGCTTTTTGATAAACCCAAGATTACTATACAGGGCTAGGAGAATTAAACGATTGCAGGAAAAGTAGGAGGTGCTCACAGGGGAAAGAAAAAGAAATGATTAGTTAACTTAAAGCCACAAGAAGTGAAGGAGGATGAGAATGGATATTGTGGCAAGGTAGAAAAAGATTGAATGGTTTTGAAGGGGAGTAATGGGAGAAGTGGGCATGAAGTTGGGCGGTAATTCACAGACTTTAGGGAGGAAAGAAAGGTTGGAAATGAAACGATAATGAGTTGACAGAAAGACAGATGATGATTGCCAAGAAGAAGGTTGATATAAGAAGTCTTAAGACAGAACCTGAGGAGACAAAGCTATTGATGATATCAATGAGTGTTCAGCCAAGAGCAGTAATTATGTGATCAAAATTTGTGTTGGTGGAAACTGAAGGGTGCAGGAGGTAGACAAGGACCAATGAGGAGATGAGTGAGAAGCTGCAGAATGATATGGGGTTAGGGCAAGTAGATTGAAAAGACAGAAAGGAATCCAGAAAAGTGTGGGGGAAGGTTTGGGAAATGTTGCACTGAAGTGTCAGTCTAGACAATGGTTCTGGGGATGAAGATTTTTACATTGGGGTAGGCTGGAGATTGGCAGAGCCAGGAATGTCTGACAAATATTAGAAAAGTGCCCTGGCGTAAATTGCGTTCAGCTTCAGGACTTGGTGGAAAAACAGCTGGACTCACACTGGCAGCTACAAAGAAGTGGCAGGGTTCGAATGTGATGAAGTCACCCATCTTAAATTCCACAGCCTTCAGCTTTCCATCCATCTTGTATTGTGTGCCACTATTTAAAAGATAAAGTTTGCCCAGAGCTGCTCATTAAGGCAGGAGTACTTGGCTGAAGGGGCACCATGATTGTGATGACTTTAGGTCATATCTTGGGACTCACAGCAGATGTTGCAAAGGTAATTTCACTCATACTTAGGAAAGCTTCCATTACGTTTTGAAGCATCCTTAGAAAGCAATCCATTTTAACACAACTGCTGATTTAGGCAACGAGAGCTGCATAACAGTATTCCCACTTTAGATAATCTATATACTGGAGGAAGCAGAGCAGCAGTAGATTAATCAGATAACAAGAGAGGAGAACCAGACCATTCCAGAAATACCCATTCAGCAGAATCTATGGTTCAAGGAGTTTTGTTAGGGGGCTGCACTTCAGTTAGGATGCTTTGGAGGAGCTCTGTTCATTGCTGCATCTCGATCTGTAAACAAATCCACAGCACAGCATGCTCATATGGCAGCGAAAGAGACCAGTGCCCTCAACTTTTACACCATGAACTCACTCCTGGGAGACACAAGGGTAAGCAGATTCACCAGGATTGTTGGGATTATACTCAAACAGCATTATGTGCCGTTAATGTTTCTCAATTACCTCTATTCCATAAATGAGCAGCTCTTTTGAAATGACATGCAAACATTCTCATGTGTGAATTTACAACACGTTGGCAGCTGTCATCATGCTTTTACGTTTTTCCTGTCCAGTGTCTCAATTCAACAGCAATGGGTAAGGGCAGGAAGGCAGCTGGGCGCCAAAGAACATCTGCAACTTCCTTGGCATATGGGACCTCTTTGAAGGAAGTGCCAGTCCAATGAAGCACACATAAAGACAAGATTGCACAATAAGAAGTTTTAGTATCTGGATAGCAACAACTTGTATTTATCTAGATTTCTTAATGTAATAAAACGGATGCTCCATAGGAGCATTATAAAACAAAATTTGACACCAAACAATATAAGGAGATATTAGACCAAATGACCCAAAACTTTGTCAATGAGGCAGGTTTAATGAGTGTATCGAAGGAAGAAAGGCGGGTCAAGAGGCAGAGAAGTTTAGTGAGGGAATTCCAGAACTTAGGGCCCAGGCGCCTGAAGGCATGACCAGCAGGAGTGGGGTGATTAAATTTGGGGATGACGAAGAGGCCAGGGGCAAGGATTATAGGATCACAGACATCTCAGATGGTTTGGGGGCTGAAGGAGGTGGGAAGAGATGAGGTCGTGGACAGATTTGAAAACAAGGACAATTTTTTTAAATCAAGGTGTTGCTTAACTGGGATCCAAAGGAGGTCAGCAAACGTAGGTCGAATATGACTTACTGTGCATTAGGACATGAGCAGCAAAAATTTGAATGACCTTAAGTTTATGGAGGATAGAACATGGAAAACGTGAATGAGGGCTTCAGCAGGAGATGAGCTGAGGGAGGGATAGAATCAGGCTATATTACAGATATTAAGCTATATTGGTGATGGTGTGTTTTTGTGGTCAAAAGCTTGTTGCAGGGTCAAATATGGCCAAGGCTACAAGCAGTCAGGTTCGGCTACAGACAGTTGCCAGGAGAAGGATGAATTGGTTGGATAAAGAGCAGAGATTATGGCAGGGATCAAAGATGGGAAATATTTAGTTGGAGGAAATTTCTGTTCTCAAGCAGATCAAGAAGTCTCGCATAACCCTCTCTTCTAAATTGCGGTGTCATGTTGTGTGCTTCACTACTTTGCAATCAGGGAAAGACAAATGGTAAATGCTCAAGAATAACACTGTTAATAAAGAACTGAAAACAGATGTGTTGGTGCCAGCTACTGTGCTGTCAAGATGGATTCATTCAGCACACCTTTGCTAAGGGATAGAGTGTTATTAATTGGAAGATGCGACCCATAAAAAATCTGTCATCTCTCAGCAAGCTGCCTATGGCTTTCACGGTGCCAGCCTCTCTCCTGGTGACAGGTCATGTGACCTTTCTAGCCAGCTTCTTTGGTGCCTGTTCATTTATGTATATTGGACAGGCTCCCCTAGCACCTAGAGTGGGGAAGTAGTTTGCTGAAAAGTCCCCTCAGCACTCAGTAGTCCTGTGACAAGACCCAGATCCCTTGGTTCCATGGGAGTCACAGTACCATAGCGCAGCTAAGCACCATTGACATGCCTAGAACTAAGGTATTACTTAGGCACAGCCCTCGGATAGGTGTAAGAACAACACAGGCAGGTACAATGGGTAGGCTCAGTTGTAAGAGAAAGTATTTTCTGTAAGTATCACTGTACACAATAAAATCACGGCACTATGAAGGCCAATTTTGGTGCTTCCTGAATTGGGCTGCCCACAGATCAGTGAAAGGACAGATCTGATAATATCCATTAGGTCCTACAGATGTTGACATCAACTTGAAGATTTCAAGGTTACTTTACATTGTTTTCTTCAAACGGTCCTCCAAGATCTGAGATAGAGTATTCACTATCAAGGGATTGACTGGGGTCAGCAGAGACTTGATACAGAAGCCAAAAGAGAAAATGTTGGAAATGTTCAGCAGGTCTGGTAGCTGTGGACAGAGAAACAGAGTTAGTGGACGGAATTTTACAGCCCTGGCCTGGCTTGGCTGGAGTGGGGCCGAAAAATGTGACGAGCTACTCAAAACTCCATTGACTTCGGCGGGAACAGAAGATCCCGCTGGCTGGAGGGGCAGTAAAATTCTGCCCAATGTTTCAGGTCATGACCTTTCACCAGAACTGGGAGAAATTAGAAAGGTAGTTGGTGAACTGAAAAAAAAATCAAAAGGGAAGATGTGTGATAGGGCAGAAGACGGGACACATTAAAAGACAGAAGAATTGGAGATGCACGGCCAATTGGAACAAAAATGAGACAGGTGAAGAAAGAAAAGATGTGTCCAGAGGAGATGAGAATGGCAAAATAATGATCAGCTGCTGTCTGAAAGCAAAAAAGGGAAAATAATAAGCGTAAGGCTGACCCATGTAAAGGAAAGGAAGCAAAATGGGGGAGCAGAGATTATGGCCTGAAGTCACTGAACACAATGTTGAGTCCAGAAGGCTGCAAAAGATGAAGCGCTGTTCCTGGAGCTTTGGGCTTCATTGGAACATCAGAGAAGTCAACATGAGAGCCAGGTGGAGGATTAAAATGGCAACCCAGTGGAAGCTGGCAGGATGGGGTTTTTACTGTTTGTGAATGTTTTACACCAAGTAGAATTCGACCCCTTTTCAGCATTGATCTTGAGCCAGTGTTAAGATACATTCGATTAACGTGATGTAATAAAATGTATATGCTACCATTAAATTCAGAATCGTTGACAGTGGCACACTTACAAATGTCACTGTTAACAATAGGACAAATCAAAAATAGGCTTGTTGAAGTTCTTATTGATCAGAATTTTGCATCCAAGATCTGTTCGACTTTCAAGAGTATTTACATAATACGATCACCAACAGTCTTAGCTTCATCACGTTCTTCTTCAAGTCAACTGATGTTTTTGAAATGAGCTGTTTCATGCAAAATGGAAGTCGCTTCCTTGTATTTTTTTGCGGAGAGCGGTAGGAGAGGTAGCTTGTCTTTCCCTGTGGATCATAGTCATTTTAAAAGCATGTCCAGATGTGCATAAAGAATGAAATGCTGACTCGGGTACGACTGAAAAAAAACAGCCGATATTCCCATTGTCTCCAGGATTCGAGCACATTACACCGTCTATTTAAGAAATAACCGTAATTAAAACAATGTGATCTTGCTGTCGGTTAAAGTTGAAATCAGTGAAAGCGAATATGCCTCCACGACCCAATTTCACATCTGGCTAACATCTCTGCATTTCTTTTCAGAAGTGATAAGAAACCTGCTCTGCAAGAAGAGGTGTTGGGGCCGTCTGCTGCTTCTTTATTTGTCTGGACATGACTTTTCTTGTCCTGTTTCTCCTTTTTTTAAGTGAAATAAGAGCACAGATTTTTTTGTTCCCTTTAGGCGCTAGTCTGTGTTAAGAATTGGCTGATAATACCGGGCATCTCCAAATCAAAGCCACCCTGCTTTCCTCCAACTGAGAAAGTTTCTAAAGCCAATTATAGATTTTGTAGCACTTTTATCTCTTTCTTGTCGCAATTCGAATTAGAAACGTCGTTCCGGAGATGTACAAAATGGTATCGATACATAATGTGCTATTGTAAAATTACTAAGTTATTCGGTTACGCAGCATTTTTGTTTGACGTGTGAGTGCTTTGCCTGACTTACGTACAATTCAATAGACACAAAAGGAATTTGAATATGTGGCATCTTTCGCAGCCTTTAGCTCCAGATAAGAGGGCAGTGTCTGGTCATCTGGGGAGAACCTCAGCCACGATTACAGCTAACACTGCAGTTTAAATTTAGCCCCCATGCCAAACAGTTCGCAGTGTCATTAGTGGCTTTCTGCAGAATATATGTGACATTATGAAATGAATTTACATAGCTAAAGAAATCAGCACGAAGTAAGCAGTGGACAGGGTACATGTTTATATAATTTTGGACATTCGCTATCTTCAGAAAATATATGAAAACCTGTTGTAATACAGCACCACCCCCGCCCACCCTTCCCCCTCACCAGTACAATTGCCTTCATATGATGAAACTTGAATTTGGAACTGTAATGACAATTCCATCATTTTTTTAAAGAAACTGACACAATTAAATGCATTTCCGCTAAGCCACGAGTACAGTTTAGATGAAGCCTGGTGGGTTCTGATGCGAACGAAAATCTTTTGGTTTACGAATGATAAGACTTGCAATATCACTATAGCGAGGCCAGCTCTGAATGGCGTTAAGTTTCGAATGAAAAGGATGAACCAACAAGTTTAACATTGTGTTAAAAGTTTTGTCAGCTTTTCAGAAGACATTTGTAGTGAAGCTTACTGAATGAATCGTTTCGTTTACAGAGGCAGTGTTACTTAATCGTTTGACGTTAATAACATTTCGTACGGGGGCGGGGGAACGAAATGTTTCTCATTCCTATTGTAGCTGATGGGGGCACTTAATGTTCATTTTGTGTCTGTTCATTACTGTCGTGTGTAATCTTACCATTGGATTGCTGCAAATCATGATAAAATGACATGGATGTAAATTAAATGCAGATTCAAACAAAAATATTCGTGTGTGTATTTTTATAACAGATGGTACCATGCATGTTTAATTCTGTCACATTTGGTTTATTGTAAAGGGATACACTTATTTTGATGTCCCATATCCTTCAGAATGGCTCTCAAGTTATATCCTTTGTGATAGTGAGCGAAGGAGTGCATCTGTCTCTACGGTGCATCTAAATAAATCTTTAGGTTGGTGGCTGCTTTGCAATGGGTTGATCTGTAATTTTCAGCTCCTGCCGTTAAACAGTTTGTATGCAATCGTTATTGATAAGCAGCTAATGAAAACGTTTAGGAAATAAAACAGGCAGAGTGCTGTTAAAGCTGCGTGGGTTGAGACAGCGGAGCAGCGTGAACTCTTGGGGAAAGGGCGTGGAGCTCAAATTGTCATCCTCTGATTTCGCTGTACTTTCCTCCCATTGAAATCAGTGTCGAAGCTCCGACTAAATCCACTGGAATTTAATGATTGCCAAGCAGTTACCACAAATACTCGTTCTTTCCGATGCAAGTTACTGAGACGATCGTTAGGCTTTGCTGCTGAAAAGATCTAATTTGTGCCCAAAGGAAACTATTGAAATGCTCTGTTCCTCGAGTTCGCAGACAAACTTGCACTTTTTCTCCCTCTAATCCTGCTTTGTTAGTGTTAGCACTTTGCTGACACGATAGCCATCAAAGTGGGGCACATATTAAATACCCCAGCCAGTTCGCGAAGACTGACCCGACAAAGCAGAGGGCTGGATTTAATTAAGTGTTTCTGGATTCGTCATTGCGATGATGCTGTGCCAGTATTCCTCTGGCGCAGGCTGGGCGCATTGGAACATGCTCCTCCAATGGACCTGTTGGGGTTGAAAGCATTGGGCCGTAGGGTTTCTATTGGTTAAGGGGATGTCCTGACACGCAGACAGGGATCCTCCTGTACTATAAGAAGGGTACATCACGCTGAAGATACGGCAGGAGGGTTCTGTAAAGTCTGGAGCTATCATCACCTCTGTTTTATGCTTGCTGGGTAAAAAGGCTGGGCTATTTTTCACAAGGAGTCTGCATGTCTAACATTTAGACATGCTCAGCTTTGTGGATACACGGATTTTGTTGCTGCTTGCAGTAACGACGTTCGTTGCAAGAGGCCAATATGAAGATGAATGTAAGTGCCCCTTTTAAATCTGACAATGTGATGTATATGTTTGTTTGGACGCTGCAGCCCAGTAAGATAAGGCATGCCAGATTCTTTCAGAAACCCTAAGTTCAAACGTATGGAAAAGTATAGCAGCGAAACAAGAAAATAAAGTATAAATCATATTTTGTGACCCGTTATAAATCCAGTAATTTCTTTAAACAAGTAAGGCAATACAATAGCAATCGCACCTTGCTTATTTGGTAAAATATATACATATCTATTTGCTTAAAATTACTGTGTATTTAACTACTTAAAAGGGTGTGATCGCACAAGCGTTGAACTTTTAGCGAAAACTAGTGCGGGTGAATTTAATACGTTCCATCTGTAAATTGGGCGCCAGTTTAAACTATCCTGTTTCATTAAGCACAGATGATACAATAATCCGTGGTCAACCTTCAGATACAAAAATAACAATAAATAGGAAAGTATCTAGTCTGGGAGGGGGATCTTGTGTAAATTGATTTAAGTTATGTTTTCCATCACAATGCTGGGCAGGGCGGAGAGGGGGTGGCGAGTACTTTGCGATGTCGCCACCTTGCGGTAGCGCTTCCACTTTAACTCGGCGCTTTACCTTATTGTTCTGTCGAGGCAGACTTTAGTAAAGACCAATTTACTATATTCTATAAATAGTTTTTAAGGATATCTGTTCCGATTTCTGATATCCTTGCTTTCACTGGAGAGTCGACAAGGGGTTCTAAGTGCTAATTTCACAAATAAGTGAATGTTTCGCACGCCTGGGTTTTTTTAATACCCACCTAATGTGCTCTTTGGAGAAAATGCAGTGCAACTTAGAAGGTGCCCACATGAAGGGCAGTTTCTGAAACCTTAAGTTTACTTATGTTAAACCCAAAGAAGGCGTGGTCTTTTTGAGCAGGGGAGTTGGGGAAAATGTGGGAGAGATCAGCAGGATGGATCATTGGCAGGAATGAGGATACATCTGCAGAATCTCGGTACAGCCCCAAAAGAATTCCCACAAGTAACAAACTGGGAACATATGTGGTGACGTTAATAACAAATGCGTTTCGGATCATTTAACGTATTTGACGGATTGTATACATCGCCTACAAAGTGATTTAGTTATACATATATATGTCTGCAATGTACACGTACATAGACCACACCTCTCTATACCTTCACGCATACAAGCATATGTAGATCTGAAACCAACACAAGAACTGTGGAGCCCCCTACTGCTAATTCGAAGTAGGTGCCGATTTGACCATGGCGAAACCTGGGTTTGGAGAGATTAGTCTTCATTTCCGCAAAAGGAAAGTAGCTAGTACAGCTAGGACACAGATACAACATTACAATTTAAATTGATTTTTGACATTTTTCACGCAATCATTCTTTCCATTTTATTTTGTTTAAGGAGTTTCTTACACGGCAGTTATAATTTTTGGGCCTTTTTTGAGGTGCTGCAAGGCGGCTGGATTGTTTTGCACATCACAAAGTGATATTATTAAATCACATTATTATCACTTATTAAAGTGATATTAATTTGCATCTACTGGAAGTTCAAAACTTAGCTGTGCCTAACTTGTACTCATGTAAGGGCATATTGTTAATTAAGTAATTTCTATCTATTTGTAACGCGCCCAGTATTATAAATATCACGGGTTGACGTTTCGAGTCCTCATGACCCTTCGACAGAACTGTTCTGTCGAAGTTCTGTCGAAGGGTCATGAGGACTCGAAACGTCAACTCTTCTTCTCTGCCGATGCTGCCAGACCTGCTGAGTTTTTCCAGGTAATTCTGTTTTTGTTTTTGTTTTGGATTTCCAGCATCCGCAGTTTTTTTGTTTTTATAAATATCACGCATCATCATAAACATGGGAAAAATACTTTTAAATATCACCCGTCTGCCGTGATACAAGTGTATAATCTTATACTCAAATAGCATTGCCACCAACAAGCTAGCAAACGTTGACTTTAAAATGCCAAGTAAGCTTGTACTGTTAAGCTTTTTTTGTGAATAACTTTGTTTCAGTGCATTGAAAGCATTTGTGTGAATATATATATATATATGACTTGTGGTTTGTGGCTCCTTGCCATCATCTCCTTGTTGCAGCAGGTCTAGCTAACGGTGTAGGGTGAATCAAAGTACAGGAAATTAAGAGCAAGGAGGTGTTGAAACCTCAGCCTGGTTGGCCAGTTTTGTGTGACAGCAGCCTGATGACATCATTGGAGAGTAGGCAAGGTGGCTGCAAAGTCATGGGGGAGGAAATGTCGTCTTAGTGTCAACCTTGATCCTAACACCACTAGCCTTAGTTGGTCCTCCAGACCACACACTTTTCTCTGTTCTGCTTTCATCTGAGTCATTGGACAATTAATGTTAATATATAACAGGACTCCAAACTGAAAGCTGATAAGATAATTATCTACATTAAAGAGATTTACATACTGTTCTTAATGTATAAATACTATGAAACAATTCTGCAAATCTAATTAAACCGCAATTAATAAGGATAATGAATGATTATGACATCAATTTAAAATTCCTTCGCATTTTTATAATAAATATTTGAAGATTAATGCACACTGACCAATATAAAACATTTGCATCACTAAAATTGGCATTTGAGAGAATTTTTAAAACAAGTACAACATCTTAAAACATTTCTTTGTGTATTTCCAAAAGTAGAGGCCTCGTGACAGTTTTAAAGTGAAGAGTTTTTACTTTATATTCATTAATTTCAAGACCAAGTTAGTATGTAACTAATTGCTGATAAATAAATGGATTAGATAGGAATTTTTTTAAATGTTTAAATTCTAAAAAAACTCTGCAAATGTGGTACAAAGCATACCCATCGATTGGTACAGTGACAACAATGGACATCTGCTTCATTCCCCTTTAGCTGAATATGAGTTTTTCTTCTAACTTAAAGGGGTCATCACTATTTGTGACAGATCTGGATCCTATATTAATAAAAAAACTAACAGAAAACTGTTGAGCAGTAAGTCCAGTTCAGTTGAGGAAGGGGATAAATAAGACCTACTTTTAGCTGGTACAGGTGGTTGAGCATTATGAATTCCTAAAACAGCCCAAAGAACAATCACTACATGTGATTGTACAGTGACATGCATTTTTGTTCTTAAATCCACATGACATGATAGGATAAATTGTTTTTAGTTCAATTAGCAGTAAGAATTCTATGTGATCTTAGTTTGGATAGTCTCCACCTTGTTGTCAGAATGCAAAGAGCACAATTGTTGTATTTTTCCAATAAATGGCAACCTTGCTTATCAAAGTCTCAAGCAAAATGAGCTATAGACGATGAGGATTCATTTCTTACAGTGGGTGTTGGGATTCAGCCACATTGTTGCTGTACATCCAGCTCTGATGTGCCTGACCTGGGAGAACTTGATGCTGGGTGCCTGAAATGAGAATGTGTTCTATTTGTCTATGAATACAAAATTCAACATAAAAAAGCAATATCACATTTCTGAAAAATTACATATGATTCAAAGAAATCATTTATCACAATTATGAAGTGTATTAGTTACTAAGAGTTAAATTTACTTTAGTCATATTTTGCTTTGTAAGCTCCTGGGAAAAGTCTTGGGACATTTTATTACGTTAAAGACGCTATATAAATATAAGCTGTCATCATTATTGTTGTCCAAATCACAGCTGGAAATTCACGCACTGCCCATTGCGGTTTATTTATTGCTGAAAAATATTTAAGGTGTTAAATGTCCTGACCAATGGAAAAAAAGACATTTTTATTTACTGAGCCTGAATCCTCATCTTTATTTTATACATTTCGAAAAACATCACAGACACCCTTTCAAATATGGGAGAACATTTTATTGTTATTTTTAGCAAAATCACAAATCAGGTGTAGAATGCCATTACAATTTCACTACAAATAGTGAACAGACAAAACATTCTGCCATTTTCACTGTATATATTGACTATTACTTACTGAATCAAACAGGAAAGGTTTACACCAGTTTACAATGTTGTTTTATATGTGGAATGTTGTGTATGCACAATGTATTGTTAACTCTACAGTTACATATATAGTAAATTCATAACTAATATCTTATTTTCTGCTCTTTTTCCACAGACGCATATGAAACCGAAGTAAGTATTGACAGTCATTATGCTGTTACTGTTAGAAATTCCATTGTATTTTGTTTTTGTCTAGATAAGATAATTAAATAATTTTGTCTTCTCTTGCTTGTTGCAGGCCTACCAAGATGAATTAACAGTATGTAAAATTATATTATTTTTTTCTTTGTGTGACTGTGGGCTCTGCGGCATGGGGTATTTCTACATACTACTGAAATTAAAAATACAGTGAGACAACCTGGAATAGTCCCAACCCATTCCCAGAAGACATTTGACCACAGTTTAATGCTAATTGGACAAAGCCCCTCAGACACTATAAGAACATTTCACATATCCATTGGAAATTGCCACATCAATGCATAATATAAATATGATTCACAGGTGACGCTCATGGTAACACCATACCTAATGTAATCTGTGTCACTCCTGAGTTACACACGTCCACACTCACATGGCATACATAACATTCCTTAGGTTTTATAGCTTGTTGCCTGCATTGTGTGTCCACCAACTTGATAAAAAACAAAGATACAACAAAAAATAAAATGATAATAAGTCAGCATCCTTATAGACACGAATGTTGGTGGCCCACTAATGTTTGAGGTGTGCTGCAGGTGAGATGAGACAGTTGAGTTCAGTTTGTCCCATTTCTCCCTTCCTGTTCCATTTCACACTCCTTACCCTTTTTGTATTCATTCATATGGGATGTGGGCATTATCCGTAAGGCCAGCATTTATTGCACATCCTTAATTGTGCTTGAGAGGGTGGTTGTAAGCCACCTTCTTGAATACAATTAAGTGTTTGCTGGACCATTTCAGAGGACAGTTAAGAACCAACCTCGTTTTGAAAGCTGACCCATGGTATCAGCCGCACTGGACTTCTGTTCAATGAAAGATTTAAAGTGTGATTTTTAAATGCTTTTATTTGCTGGCTTTTGCCTCTTCACATTTCCTATGGAACCTCTCTCTGTGGGCAGCTGCCATCACACTTCCTTCTCCAGTTTTGATTTCAAGATGAAAGCAAAATACTGTGAATGCTGGAAATCTGAAGCAAAAATAAAAAAATTGCTGGAAAATCTCAATAGGTCTGACAGCATCTGTGGAGAGGAAGACAGATTTAACATTTCAAATCTGTATGACTCTAATTCAGAACTAAAGAGAAGTAGAAATGTGGCAAAATATATACTGTTTAAGGGGAGTGGGACAGGTGAAGCTGGATAGAAGGCCAGTGGTACGTGGAGGCAAAGGTGAGATTGCAAAAGATGTCGTATCTCTACTTTGCCTCCACCTACTACTGGCCTTCTATCCAGCTTCACCTGTCCCACCCCCTTTAAACAGTATTTCACCACATTTCTACTCCCCTTTAGCTCTGAAGAATCATATGGGCTCAAAACGTTAACTCTGTCTTTCTCTCCAAAGATGCTGTCAGACCTGCTGAGTTTTTCCAGCAATTTTTGTTTTTGTTTGATTTCAGGATGGTCTGAAGCACAGATATTTGCATGAATGCCTTGCAGGGGTTGCAGACCAACTGGATGATGTTACTTTGTTTTCCTGCATCCGTGAAATAAAACTCCTTGTTTAAATATAATGTTTTATTGAGCAGCTTGGCTGAGCACCGACAGCTCACCAAATCAAAGAGGCTCTGAAACAGAATTTAGGTGATGGATCAAGCTGATATGCTGCATACTCCTTCTCTATTCCTTCTACATGTGTTGTGTAGTAAGCAAGCAGCAGTATCAAGCAGCCCTGAATAAACATTTGGCTGCGATGCTACTGTGAAGCACGCATACAAAGAACTACATTATCACACTTATCCTATTTGCTTACCTTTTAATTAGGCAGCTTTTCATTCTCTCACTTGTCACAGTATCTTCATACACTGACTGGGAGAGACAAGGGGCAAAGTTGAAAAGGGAGATTGGAAGCAGCATTCTGTTGTAAAGTATGTGCTTTTTTTATATAGGTGAAGGAAACAAGTTTGCATAAAAATTGCATTGTCTTTGAATGTCTTTCAACATGCGACATTTTCAGTGCATACAGTGAGAGCTTCACATGTATACATTCTAAAATAATGATCCATCCTTGATTTAAAAATATTGATGTTAATTCTCTTTTCCCAGACTCTCTGAGCAAGCCCTTTGCAAATTACTTTTGTTTCAGCCTTGGTTCAGTGGTAGCATTTTTGCCTCCAAAGCAGAAGGCTGTAAATTAAAGCTCCACTCCAGGGCCTCAATTTTTAGGATAGCGGGGTCTTGTTTCCTACCACCTGAGCTGTCACATTCCCACAGACTCCAACTGCCCCGCAACCAATTTGCGCTCCAGTGAACATTAAGTGGCTACAGACGGGACTTCCGCTCCTCATTCGGGAAGAAGTCCTGCCTTAGAGAGCTGCCGGCCAATCTAATTGGCCAGCTGCTCTCCAGCCCTTGCAGTGGGGACTAAGGCCGGAATTTTCCAGCCTCTCACACCGGCTGGATCTTCCATTCCTGTCGATGGGAATGGAGATTTCAATGGCTCGCCAGCCCTGCTGTGGAGGGGCTGGAAAATTCTGGCGTAAATCCAGGAACTGGAGGCCCAAGTAAGTTCAGGGGATCCCATGACGGGGAGGGTTGGGAAGGCCTGAGGGGAGGGTGCGTGTAGGGGTTGCGATCAGGGTCTTGGGGGAGGGGATGGAGATCCAGAGGCCACCAGGCAAGTGGGGGGCACCTGACTTCAGAAGGGGGCTTCTGATGGAGGCGATCCTCCCCCACCACCTGCCCTGGCTGTAACTTTGATGTGTTTCGGGCATCACCCACGCGGAGGTTCAATCATTCGCCAGCCTGAAAATTGAAGCTGGATGGGAAATGGCCCTTAAGTGGCCACTAATTGGCCACTTAAGGGCTTCAATTAGGGCAAGGGCAGGCTTCCTGCCCAAGACCTTGCCCACCCCAACATAAAATTGCTGTGTGGTCGAGGCAGATGGAAACCCAGAGGGAATCCTTTCCCTTCAATTTCACGCTCCCCGCCCGCCACCTAAAAACCCGCTGATGGGGGGTAACACAAAATTCGGGTCCAGAGGTTTTAGCACATGATCCAAGCTGGAACTTCAGAGGTGGATCGAAGGAGTGATGGACTGTCAGAGATGCTGTCTTCTGAATATTGTTAAACTTAGGCCCACCTGCCTTCCCAAATGAACATAAAGGATACTATGGCATTATTCAAAGAAAATCTGAGGAATTTCCCAAGTGTCCTTGCCAACATTTATCCCTCAAATAATATTATCAAAAATAGATTGCCTGATCATTTATCTCGCTGTTGCTTGTGGGAGCTTTCTATGACTGCCATGTTTCCCTAATTACGACAGTAAAGCACTTCATTGTTAGGGATGTCCTGAGATTATGAAAGGTCGCTATTATAAATATAAATACTTCTTTCCATCTATCTTCTTAAACTTACCTATGATAAGATCTTTTCACACATTAGTCTAGAGGCAGTGTGAAATATCAATCTTGTAATCATTTGGTAGTTTCATATAAACTGGAACATTTGGAATTATGTTACAGCTTTGTATATCTAACCTAATTCAAATATTTATGTCTTAGGGACCACAAGGACCCCCTGGCAATCGAGGTCCATCAGGAGACAGGGTATTTATGTTTGAATTGGATGAGTTTACACAAACTAGACTTTTTTTATAATTAAAACTTTAAGTTAACCTGTTTTGGTGAAAATGTTGCTGCCATAGAATATTGTCTAATTTTTCTAGCATTGCTTTGTTTATAATATTGAATTGATTAATTTATATGAATTTAAACTAATATTAAAATGGGTAGTCACATTGTCTATCTATTATATTGATTGAAGTATCAAACCTAAATATTTCCATTTTTTTAAAAATTGCCCATGGTGCATAGTCACAATCGATATTTTTTCTATCATAGGGCCCTCCAGGACAAGACGGTAATGATGGATCACCAGGCACACCAGGCCTTCCAGGACCACCAGGCTCACCTGGCATTGTAAGTTATCAATGCAAACTTAGCTGATGCTGTTAGTTATTAGACCAGTAATTTACACCAATCTCAGCTGCCACTAATTAATATATGTAAAGAGCACCAAGTAACAATAAGCATTTAGTCCATCTCTCATTGTTCTCCCTTCTACCAATAGCAATAAAAAATATACTTAGTATATTCACCCCTGCAGTTGTTGTTCCCGTACAGTTAGCTTAGTAAAATTACATGGTTTAAATCAGAACCTATTGATAACAAAAAAAAACTGGGGTATACTTACTATTATCCAGTGCTTTATCCAGGCCCTAACTCTTCTATCTTCTAAAGACAGTGTCAGAAGGATAATGCAAAATAGGAACATCACAGCCAAACCTAACCCTGCCTTCACCCAGTATTCGTACAGGCATATCTTTATATCTGGAGGGGGTGGCCATGCAAGCAGTGGAGTTGGGGGAAGTGAGGTGGGAGGGTGCAGACAGAAGCTACTGAAAAGGAGCTAGAGTCTAATTGATTTGTTTTCTCTTGATTAATTTGTGGACTCTAGAACTAGTTTGTGTGCTCCCCCATATTCGCCTTAACTGAGTTCAACAGAGTCCAGGAATTGATGGGACTGGGATTTTTTTGGTCCCACCAGTGGTGAGACTGGAAATTCCCACCAGAAGTCAGTGGAATTTTGGCTGCCTCACCAGATTTTCTGCCCCAACCGCAACAGGTTCCACCGCAGATGGGACGAAAAACCCCGGCGTGGGATTTTCCTACTCCATGTAGCAACAATATGGAATAATTTTCAGAGAAGCCTGTTTTATTTTATTTTGAATGATAGCTATTGAATATGTAAAGATTAACTATAAGAAAAATAAGAACAGTGAAGAATGTAAAAATATAGTTTAATATTTCTGTCCTTTTTCATTACCTCATTCCCACTCCTGTCTTTGTAGACAACTGGTCAACAGGGATGTTAGCTTTACACTGTAAAAGAGTTTTGTGTAGGTTTTATTTTATTCTTTTATGGGGTGTGGGCATCGCTGGCTAGATCAGCATTTATTGCCCATTCCTAATTGCCCTTGAGAAGGTTGTGGTGAGCTACCTTCTCGAACTGCTGCAGTCCATGTGGTGCAGGTACACCCACAGAGCTTTTAGGGAGGGAGCTCCAGGGTTTTGATCCAGAAACAGTGATGGAACAGTGAAGGAACAGTGATATATTTCCAATTCAGGATGTTTTGTGGCTTGGAGGAAAACTTGCAGATGGTGGTGTTTGCATGTGTCTGCTGCTCTGGTCCTTCAAGTTGGTAGATGGAAGGTGCTGTTGAAGGAGCCTTGGTAAGTTGTTGCAGTGCATCTTGTAGATGGTGCACACTGCTGCCACTGATGCTGGTAGAGGGAGTGAATGAAGGAGGTTACTATAATTTATCTATCTATTAACATGGCTCTTAACATGAACAAACTGTACATACATGCGTGTGTTTGCAAAATTCTTCAATCAGTGTACCATTGGTGCTTTTAAGATAACAAATATTTCCACGACTACATATAAGTTAATAAGCAGTTAAGGCCTCTCTTAAAGTAAAAATGTGTCTTTTTCTTTCCTCAGAGCTTTGCTGCTCAGTACGTTAAACAGGATGAGATGGCGCCAGGAATTGTGGTATGCATTTAGGATCCCTTTCTCAATCATTTCACAACACAGTAGGGTAAATTTCAAGATCCAATCCCCCCCAGCACGGAAGCCACATTTGAAGAGATTGTGCAGCTTAAAGTTGCAAGATTGTAGCTATGATTATTCAGTTTACATTCCCAGCAAATGTGGCTGATCACTTGGATTGTGGGATTACAGAAATAGCCTTTATATAATGTTGTTTCTGAATGTTCTTATTTTATTTGAATGTCCTGAAAATAAACCAGATATTATTTGAAAGCAATCCTTTAAAAAAACTGAAACCGTACGCTACCTTTAAAATGTGCAAATGATATAAATTTGTTTTTATAAGAAAGAGTTAGAAACCCCAAAATATATATAAAAGAAGAATATAGGTGAAAGAGTGAACTTAAGCCTTTGAAGCTGTTAAACTACCTTGTAATTACAAAGATCATAGTTGCCCCATGTTGTATCTAGGAACTATTTCTGTGCCGGATGTTCCATATAACTAAGTCACTTTATACTTAATCTTTAGATGTTGTTTTAATGTAAGGGAACATTTCAGGATTAACTATTCCCCAGGCTATTTATTTCAAGGCATGAAGTAAAGGTCTTTGGAAGATGCCACCATTCTTACTCCTGTATCTTCCCAGCATGCATATCCACCATTTTGATCTCTACTCGTATTGAGTGCCTCTCCATATAGTTAGTCCAATGATATGGGTTACAGATATTTCCAATCCATATAAGTGTTCCAATGATATGGGTTACAGATGTCACCAAACAGCTCAATAATATGATACAGAATTCAGAGTTTGAAACGAGTTGGATACTACTTCAGCGGTACCTGAGCAAAGGGAATACTGGATTTTCACAGCTCTGAATACAAGAAGAAATCCAAATTTCAAGTTTCCACTAACTGAAAATATAATAATAATCTATATAGAAATTCCCATTTTTTTGAAATTATATCGGTGCTGACGGTGTATTGCTAAATCTCTCCAATTACCTATAACATGACAAACCCTGTAATTCCCCTCCAAAATAAAACAGAAGACAATGGCCAATAAAAAAAAATTGAGTACTTTCACTTTTTCTGTTTTTCTCCAGTAAGGTTAGTTTAGGAGAATGACATAATTTAAATCAACACTTGTCAATGGTAAAGAATTCACTGGCAAAATAAAGATAAATAAGGTGACTATGAATGAAAATATCTCATGTAGCTTGTTCTCTAATTGTTAGCAGAAGATTTTGCTTCTATTCTAATCAGCAACTCTTATTGCAACAGTGAAAGAATTTTTGATCATTATAATTAGAGAACAGCTGAAAACGTTTTCCTTTTTCACTTTATTTTGGGCAGTTCCTTTCTCAAATGAACATTTATTTTGATATACACTTACCATTGTGAGCTTGGGTTAGTTGGCAGCTGCCTCTGTCAGAATGCCTGAGATCCATTCCAGTATTTCAGCAAAAATCTATGCTCAGACTTGGTGCAGTACTGATGGAATGCTATATTGCTGAAGATGCTGCGCTTCAGATGACCCATCTGCATGTTTCTTTGGTTCAGTCAGGTGTTAAAATTGCATGGCACTATTTAAAGAAGAACAGAGTGCCCTTCCAGTTACCTGAACAACATTTTCTTTCAACCAACACCATCAAAAACAGATAAACTGGTTATTCATCTCACTTTTTGGTGAGAATAATTGGCTGTGACTTTTCTCCATATAAAAACTCATTGCACTTCAAAGTAATTTATTGTGAGGCTCCTTGCGACACTTGTGAAGCATGATAAAATCATATATAAATCCAAATTTTCATATTTACCTTTAATTGGTAGAGAATTAAATATGTAAACAGATTAAATTGTTTGAAACATGAACAGGTTAACCTATTATTAACATAAAAGCAAAATACTGTGGATGCTGGAAATCTGAACTAAAAGCAGAAAATGGTAGACTTAGCAGGCCTGGCAGCAACCATGGAGAGAGAAACAAAGTTAACGTTTCAAGTCTGTGACCTTCCATAAGAATCCATATCCGCTAGGATACTTTCAATTTAGTTATATGATCATCTAAATTCACATTCACTTATAGTTTAGAGTTTGTGGATTAATTTTTTGTTAGGTGCCATCTGTTTATAAAGTCTAAGCCTAAAGACAGTCAAAAACATACCGTTGTGGATTATTTGCAAGTGAATTATATCATCAGTCACTCCAATCTTATCTGCCTTGTCTCCAGCTGTACTGTATTTATGTTTCAAAAGATTGTTTTGCTGCTTTGATAATGATTAGCATTTTGTGCACTAATTCCAGTTTGATCTATTTTTCTTCAGGGACCAATGGGACCAAAAGGCCCACAAGGAGCCTCTGGTGCTCCTGTAAGTTTTACAGTTTTTTGATATTTTGCACTTGCCCATTTATAATTGAAACTATGCAACACATTGTACTACCTCCATTTGAACTTGCCATGTTTAACAATTATTTTAGATACCTCAGACTTAAAAACTTGAGTCAAATGCGTGTGTTTATTTTCAGGGTTCCCCTGGCCCCTCAGGAATTCCAGGCATTGGAGGTGAATCTGGTGCAACTGTAAGTACACTTAAAATCAGCAGTTTCATTTTGTGGCAAAATTAAGTAATTGTGTATCTTTTTTATTTCACATTGATTTTCATTATCTTTCTGTCTCTATTCATTAGGGTCCACTCGGTCCTCGTGGTCCCCAAGGTGTACCTGGAAAACCTGGTGAAGATGTAAGTATAGATTATGGAGGAATAAAATAGGAACCATGACAATATTTTTAAATGTTGTCAGTTCCTTGAATCATAATAACTATATGTATCAAACAGATAATATCCCTCATTGGGATGTTTCACGTTGTACCTCACCCTATCTGAAACTGATTGTCAATTACTCTTTATTGCCAAGCAAAAGCAAAGTCTAGAGAAAATAAATTAGAGTTAAGTTCTGAATAATTGAAAGTAATGTCTACAAACTAGAGCTAGGTATTTGGATAATTCTTAACTGCAAATTGAGAATGTCATATAGCTCCTCACTATGCTAAGGTATTTGTTGAGCTCCAAGTCCAAAATTGAGGTGAGTGAATATATAGGGTGAAGATATTTCAGAACCATCAGAGTTCAGAAATTAGTCCTATCACAGTGCCTTTTCTTTATAATAAATTGCATACTTCAAAGAATTATCTAGTTTTCAAGTTGCCCTCGGTTTTTGGCTTGTTCCATAAATAGCCATCATCAACCTCTAGTGTGTCCTTTTCTCTTTTGTGCCAAAGATAAAGAGCTTGCACTGGAATACAAGGAAGGATCAAGGTGACTCATAGGAAGATAAATTGACAGTATTACTAATACATAGGGCAGAATTTTCCATTCGGCGTGTGGGTGCGCACCTGACACACCAGAGCGTTAAATGACACACGTTGATGTTGGGCGTGCATCCTGACGTCATCGCGAAGTTGCGTGGTATCCCGTTCAGTGGGCGCGTGCCAGAGTCGGTTGCACACCTGCCAATAATTGATAGGCCTATTAAGGCCATTAACTAGGTAATGAACTTGAATTTTACGCTGCCCATCCAACCTTACAGCTGGCGGGCAGGTAAAAAGGCCGAGCTTTACGTTTTTTAGGAAACCTCGCCCACCAGCAGGATGAGGTTTGCTAAAGCTTTTACAAATTGAATAAAAGCTTTTTTTTGAAAATAAAAACATGTCCCATTTCATGTGACACAATCACATAAGGGGACATGTTTCATTAAATTTTTATTGCATTTATTTTTTTTTAAAAAGCGCTTCAATCCCCCGAGGCAGCTCCTTGCCTCAGGGAGATTGAAGCGCTCTTTTACGCGCATGCATGGAGGAGCGCTGGACCCGACTCTGCCTCCTCCCCCTGCCCACACAGGTAGCGCTACCACTCCCAATCCACACAGGGCAGCTCTTAATTGGCCTGCCCACGTGAAATCGCATGCGGAGCCCCTGCTCGCTTCCTCCGAGCCTGCGCGATAAATGGAAAATCCTAGCCATATATAATTTTTTCCCTTTTGTGATTGACAAGCATCTGACTTCTTAGAATCTGATTAAATACTTCCCATGATAGTCAGAACGAACATCCTTGATCGCCTTTTGACTGTTAAATGCTATTGGGTCCTATCCTTTGTGAAACAATTACCTTGCTGTAATTTGTGTCTCTGGGTGTTTTAAGATCAAATCCAATTTCAGCTATTACTTCAAAACACAGGTGGAATTTTACGCTGGTGGGATTTTACAGTATTTATGGACTTTTGAACGGCCCGCCACATTTTAGGGCCCCAGCCCTGCCGTGATGGGACCATAAAATTCCGCCCACAATGTGAATTGTGTATTCAGTGGCAGAAGCTGTTAAATACGTCAATGGCAATGCATAAAGCCTCACTGGTATCGCCATTGGAAAACTTAGAACAACGTGCCAACATGCATATCTAACTCTTCAAATTTTTACTCAGTTGAACAAATAATGCCATAGATATGAACTAAAGAAGAATGCTATGTATTTCATAATGTAATATGAATTGCTAGTCTAAAACGAACACCAATAATGATGGGAAAACCCTGGATTTTTGTCCACGTTCCGAAGAAAGACTTTGCTCATGTTACCCTGACCAAGACAATAGCTAATCACCTGTTCCCAGTTCCTGTTGGTTTCTGTAAGCAGCATAATGCTCATGGGCACATGATGAATTCAAGTCAACTTTCCCATTACAGGGAAACAACTTTAGTTCTTCTCTGCAAATGAATCAGGGTGAAATCAGAAATAACATAGTGTTAATCTGAGCTCTATCTGGCCAGGGTATAGTTTTAGCAATCTACCCCATTGTGCCTCCAGAAAAAGATAAATTCAGCTATCATTTGATTTGGAGACCAGTATGCATTTGAATCTGCCATGTTGGATTTTGGTATACTGTACTGAAAATCTATTCACCTTATGGATATTAAACAGTTTGGAAATGTTGTATGCATGAACATCCTACTTACGTTAATAATTTTTAATGTATCAGAAGTAAATACATTAATGATATAATTTAGCAGGTAGAAGAATAGAGCATGTCTCACATACCTGAATAATAATATAATCTATCTTATATCATCAATATTTGTGCATCTCTTTAATTAATGCTCTATTTGTACTAAGTATGATTTTTCTTTAATAGGGTAGCAATGGCAAACCTGGCAAACCTGGTGACCGTGGTATTGTTGGACCTCAGGTAAGAGATGTTATACTAACATCTGGTTTTGTGCTATCTAACTTGAATGCACCAATCTTTCAGCTGAATGCAAATATTTATTTTATACTTTCTTTATAAAGCAGCCATAACAACAATGCCAAATCTTTCCATTTTGCTGATTCAGTTGTGTTTCTGCTTCCTTTTCATAGGGTACTCGTGGTTTCCCTGGAACTCCTGGTCTCTCTGGCAGGAAAGGACACCGAGTGAGTTAGACATTTTATTTTTGACACTTTTGATCTATTTTTTCTGCTGCAGTAAGTAATTAGGGCTATACTGTTTAACTGACATTATTTATTATCTTTTATTTCATAATAGGGTTTCAATGGCTTGGATGGTGTAAAGGGAGAGCCGGGTGCTGGTGGTGAAAAGGTAAGACATACAGCAGTGATCTGAAGACTGAACTGTTAAACATTAGTTTGGGGGGTATATTATATATGCAGTAAATAAAAGAAAATTTTTGTATCTACTGCTACTTTTCAACTTATAAGCAATATACTTAGGTTTCATACCAGAAAATTAAATAGAAACCTTTAACGTTTTCTAATTATGTTCAGATTTAGAGAACTTCAAATTTTTCTGTGTTAAGCATGTTTTGCCATTTGCTTGTTTTAGGTGTCATTTCTGAATATTAGAATTTTAATGAAAACCACACATGAGTACAAAACTGAATTTGCCATATCGTACTCATCCTGGGGAAAGATTTCACTGGGAAATTGGAATGTCCAGGACCGGAAAATACAATTGCAATCCATGTAAGGGATCCCTGAGATCCCTTGTAAAATGTAGGTTTAGAATTCTGTTACGTACACCAACAATGGAAATCTTCCTGCACTCACCTTTCAGCTAAAACCGTCAAAGACAGTTTCCATGTCATTTTAATCTCATTGTGCCTGCATTGTTCACAGCAGCCCTCTTCCACATCATAATACTGACACATCTACACCTATGTTGCTGTATGGATTTTCCTGGAAATCAAAGCTCTTAGTTTAGGCCTTTTAAGTGATTCTTTCTCCTATATGTCTGAGATATATCTTTTTAGTCAATATAGTTAGCATTGCTATTGTACTATGACCAGCTAGCCTCTCGTAAACCACAGCAAGCTATGAAGCAACAGCAGTGTCCCATTAAATGTGTGTCATACTGAATTATGCCATAAAATAATGAAAGTCAGAAGCAGTCACTTGCAGCTAACATCATCACAAAGTTCATAAAGCACCTGATTTAGCAGATTTGCTCTTTACATTCCAGGCCAGTTCTGGAATTAAAGAATGCATAGTTCTCACATGTAACGAAGCCCATGAGGGCTATATAAGACTGATTATTATCAAGCTATTGTCATGCAAATGAAACAGGGATAAATAACTATGATTTTGCCTAATATTTTTATCTCTCAGGAATTGGAGCCTGGTTGGAGGATTTCAGAAACAATGTGCATACAAAAAAAATAGTTAGAATGAAATATTATGTGGCTGTGACACGTACAAAAGAATACAGTACCAAGTGTGCTCAGAAGCTGCTGAGGCTGTTCAGTTACTCACCACAGTTGTGAGTTGATATGCCAAATGTTCTTGATCCAGACCATATATAAAAATTTACATCGTTTCATGAGGGCAATGACTCATTCTTTGTCAAAAATAAACACGTTTTAGCTTCATAGCTATGCATACCCCTGTACAGAAATGAGAAATAGATTTATAACTTTAGTGCCATTAATTGTTTCCATGGCAAAACATGATAAAATATAGAAACAAATGTTAAGTGTTTCATCATATCTTTAAGAGAAGAAAAGCTGCTTTGGGGTTTTGAAACTGCAGTAAACAGTCAAGTGCCAGACTTCCTTGCAAAGTACCTGGACACATTTTAAGTAGATATTCAAGTTCACCATAAAACAGCCAAAACAGTTCTCCAACAGACATGCCAGATGTTGTTTCCAACATAACTCTCTGGGGGAGTCTTCCCAGCCCTACAGATTTGGGTTACCTGTCAGCCAATTTGGGGGAAAGGTGATGGCACTCCCCTCCCAACCCACCACCACCTGGTTTCTTACCAGTGGCGGATGGGCCCCCCATTGAGGTCAGAGCCCATAATTGAACTCGAGACGGTAAAAGCCATTGAAGCCTCCTCTCAATCGCCCCAGCACAAAGGGGCTCCCTCTGCACAATGTCAGCCTGACAGTTGTGTAATTGCATGATTTTTAATGTTTCATAATGCTCCATTAGAGGCACCCTCAAGGTCTCCTGTCTGCCTCAGCAACACCTACCTGTTCCATTGTGGCTACCGGCGAGACATTATTGCAGGCCTCCTGATTGAACCTTCCACTTCCCTGGTCTGTCCACCATCCTTAATTGGATGGGGCTTCCAAAAGTGTCTTCTTAATTGCTTTCCTCCAGGAAGATTGTGACCAATGTCCTGCTGCAGTCGCTTCTAGATTCTTGATCCCAAATTGAGGCTGACTTTAGCATTGTGAACAAACCAGAAAAAATCATCCCTCTGTATTTAATGATTTATTTTAGATAAATTGATGTTATACAAATAGGAACATTCCACAAGAGCCAGAAATGCTTATTTTCCATTGTAAGCACATCTCAGAACAGGTTCAAAATTTGCATTTCATGATTCCATTGAACAATCCTTAGAGATTGGAGGTTTATCAAAGATCATGGCAGACAACGAGGATCTGTTATTATTTTTGCACTGAATCATGTTTCTGACAATCTGAAGAGGCAAGTGATTACTAAAACAACATCCAAGTATACCCTATATACTTTTTCTCTTTTGCTTGATAAGGGCAAATCTTCTGTTTCTCTCCCACCCTTATTTTTATCAGGCCTTATTGGTTAAGCCCAGAGTAACACATGGAAAAATTGGCACAATAGAGACAGGCCAGAGAAACTCACATCCATATACTCAAGTTTTCTAAAGATGATAGTATACACATTATGCAAAGTGAAAGTAGCAAATTGCATGTCAGACTTCTCTACTCCATTATATCCTGCTGTAATATTGCAGCAGATGTAAATTAAAGAATATTATTACCATTTAACATCACCTTGAGGAAATGATGTACAGTCCTACTCATTTTGATTTAAAGTTTCTTGATTTAAATAAAATGCCAATTCAGTTTTTAGTGCTAAATTTATAATTTACTGTGCTATTTACATCACTGTGTTCAAATTATTAGACATTTTGAACTTTTCCATCAAAAAAATGACTGACTTTGTCAGGATTGCAGTGTAAATGGACTACCTCTGCTACTAAACATGAGGAACATTGAGCTATCTTTAAGCTATAAACAGAGCTTATATTATTCATTACTAGAGTAGTTTTTCCACTACTTTCAGAACAGTGAGCAAGTGCATGTTTCAATGTCCAGAAGGAAGTACAGAGCAAAACCATTTGCTTTAAGCTAGCCAGGCATCAAGCAATAAAATATTTTGCACAAATTAAGCAATAGGATCTTCGTTATGAGGTAAGGTTAGAAAGCATCATTCATTCAGGTTTCATTGTTTCATGTGCTTCCTTGTGTTATTAATATTGTAAAAGGCAACAAATAAAATAAATATTGCTTTCATTTTTTTTCCAGGGTGAAACTGGTAACCCAGGATCAAACGGTAGCCCTGGACTCGCGGTACGTGTTTCATCATTCAATATTGAAAAATAGTTCTAATCACATACTGCATAATCCTTAATGATAATTTTGTAAACCATATCATATGCAACTTTTAATAATACATTCATTGAGCATAAGTAAACATACCTTTTTCTTTTGCTAACAGGGCCTTCGTGGTAGTCCAGGTGAGAGAGGCCGTGGTGGAGCTGCTGGCACAGCTGTAAGTTTCAAGCTTTTAATATTTTCTCAGTTCCACTTGTTAGCGCTCCCAGCATAGAACCTCACTCAACTCAAGAGGCAGACCAGACAATTCGGCTTGATGGTCAGTACATCTAATTCACAACCCTCCTAATTCTTCACTTATTAATTGGCAAAACTGCCTTCGCAATGAATGAAATCCTGCTTTCAGGTCAGCAATAATATTTTTGAACATTATAAAATATATGCCATTAAATGTAGATCTCTAAGATAATTTTTAAAATATTGAGAATGATTAAATGCGCTTTGCCTCTTTGTAATGTTATATTGTAATCCATTCTAACATTTTCATAACAGCTTTTATTTCAATATTTACGCTGATGATCAATTTGATGCCTATTGATAGTTTGTCTTGTAAGATTCTTAGATTTTGGTAATTGTACTAATACAACTTTTTTGCTTCCTTTAAGGGACCCCGAGGCAGTGATGGTCTGACTGGACCTGTCGGACCTCCTGTAAGTATGCCATTTGCATATTATTAATTGAAACTTCCATCATTTAATTGGAAAATGTGCAATTATTCACAAGTTTGAGTGATTCTGAAATCCCTCAGTGGACAGTCACAGTCTCTGGCAAAGCAAAGAGTAGCTACTGAGCAACACTGATAATATGGCTGATGACTCCAGTGCACAACCCAAATACTTGTTTGCAGTATCCATACAATGAAAGCCATGCTGTTATGCAAAATGTAATAGAGCAAATTTTCACTGCTGGACCACTCTGAAAAAGCCCTAGAGCCCTTGACAAAACTGTTTCAAAACTTGTGATAGTCTGCTGCATGCTGCACAACCTTGCCATGATGAGGGCACAAACCTTGCCACCAGCTACTGGCAGCCAGTTGAGGAGCAGAGCGATAAAGAGGAGGACCGGGAAAATGAGAAAGAAAAAGAAAAGGAAGGAGTAACGCAGTCATTTGCTGCTCAGGCTGTCATTGACTTATCTGAGTGCAATAATAGTAACTGCAGCCCAGTTCCCCATTCACCAACTATACCTTCTCTCTATCAATGACCATCACAGTGTCCACTGACCGCAATGATGGAATAAAAGTCATAGAATATATAAATAAATAGAGTCATAGAGATCTGCAGCACAGAAAAAGGCCCTTCAGCCCATCGAGTCTGTCATCACAATAAAAAGACAAATTTATATGTGAAATGACATAGCATACAAGTCAACTAATCTTCCTTGTGCCTTAGTGCCTGTCTTCTGTGTGTCTTTGCCTCTCCTAGGGCAAAATCTTTCCCCCATCAAGGGGGGAAGACCGGGAGCAGGTGTGAGCAGGTGGGTTCCCAATCGCCGCCTCCAGTTGGGGGCGCGCCGCCATTTTGGGTGGGCGGACTAATTAAGGCCCACCCAGCATGACGTCCGCCGGATAGCATGCGCTTCCTGTGCAGGCAGGAGAGTGATTCCCTTAGTCAGGAGTGCACCCTTTCATGCATACGCACGGAATAGCGCACAGATCTCCCTAAGGCTAAGTGCTGCCTCAAGAAAGCTCAGATTTTCAACTTTTAATAAAGGAGTTCAAAAATTTTCTTGCAATGTCCCCTCATGTGACACTGTCACATGAGTTGGGACACGTCCATAACTTTTATTTAAACCTTTCATTAAAATTTAAATACCCTCATGAAACCTCATCCCGCCAGTGAATGAGATTTCATGTTTCTTCACAAGCCCGCCTGGGCTCCTGGCCTGCCTGCCAACCTTAAGGGCAGGTCCATTAATGAGCTGAATTGGATTTCTAATGGCCTCAATAGGCTGTTGACAGGTTGGCGGGTATGCATCCAACTCGGCTATGACCCCTCCAACCTGAAAATGGAAATGATGCGAAGTGACATCGGGAGTTTCACCCGACATCACCCCAGATCATTTCATTCATCGCCGAGTGGGCCCTGCCCCCACTCGCCGACCAAAAGATCCTGCCCCTAGTGTTCCTACACAGTACTATCTCAATGGCTGCAGCATAGCTAGTGAAAGGCAACTGACAGACTGCACATGGCCTTACAGGACACCCTCGAGCAGCTCTGAGCCTTGAGAGCCTAGCTGCGGACTGCAACATCTTAGATGGATGGCATCAGTCTGGGCTGGCTGGCTGACTGGTAACAGGAAGGGCACTGGTGGTGTGTTGGAAATGAGACTGTCTTCCTGCGCGAGGAGACCAGGTTTATCCTTCTTGAAGCCACTGCCACTCTCCCGTGCCAATGCCTCAGTAATCCTAGTAATATGTTAGAGAACAGATTGCTGGACTTCTGTGAGATTCTGAAAACTCCTTTGAACATTATAGTCCATGAACATGATAGCAGCAAGCTGACCTTATATTACAGCAAGCTGAGCTTTCACTGCAACATCCAGACATTGAGTTCCTGTTGCTTCTTCTGGGAAGTTATGACATCAGCTATCAGATGCTGCATCATGGTTGCATCCACAAGCATTCTCATGGAGTTGGCACCACTTCCATGTTGGAAATGATTGGCTCCAAGCTCTGTGTAAAGCCCTGTGCCAAATTAGTGCCGGACTCCTTCATGCTTCTTGACATTGGCCACAGGGCTTCTAATAGACTTACAATGCACCAAGAATTTTGTTGTGTATGCCCATTCAGCATCCATCTATAGACTGCCCCATTGAAATACTCATCTGAGTCTTAGGCAGCAGAACTTGCCTACACCTCAGCCTTTGGTGAGCTGGCATGTGTGGTCTCCTTGTTCCCTCCCCTCTGCAGGTTACTCATGCCTAGTGTCATACCACATTCAGATCTCACCCCTATATTACTCTTTTGTTGCTGTCCTTTCAATGCCTGGTCAAGCTGAACTTCTTGGATAACTGATAGGAGAAAGACAGAATTGTAGAATTATTGTTCAGGTTTGGGGAAAAGTCTTTTTATATGTGGCTCCACCATCTTAGGTTATAGATCAGGAAAGAGTGTGGAATGATGAGGAGGATTGTGAGAGAAGGTGGATTAGGTATGAGGCTACTTTCATCTTCAATAGTTTCACCCCACCACTGGCCACGGCCACAGCAATCACTATTCCCATAATAGCCAGCATTACCTCCCCCATGGGGGTTAGGACAAGCAGGCCTACCTGTCCCTGCCTAGTTAACTCCTGCTGCCTCCAATTATCCGCTAGCTTGTCTTGCAAGGGAAAGGGAAGTGTGTCAATGAATGTGGTACAATCTATTTGGATAATGTAGCTGCCAGTGTATGAAAGGTGTGAGATCTGGTTTTGAAGCTTGCAACAGTGCTAAGTGTATGAAAGTGCAGTGGCACATGGGAATGTTGGGTATGAGTCCTGATTGATATAAATTGTTGATAGGAGAAGATTAGCCATGGTAAGTTAAGCAGTGTGAGAGGCTAGTGAGGAGTTGATGGGACATGGCATTTGAAGATGTATCCACTGACCTTGATCATTCATGAGAAGTCATTAAACTTCTTGCAGCACTGTATTCATATCCTAAGAGCTTGACTCCAGCCACTGACCTCTGTGGCTACCAGCTCCCACAGCCTTCTGTGAGTTGGTCTGGGGGACCACCTGGCCCTCTGTGGATAGATGACATCTCTCCTCTTCTGCACCTCCTTGACCAAGGCCTCCAATGCAGCCTTAAATCTTGCAGCCGCATTATTCTCCAATGTTCCCCAAGTCAGATCATTCCCTGCATGACTAACACTATCTGCCCCGGCCTTAAGACAGCTCTACTTTAAGAAGCACAAGATAGGTTTCAGCACTGCTGGCTAGCTTTAAGTGATGCTAGCCACTCATGATACTGGCCCCGCTGATGTATCCAGGCAACCAGTAGCATAATTTAGGTTGGCTGAATGGAGAAAGCATTGAAATGATCAGGTAGCACTGCACTGCGATCAACAGGTGCAGGTTAATCACCCATCAGGATCCCTATGTCTGTTTAGCTGCTATTAAATTGAACCTCCAATATCATCAGTGTATCAGTATATATTTTTGTACATTACTGCTAGTCTGGTACTACACATTAATAATGTGAAAAAATAATAAGTTAATTTATATTACATAACATAACATAACAACTAGGGGCAGGAGTAGGTAATTCAGCCCCTCAAGCCTGCCCTGCCATTCAATACCATCATGGCTGATCTCATTTTGGCCTCAACTCCAATTTCCTGCCCTTTCCCCATAACCTTTCAACCCGTCACTAATTAAAAATCTGTCTACCTCCTCCTTAAATTTATTCAGTGTCCTGGCATCCACTGCACTCTGAGGTAGTGAATTCCACAGATTCACGACCCTTTGAGAAAAGTAATTCCCCCTCATCTCTGATTTAAATCTACCACCCCTTAGCCTAAAACTGTGGCCTCTCATTCTAGAAAGCCCCACAAGGGGAAACATCCACTCCATGTCTACTTTGTCTGTCCCCTTTAACATCTTATATACCTCAATTTGATTTCTTCTCATCCTTCTAAACTCTAGCGAGTATAGTTCTAAACTGTTCAATCTCTTCATGACCTCCATGAAAGTTACTGTGTATGGTAGTACTCCTGTAAAGGTGGTATAATTTAACATTGGTAGACAGGTACAATACTACAATAGTATCTCTCCAGGTACTGATGCCTAATTTGTAATAAGCAGGTCCACTCTGATAACATTGAATTGATTTGGGTGGTGGTTTTTAACTATTTCCCCATTTAGTACAGTCTTCATTAGCATTAACATAAAAGTTGCCCCTGCAGGCTTTGATAAAGCACAGAAACACATGGTAAAAAGCAAACCATTAACATTTGCAATTTCTTTCTTCATAGGGACCCATAGGTGCAAATGGTCCCCCAGGCTTCCCAGGCAGCCCTGGATTCAAGGTAAGGTTTGTCATTTTTAATAACAAAATGTGAATGCAGTACAATATGAACAAGGTGAACATGTATTATCATAAAAATATCATTTTCAGTGTGGGATATTCTTGTATTTTTATGACCTTTTGTCTCTAACCATTAGGAATTATGAGAATGCTCTAAATAAGCTATTTACCAATTCATTGTAACCTGTCACAATTTATTATCACTAATTTTAAAATGCTTAAAGTACAACAATGACTCCCATTCACAAACCCGAGTTGTAACACAGGTGTTTCACAACCAATTGCAACAATTGTTTAGTTGTTTGAACATAATTCTACACAGGCCAAAATTTAACTTGTTGTTACACAAATGCCAAACTTATTGTATTCAACACTGTATCAAAGTAAATATTGTATTATCCTGTGAAATTACAGAAGTAAAAAAGTTCTGCAACTCTTATCAGGTCAAATTCTAGATAAAGCAGTGCAAACAAGAACAATCATTGAGTTCATTTTATCATTATTGAAGCCTCAAAGGGACTATTTTGACTTAGCCTCCACAAACCTAAGCATATGAGAGTTGGTAACTGTCACTAGGCATTTATTTATTAACTGGATTTCTTAACTGTATCCTATTATTTTTTTTTGTGCTTCTATTTGGACACTTCCAACATCACTAGAATTCAGAAACCCAGTGATATTAAAGGCACAAAACTCAAAATTTTACAACATACCTGAGAAAAAGGCGGGCAGAAATATGTTTATTATTCAAACTAAAATTATGCTGAGTTTTAATAACTAAGTTAATTGTCATGGCTATCTTAAGACATTCTGCCTACCAGAAGAATGTTGCATCCATAACTTATTTCAGACAGTAAAATAATTTACCATCAAAACCTCTCAGTTTGTTGGTTAAAAGCCTAAAAGATTCTCCAAAAGCCGAAAGTAAATCAGAACAATGAAGTTATAATTTATGTATTCCAGGAACCAAAAGGTTTTAAATTAAATATCCTCTCTTTGCTGTACCTCAATTGAAATTATTCAATAGTATTTGATTATTTTAGATAGGATCTACTCCAGCCTCCATTCCATTTGTCTGTGTCCTCATGGAAACAACAGAATTAAAAATAATTTGAATTAAAATAGTCCATGGCTAAACAGAATTAGACTTTCTCAGTTTGTAATGTCCAGTAATCATGTGTTGGTCAAGAAGATTATAAAGAAAGTTAGTTTGTACTAGATGTGCTTAGTACTGAGTTTTTAGTACCTTAATAAGTGCAACATATATGTGATAACAACCCATATTGAATAAATAATTTGATTTTCTTTTCCCCCTGTATAACATAGGGTGAGCTTGGACCGGTTGGTGCTCGTGGTCCATCTGGTGCTCAGGGCGCTAGAGGTGAGCCAGGTGCTGTAGGTCCAATTGGACCTGTGGGTCTTCCTGTAAGTACTTGTGGTGACAATATCATTATTGCATCTTGAGAAATGATTTTACCTAACTGGAAAAATTGCATCTACTATATTCATTATTTTATTCTAATCCTAGGGTAATGCAGGTGTAAACGGCCTTAATGGAGCAAAGGGTGCAATTGTAAGTATATATGGCACACCTATTCAGTGCTTTCAGAAACAGCCTCATAGATAAATCCACTTGTATTTTAAAATATCAAATGTTTGTCTTGTGTTTTTTTTCACATAGGGTGCTCCAGGTGTTGCTGGTGCTCCTGGTTTTCCAGGACCACGTGGTCTTGCTGGCCAACATGGAGCAATTGGTCCTGCGGGTCTCCGGGGGCTCTCTGTAAGTAAAAAATATAATCCTATAGTAAAGCAATTGCTAGAAATAATCCCCTCATCGGTTGCAACAACAGCATTTTACCAAAGTTATGACTAAAATTCTAATAATATTTTCCTTTTGTAAACTTTCCACACAGGGTGATCCAGGTGTTCAAGGTGTCAAGGGTGAGACCGGTCCCAAAGGCGAGCGTGTAAGTAATTTGTAATAGATGTGCATTTTATGTTTTAATTGTGTAATTTCTTTCCTATTTTTGATTACCTTTGCCCATGTCTTCACCTTTTTTGTTCCAAAACCAGGGTGATCCTGGCCCAACAGGTGTCACTGGTCCATCTGGTGAAGAAGGCAAGAAAGGGCCTCGTGGTGAATCTGGTGTTCAGGGACTTGCTGGGACTCCTGGTGAGAGGGTAAGATTAATTTTAAATGGTAAAAATTACATTGATATATTACTGAATTATATAGAGAGACCTTCAAATTTAAAAGAATAACTAATGGTAATATTTAGAGACATTACATGAAATACTTAGTTTCTAATTCTAAAGACCTAGCATGATAGTTCTGACTTAATGAATCTCAAATTATTAAGAGACTCAGTATACTCGCAAATTAATTTGTGTCTGAATACTATTCATCATTTAAACTTATTTGGATCATTTTCAACACATTCTAATGTGCTGATCACAAGAGTTTTTTTGAGGGACAATCCTATACATACAGAAAAGACCATAATAGCTTTGACTGCATAACATTAGTCCATATACTTTATAATATTTTTATGTAAATTGGTGGTATAGCAAACAACATTAATATAAATAGGAAAATATTAATTTTGTGTTACCATTCTTTACTGGTACTCCCCAGTAAGTTTAATACATTCACAGTTCATTGAGTCTCAGGGGTAAGTAGATTTTCATCCTTTTCTCTCATTTCATTTGCAGGGTTCCCCTGGCAACCGTGGTATCCCAGGCCGTGATGGACCAGCTGGTGGCATGGTAAAGTTTGCTTTGTTATGATTAATGCATCAAGTAAAAATTGAGAAATGTGTTTTTTTAAGGATCTGTAACATTTTCTCTGTATTAAATAAATGGAATGGTGCATTATATGTTACATTCAGAATGACACTACCTTATTTTTAATTCATTTCTAGGGTCTGCCTGGTAGACGTGGTGAAGCTGGTCCTGCTGGTCCCAAAGGGCCTCCTGGTGACGTTGGACGTCCTGGTGAAAGTGGTATGCCTGGTGCACGGGTATGTAAAATGGAAACAACTACAATAGTAATAGGCCTAGTTGTATTGCATGGAATTAAAAGTTTGTTGAGTGTCATTTATCATTTATTTATATACTTTTAGACTTGATATAATGTTTATATTTTCTTATTCAGATGTACTACTATAGTTTTAATGCAAATTAATTATAATCGACATTTTAGTAGAAGCTCCCAGAATTATGTTGCAGACAATAGAAATTATCACTTTATTAAAAAGTACCATGTAATTTAGTTATTTTAACTTACTTCCTGATTTTTAAAAATAAATATGTCCTCAAGAGAATGTCATGTCACTGATTTTATTTTTCTTATTTCTTAACTTGGAGCCGGTGTTCCATTGGTTTTTCTGGGCACTTTTAGGAGCAACACACTTTATTTTCACAGATGTGATTGTCATCACTCCGAATTAAAATTAATCCTTGAGATTTTTTTAAAGACTTTATGAAATGGAGTAGATTTCACTGAAAATACAAAATAAAGTTTCTTTGTTGTATACACGATAGAATGACAGCTAAATTTATTTTGCTTTCCCCAATATTTATAGGGTCATAGTGGACAACCTGGTAGAACTGGTGCTGTGGGAAATCAAGGTGTTTCAGTAAGTTTTCTCACCTTACAGTAATGTGTTATTTTTTCAGGGCATCGTAGGTAGTGCTGGCATTATAGGTGCTCCAGGCAAATCAGGTCCTGCTGTAAGTTGTTTTTGAGGTTTTCTGCTCCCCATTCTTGACAGCTTATTCAATCTAAAAGTAGGTTTGAATCAAGCATGGCAAATTGCATGGGGATAATACATTACCAATGTTGCAGAACATTTAAAAATGAAAAGGCTTCAATTGTTAGGTTTTGCTAATGATTAAAGTAACAACTCTTTAATTAAGAAGCAATTCAAATAATTTATTAATATAGGTACAGTAACTGCAAACACTGTGCCAAATAGTGATACTAACAATTACTTATTTATGGTGCAATAATATTGCATACTCATTATTATTTAACAAAAGTAACATGAAATAATATTTTCATTTAATATTGTACATGAAATTCACCCCCTACACAAAAGGTATACTTCACAATTAGCTACATTAACGCAAATATATAGTAATGTTACATCAGTTATTAATTACCTAAAATGAACCCATATACTTATTATAAAAACACATGTTTAAGCATAATGCATATATATTATGAAATTCAAAATAGTCTCTTAAATACAATATTGCAGTGACATATATATGGAGAAAGTATCCAAGACTGTTAGTACACAAGGAACTCAATGTACTAAAACAATATTCAGCTACACAAGAGGCAAAATGTCAGAAAAATCTGCCTGAGAAAATATGACATTTAGTTTTTAGAAAGGAGCTTCCATGTGGCAACATTTTGAATGTTAGATTAGAACCCCAATTACACATTGAACACAAAATTAAGGGTATCAGCCATCTCACTGCAATTATAGCAGTTTATTTGAATTAGTTGCATTTTATATATTACTGTCTAGTGATAACTGGAGCGTTATTAAGATTATAATATCCTGATTTAAATCCCAACATTTCAGACCAATACATAGGTTAGTAGATTAAAGGTATAAATCCTACTGCAATTTACATATCACTGGATATAATATCATAGTATAATATAATAAGTAGTGATTCTCAATTGATTTTAATTTTGTGTTGTCCAAACCACAATTTTCTTCAATGTAGAATGTGATCCTTAAAATACTAAAGCGTACTAATGTGTGAGGTTCGTGCATTGTACCTTATGCCAACTACTATGGAATTACAAATGAATAACAAATGCAGAGTATTCACTCAAATGTTTTTGCAATTAGTAATAACATGCATGGAAGTAAAATAATAAACCAAAGCGCAATTAATTGACCTTTATGCAAAAATAATCTACAGTAACTTGTGAAGAGCATTGTTTCATTGTCTAAGATTGTACATTTTAGGGCCCAGCTGGTGAAGAAGGTCGTACTGGTCCCCCTGGTGCTGCTGGCCCAAGAGGTCAGGCTGGTATGATGGGCTTCCCTGGTCCAAAGGGTGCTACTGTAAGTGATACAATTACATTTTTATCAGTAAATAAATTCTAAATTACAAAATATTTTGTTTTAACATGTTCTGACTAGCCTTTACGGTTGGTCTTTAAATATCATTTTTCTAAACTGAAATTGCTTAGATGATTTTTAAATAAGTTTTTCCTTAAAAACTTTTGATATTTTATGAACTTAAACATATATATTACAGACAATTTCGCGGCGTGTTCTGAATTTTAGCTTTGATGCTCAAAAGACAGCTTTAGTTAGACAAATATAAGTGATTGGAGGCTGATTCCACAACTAAATAGATGCAAAAGATGTTGACTGGGATTTTCCAGCCCCGCCCTAACAAGACCTGGCACTGGGAATGTGGTGGTCTGGCCAAGAATCCATTGATTTTCACTGGGACCAGAAGATCCTGGTGGTCGGCAGGGCCAGAAAATCCCAGCTGTTGTTTCTCTTTGGTGACTGATACATTTGATTCGTCAGTGGTTTAGATTGTGCCTGAGTGATATATCCATGCCAGCTCCCAGCATTTACATAACTAAAATCATCTCAAAAAGCTGAATGGCAGAATTGGCAGCCCAGGCAATATAGATCCAGGGGGCAAATATATGGATGCCAGCTCTCACAGTCTCGGTGCCAGAAACCATAAATGTGAAAGCACCTTTAGCTTCTGCTGCACTAGTTCTGCAGCCAAGTATTGTCTGGTATTAAGCCCACAAATTTTGGTTCAGAAACAAACCTTGTTAATCAGGTTAAATAAAATATAAGCTAGTTTGAATTAATTTAGATGAGTTCAAACAATATTTTACAAAACTCCAAAGGTGAAAAAGCTTGTAATGGGGTCATAACTTATTCTTATTAATATATCTGTTTTATTTTCCAGGGTGTACCTGGTAAGCCTGGTGACAGAGGAAGTGTTGGCCCTGCTGGTCCAAGGGTATGTTCAATGCCATTAGTTCTTCTGTATAAGTTTCAACACTATTGCTTATTTAATGCTCCATATAAAGTCAATTCATAATAAACTCAAGGATTTTCCCAGAGACCCCTACCTGAGGACCAAATGGGGCTTCAAACTCCCACTTGCTGGGAGCAAGACAGTGAAGAAACCTTCCCAGAGGCGGCATCCTAATTGCCTGCCTCTGTGTTCACTGTCCAGTTAAGGACTGTGGGCAGCCAATCAGAGGGCAGGTAGCAGTAGATCTGGGCAACCCCACTAGGAAAGATGGGCACTGCTGAGAAATGTTGGAGACCACAAGGCACCAAAATTTAAATGAAAATTTCAGAGGGGCCAAGCCTGTAAGTCTGTTAACGCAGAGGAGAAACCACTCCAGCTAGGCATTTAGCCTTTCCTGCTGGCAGCCCCCTCACTGGGGCCGGGGGCCATTGGCTCTGATGGCCCCCGACTGCTCCAGGGTGTGTCTCTTTCACGAAGCTGGTGGCCTCCGCAAGTGGTGGTGGGACGTTCTGCCACCAGCAGTACTGCAAAATCAGTCCTAATTGGGACCTTGTTTGTAAATTGGGTACCAGCCTCTGTTCAGAGAGCAGCCAATCAGGCCTGTGAAACCTCCCGAGTGGGGATGAGCGTGTAACTTCCCCTCGCAGCCACCCCGCTATTTTCTCAGATCCCCCATCTCTTAGCCCGTCATCACGGGGCGAGAAAATTCAGCCCAATCTACTTCGTCACTTAAAGTAAGAGTGTGCTTTTTTAGAACCATTTAAGTATTGGAGCTGCTGTTGTGATATAAGCAGAAAAACAACTTTTTTGCATAATGTTCCCCTGTCCATTTTTAACAGAGGGTTAAACAATCTTAAATGAAAGAGTTAAATCCTGCAGTAAAATAGCACAGAACCATTGAAAGGAACTTGTAAGTGTTCAACTGCTAATATTTATAATAGTACTTTTCAGCCTTTAATGCCTGATCCATGTGGACTATGTAACAAATTCCACTAACATTCATGACTTTCACTTAAAGATAAATTAACTGCATGCACTAGAAATGCAAATACAGGAATTATTATACGTTGATTTCAGTGGAAAATAAAATTGAGCAGGCTGTAAAGCAAACAGGCAATTCTGGTACACAGGTCAGTGTACATTACCTCCATCTCCCACAGCATTGAAATTCTCCAATGAAATATTAGCATTCAAATTTTAATGTGTCTTCTGAAATTCCTTTCTCCACTGTTTTATGGAGACATCAACTGATTTATTTCAAATAGGTTCATGGCTTTACTAAAATGGTGGAGGGAGGAATTAGCATTCATATGCAATATTTCATCATATAATTCAAGGCTGTGGTCCTATTAGTCTAAAAAGGTGAACTCTGCCTCAGCATTAAGCCACTCAGACAACCAAAAGATGTTATTTTCAAAAACAGGTAACTAGACAATACACCATATTAAAAGCTAAAGTGAACCTTCAAGAGGAATGTACTTAAGAAGAAGTGTAAGAATATTGATTGCAATCAAACAGCAGTTCTGTAAGACAACCTGGTAAAAAAAATTATATGCAAGGGGCTTACATTTTAGGAGCCTATCTTTCTTCAATTACTCACAAGAATTATGCACATTATGTGGGAACTTAAGAAAAGAAATGATTGAATGCAAATGGGCGGGAGGTTACCAAATACAAGAGAATTTTAAATTTGACCAGAAATGGATTTTGAAAAAGCAGTGAATCCATTACATCCACCTAAGGCCACAATCCCAAGGCCCCAAACATTTTCATGTTCTGGCCTTATTTGAACTATACAAGCGAGTTGCAGGAATGAAATGGGCACAGGTTTCAGACCTTGGAAAATTGCCAGCTTCCACCCAGTGTGGTCCTCCTGATTTTACATAATTTTAAAATAAAAAGTAACTTTTCTTGCCCTTTCTATGAACCACTGGTTAGGCCCCTCAATGTCTGGTAGAGCTCTAATTAGTGTGTACACTTCATCAACATTTATATTAGTATTACAGTCAGAAAACCGGATTTACACCTTGAAATAACCAGTTTTGGATAAGAGAGGCAGGACACCTATTTCAAGATCTGCCTAAAGATTGAACCAGCTGGACAAATTGTTGTCCAAAATATTCTTCAGGTTTTCCTCTGCTCGTCACTTGTTTCCCAGGCAAGGAAGGGACAGGCACTGGTTGAAAATCGCTCCCCAATGTGAGAGAGAAAGCAATTATTGTTAATATTTTTGATCAATTTCTCTTCTTAATTAAAGTTTCTTTGAAAAATACACAAAAAGCAAAAGCTAAAATAAAAAATGTCATTTACTATATTTAGAAAAATGCATAAATCTGTAGATGATTCTCCATTTTTGGAAAAAGACATAGCAATAATTCCTGATTCTCCAATAAAGTCAGTATTAGAGCAGCAGTGCACTGTATAGGATATAGAGTCACAAGAGTTTCCAAAAATGGCAAACATAAAATGTAAGTTAGCTGTTTGTTCTGAATGGTAAGATCAGTAAGAGGAATACAGACATGATAGTAAGTCATGTTTGTTGATGTAAGTAATATCACAGACAGGATTTTTTTTCTGACTCCTTTGTTTTTCAGGGTGTACCTGGCAAGGATGGTGAAGTTGGAGCACAAGGTCCTCCTGGTGTTGTTGTAAGTAAATAATTACAAACATAAAACTATATGACAGGTTTTGGGTATGAAACTAGGCCTTAAAATGATGTTGTATGGATATTAATTGATGAATGCTTAATACTTTGTAATTCCTTTTTCTTTACTTTAAAAAAGGCTTTAACCAACTTAAAATAAGTGGGACATTAAATAATGGAGAGAAATTGGATATGGTGTCTTATATTAAAGTGCTTGTATGTTTAGTTTTTATAAAGGCTGTTATTTGAAATCTGCAAAATGTTTTCTTCATGCAATTTTATACTGGTGGGTGTTACATTGCAGCTAAACTAATAATAAATGTATGTAACTGACTTTTAAGATTTATGCGATTGGAAGTTTTAAATGACAATATTATTGCTGAATAAATTAATTTACTTCTTTTGATTACCATAAATATTGTATATACAAATTTGACAAGTTAGATATACTTATCACTCAGTAATTTGGTCAGATAAACAACTTTAGTGTTGTTATTATTTAGGGTCCTACGGGTGCAAGAGGTGAAACTGGTCCATCTGGTGGTTCTGGCTTCCAGGTATGTATCTGAAATTGAGTATCCTTTTTATACTAGATACAATAGGATAAGCTTGTTGAATTATCATACTTTCCTATTGAACAACAGAGTAAAATGAGACATTTAAATAGATAAAGCAATCCTGAACATTTTACTATACAAACAGATTGCAATTGGTGTACTAGTCTAAATTTAAAGTAAGTGGGTTTTGTACAAATAATGGATGTTCATGCATTTTGTGCTAATGTGTGTCTTACTGATAACACACAGTTTAATTTCAGTGCAAATATGTCCACTTGTATTTAATCATCTTTTCCAAATTTTATATTATGGCTGACTGGGAGCTGTTACAGTCACTTATTTCTACTGTGTTAGAATTACCTTGCAAACACTGAATTAAGGAAATTACAAATATTCCATTGCTGCTGGAGGTAAAAGAAACCAATACTGGATTTGAACCTACAGCAAGTGGTTGCAGGCTGCAGTTAGCCAACTGTGACCTTTTCTATCTATCTGAAGCTCCTTTAAACCCATTAATTAAATCTTAGTTCCCCAGGGATGTAGTATTTTGTGTTTTGCCAATAAAATAAAACATGTATATAATTGTCCTTCTTACATTAAAGCAATTTGTTTTTGAAATGATAATACAGGGGCATTTGCTAGCTATTAAATATGGCTGAGGATTGAATAGCTGAGATTGATAAGATATTCTCTTAGCTAAAAAGATACATTTAAAAGATCTCCCATTTCATTAACTCTAATCATAAGCAACATGTGCTAATTTCAAGACTTAAGGGTAAAATTAGTGTTAATGATATTAATGTACAAACATTTAACATACTCATAATAATAAATGGATTAATTTCTCTGTAAATATTAGAAGGAAGAAATTGGTATAAACAGGTTAAGTAAATCCTGCAGTAACATGTCCAGCAAAAATTTCTGCAATTTATGTAAAGCTTTTAAAATTTGGTGTAATTACTGAGAAGAATTTAGTATGAAGTAATTTTGCAAAATGTTTTTTTTAATTCTTGGACAATTAAAGGTTTTATAAATGTTATAAATTATACTACTTGTCTTGTCTGCCAGCTGCACATTTTCACAAATAATGTCTCTTTTATCTGGTATTGTAATCACAATGTGCTAATGTAAAGCATTTTATTTCTGTCATTATAGGGATCCCCTGGTCTTCCTGGTGCAGCTGGAGAACCTGGTAAACCAGGTAATCAGGTAAGGCAGCCAATTATCTGTCCATTCCAGGAGAGACAAAATGTGAGAAATAATTTGAGTGATCTATATGTTTGAACTTGAATAATCTGAAATGTCTGTACAAAGATATGCCAATATGAACTTTGAAATAACGATACTACCCCTACCTAGTTTATTGAGCAGACATTGGGCAGAACAAACCCGCCCAATGGATTTCACTGGATGTCAGTAGCATTTTAATGTTCGGACCTCTTTAAAATATTGTTTCTATACAAACATGTATAGAAAAAACTTATCTGGGTAATTTTTTGAAGAGCCTTAAATGGTATCGTTAAGGGCTAATGGTCTGGTCGCTTTACAGCAAGTTGTATTGGGTGGTGGTGGCATAACACATGCTATGTGTTGCACTATTGAAAGTGCATCAGATTCCTATATATGTCATCAGACCCCAATTTGCATAAATTAATGAGATTCCTGTCTACTTCAGGCAGGTATGGCGGCCCACACCAAAATCTTGACAGGCCAGAGATTAGCAGGATAAATGCTACCACCACATCTACACAGAGAAGCAGAGCTACACTGAGAACAACATTTGCCTAATTACCTCCAATAGCTTGATTTAGTTAACAAACAATGCACCAATAAATCACCTTTACTGCTAGTCTTTAGTCTTTATAAACTGAACAAAGTTGAAGGACAACTATGCTTTCAAGTTTATATATTTATCCTGACATAAACTGTAGCAGCATTCATCCTACTGACATTTCAAGTATATTAATCTTCATTGAAAGTATTTGGGATAGATTTTCATCTTCAGCAGCTGGGTGATAACTTGATGAGGCATATCGCATGCCCTTTATAGAACTCATCTGATTTCCATTGCATTAATTTCAACTAAATTAAAATCGGGTGGTTTATGTAATGGGCAGACAGTCCACTTGGCTGGTTACAACCAGACAATAAAGATGGAAATTTACCCCATATTTTCAGCATTAATTCCAGCTTTTTGAGCTGTGCGTGATGAAATCATAAGACCAAAGGGTTTAAGGATTTATTACAATAATACTCAGAAAAATCTTCACCATCATGGTGAAATTTAAGATATTGCTTATTTTGTTACAATTTGTACTTTATAATGCATTGCGATGTCAAAATATCGTACTTTATAATGCATTGCGATGTCAAAATATCTTACTTATTACCATGTCATTTCTCCACAGGGTATCCGAGGTGATAGTGGTAGCCCAGGTATCGGGGGCCCAAAAGTAAGTTTAAGTTTCTACTGAACTTTAGAACTTTCAGTTTGTTTAATTTCATAAGATCATGATTAAAGCATTGTGGTTCATATTTTCCTTTTTTAGGGTGAACGAGGTCTCCCAGGTGAACGAGGTTCTAGAGGTGCCCAAGGTCTTGCTGGTTCTCGTGGTCCCACTGGTGCTCCTGGTACTGATGGTGGAAAGGTATGCTGAAAGCAAACAACTCTGTTGAACAAACAATGCCATTTTAAAAGTTCTTTGAAAACTAGGAAGGTGCTTGGTTGATACCTTGAAATCTAATTACAGACATCACAAATGTGCAATTGATATTACCCAAACTCGCTCAACAGCTAATTAGTGAATTCCTGGTAGCTTTATTTTGAAATTCTAACAGAACATTGCCACACATTGAGTGTTTGCCTCCTAACTAGGATCAATTATAAAGTTCTATTGTAGTTTGTTTTACTTTGAAAATTATAATATTTAGTTTAAATAAATCATAATATAGATCATTATCAAACCATAATAACCTGGGGTAAGTAAATCACTTATATTTTCCCTTCTGTCTAAAAGTCATATTAAATATATTCAAAGTCAGTATTTGCAAAGGATTGCAAAAGGCAATTTATATGTATACTTTTAACATGCACAAACATTATGCAGCATTAAATCGTTCTCTAATACCTAATTAGATGTCGCTGTATTTTACACAAACCTAGATATTTGATTATATTCTATCAAGTTTAGGTCAATTGTGAATTCACAAGAGTAAAATTAGGTCAGTGAAGGGCCATCAAAGCAAAAGGTTCGTGCCCAAAGCCAGGGCCATGAGGATGAAAGGTCACACTCATAGCCGATACCAATTCTCTGGAGGGGTTTTTCTCCTCTACTGGCCTCAGACATCTTTGTTTACTATATTTCATTTACACTTCTGAGGGCCCTCGTGGTCCCCCATCTCCATCAGCAGTGCCCACTTCTTTCAGTAGGGTTGCTGGCCGTCCACAGGTGCTGGCCTTCTGATTGGCCCTGCAGCTTCAGAAACCCGCCTTCTATTCTTACCTGAAGTCACCACCCAGAAGATCATGCGGGAGTGTGAATTATAGACTGGTGTGGGATTAGGACCTGGAGCTGGAGCCAACACCTGAAAATAATTTATCACTGGATTGATTTGATCAAGGAAATATTTACAAGGAAATATGTATCACACAATGTAAAGGACCATAAATAAAATGCATTAACGTAGAAGGTTAGACTTAGTGAAGTTTTGTTTTCCCAGTTTCACACCAATATTATACTTGTTTAGTACAAATCAGATATTAAAGCCCAAACTGTCTCCTAAATGAGAGTGTGGAAACTCTCCCAGTGTGCCTCACTCCACTTTGTTCCGGTGTCAGCTAGCCCCTGATGTTGGATTTTGATCACATTCCCATTGTAACTGCTGTGTCAATATGAAGTAGAAGCACTTTGCACTGGGGATGCACCTATAATCCCCAGGGGGAATCAAATAAAAACCATTTGCACATGATATTTTCTTCCTCATTACTGATAATATCTTCTCACAATTTAACTATTAAGTTCTTAAAACATTTTTAGAGTAGCTGACAGGAATATTTCTAGGAGACTAATTATCAATATTCAGCCTATGCTTTGGTATCAACTCTTTGACCTTCTACAGTACTTCTTTGAAATCATTTGATCATATTTCAAATATGGATTCAAAGGGGGTCAAATTTGCATTCTCTAACTTTATTGGCCTAAGATCTTCAAATTTCATGCCCAAGTTGTGCTGGTAATATTCTGGATGTCATATTGACCTTTAGGGCAAAATTTTCCCAGCCCCTGGAGACAGGTCTGCAGGCGTGACGGAGAGTAAAATCAGAGATGAGGGCATTGGGTCAGTGCCCCAACACTTTCTCACCTCTGGGTGGTCATGCTGGAAGCGGGGTCAACACGGCACTGGCTACCTGCCAGGCAATGATGAATAGTCAAATGTTCTAATTAAGTGCCCAATGGAGGAATCAGTGGATACTTAGCCAGGATCTTCCTGGTATCAGAATGGACCGCCAATAAGTGGGGAGCCGGGCATCTCCAAGGAGACAATCTCCAGGTGGCAAGGCAGTGGGAGGGCCACCAAAGCAAGATGTTTATGCCCAAAACCAGGGCCGTGAGGATGAAAGGTCACACTCACAGCCGGCACAAGTCTTCGGGAGGGGTTTCCCTCCTCTACTGGCCTCAGGCCTCTTCATTTTCAGCATTTCATTCATGTTTCTGAGGATGCCTCCATCTTGAGGTATTCTCACGGTCCCCTATCTCCTTCAGCAATGCCAACTTCTCCCTGTGGGGCTGCTGACTGTCCACAACTGCTAGCCCTCTGGTTGGACCTGCAGCTTCAGAAACCTGCCTGCCATCCTTATTTGGAGGTCACAACCCAGAAGATCAGGCAGGAGTGAGAATCACAGACCAGTGTTGGACTAGACCTGGAGCTGGTGTCGACACTTGGAAATGGTCTATCAGCAGAAGATTTCGTCCTTAGCTGTCCAGAGAACACACTTGAATCTGGCATTAGTCTCCTTAAATATGTTGGGGTCTTATGCTGTTAACAGGATTTCTTAGAAAGGTATCAAAGGAGCTTTCAGTGTGGTATTGTATTAACTAACTCTCAGAAACCTTAAATAGTTGATTTTTATTCCTTATTAGGGTGAAGTTGGTCTTGCTGGTCTGCTTGGTTCAGCAGGTGCCCAAGGTGCTCAGGGTATGCCAGGTGAGAGAGGTGCTGCTGGTGCTATTGGCCCCAAAGGTGAAAAGGTAATTTGCTTTTTTATAATGTGAATCTATTTTTAATCTCTCTGAAGATGTCTCAATGATTTCCCTTTTTAAGGGCCCCTAGCTGATTTGTGGTGCAGGCTTCTGTAGGGCTCTCTCCTAATACAGTGCGCCACCACCAATCTGAATAAAAACTGTTGAAATTTACATGTGTTCTGTGCTTCATACAAGAAGCTTTATAATTATAGCTCTCACCATGGTGAGAATTTTATGTCCCGTGGGCGGGCGTGTGCCCAACCCGATCAAGCGTGAAATCGTGCGAGCGTCCCGACATCCACAAGCACTCGTGCGATATTTCGCTCGGCAGGTGTGTGCAAAAGTTGGAAGCACGCCTGCTGACAATTAAGAGGGCAATTAAGCCCACTAACGGCACAATTGTCTGCAATTTCTCGTGGCCTGTCCAACCTTATGGTTGACGGATGGGCCAATCGGCCAGGCGGCCTTTGCATTTTTCATGAAACCTCATCCAAGGGCGGAATGAAATCTCCGCTAGGAAATAAAATAAAAATAAATATCTGGGGATAGCATTTTTATGAAGTATGCTTTCCGGTGCTTGATTGTGATGCGTGGACATTTTTTTTTTGCAGCTTTTTACAGCTTTATTTCATTATTTGCAGGTTTGCAACTCCCTGAGGCAGCTGCCTGCCTTCAGGGAGCTCTCTCAAAGCAGCCACCCTCTTCCTGCCCCTATCCCTGCTGCGCTGAGCTTTTCAGCGCATGTTTCACGCCGTTAATTGGCCAGCCAGCATGAAATCGCGGTCGGGGGCCGATCGCGACAGCCGATTTCCCTGCCACTCCGGGGCCTGCCGATCGCATGCGCCCGACCACTGAAAAATTCAGGCCTATATGTTTCTATCAGTTAGTATTGATTATTTTTAATGATTTAAAGGATACATTGTGATGGAAGTGGAAACAGGGCTACTTCAGCTCATGGCCAGAGCAATAGGTTTTCTACAAAAAAGTATAAAATTGGTTTAAGTTTTAAGGTAATTCTTTGAAGAATTCATAGAGATATTAAGTAACAATATGGGTTGTTGTTTCTTATATATGCACCATCCTTTATGTAGTCTAACTCGTCATGCATATTTTTATAGGGTGAGGCAGGCCCAGCAGGTCCCCAAGGGAGTGCAGGTGTGGATGGCCCACGGGTAAGTGTTCCATAATTTTCTGCATAAAGTTAAGCTTTTAATACTGCTGCACCTGGAAGTACACATCAATGTAAGCTTGATCTTATAACCTTTAACCTTAACTTAACATTTTCATACTGCTATTTTATAGGGTGCTCCTGGTCCTGCTGGTGCTCCTGGTCCCAGTGGCCCTCCTGGTGATAGGGTAAGTTTCTGAAAGGTCACATGCACAATTATCAGAATTGCTGTTCTTTCTATTAATATCACCATCACTAATTTCATTGTTTATCTTTTATTACTGACATAAATATCACCATTGTTCTAATTAGTGTTACAACTCAGATTTCCTTCTCATAATAGTTTTCATCTCTATAACTCTTTACTACCATCATCAACTGACTTACATTTTTTTTTCCTCAGGGTGAATCTGGTTCCTCTGGCCACCCTGGTCCAGCTGGTCCTCGTGGTGCACCAGTAAGTAGAAAAAATGGGAAAAAGTGGTAAAATGAATTTAGACTGAGTTCCTGTATTGTTTTCTTTTATGTTCTTCTAAATATCTTATCAATTATCGATAATGCAATGAATGAAAAGTCTGTTGTGATTAACAGTAATAGTAATGACATTTCATTCAGGCTATTATTTGAGAAGGAGCATGGACAATAAGATCATTTGGTTTGATTTTCCTCTGCCTAGGGTGAACGTGGTGAAGCTGGTCGTACTGGTTCTGCTGGATTTGCTGGTCCACCTGTAAGTTTCAATACTTTCTTTTATTTTATTTTATTTTAATTATTTTCATTTCATTAGAACTATTTGCCCATTTAAAAAAAAAATCGTACTCTTTTCTTCTTATGTAGGGTGCAGATGGACACTCTGGAGCCAAAGGTGAGAAAGGTGTCAATGGTGTCAAAGGAGAGGTTGGCACTGCCGGTGCTGCTGGTCTACCTGGTCCCGCTGGTGCTGTGGTAAGTACCCTAACATAAAGTCATTAGAGTAAAGAATAATTCTACCTCAGTTCATTGACAGTTAATTTTCTCTTCATACATTTAGATCATGGTTTAAGACAGTAGAAATCATCTGACATAAAAATGGTCAGTGATGTGGCTTAATGCATCCCTGCCCAACTTTCTGCTGCCTCCCACTACTATTACTGTAACTAAAGCAGTGGTAAAACAGAGGAAAGTCCTGAGTGAACTGTCCAAACTCTAGGACAGCTCTGATCATCTTTAAGATATCCTTGACTGTGAGGATGAAATGTTAGCTGAGATTATGATCCTAAGGAGTAGTTTACATTGAGATAAATTGTTGAGATGCCGAAGGGTACAACTTACTTTAATGACAACATACTTGCGCAGCATATGATTTAGGTTGATACCCAGACAAACATTTAATTTTCTTATGCATGCCTCGAAACTCAATCTATGTCATTTACCCTGTGATAAGTAAGGAATAAGTAAGCAATATTGGTGACTGTAGGGGAGCCCTTGGTAATGCATGGCGTAGCCGTGTGAAGGCTGTCAATACTACATTCATCCAGAGAGGCTAGGATTTCCTCTCCAGCGCTATTATTAGCAGAGGTGGAGTGGGCAGGAATTCCACCTGCCTGTTGGACTCAGTGCTGACTCCAGTGAACTTTCTGCAGTTAGCTGAATGGAAATATTTTAGGGGGTCTCCCTATGGCACTGACAGGTATTCTTGGGAACTCATCACTGGGACATGGCAGGAAACAATTGTTGCTGTAGAATTGCAGTACCTGAAGCAGTTTAAAGAACCAAGCAATATTCCCAACTATTATTGTGCAGCTGTCTCCACTCAGAAATACAAATTTCATTACTAAAGAATATAAGATTGAACATCCTTCTCTCCATTAAAGTTCCTGCTGTGGCCATTTAAACATTTTTGCTCATTACTTACACCTTAGCTTGTCTGTTATTAATACAAAAGTATCATAAGCTATGATGGTAGAAGGTGCAAATGCAACTAAACTTCCAACCTTGCTTTCCTTACAATCAACAATGATACAGCACACAGGCTTAATATAATCGTGCTGTGGAAGTTCCCCGGGAGGTGACATTTACTTATATAATTCTAAGCTGTTGACAGCAAACTAGCTGCATATTTAGTCAATAAATCCCCTTGCAGTTCATATGGAGCGTTACATTGTGCATACGGAAACAAATGGCAAGAAGCATGCAGCAACTGCTGTACCTTTGGGAAATATGTTGCCTTATTGGTGCTGCCGGTCAATTGAGAAAGGAATTACATTATTGGCATGGCAGAATAAAATATCTGCCATGGCTGTGATGGATCTGAACGTAGAAAGTTAGTTCACACTGAATATATCTGCAGTGCTTGCCTGGAATGCCTCTAAGGCACAGTAATTCCAGTGACCTTTGCTGTCACTGGCGTGCTGTGTCAAGATGTACTGTTAGCCTTCATTCAACGGATGATTGAGATCTCTAAGAACCTTGCAACTTAGTTCCAGCTCTACAAGGAACAATATACTTGATGCTTCAGGTTCTGCCTCCTGCATTAACTTACTACAGAAGCTGCCCACTGTCATTTTAAGCTGCTTCTCCTGTGATGTAAATGGAACACTGAATATAATTCCACTTATTGCTTCAATGCTTTCAAAATCATTGCTCATTTGTCCAATCTGCTTTTTTCTGAGCAGAGCAATTACAAAAATCAGCATTCAATCCACCACATATGCAAAGCAATAACATTGCGAAAATGCACAAATTGGATTTGAATTGCCATTATGCAATCATTACATGTTAAACAATGTTACCACAAGGAATCAACAAGATAATGCCTACTGGTCACTTCATGCTGGGAGTCATATTGTAACATACAATGAAGATAGGTAATATGTGCTCTCTGCAGCACTCAGGAAATGATTTGCTTGTAACTATCTTGTGCATTATTAGTTATCACAGCAGCCAATTCTGTGCTCAGTTATTTGCATTTCTCTCCTTAGGGTCCTGCTGGAGCTGCTGGCCTGCAAGGACCTGTTGGTTCTATTGGTCCACCAGTAAGTTGAATAATAATTGTACTACAAATACTGCATTGAGTCAAACGGATCTATAGAGTTTAGAAATATAAGATTTCATAGAAAACCTAAGACCTAATGCTGTTCCTAATTCCGATGATCAACCTGAGAAAGGTGGCTTGGAATACTTCCAATAACTGCTTTACTTTGTCTAGGGTATGACAGGATTCCCAGGTCCAGCTGGTAGATCAGGCGCTCCAGGTCCAGCAGTAAGTATATTTTTCCAGCAGTGAGTAATTAACTTTGACACTGTGATGAAACTGATGCAGAGCATTCAAGTGGCTCAAGTTAATGTTAGCAATAATATATGTCTTCTGGTGCATAGGGCAATATTTGTTTCTTCAAACAGTAATAACTTTAGGGTTTGGTGCGATGAATAGCAGATGTAGACTGAAGGTTCATGTTGCAAGGTCAAAACCAGTATCCATTATACCTCAGTACATGAATGGTAATTCTGTGTTTAATTAATAAAGATTGGATCTGAGAATAATTAGGAAAGATAAGTTGATTGACTATTTCACTATTTGCAGCTATCCCAACGTTGTGTTCAGTTAATTCACCAGTATCTCAACTCTCAACCAATAGGGATAGAATAACAGTCACAGAGATATTTGTTATAGAACTTTTCCTACCTCTCGTGAATTTTATTTTGGGCTAGACTGCTAGCTTAATTATCAAGAAAAGTAGCTATCATGTCAGGGTGGAGGAAGGAAGAAAAAGAACAGGAGGAGCAGGTGCCAATATCATGTTTCTTGTCAAAAAATGAAATGCTGCAGACGCTTGAAATCTGAAACAAAATCAGAAAATGCTGGACATACTCGGTAGTTAGGCAGTATCAGTGGAAAAAAGAAAGGTAGGATTAACATTTCAGCTCCATGAGTCTTTGTCATTTATGATGAAGGGGTAAACCTGAAACATTAGGCCTTTCTTCCTTTTTTCACAGATGTTGTCTGATCTGTTCAATGTTTCCTGTATGTGCCCCTTTTTTTAATTTCATGGTTCTTGTTCCCTGCTTTAATTATTCCTTTTGTTAAATAATCATGGAGTTGACCATGCAAATTTAAGATTGTTTTAAGACCACATTGTAAAGATCGCTAGCATTTATCTTTTGACATTATCTTGTCCATAGAGACATCTATCTGAATATATCCCACCAAAGCTCATACAATAGCAGAGGAGACCATGTGTGATTTTTGGCATGCATATTCTGAGTATACATCATGTAGTAGACCTTTGGAGACTTGTTCTGGCAACAAAGAAAAAGCATGCTTTATACAGTTTTTATTAAGGAATTAACAATAGAAAAGTTGTTATATCAGGAGGCATTAGAAGGTGTAATCAAGAATATAAATATTGGTGATTAATGTATTGTACTTTCATAGGGTTCTCAAGGTCCACAAGGCCCCGGTGGTCCATTTGGCAATTCTGGCCCACAAGGTCCAAGAGGTGATTCAGGTGCACAAGGTCGTTCAGGTTCATCAGGTTCTCCTGGCCCAATTGGTGCACCTGGAGACAGGGGTCCATCTGGTGAATCAGGCCCTGTTGTAAGTTACTTTGAACTAGTAGTAAAATAACTTTATAATTGGTGTATAACTTTATAATTTCCATTACTCCCTTCAATAAATATTTTTACTTATGCATTTACGTTAACATTTCTGTACAGGGTGCTCCAGGCCTTTCTGGTCCTTCAGGTTATCTTGGCATGACAGGTATAATTGGTCTTCCTGGTTCAAGAGGCGAACATGGTCTTCCAGGTATCTCCGGTGCAAATGTAAGTATAACAGTTTTATCAAACAGTATCTTCTGAAATAGTTAACAGTTAGTTAAGCAGTGCCATGGCTTGTTCATACCTTCCATGTACCTGCTTGGAATAAATACAAAATACTGTACTATTAGCTCAAACGAAACTTTCAGAAATATTGCATGAAGTGATAATATTTGAAAACTTGAACGTTGTTCAATATTTTTATTATTCAGAAACCTAGGTAAATGTTGAAAAGAGTAAGAAAGAAAATAAGTCAAGACTCCTCCATGTTGCAGACCAATTGGAAGAAGCATTGAGAGTGGCAAGGGTGCTGAATGTACTCTGGGTGGAGGACTTTAACATCCATCACCAAGAGTGATAGGGGAGCACCACTACCGACCCAGCTGTCTGAGTCCTGAAGGTGTATAAAATTATGAGGGCATAGATAGGGTAGACAGGAAGGAACTTCTTCCCTTGGTGGAGAGATCAATAACCAGGGGGCATAGATTTAAGGTAAGGGGCAGGAGGTTTAGAGGGAATGTGTGGAAGAATTTTTTCACCCAGAGAGTGGTGGGAATCTGGAACTCACTGCCTGAAAGGGTGCTAGAGGCACAAATCCTCATAACATTTAAGGAGTATTTGGATGTGTACTTTGATGCCATGGCATACAAGGCTATGGGCCTAGTGCTGGAAAATGGGATTAGAATAATTAGGTTCTTGTTTGACCAGCACAGACTCGATGGGCCAAAGGGCCTTTTTCTGTGCAGTAGACTTCTGTGACTCTATGCGCAGAATTTTCTGCCTGTCAGGTGGGCAGGCCCAACCTAATTGCTGGCGGGCACGGAACCAATCGTCGCCGGCAAAGCGGGCCGTGCCACCATTTTACATGGGCAGGCCTAATGTAACGTCTGCCAGGAAGCGCTATGTACTTCCTGTGTGAGCGGGGGGGAAATCCCTAATAGCGAGATGCGCACGAAACAGCGCACATCTCCCTGAGGCTAAGTTCAGCCTCAGAGAGATCGCTCCGACTTTTAAAACTATTAAACATTGAGAAAAGAAAAATCCCTTACACGTCCCCTCATGTGATGTCACATGAGTTGGGACATGTTCATAATTTACAGAATAACTTTATTACAATTTTTAAAACTTTGCATGAAACCTCATCCCGCCACTAGATGAGGTTTCATGTTTTCTCTATTTGCCACCGGAGCTCCTGGCCTGCCCACCAACCTTATGTTTGGACGGGCAGGTCCTTTAATTGGTAAATGATCCTCTCAATGGCCTCAAGTGACCATTGACAGGTTGACGGGCCCGCAGCTGATTTTGCTGCGCCCCCGCCTTCCTGAAAATTTAAATAGGGCAGGGTGACATTGGGAGTTACGCCCGATGTCATCCCTCATCATTTTACGCATCGGCAAGCGGGCCCCACACCCTGCTTGCCGACTGGCAAATGCAGCTTTCTGATTCTTAAATGGTTAACTTGGGAATATGGGATTTCATGTGGCCCTAATGGGTAACTTATGAATCTGCAGCTCTGATTTTCTCTCTATTCATTTGAATGGATAGAAAATCAGGGCCGCAGGCCTGGAATTCCTTGAAAAATACTCCTTGCGTTCCTCTCTGGGAATTCCTAAATATGAAATCACCCTTTATGGTTACTCCTTCTAGAACATGTATTTCAGATATGTTACTGTTACTGTAATTATCCAGAACAGAAGGCCCACATTTTTAAAATTGTTTTGAACCATTCTTGTATAAGTCAATAAATCAATCTGAAGTCTCAATATTAAAGGTCAGTGTAGCTTATTCAGATGCTTCCAATATCTGTAGCATTGGAATTTGTAATTAAAAGGTGTATAAAAACAATATTCCACAAATTTAGCAATCAAGGGATAGGTTTTTTAGTACAATGCATATTCAGGCTTTCACTAATAGGCATTAGCAGTAGGCAGCTATTTCTAAAATTTATCCCTTTAAGATACAAAATTTCATTGAGGTGCTACTGGTCTCTCATTATAACTTTAACAGAGGACTGACAAGAGCCCATAGGAAAGTGTGTAATCAGCTGTTCAGCCATTTCCCTCAAATTTCTTGTGGGAGGTATGCAGAATTTCGATAGAATTAAGTGCTGGAATACTGTTTATGTTTATGAAGTATTTCAATTTCCATGTGAGATGGTCTTGCCAAGACATTTCTTCTACATTTAACTTATTTCTCTGTTATTTATTTCTAGGGTCTACCTGGTCCAACGGGTCCTATAGGAGCTCCTGGATCCCGTGGTCCAGCTGGTGCTGTTGGTCCTGGTGGGCTGACTGGTCAGCATGGTGAATCTGGTCGTGATGTAAGTGAATGAATAGGTCACTACTGTCAATGTTATTATTATGCATGTGATATCCTAAACAAGTAAACTATACATCATTAAATGGTCTTTTCTCTTCCTTTCATTTGCTTTTAAGGGAAACCCTGGTAGCGATGGTCCTCCTGGACGTGCTGGAATCCCCGGACCTAAGGTCTGTGCACCCTAACTTCTATCCTCAATAACGTTATAGGTCTTTGGCCTAATACCACATTAATACTTCTTCAATGATTAACTGGGTTTTTTGTTTCACTTGTTTTCAGGGCGAACGTGGTGATCCTGGTAGGCTTGGCTCATCTGGTTCGGCTGGTCAACCTGGTGCCCATGGTCACGCAGGCCCTGCTGGAAAGGCTGGCAATCGTGGTGAGGCTGTAAGTCTACAATTTTATTTTGCTTTCAGACAAGGACATGTGTAATAGTAGATTTATGTCTTACATTTTGTAATTTATAAATAAAAATAATCTTTTGTTTCCTTTTACATAAGGGTCCTTCAGGTTCAACTGGTGCTGTTGGTCAAATGGGTCCAAGAGGTCTTGCTGTGAGTACATGTTCAAGCAGCTGTAATATTATTCATATTGAGAGGGAGAAAGGTTAGATGATTTAGGCTTAATATGCCTCCCCCGATTCCTAGAGAAGTCACAGGTGCTCTGGAGAGGAAAAAGGTTGAGAACCCACTATGTTGGGTCTTAATTGCATGGGGTTTTCTGGAGCTTTTCCAGAGGAGCAGAGCAGGATCTGCATCCATGATAAGTCACAGTTCCAACAGTGACATGATCATGATGTGGGAATGGGCATTTCCAGCTTTCCCACCTCATTGTTTTCTGCAATCTTCAAAATATATCCACTGCCACTGGGCTTTGCACCAGAATTTCTCTCAAGCTACAGGAATTAGCAAGGTAACAAGGCCCAGAAGGGCCAACAGGTGAGTGCTCTTTGTACTGCTGCTACGATTGGATTTTGCCTCAGGAGCTTCTTTCTGCTGTTCTCTAGCAGCAGAGCCTGACAGCTAGGCACAGAAATATTGCTTCTGTTTTCGCCCACTACTTCTAGAATTAGGGCCCGAGTGGGGGCCTTTCTTTGTCATTTTGTTCTAGCTCTTTCCCATGTGATATCATCAGTGAAGTAAATCTTTTCTCCATTTTGTAGGGGCCACAAGGTCCACGTGGAGAAAAGGGTGAAACTGGCTTTGCAGGTGTCAGAGGCCTGAAAGGATTAAGAGGACCTGGTGGTTTACAGGGTCTTCATGGCCTTTCTGTAAGTAATTTCTATGATTCTTGAATCTTTCCCCTATCGCAACCCCTGCCCCAACGCTTCACTTTTTTCCAACATTCTCAGTACCAAACTGGTTGAATTCCTTTCCTTTATAGGGTATTTCTGGTGAACCTGGTGGTCATGGCTCTGCTGGTCCTTCTGGCCCAAGGGTAAGTAAATAAATACCTACTTCAGAATTCTACTGACCAGTCATTTTCAATTGAGAGCAGTACACTAATAATGAAATAAACTGTTGTATTCATTCCATACAGGGTCCTGCTGGTCCTTCTGGTCCTTCTGGTAAAGATGGTGCAGCTGGACATGCTGGTCCTATGGGTCCTGTTGGTCATCGTGGACGTCCTGGTGATCATGGTCCTATGGTAAGTTGAAATTTTATAAATTTGAATAAGTTCCTTGTAAATTCCCTACTGGATTCCTTTGTGACTATCTTTTATTGATGGCCTCTAGAAATGCTCTTTCTCACAAAGGGAAACTTTCTTCCTGTGTCCACTCTGCCAAAACCTTTCATAACTTTAAGTACCTCTAGAACGTCACCCCGAGCCTTCCTTTTTCAAGAGAAAAGGAACAGAGTCATCAATCTGATCTGCACACCCATGCATTTCTGGCATTGGAGGAGGATGGTGTGGTCAACCATTAAAGGCCTCAGACAGATCAAGAAGTGCGAAGAGGGATGGTTTACCTCTTTCACTGTCACCCAGAATGTCATTTGTAACTTTGATAAGAGCTGTTTTGGTACTGTCGTAGAGGCAGAAACTTGATTGGAGTGATTCAAACATGGAGTTCCAGGAAAGAGGATAGAGGCAACAACACAACCAGAGACTTTGGAGAGGAAAGAGAGGTTGGAAAAGGGGTGGTAGATGCAAGGATGGTGGGGTGAATGGCCTGTTTTGTGAGGAGAGGGGTGCTGATGGAAGATTTAAAGGAGAGCAACAACCCCTGAAAAGAGAGAACCATTAAGAACATCGGCTATTTGCATATCCCACTGGCACTTGCAAATCAAGCCTAAAATTTCTGTTTGTTCAAGGTAGAGTAGGCACTCTCTCCCCTATTACGACACACTTGACTGACATCTGTCCAGAGGACATAGGCAAAGATTAACAAGGCTAAGGCATGAGAATCCTGAGTTTTACCCTTGGGTATTGATGGAGCTTCACCAACTAAAATCATAGTTTGTCAGGACTGAGCCCCCCCATCCATCACTCCATCCACAGATCATGGCTTGCAGGGTAAACTAAGATTGGAGAAGGAGGATTTTCAGCTTCCAATAAACTAGGTTGACAATAATGATGCCCGTGAATACTGTGGCTTTGCCTTGTTCAGGTATTTAAATACCAAGGTATCCACAGAAAGCTGAACTTCTATTAGCAGACATGTCATCATGGAACCACCTGGACCCAACAGGGACTACTCACCTCTCTCCCTCTACTTTCCACCCCAAAGGAGGCAATTACTAGTTGGTAATTAGACAACTGACAAGTATGAGTTTCAGTTAATTCTAAATTCTTCTATTGCTGAACATAGAAAGCAACATTTCTCTAAATAAATGAAAATTATCTAAATGAATTATCTAAACCTTTGTGAGGAGAATTGTATGATGATGGTAGAGAATTGCATACAAGTAATTTGTCACATAAGAGGAGTCAACTGAAAAAAGGAAAATTACTTCTAAACCTTGCCTTTTTTAGGGTCCTCCTGGTCCACCAGGCCCTCCTGGCCTCCCAGGTGTTGCTGGTGGTAACTATGAAGTGAGCTACGATCTTGAGTATTACAGGGCCGATCAACCAGCTGCAGTAAGAGAGAAGGATCTTGAAGTTGATGCCAAACTGAAAGTTTTGACCAATCAGATTGAGAATATCCGCAGCCCCGAAGGCTCAAAGAAAAATCCTGCTCGCTCCTGTCGTGACCTGAGACTCAGCCACCCAGAATGGAAGACCGGTATGTTCATGTACAAAATTACTACATGGCTATCAGTGTTTTTCAATTTTAAAAATTCACTAAAAACACCATATAGGAGGCTGCGTAAAGACCAAGAAGGTCATAGGGTTAATCTTTGATCTGTGCTGAATGAACTAATTCAGCCCCTGGGGAAAAATTACGATTGGCTCCTGTCTTCATCCTAAGGAGGAGAAAAAAATAGCCAACATTCTAATTCTCAATTCAGTGAACCCTGCTGGAAAACTGGATAAAGACGTAGACATCCGATGAGGGGTTAATTAAGTTTCACTAGGATGTCTCCAACTTTGAGAACAATCATTACGTAGCTCGCACATGGTTAATGGCCAGTTGAGCAAGATGCCAGGGGACTGCCAACACCTATGAAATCAGAATAAAGAAATACATAGGCCTGAATTTTTCAGACGACAGACAGGTTCAGCAGGAGTGGGCAGGGGTGGTCGCAGAGCCGATCGCTGCCTGCGATAAGCTCCGCGCCGCCATTTTACGCCGGCAGGCCAATTAATGACCGCCCAGCGTAAAATGCAAGCAGTAGCGCTCAGTGCAAAAGAGCCCTTCAATCTCCCTGAGGCACAAAGCTGCCTCAGGGAGATTGAAGGGCTTTTGAAATTATTAAATAAAAGGTTTAAAACTTTATTTAAACATGTGCCCTCATGTGACTGTGTCACATAAAATGGGACATGTTTTTATATTTCTGAAATTTTTTTTTATTTATTTGATGAAAGCTTTTGGAAACCTTGTCCTCCTTGTGGATGAGGTTTCCTAAAAAATACAAAGGCCGCTTGCCTTCTTGCCTGCCCGCTAACCGTAAGGTTGGATGGGCAGCGTTAACGATTATTTCAATTACTTTACTAATGGCCATAATAGGCCATTTACATATTGGCGGTCAAGCAGCCGACTCCAGCGTGCGCCCGCCAAAAGAAACATCACAACTCAGCGCGATGACATTGGGACGCATGCCTGACATCATCACACGTCATTTTACGCATCGGCATGTCGGGCCCAACCCCGTATACTGACTAAAAAATCCTGCCCATAAAGTAAAATACATTTAACCGTCAATACTATCTCCTTCAAAGGGAATTACAAATAGAAATTATTTTGTGTTTATTCTCAATTAATACAGAAATCAAATTAAACATTTTGGATTTTTTCACTTTATTGCATTCTACAACTTTTAGTTTACAAACTGTGAATTTCAGATCCACTTATGAAAAGTATATTTCAGATTTGTGCACTTGCTTTGTAAGTTTTCTTATAGAGGTCCAGCTCTGACCTGAATTGCTCTGGCAACAAGAAACTATGCGTTATCATTGTATGCTCCCAAATTTAGGTTACTATTGGATCGATCCCAATCAAGGATGTATCATGGATGCCATCAGAGTTTACTGCGACTTTGTATCAGGCGAGACTTGTGTACATGCCAACCCAGACATCATTGAGCGCAAGAACTGGTGGAATAACAAGACTCCCAAAGAACAGAAACACATATGGTTTGGTGAAACCATCAATGATGGTGTCCAAGTAAGTCCAACTCAGATGTTTATTGTGAAGGGTCTTTCTACCCTTGTCAACAAAATCTATGCAGCATATAGTACAATACTTGAAATATTGGGAGATAGTTATCTTACCTTGAATCTCTTTGTTCTAGTTCGCTTACAATGATGAACACATTACCCCATTTATTATGGGTACCCAGCTGACCTTCCTGCATCTCCTCTCCAATGAAGCCACACAGAATATCACCTACCATTGTAAGAACAGTGTAGCATACATGGATGAGGCTGGAAACCTGAAAAAGTCAGTTATTCTGCTTGGTTCCAATGATGTTGAACTCCGAGCTGAAGGTAACAGCAGATTCACTTACAGCGTTCTGGAAGACGGATGCACAGTAAGTCTTTGTTACTTGTTTTAACACTAATCATGTCCAATTACACTGATTGTGCACATTGAGAGAAACATGCAGCTATCAAATATATTATCTGCTTGCACACATTTTTTCTTAACTGGAAGCAGAATAGTAAAGCACCAGAGATCTCAATGAAACAAATTATAAACTCTAATCTGAATTTTTTCTGTGGTGGATATTTTTGCAATACCCCTAACCAATGGTCCCAATAAGCTGCAAGCATTAGTGGCAACACAGCAGCCTCGAAGCTACCGCACAGATTCTATTCCAGGCTACATGTCGCGTGTGTGTGGCTTAATTGAACCTTTGTTGAAAAAACTGGCCATGCACAGAGATTTTACAGGGAACATGACATGTAACTCTGAATTCCCAGAAAATATTCTCAAAGTAGAATTCTGCTTTTTATATTCCATTATATACCTTTTATTTTTCTTTCATATTTAAATCTTTCTTTTCAGTAATTTAATTGTACAAAGAAAATTTGGCCCTTAAAGCCATATCTATTTCATTGTAATCTCAACCATATTCCAACCTTCTCGCTATATCCATCTCTCACTTTTGTTCATTTCATCCATTTCACATTAACCTAACCACTTCCAGTAATGACCATGCCTTAAATTTTATTTCTATCATATCATCTCATTGCTCCTAGCTTTTTTAATCCTATAATCATGGAAATTGAGATATGTTGCCTGAGATTGGCTGTGACACTGTAAAATGAAAATCAGATTATGAGAATTTTGTACATTTGTTAAATATATCCTGTAAAACAAAGCATCCTAATCACATAAAGAAACTGCAACATATAAAACAGTGTCCATGAGCAAACCTTGTGCTTATCTTAGCAAAATGCTGATACCAATGACCATAAACACATTAATAAAAAAAAGCCACACATATGTTTGAAACATTTGATAGTTCTGGAGCATGAAGACAATTATAGGAGAGTTCAGTAGCTTCTGGAAGAATATTTTAAATAGCATGCCCTCTTTCTATCCCTTTATGGATATTGAATAAGGAACCGTATGAATTAAAGCAGATTGTGTCATTACATGGTGCTCTGCCAAAAATAAGATTAATTTTGAGTGTGAATCTGACATTTTGGCTGTGATCTTTTATGGCAGAAATTGATGGACAAGGGCCAAGGTGAGCATCAAACCACTCTGACCTCGACAACAGAGGCCTGGCCAATTTTAACTCCTGGGCCTCATCTCAGTTATTTGTTATAAACTGGCAGGAAATGGCAGCAGGGCAGGAGCGAAATCTCAGATGGGCAGCAATAAAATTGCTCCTTTAGTGACCTGTTTAGCTTAGAATGAAATAAAATCTAATTTTCTCAATCGCAACCCACATCACATTTATGTTTTTAAAAAAGGAAATGCATTGTCTCAAAATAACCCTTCATTCTGTTTTACTTGTAACAGAGACATACTGGTGAATGGAGTAAGACAGTCATTGAATACAGAACACAGAGAACATCTCGCTTGCCATTTGTGGACATTGCACCTATGGATATTGGTGGCCCTGAACAAGAATTTGGTTTGGACATTGGCCCAGTCTGTTTCAAATAAATGAACTTGAGCTAACTTAGAATATTCTCCGCATTTTTTCTTTTATTTTTTACTGAATGCTGACTCATTCCATGTCTTCTGCTCATCCACTTGCTTAAGTTCTGGGCTTAAAGAGAAGTAGGAAATCCAAAAAAAGGAACATTTTTTTCTCCATGCAATTTTAATGCAGTTCCCAACAACTTGGAAATTTCAAGAGATTTTTGCAGGTGAAATCTTGCCCTGAAGGTTTAAATCACGAATAATGGAAAGTAAATAAAAGAAAGTGAAAATGAGTGTCATCTGTAGTCTTGAATATTTTTCAAAGAGGAAGTTTAAAACCACAGCTTCCCAAGGTTTAAACTACCTCATATACTTATTTTAAAGTATTAAACACATAATTTCTTTCTCAAAATTAACTGTGGTACTTGGGTTTCAAGTCATTTTGTAAAGGTGCTAAGTGGTATTGAATTGTGGAGATACCGTACTTGAAGTACTGACTGTGGTGCTAACTGAATGTCCCATGCCATCACTGAGACTGTCACTATGTGAGGCCACGTTTCCAGTGCTGTATTAAGTTGTACAGTGGTTTTATTTCTTAGTAAAATCCATTGATTATGATCATGAGATCCTCTTGTCTATTCCCAAACTAAACATGTGGATATCTTCCTTGCCATTTCCATCTCATTACTTCAGGTGTTCATGCTTTTAGCCATGCACTTTCACTCCAATTGAATGGAAAAAGGAGGCGACAGTTCTAAAATCAAATAATAAAAACTAAAAATGTTCCTATTTTGTATATGTGACAAGTGAGATGTTTTAATAATTGTGAAATAAAGCATGAAAATGTTCTGAAGTAACTTGTTTCATGACTGTGGTTCATGTTACAACTTTGTAAAGTAGAATTACCCTCAGTCTCTACCTTCCATATAGACAGAGGTGTAGTTTGTTTGGATGTCGCCACCTTTCTCATATGGAGACATAAGATTCTCTCCAGCTCAGTGACTAGTAATAAAAGCTTGTTGTTGCCAGTCACACATTGTTTGAGTAATTGGTAATCTCACTATAGTACTCAAGGTAAATTGGCTGGAAAGTGTAGGGAAGTAGAGAGTAGAGTAATTAGTGCAATTAAACTTTGTGAAATTTGAACGGGTAGTACCCATTGTTTGGGAACAATGGATGCAATTTGGGAACCAAAATTACATCTAATTTGTGCAAGCACACTTTGCAAATTATGCCTGAGGCCATCTTGTAAAAAGACAATCAAGAGGCATCCTTTACCCATGTCTGAAACAGGCATTAGTTCATTTGCATATGCAAATAATTAGCCTAACACCTGCCTCTGGTCCTTGCTTCAACTTTGCTTTTCCCTGAGGCAACCAGTGTCAGTGCTGAATGCCTCCGGGAAAACCAATGCTAAATACCACAAAAAGGGTAAGTTTGAAAAAAGTTAAGTACTTGCCACAATCACCACTGCTTCTGGTCCTGAAATCTGGACCTCATTCCAGACTCTGACCTCCAGGACCCTCAATCTCCCCCTGCTCCCAGCCTGACCTCCTAGCAACCACAACCACCCCCCGCACTCCCCACCACCAAGAGCTCTTCCAACCCATCCAATGTTACTCCCAAAGTCTGCGATCTTCCTACCGAATCCCCAACAGAAATCCTGAGCCCCCTCCAACCCAACCCCTCAACGGTACCCCCATGTTCCCTCATGAAACCCGGATCACAGACACCAAGGCTGAGCCATTCCTCCTCAGGATCCCCATGTTTCAATCCAATCACTTTAGGAATTGGAACATTTACCTGTGCAGGTTCCTACTGCAGTGTGATGAGCTCCAAGGCTCAAAATCAAGCACCTCCCCATTTGGGCACAGGCTGTTAAGACTGTGAGGGTAAGGTGCTCAAAAATAGGCACACCCAAATTTCCAGGTCTTCATTTTTTAAAGTGTGGGGGGGGCAGTTTAAGGCACTGGTTAACTTGAAATAATTACCAACTTAGAGCAAACAGAAAGCATCTCTAGAACAGAATATTCTGATGGATTTGCTTATTATTCATGTTCAACACAACAGTTTCCTACATCAGAACTCAGAAAATTGGTGGAATTTACATTCTTACAATCGTAAAAAACAGTCACATAAGAATATTCATCTTTAAGTTTTCCAATCTATGACCCTGCACTCAATTTCCAATCTTAGAGTGGGCTACTAATGTTCCACTACACCAGCACCATCTAGTCCTGCCATCTGGAATTTTCTCCCTTAGCCACATCACCTCGTCATTTGTCTTTGTATATTTAGAAGTCCCATTCATCTTCTAGCCAGTTAAATTTCCTTACATTGCCCTACCTTTCCACATCTCCATATTTGACAAATACAACTTGTATTTATATAGCATCTTTAACATAATATAGGTGCTTCACAGGCATGAAATCAAACAAAAATTAAATGCAAAAGCAAAATACTCTAAATGCTAGAAATCTTAAATAAAAACAGAAAATGCTAGAAATAACAGGTCTGGCAGCATCTGTGCAGAGAAAAACAGAGTTAATGTTTCAGGTTTATGATTAAATTAAATGCAAGCTGTTTTTAAAATAAAAATCTCAGTCAAGACAGCTTTAACTATATCAAGATGAAAATACAGTCTCCCTTTTCCTGGGCCTAGTGTAGGCGTTTACTGAAGCCTGTGATATACTTCCTATTATCTGAAATTCTAAGAGCATTGGGTATAGTTTCTCAATTCCCTAATGTCAGGGAAAGGTCAGCAGGAAGGCAAGCAGAAATCAAGCTGCTGTGCTTTATAATCATGCTGACTTTTTCATTAATATTAGTGAACAGTGAAATATCTTTTTTTTCCCCTAAAGGCATTGAATCTTTGATGGAATAAAATTATAAATGCATCATGCACCTTTATAACTCTGTTAAGTGTCTAATAATCATGCATGAACATCAATAGTAGGTGCCAGTAGCAGAGAATAGGTCATAGCTTAAATGGCCCTGTATTTGCAATGACCATACATGTACCGTTTAAGTGGAAGCATTGGATAGTCATCAAGAGTAATAACCTCAACTAACTTTTCCCTTCTCTCACCAGAAATACTGAGACCAGTTATAGCACCCATACCACACTATGGCTAAAATGAGCAGAGAGCAGGGATTGAGTCTTTTTTATACTAGATACGTTTTATGAGATGTAATTGTGTACTTGAATTTATAATGACTAACTTGGTTTGAGATCACTGTTTTGAATTTTGTTTGAAGTTTAGGTTTCAATTTTAACCCTTGTTCATCCCACCCCTACGGTGAGCAGGAAAGAGACAGGTGAGAGGTTAAAATTGTAAAAATTGAGATATCACCTCCAAGTCGCGTTCCTGGACAACATTATATTTATGTTTATGACAGAGATTCGGGCTCTGGACAAGGTTCACATTGGAAAGCAGGCATGGGTCCACTTAAAATTCAAAGTCAAGGGCCGATGATGTCTTCAGCATTGCTAATTTTAAGGTCCATAATCTGACTGTTCACAGCCCAGCAGCAGAAACATAGCAGGTAATCCAATTGACCAAAAGAGGAGGAGAAGAAAGGCTCATCCCTGAGGCTTTTCAATGGATCCTTGGCCTTCCCTAGCTTCAGCATCCCCTCAACCTTCAGGGAATCCCCAGCCCCAACATTCCCCTGGTCCCCCACTAAGAAGAAACCCCAGCCTATCCCGCCCACCACAATGTAAGGGAATCACCTCCATCCGCTGTCGGGATCTGTTCCCAGAATCATTTGATTCTCATTCCCACCTGCTGGCCAGGTAATCAGTCAGGTTCAATTCTGGAAATACTTATTCAATTGAGGTTCAGCTATTAGGTTTGGCAGGGCCTCTATATCCCCCACCTTGCCTGGTTCATTGGCTGCCTCTGGGTCCCTGGGCACCCTTCCCATGCCCCCCCCCCCCCACCGTAAAAATCACGGTGACGGTCTACAGAAATGCCCACTCATCCCAACTATTCAAATGACATATTTGAGCACCATTGTCTCCTAGTCACCCCTGAATAACCTTTACTAAACTTTAGAACTGCTAACTGAAAGCAGCCAGTGGTGTTCAAAATAAAATGTGCTGCTCACAGTCCACTGCTCCCATTCATGTCAGTAGACACGATAATATTGTAGAAGGAGACATGGTACACAGTTCCCAGGTTGGTTTTAAGTAGTACTTAAAAAGTATAAAACTGGGTAACAAGGGATAATTCAGAACCATCAGTAAATTGTAAAACATCTCCCTTTATATTAAGATTTAAAATTAGGAATCAATTCTGGAGTCAATGGGAATCAGGGGTAAAACCCTCTGCTGCTTGGAGTCATACCCAGTACAAAGGAAGATGGTTATGGTTGTTGAAGGTCAGTCATCTCAGTTCCAGGACATCACTGCAGGAGTTCCTCAGGGTGGTGTCCTCAGCCCAACCATCTTCAGCTGCTTCATCAATGACCTACCTTCCATCATAAGGTCAGAAGTGGGGATGTTCACTGATGATCACACAATGTTCAGCACCATTCACGTCTCCTCAGATACTGAAGCAGTCCATGTCAAATGCAGCAAGACATGGACAATATCCAGGTTTGGGCTGACAAGTGGCAAGTAACATTCGCACCACACAAGTGCCAGGCAATGATCATCTCCAACAAGAGAGAGTCTAACCATGGCCCCTTGATATTCAATGGCATTACTATCAATGTATCCCTCATTATCAATGCCCTGGGGGTTACTGTTGACCAGAAACTGAACTGGACTAGCCATATAAACACTATGGCTACAAGAGCAAATCAGAGGCTATGAATCCTGTGGCGAGTAAGTCACATCCTGACTCCCCAAAGCCTGTCCACCATCTACAAGGCACAAGTCAGGAGTGTGATAGAATACTCTTCACTTGCCTGGATGAGTGCAGGTCCCACAACGCTCAAGAAACTTGACACCATCCAGGACAAAGCTTGATTGGCACCACATCCACATTCATTCCCTCCACCACCAACGCACAGTAGCAGCAGTATGTACCATCATGCATGTAGCATGCACTACAGGAATTCACCAAGGCTCTTTAGACAGCACCTTTGAAACCCAAGATCACTACCACCTAGAAGGACAAGGGCAGCATATACATGGGAACACCACCACCCACAAGTTCCCCTCCAAGTAACTCACCACCCTGACTTGGAAATATATCACTGTGCTTTCACTATTGCTGGGTCAAAAACCTAAACTTCCTAACAACACTGTGGGTGTACCTACACCACATGGACTGCAGCAGTTCAAGAAGGCAGCTCACCACCACCTTCTCAAGGGCAATTAGGGGTGGGTAATAAATGCTGGCCTAGCCATCAATGCCCACATCCAGTAAATAAATTTTTTAAAAGATTATACTTCTCCTTTAAGCTGATTAGTTTTGTTAACACATCTATTGAAATGGCTACAGATAAAACAATAAAATCAAAAAGATATATAGCAATTCATCATGTAAAGCAATATGCAGCTGGAATTCTTCAGTGATGATAAATTCTTTGCTAGTATATAGCAAAACTTCAGCCAATAAACACCACTCATTCAAAACATAAAACTGACATAAGGGTAAATGTTTCCATTGGGGTTCATCTGCTGTCCCACAATAAGTGTAGCAGAAACATCGGTGCAATTGTATAAACTACTCAGGGTTTTCATCACAGTTGTGATGGGAGGAACATAGGAACAGGAGGAGGCAATTCAGCCCTTCTAGCCTGCTCTTCCATTCAATTACATCACATCATGGCTGATCATCTACCTCAATGCCACTTTCCTGCACTATCTCCATATCCCTTGATATTATTCGTCTCCAGAAATCTATCGATTTCAGTCTCGAACATGCTCAATGATTGAGTTTCCACAGCCCTCTGGCGTAGAGATTTTCAAAGATTCGCTACCCACTGAGTGAAGAAATTTGTCTTTATCTCAGTCTTAACTGGCCTACCCTTTATCTTGAGATTATGTCCCCTGGTTTTAGACTCACTAGCCAGGGGAAACATTTTATCTATATCCACCCTGACACACCCTGTAAGAACTTTGTAAGTTTCAAAGAGGTCACTCCTCATTATTTGAAATTCTAGAGAATACAGATCCAGCCTCCTCAATCTCTCCTCACAAAGTAATCCCGCCATCCCAGGGATTAATCTGATGAACCACTGTTACACTCCGTCTATGGCAAGTATATCCTTCCTTAGATAATGAGACCAAAACAGTGCACAATACTCCAGCTGTGGTCTCACCAAAGCTCTATGTAACTGCAGCAAGACATCTTTACTCCTGTACTCAAATCCTCTTGTGATGAAGGCCAACATACCATTTACCTTCCTAATTGCTTGCTAAACCTGCACGCTAAAGATTAGTTACTCATGAACAAGGATACCCAGATCCCTTTGGACATCTGCACTTCACAGACTCTCATCATTTAAGAAATATTCTGCCTTTCTGTTTTCTTCTGCGAATTGAATAACTTCACACTTATTCACATTATATTCCATCTGCCATGTTCTTGCCCATTCACTTAGCCTGTCTAAGTCCTCTTGAAGCCGCCTTGCAATCCTTGTCACAACTTACGTTCCCACCCAGTTTGGTATCATCAGCAAATTTGGAAATATTACAGTTGGTCCCCACATCCAAATCATTTATACAGATTGTGAACAGCTGAGGACCTAGCACTGATCCCTGTGGTACCCCATTCGTCAAAGCCTGCCATCATGAGAATAACCTGTTTATTCTTATTCTGTTTTCTGTCTGATAACCAATTGTCAGCCAATATCAGTATATTACATCCAATCCCATGTGCTCTAATTTTGTTTATTAACCTCCTCTGTGGGACCTTATCAATAAACTTCTGAAAATTTAAATACACCACATCCACTGGTTCTCCTTTATCTACACTATAAGTAACATCCTCAAAAAACTCCAACAAGTTTGTCAAACATGATTTCTCTTTCTTAAAACCATATTGATTCCACCTAATTTTACCATTCTCTTCTAAATGTTCAGTTATCACATCTTTTATAGTAGATTCTAACATTTTCCCTACTACTGACATCAGACTAACAGGTCTGTAGTTCTCCATTCTCCCTCTTCTTCCCTTCTTCAATAATAGAGTTACATTTGCTATTTCCCAGGAACCTTTCCAGAATCTATAGAATTTTGAAAGATAACCACCAATGCATCCACTATCTCTCCAGCCACCTCTTTCAACACTCTGGCTGAGTAGCATTGGCTGAGTGGCAGGAAGCAGAGGGTGATGGTCGAGGTTTGTTTTTGTGACTTGATGGCTGTGTCCAATGGGGTTCTACAGGGATTGGTATTGGGTCCCTTGCTGTTTGTGGTATATATAAATGATTTAGACTTGTATGTAGGAGCGTTGATCAGTAAGTTCGTGGATGACATGAAAATTGGTGGGGTGATAAATAGTGAGGAGGATAGCCTTAGATTACAGGAGGATATAGACGGGCTAGTAGGATGGGCTGATCAGTGGCAAATGGAATTTAATCCGGATAAGTGTGAGGTGATGCACTTGGGCAGGACAAACAAGGCACAGGAATACACGATGAATGGTAGGACACTGGAAAGTACCGAGGATCAGAGGGACCTTGGTGTGCATGTCCACTGGTCCCTTAAGGTAGTGGGACAGGTAGATAAGGTGGTTAAGAAGGCATATAGGATACTTGCCTTTATTAGCTGAGGTATAGAATATAAGAGCAGGGAGGTTATGCTGGAGCTGTATAAAATGCTGGTTAGGCCACAGCTAGGGTATTGCGTGCAGTTCTGGAATGCACATTATAGGAAGGATGTGATTGCACTAGAGTGAATGCAGAGGAGATTTATCAGGATGTTGCCTGGGCTTGAGAGTTTTAGTAATAAGGAGAGCTTGGATAGACAGGGGTTATTTTCCCTGGAGCAGAGAAGATTGAGGGGGGACATGATTGAGGTGTATAAAATTATGAGGGCCATAGATAGGAAGGAACTTTTCCCCTTGATGTAGGGATCAATAACCAGGGGCATAGATTTAAGGTAAGGGTCAGGAGGTTTAGAGGGGATGTGAGGAATAATTTTTTCGTCCAGAGGGTGGTGGGAATCTGAAACTCACTGCCTGAAAGGGTGATAGAGGCAGAAACCCTCATAACATTTAAGAAGTATTTGGATGTGCACTTGCGATGCCAAGACATACAAGGCTATGAGCCTAGTGCTGGAAATGGGGATTAGAATAGTCAAGTACTTGTTTGACCAGTGCAGACTCGATGAGCCAAAGGGCTTTTTTCTGTGCTGTAGACCTCTATGGCTCAATGACTCTGGGATGAAGCTCATTTGTCCAGGAGATTTATCAACCTTCACTCAAGTTAACTTTTCAAGTATTCTTCACTAATATTTTTTTTATTGTCCTTCGGTTTCGCATGTGCCTTTGTTGCCTAGTATTTCTGGAAGATGTTATGTATCTTCTGTAAAGCCAGATGCAAAGTAATTGCTTAGTTTCTCTGCCATTTCCCTGTTCTCCATTATAAATTCTCCTGTCCCCACCTGAAATGGGTCCATATTTGTCCCAGTTAATCTTTTCCTTTTCACATACCTAAAGGAGCTTTTATAGACTGGCTTTACATTTCTCACTTTTGCATTCATATTCTCTTTTCTCTTTCTGAATCAGTTTCTTGGTCCTCCTTTGCTGGGTTCTAAATTGCTCCCAATCCTCAGGCTTGCCATTTTTTCTGGTATCCTCATAAGCCACTTTCTTTGAGTTAATGCAATCTTTAACTTCTTTCATTCACCACGCTTGATTTACCTTTCCCTTTGCGTATTTGTTCCTTAGAAGAATAGAGGAATGTATATCTGTTGTAGACCTTGTAGCATTTCTTGAAATAGTAACCATTGCCTGTCTACCATCAAATCTTTTAGTGTATTTTTCCATTGCACCATAGCTGACTTGCCCCTCATAACTTCAATGTTTGAGGTTTTCAAAATGCAATCTTACTAAGTATACTACGTAGCTTGCCATAATCATGTGACTCTGCCATGAAGCAAGCCAACTATAGGCTGCCATTTCTAACCAGATCAATAAAGCCTCTCACAGCGACAGACACTGAAGAAGACTGCTGCACTTATACATGAAGCATTCATAATTTCCTTTCTTCAGAAGTCCTGCCTGCCAAGAGCTGCCAGCCAATCAGAGGCTGGCAGCACTACTGTACTCAACAGCATCACTGGGGAGGTGATGGCTGCTGTTGGTACTACACCCAACCAAGGCCTCATTTCGAAGAGGGACCCAGGCACAGGTAAGTGATGGTGGGAAGGGTGTCATGGGGGGGGTAGCCGGAGACAGGGATGTGGCTCTCTGCAGTTCCCTCTTTCCTAATGCCTGGTCCCTTGATTAGACACTGAGTGCCTTTGAATAGGGACCCCAACCCTGGGAGCCCACAAGCATGTCATGCTCCCGACATGGTGAGACTCTCGGCCCCCCTCCTGTGTTAATACCAGAGGTGGCAAGATGAGGTCCTTAAGTGGACATCAATTGTGCACTTAAGGACCTCAATTGGCAATGGGGCGGGAAGGCTGTCCATGGGCCTTTCAGCCCCCAAATTCAATCAGGACAGAGGCAGGAAGGTGGCAGGATCCCCACTCGCCACCATCTCGCCTGATTAAGTGTCTCTCCACTTCCAAGCTGGGCACAGGGAGGGCACAAGATTCTACCCTGCTTGTTTGACACCCACTATTGTTTGAGCTTTAATTTTCTCCTATTGAATATTGAGAAGACAGAAACCATTGTCTTATATCACTGTCATAAACACCATTCCCTAGCTTCCAACTTTATTCCTCTTCCTGGCAACTCCTTGAGGCTGAATCAGATTTTTTGCAACCACGGTGTCTTATTTTCCCCTCAACTGATTTCCTGACCTCATATCCTCTCCATCGCCAAGTCCGCCTACTTCAAAAATCATAACTTCACCCAACACCACTCCTACTTCAGCGCATCTGCTGCTGAACTCCTCATCCATACTTTGTTAGCTCTAGATCCAACTATCCAATGCATTGCAAATATAAGTTCATTCAAAACTTTGCTGCCATGAACTGTCCCGTTCACCCATCACCCCTGTGGTCGCTGGCCTACATTGGTTTCTGGACTGGCACTGTCTTAATTTTAAAATTTTCATTCAATTCTGGCCTTTTGCACATTCTGGATTTTCAGCAGTCCACAGTTGGCAGTTGTGCTTTCAGCTGCCTAGGACCTAAGCTGTGGAATTCCTTCCCTTAATCTTTTTATCACTCTACCTCCCTTTCCCCCTTTGAGGCATTCCTTAAAACCTACCTCTTTTACAAAGCTGCCCTAATATCTCCTTAAGTGACTCAGTGTCAAACATTCTTTGATAATTCTCCTTTGGAGCACCTTGGAATGTTTTACTGTGTGAAAGATGCTACATAAATACAAGTTGTTGTTGAATCACACAAGTGCTCATGTTCATTCACACATTGAGGAATTAGGACAGGTTTGGAGATTGAATGGTTTAACATTTGCAATTCTCCAGTCCTCTGCATCACCCCTGAGTCTAAGGAAGATTGGAAAATTGTGGCCAGTGCCTCCGCAATTTCAACTCTCAATTCCCCCAGTATCCTTAGATGCATCTCACCCAGTCCTGGTGTCTTAACAACTTTAAGTATAGAATTACCTCCTCTTTCACCATGACCTGGGGAGCATCTTGTTCCATGGTAAAAACAGATGCAAAATGTTAATTTAGTAACTCAGCCATGCCCTCTGCCTCCAAGCATAAATCCCCTTTTTGGTCCTTAATCACCCACTCCTCCTCTTACCACTCTTTTACTATTTATATATAGCCTATAGAAGACCATTGGATTCCCCTTTATGTTAGCAGCCAGTATCTTTTCATACTCTTTCTTTGGTTCTCTTATTTGCTTTTTCAATTCCCCTCTGATTCTTCTATATTCAGCCTGGTTCTCAATTATATTACCCACCTGACACACATTGTGCTTTTCCTTAATCTCTATCTCTTTCACCAACCAGGGAGCTCTGGATTTGATTGTTCTACCTTTCCCCCTGTTGGAATATACCTTGACTTTACTCTATCTCTCCTTTGTCTACTAATCTTTGATTCCAAATTATCTGGGCCAGATCCATTCTTACCCCATTGAAGTTGGCTTTCCACCAGTTAATTATTCTTATTCTGGATTCTCTTTGCCCTTTCCATAGCCAACCTAAACCTCACGATACAATGATCACTGTTCCTTAAATGTTCCACTAATGAAACTTTATCCATCTGGCCAATCTCATTCTCAAGAATCAGGTCCAGCTATTCTTTCTGTCTTGTTGGACTGAAAACATACTGCTGTAGAAAATTCTCCTGAACACTCTCTAGGAACTCTTGCCCCCTCTATGCCATTTCCAATACTCCTCCCCCTATCCATATTCAGATAACTAAAGTCCCCCATTATACCTGTTCTACAATTCTTGCATTTCATGTAATTTCCTTGCAAATTTGTTCCTCTACATCTTCCTACCAGTTGGTGGCCTGTAGACTATACAGACAGAAGAGGGACAGACATCCTGCACTGATTTCCTCTTGCCACCTGTCCCTAAGCAGAAGATATTTTGAATTAGTTTTTAACAGAATAGGCGATGGCGTGCTTTCCCAATCTCTCGGTTTTTGTGATCCAATTTTACTAATAATCCACATCAAACTCAAATTAGGATTAACTCAGAAGGTTAGTTTATTTTACACATTCAAACCCAGAAAAAGGAACTGTTCACCACTTCCCACTCCGAACATTCACACATTCACACAGTAAAAGATGGGCAGAGGTAGAATAGAGAAAAGGAGTTTTACAGTATAAAGACCACAGAAAAACGAATTTTGGTTCATGTGAGTTGCAAAGTCCAAAGTCAGAGTCCAGAGAGTGTTTCCTTCATGGTGGGGTTCTGTTCTGGTGTGTTTATGGTTGATTAAATGATACAAAAATCCTGGAAAAAAATGGTGCTACTGCATGAAGGAGTTTTCTGTGTATAGATCACTTGGCGGGCATTGATCAGGCAAGCTTTATGGAGTTGAGACTGCTTACCCAGACTGGCTGCTGGGGTTCTCTCCCATTGATGTTAAAACGGCAATCTGACTGTGAGGCCCAAATCTGCAATGTTAAAACCATCCAAAAGGCCAGAGGCTTGGATCATGTGACATGGCCTATTAATGGTCAATTTCAGCTTAACACTTAGTTTCTGGGCTTTTGACCAGAATTCCATAATTCCTCCTTAGGAGGGAGAAAAATTGGTTATTAGCATTTTTTCCAGCGTAACGAGATTCAATCTATGGGTGGAAACTTCTGTGCCCATTGGCATCAGGCATCATGGTGGGCATGAGCAGAAAATATGGCTGAAAGGCCACAAATCAGTTTCATGCTGTTGTGAAAGCAGTTTGCGATCGTCCACTCCGCCCGTCAATGGCGGGGTGCCTTTCCCACCGGCGGACATCAAGAACTTCATTTTAATACATCTGCATATCACTAAGCCCTGCTTAGCTGAACCACCCCCATGCTGGATCATCCGGGCACATTGGCGTGATTGCACGCCAACATGTTTCACAACAGCATTTATAAGCCATACAGCTGGCAAGCTGCACTTCAAGAAGAACTCGGAGGTGAATGCTCACTAATGTTGCACAGCACTCATCAGAGTTGCCAGTTCAACTTCAAGGTTGAGGCATATGCATTCAGGCAAGGACACAGGCAAGTCACTTTTCCCAGCTGGCTGACAGTGCGGTGCCAGAGCAAGGGTTGCACTGCGGCTGAGGCAAGCTGTGTGGGGTCAGGACAGTATGTTGTGAGGTGAGTTGGGGGCAGGACAGTATGTTGTGAGGTGTGTTGGGGGGTGGGGGGGGGGTGGTGTCAAGGGCTGCACTGCGTCTGAGATGGGTTGGGGGGCAAGGCAGCCCGGTCTGATGGTGATGCACAAGCATTTGCAGGGTGTGGGGGGGAGAGAAGCAGCCACGCATTAGGGAAACCTTGTATAAAGTGACCATTCCTCCGTAGCTGAGACAGTTCAGGCGCAGCCACATTGATATGATTGGGGTCAGGCCTCTAGCTTATCTGCCCACTCAAGCAATGCAGGGGCATCAAAGTGCTACTAAATGCTCCAGATCTTTTCACCCCTCGGGCACAGACTGCAAACTAATGAGAGTTTTAGTGGACTGCAGAACAATTGGGTGTCTGGGCAAGTTATACAATCTCCTTGCTAAAGCTGGCCGTGGAGCGGTCACTAGTGGAGGAGCTCACAGCCCCTTGCAATGTCATCATCCTGGTTTGGACCAGTGTCCCCCCATGGTTCAAGCTAACAGAGCAGCCTTGCAGTGCGGGTTAGGAGAATGCCTGTGCCTGAGCTGAAAGCACAGCCTGCAGTCCAGTGGGGGAAGCTGCTGCGAATTGGTTGGGTGGAATGGGACGGAGGTGCATGGGGTTTTGGGTAGCCATGCAGCGCATTAAACTCTGGCCATCCAAGTGGTACTCTCCGGGATGCATTAAGGGGCCTATAGGCTTAACCAAGAGAGGTTCTTATTACACCTATGCTAACCCAGACATCTCCCTCTTTCATCCTGCAGGAACAGTACATCAGGAACATGGAGCCTGGTGACTTATCTGTATGCCTCATGACTTATATGGAGCAGAGACAAAGTAGAAGAGATCGATGGAAGCACCTGGCTGGACAGAGGGAGGAGTAACACCGTCAGAAAGAAGGGGCAGCTGGGGCCCCCGTGCACGCTGCTGAAGAGCCACAGAGAGCCGTCACTTTTCTGTGCCTAGCTAGACCCAGGGTCTATAGATGGTACTTGTCATTCATGCAGATGACCAAGAACCAGTGTCACCAAAGACTGCGCATGCCCAGGGAACTAGTCAGTCACATCTCCCACCTGCTGCAGGATTTGGCGACACAAGGACATGGAGGGCATCCATTGCTAGTGGCTGTGAAAGTGACAGCAGCACTCAAGTTTTATGCCAGTGGCTCCTTTCAGGGCTCCACAGGTGACCTCTTTGGATATTGCAAGCCTCCACCATGAGGTCACGGACACCATCTTCGTGAAGGCACACAACCTTGTGCATTTTGCCTGGGTTGAGGAAAGCCAGGATGCAAGAGTGCTGGGATTTGCCCAGATTTCAGATTTCCCAAGGGTGCATGTTGCCATTGACTGGACTCACGTGGCGTTCAGATCTCTATGGCAACAAGCGGTCACTACGTCAACCACAAGTGCTTCCACTCGCTGAATGTTCAGCTGGTGTGCGACTATCACAAACACATCTTCTAGGTCTGTGCACGGTTCCCAGGGAATGTCCACGACTCCTACATTCTCAGTAGGATCTCAGATCCCTCACATCTTCCAGGGTCCAGGGACAAAGGTTACCCACAGACAATGTGGCTGATGACACCCATGTGGAGTCCTCAGACTGCAGGATGGAGGAGTTATAATGAGGCTCATGCTGCAACCCGAACTTTGGTAAAGCAAACCATTCGAATGTTGAAAATGAGGTTCCGGTGCCTGGACTGGTCTGGTTGAGCCCTGCAATACAAACCACAGTGGGTGTCACTCATCATCGTCGCCTGCTGCACCCTTTACAACCTGGCACAGTGGGGAGAGGAGCTGGCTAAGGAGGAGATGTAGGAGCTGCATGTCTCCTCCAATGAGGAGGACATTGACAGGGATGAGGGGCAGGATGTCCTCGAAGGCAAGGATAACAGTGATGAGGCCATCATGCCAGCTAGACGAGGCAGGCACTCAGGAGGCCCTCATAGCCATTAGATTCATGGAGGATGATGACAACATGCAGTGAGAAGGCACCATAGATCCTCATATTGCATCTGTGAACATTTGACTCCTGTCTGGCTGATGACAGTGCACATATCTTCTGTAATAAGGCTCCTGTCATGGAGATGCAGCAGATGCCCAAAGTCCATACCTTTCAGGAGGATGATGACGACATGCAGCCGGGACACTCCATAGATCCTCACATAGCTTATGTGACTGTCTGGCTGATGGCGCCTCGCTTGTGCTTTGTGAACAGGGTCATATCATGGAGATGCAGCAGGGACATTTTAACCTCCTGACCCTATGGCATCCTTCGTGAGCTGAACCCTTCAGGACCACACTGTCACTGGATACAGTTGTTGATGAGCTGGGGGATCAACCACACCTCAAAGGTGCTGGGACCACACAGAGAGAATGGCGGAACTCTGTGCTGCCAGCCCAGGACATTCAGGAAACAATGATAAACCTCATTGAAGTGCAGGCATGACTGATGTGTCCAGTGACTGTGAAGGCCCACCATCAGTGTGCTGGGAAGGTTACATAAAGCACAGGGGAGAGACCCTGGACTGAGACACCTGCCTTTATCTTGTGCAGGAACTAAGGTTTAGCATCTAAGCACCACGAACACTGCTCATCGGAAGAAGGAGCCATCAGTAAGGAGACATTTTTGAGAGTTTATTTACAATAATGAACATTAAATACAAGTGATTAATACCCATGCCCAAGCTGTGCAACTATATCTTCTTAACTTTCCTAAACCTGCCGCTATGTCCTGGTGCTCCCTCAACATCTACAGCGAAGATGGAGGCAGCCTGCTGACTGCTACGCCCTGTCTGTGATGACCTTGGCGGGCGTCCTCTGGAGGGCTGAGACCTGGAGGGCCCCTGCCTGCTTTCAGGGTCCTGCTGTGTGACAGAGGCACTCTCCTTTGCCTTGGGAGCTGGAGCTACTGGGGTCACAGGAAGAGGTGATTCGGAAGGGCCAGAAACTCCCGGAATCACCTGGGTGGATGACCCTGGGTGTGCAACTGCAGATCCTCCTCCCTATGGGTGCCCGCAGGCCCCTGGCTGACTCCTTGAGGAGAAGGGGAAGCTGGAGTGAGACTGAGCTGCCCTGCACCCCTCTCACATTGACACCATTGGAGACCAACAGTGGTGTCAGCAATTGAGTTCAGCCCGTGTAGCAGTACATGATTAAGGTCTCCATGGCAGTTGCCATCCTATCAATGTTGACCTCAGTGCATTGGCATAACAGCACAATAACTTCAGACTCCTCCTTTGTGCCTTGCAATCTGAGTTGTGCACCAGACATCCCTTCATGATATTCCCATGATTGCCTTTGCAGCTCCACCAACTGATTGAGAACTGAGTACAGAGGCTCATCATCTGACTCGGACCCAGCAGATTCCTTGTCTCCAGCAGTCCTCCAATTGCTGATGACCTCAGGTATCCCTGTCTCTGCCTGCTGTGGAACAGATTGCATGCTATGCTCATCAGATAGTGAACCCAAGACTGCTGTACATGTAGGCCCCATCAAGGTGTGTGTCACTGCACTGGTGGAGAGTGTGGGTGAGTACTGTGACATTTCTTTCAGGGTGCTGTCCTCAGGGTCCTCATTCGAGGCCTGTTGTTGCTGGAGTTGGGGCCAAGGTTGCCTGAGGATGAGGGCTAGATGTGCCTATGAGAGAAAGTGGAGATTATTAATGCCTGCCACAGTACACAGAACAGTGGACACACAGTTGAGTTGCCAGAGGGATAATCTGGTGCATGACCCTCACTTGGATGCTTGGCGCCAACCTCACCATCACCGCAGGAAGGATCCACATCCTTTCCAGCCAGCTCCAACGTGTGGTCTTCGACGGGAGTGAGGACTTTTATGTCCGACACTTCACCCCCAGCCTAGGAACCTCTCCCTTTTATTGTGCATGACCTTGCCCTGCATAAAAACAGATGGAGAGAGCGTGAGCAAGGCGCATGCCAAGCCAAATGAGAAGGATGTCAGATGTACATGTGCGCATTGAGTGGAGCCACGGATGGTGTAGCAACTGTAGCATTATGGAATGTTGTGACTGTAGCTTTGAGACTTATTGTACTGTGTCGTATCATGTGAAAGTGTGAACAAATCAACCCTAAGCACGGGAACCTTAGGGGTGGAGTTTGTGCCTAATTGTGGTTCTTGATGGAAGCATGTAACTGCTGCTGAATCCCTGTAAATAAAGTTCACTATTTCTTATGAAAAACCTGTCTGGAAAATTAAGTCCATAACAACTGGCAACGAGGATAAATTGGTTCCAGTGCTGCCCCTTACCCAGTGAATGTGACTATCCTGTATTAAATAGAAGAAAGAGAAAATATACTAACCAGCAATGGCACTTTTTGACAGCGTTGACCCCTTCAACTCATCCACAGAGGACTGGAGTCAATATATCGAATGCCTTGGTTTCTTTTTCTAAGTAAATAAAACAGCGGTGGAGGGAAAAAAAAAGCAATTCTCTTCAGCAGCTGTTTGAGTAAAATTTATGATTTAATCAGTAGTTTGATGGGCCTGAACACTCCCGATTCGAAGGCCATCAGCGAATTAGTAGACCTCGTAAAGGGCCATTTTCAACCTAAACCCTCCGTCATCGTGGAGAGGTTCAAATTTAATTTGAGAATATTTGAGGAAGTGAAGACTGTCTTAAACAACGACATGGAAGAACAGCAGAAGAGACTCAAGGAGACTCTGCTGAATGACAGAATTCAAGATGAAGTGAGTGAGCTCCGTAAAGAAAAGGAAACCTGTTGAAAAACCTTCACAGATGACAAGGACCCCTTAAGTCAAAGTTTCTACCTCTGGAAAATTATAAAGAGAAGCACAAAGAATTTAACGTCACCCTGAACAAACTGAAGATCCAGTTGGCAGAGAAGATGCAGCAATGTTCAAGGTTCCAGGAGGAAGTCAGCAGATACAAGAAGGAGACAGAAGAGCTGAAGAATCAGCTGAATGAAGCTAAAGAGGCATTAGAAGGAAAAGCTGTGGAACTTTCCAAAACGCAGGTGGGTGATGAAGCCATGGGCAGCTCAACCTCTGAACAGAAAGTTGAGGTTTCGCCTGAGGGAAGTCTGGCCAACTGTGAAGTCAAAATGAAGGAGGAGACTAAACTCTGTGGTGGACAGAAGAAGAAAAGATGGAAGATGGCTCAGAAAAAACAATGAACGATCCCCCACACTGCTACAGGTTCAACACCTTCAGCGTTACTTATGAAGCAACACCTTCATATGAGATTAAGCCTGGTACTTCCCAATGTGGAGGGGAAGGTAGAGAACAATCAAGGGAATCAAAAAATGACTCATATTTGCATAATTGAGAGCAAGAATTTACTGTCGGTGAAACAGTATTTGTATGAAACTTCGGTGGTGGATCGAGTTGGTTACCTGGTGTAACAGTCTCTGTGACCATGCCATTGTTATACCACATAGAAGTGTAGGGCCATATCACCCAAAAACATGTGGATCATTTGAGAAGAAGGGAGATACCCCAACAAACCGATAATCCACCTGTAACCATTGTAGAGCCTGTTGCCCCTGTTGTGATTGATCAATTAAGGATAGACATACCAGACATCTCTGTCGGAGTAGATAACGCTGAACTGCCTGTGCCGAAGGAGGTACCTGATGTTTGTTGAAGGTTTAGTAAGAGATTCTAAAGTCGTGGAGGTAGATGTTCCACCCGGATCAGGAAACCACCTGAGAGACTGAACTTATAAGTTCATAACCCATGTATATATTTGTAATGTCATGAATGTAGTTGTTCTTGTAAGTACAAATTGCAAAAAAAATTTAAAGCAGAAGGAAAGTAGTAACTGTAGCTTTAATACTTATTGTACTGGGTAGTATCACATGACAGTATGAACGAATCAGCCCTAAGTGTGAGGAACCTTAGGGGTGGAGTTTGTGTCTAGATGTGATTCTTGATGGAAGCATGTAACTGCTGCTGAAGCCCTGTAAATAAAATTCATTCTTTCCTATGAGAAGCCTGTCTGGAAAGTCAAGTCCATAGTAGATGGGACAAGGAGGCAGCCTCCAGAGGAGATGAAGCCAAACGGAGATGTGAGTGTGTGTGTGAGAGAGAGTGAATGATGATGTCCTTTGAGCTGGCTGTGAGTGAGATTGAATGCGTGATGGGATTGTGAGTGTGTGAGTTTAGAGCGATGAGATGGTTGACTTACCATGGCGGCATCATTCATCCTCTTTCTGCGCTGGATGGCCAACCTCTTGTGGGCAGTATTATCACTGACCACCACTGCCACCACCCCCCAAGCCAGATTGATGATGTTGCAGCCCCTCCTGAAGGCAGAGCTGGAGTAGAGGACACCATGGTGGACGTCCACAGCATCCAAAAGGCATTCCAGGGATGCATCACTAAATCGGGAGATGCTGCAGTCTTCTTGCCTTTTGGGGCCATGTCTCCTGTGCAGCAGTCTTGGGCTGGAAGCACTGAGTAGTGTGCACATAGCTGCATTTTATTTATGCGCCCAGTGTGAGGATGCAGCAAGGTGATGGCATAGTAGGCGAATCAGAGGCCGCCTGCCAGTGAAACAGCTAGTTTCCCATGAATTCATGATTAATGAGGTGGGATTGGGACAATACGGTGTGAAAACCTGCCATTCCGGTCAGCGCGTAAAATGTCCTTTTTCCCACCCACTACTGTGATTCCCCCCTTTCTCTTTTGTGATAATTTAGAATGCAAGAGCCAGTTCGCCTGCACTTATTCTGTTTTTGTTGATTACAAGGGGTTTGTACAATGAAGTATAAAATTCCAGAAGCTGAAAAAACAATTCTTTTGTTCTTGAAACTGCTGGGAATAGCTCCCAGACAGAAAGCCGACCTTGTGATCAGGTGACTTGTAGCAGCTATCTTAATTATTTTTGTTCAGCAGAAAAAGTTTAGTTTTTTTAAAAGTATCAATAAGAATAAAGCTTAAATATAGTGTTGGGTTTCTTTTCATGTCATAGGAGCCCAACACAAGCAATGTGATTGCACCTTTTTTGTTCCTTAGATCTGGTCAAATTCTGTCCTGACCCCTTTGGGATATCCTGTCTCTCCAGCACTGCACTATTCTCCTTAATCAATGCTCCACCCACCCCCCTTCCTCTTTTCTTATCTTTCCTGAACTCCTTGCATTCAGGAATATTTAATACTCAGTCCTGCCCTTCTTTGAGCCAGCTGGTCTCTGTTATCGCCACAACAGCATGCTGGCATATTTGTAAGTAAATTAGTGCAGCAATTTTGGGTAATGTTATTTCCACAGTTTTAATTTGTGTTGGAGATTTAAATGATGTTCAAATAAAAGAAGGTAGCAAGGAAGAGATAAAGTTAGCTATCTTTGGTATGAAAATGAAAATTTCTTCCATGATTACTGATAACCCATAAATAGACAAAAGGAGGGACCAAAGATGGAACCCACAAGCACATCAGAGGTGATTGTTCTGGAAACTTTTAGATATGTAAATACAGTGCAATGGAGGTGAACTGTGGAGAATTGATGGAGGAAGTTGAAGCGCTGATGCATTGTGAAAGCAAATATCCAGAATACTATTGGTAACTTGGAAGTAATATAGGTTGTTATACTGAGTCTGTACCTATTTTTAACATTTAGCTGTAGTGGTATTGCAAATAAAATGTATTATCTATTAATTATAAGAATCATTCACCATTTTTATACGATTCCACGTCAGGAACTTAAAAAAATTATCGTCTAAGTCTAAGGTTCTTAGATTTAGTTCACCTCTGAAATAAATTACACTGCTAAGTCCAAAGTATGTTATCAATGACACAAATCAAATTAACCACAGGAGCAACTGTAAAATACATCCATACCCAACACCCATAGTTTACAGTGAACGATATTTTTGTTTTGAGCTGACTGAGGCTTAATAGATGTAAATGGTAATTAACAGAAAACAAAACATTATATTCTTTTTCAAAAACAGAATTACCTGGAAAAACTCAGCAGGTCTGGCAGCATCGGCGGAGAAGAAAAGAGTTGACGTTTCGAGTCCTCATGACCCTTCAACAGAACTTGCGTTCGAGTCCAAGAAAGAGTTGAAATATAAGCTGGTTTAAGGTGTGTGTGTGGGGGGCGGAGAGATAGAGAGACAAAGAGGTGGAGCGGGGGGGCGGGGGTGTGGTTGTAGGGACAAACAAGCAGTGATAGAAGCAGCTCATCAAAAGATGTCAACGACAATAGTACAATAGAACACATAGGTGTTAAAATTAAAGTTGGTGATATTATCTAAACGAATGTGCTAATTAAGAATGGATGGTAGGGCACTCAAGGTATAGCTCTAGTGGGGTTTTTTTTTTATATAATGGAAATAGGTGGGAAAAGGAAAATCTTTATAATTTATTGGGAAAAAAAAAGGGAAGGGGGAAACAGAAAGGGGGTGGGCAACTTTAGGTCGTAAGCTCCCTCCCCCATCCCCACCCCCTTTCTGTTTCCCCCTTCCCTTTTTTTTTCCCAATAAATTATAAAGATTTTCCTTTTCCCACCTATTTCCATTATATAAAAAAAAACCCCACTAGAGCTATACCTTGAGTGCCCTACCATCCATTCTTAATTAGCACATTCGTTTAGATAATATCACCAACTTTAATTTTAACACCTATGTGTTCTATTGTACTATTGTCGTTGACATCTTTTGATGAGCTGCTTCTATCACTGCTTGTTTGTCCCTACAACCACACCCCCGCCCCCCCGCTCCACCTCTTTGTCTCTCTATCTCTCCGCCCCCCACACACACACCTTAAACCAGCTTATATTTCAACTCTTTCTTGGACTCGAACGCAAGTTCTGTTGAAGGGTCATGAGGACTCGAAACGTCAACTCTTTTCTTCTCCGCCGATGCTGCCAGACCTGCTGAGTTTTTCCAGGTAATTCTGTTTTTGTTTTGGATTTCCAGCATCCGCAGTTTTTTTGTTTTTATTATATTCTTTTTCCCTGGATAGGGTCTATAACCTGTTGGTTGCCTGGATGTCCTATCTTTTTACTCTAACATGATTGTCTGGCTGCGCTGTAAATTTATACACTATCTTAATCACCAACCATCAATCTAATATGCCAAGTTACCGTGGTAAAAACTGCCCAAACAGCTCTCCTTACTTACTTTGCACATGGTCGATACATTAAATCTTTAAATTTGATCATAACCTGGTCACTATTTGTCCACTGCTGTCTGGGTTAGAGGATCCCAAAGATAAACAGCCCATTGAGAAAAAAAATTCCTCCTCTTCTCCATCTTAAATGGGGGACCTTTTATTTTTAAACTGTGCACTCCCTAGCTCTAGATTCTCCCAGGAGGGGAAACATCCACTCAGCATCTACTCCAACATCTTATGTTCCAATAAGATCACCTCTCATTCTTCTAAACTCAAGTGAGTATCAGCCCAACTCACTCAATCTTTCCTCATAAAACAACACCCTCATCCAAGGAATCAGCTTAGTGAACCTTGAAACAAAAACAGAAAATGCTGGGAAAACTCAGCAGGTCTAACAGCATCTGTGGAGAGAAAAAAAGGAGTTAATATTTCGAGTCTTCAGGTTTCCAGCATCCACAGTACTTTGCTTTTATTTTAGCCTAGTGAACCTTCTCTGGACAACTTCCAATGCAAAAATATTCTTCCTTAAGTAAGGAAATTCAAACTGTACACAATACTCTAGGTGTGGCCTCACCACTGCCCTGTACAGTTGTAGCAAGACTTCCCTAGTTTTATACTCCTAATTACCTGCTGCACCTGCATGCTAATGTTTTGTGATTCATGTACAAGGACACCCACATAATTCTTCCCACAGCATTATGTAGTTTCTGTCCATTTAAATAAGATTCTGATTTTCCATTCTTCCTATTAAAGCGGACAATCTCACATTTCCCACATTATTCTCCATCTGCCATATTTTCACCCACTCACTTATATTATCTATATCCCTTTGCAGGCTTTTTATATCCTCCTCACAACTTGCTTTCCTATCTTGACTATTTGGCTGCAGTACAGTTGGTCCCTTCATCCAAGTCATTAATATAGATTGTAAATAACTGAGGCCCTAACACTGATCCCTCCATTAGGTATTCTGCTAGTTGCAGTTTGCCAAGTTGAAAATGACCCTTTTATCCCAATTTTCTGTTTCCTGCTAGTTAGCTCCTTTATCCTTACTAATATATCACCCAAAACACCATGAGCTCTTATCTTTTAAGACATGAGGATGCAGGCCATCAGGTCCAGGGGACTTGTCAGCCTCTATTCAATTTTAAGGGGTGCAGGAGCTGAACATGTGAGCAAATCTTTGAAAGTGGCAGGATAAATTGAAAAGGTTGTTAAAAAAGCATATGTAATCCCTGGCTTCATTAATACAGGCATAGAGTATAAAAGATCAGATGGTATGATAAAATTTTATAAAACACTGGTAGGCCTCAGCTGGAGAATGGTGTTCATTTCAGGGCACCACAAGTTAGGAAGAGTGCCAAGGCCTGAAAGAGAGTGAAGAGATTGACTAGAATGGTACCAAGGACGAGAGACTTCAATTATGTGGAGAAACTAAAGAAATTGGGGTTGTGTTTTAAAAAGCAGAAACAAGAGGATATTTAATAGAGTTGTTCAAGAACATAAACAGTTTTGATAAAATAAATAAACTGTTTCCAGTGGCAGAAGGGTCAGAAAGCAGAGGGCACAGATTTAAGGTGATTACTAAAAGAACTAGAGGCAACATGAGGACACATATTTTGACAGAGTGACTTGCATGATCTGAATACACTGCTTGAAAGGAAGGTGGAAGCAGATTCAATAGTAACTTTCAAAAGTAGATCAGAAAAATATTTAAAACAAAATAATTTCAAGGTTATAGGGAAAGATCAAGCGAGACCAATTGGATAGCTCTACCAAGGAACCAGCATAGACATGATGGGCTGAATGATCTACTTCTGTGCTGTATCATTCTATGACTCTACTATGATACAATGAATGGATATTTGTTATTTACTGATAAGTTTGAATTATTGCAGGTGTAAACATTAACATATTGCGTTTCTCAGCATGAACTGTTATTACAGTGAAATATTTACACTTAGTGCCCAAGATCACATGATTAGCAAGGTTACCTTCATAGTTTATATTCAATGCATTTCAAAAAATGCAGTTAGTCAAGTACAAATTGCCCATATCTGCCATGACTGTTCTTGATCAGCTGATAACTTTCAAAATGTTCATTAACGTCATCATATATTGTGAACTCTAGAGGGCAGATTTTCCTATTATTGTGCTTGCACACAAAGGATTGCCTTGATGCTATGCAGTGAGAAAAATCGTGGGATGGATGATGAAGCCCACCTGAATTTGTCCATGAAGACAGCATATCCTCCAACTTAATATGATTCAATGTCACGTAAGATTCAATTGTTTACTTTTATCTAGAGAGGTTATCAGGTTATCTTGTTTTGCAAGATGGGGGAATAAATCAAGGATGATGCAAAAAAAAACCCTCCAAATTCAAAATCTCTGAATTAAAAACAGAAAACACTAGAAATACACAGCAGGTCAACCATTGTCGGAATGAGAAAGACTGGTTAGTGGTTTTCTGCTGTACTGCTGTATTCAGCCACCTGTGGACTGCTGCTTTTCTCTTGAGACGCAGCGATGTTTCCAGCCAATGAAAGCTTTGCACTTACACTCAATTAGGTCCTGTACCACTTGGTCACTTTGTCAAACCAGTCACAATGTTTTCTCGTAGAAAGACCAAGGACCTCTTTGCAAATGCTTGTTATGGTGAACTTTAGGGTCGACCAGGTACTATTGGCAAGAGGTTGAAAAGTTGGCATTGAGGTAGTAACTGAGAAGGGCCGCCTAGGTGGGATCTTTGAGGCCTTCTTGTGGCATTGCTTCTGATGTCTCTGCTTTTGGGAGCCTGGCTGATGGAGCTGGTATATTGGATAAGGCGGTGATCAGTCCAGGGCTCATCAGTACCTGTCATGGAGCAAGTGATGTGGACTTCCCTGTGCTACCTTGTTCAAACAATGCTGTAGTCAAGCAAATGCCAATGTTTGGACCATGGGTGTTACCATGAGGTCTTGTGCTTGTCTCACTTGCGGAACAAGGTATTGGTTATGACAAGGTTAGGTTCTAGACTTTTTCAGGAGGAGGACTCAGTTGGCGTTTGCTTTCTCTACTCCTTCCTTGCTTATTACATTCTTCCAGAGATACACATCCTTCCGACTCTGGTGTTGAAATCTCTGAGGAGGATCAGTTTGTCGCCTGCTGTGACTCAGAATGGGAATTGTTGAAAGCTCGTGTAGAACCCCTCCTTGGCCTTGTCTTTTTAACCTCAAGTGTAAGAGCATATGCACTGATGATATGCAAGCTGATTCCTCATTAGGGTGCTAAAGATCACTGCTATTAAAATGCAGCATTGAGTCATGAGACACTCACATCCCACAGGGGGAGAAACTGAGGCACCAGACAAGCTCATTTTTGATGGCAAAGCCCACCCTGTGGATGCATTGTTCCTCTTGTGGAAGGTCCTTTGAGATAACGTGTACCCACTGCCTTGTTCCTTCAGTTGGCCTTCTCCTGCATATCATGTGTCACTTAGGGTGGCAATGTCCATGTGAAGGAGGCTGAGTTTATGAGCTATGATAGATCTGTCATGGTTAGGATTGTCCATGAGGCTCTTGACGTTCCAGGTCCCAAACTTCATTTGGATGAGTGTAAGATGCCAATGCATGATATTTTTAATATGAGGTGGTCGTTGCACGACGATGACCATATGGTCTTGGCAGACCAGTGTTTTGGTCCAATGTCAATACCCACACTCTCTCTCCCACGCTGTCTCTATCACTCTCTCTACACTCTCTCTCGTCGCACACTCTCTCTCTCTCCACACACTCTCTCTCTTTCTACACATTCCCTCTCTCCTCTCTCTCTCGCCACACATGCTCTCTCTCTCTCTATATCTCCTCACTCCTATTCTCTCTTCACACACTCTCTCTCAACAGACACGCTCTCTTGCTCTCCCCCCACATGCTGTCTCTCTCTTCACACACTCTCTCTCCACTCTCACTCCACTCCACTTTCTCTCTCTCTCCACAATCTCTCTCTCTCTCTTTCCACACAATCTCTCTCTCTCTCCACACAATCTCTCTCTGCACACACTCTTCCTTTCTACACACACAATCTCTCTCCTTCTCTCTTTCTCCAAGACAATGAAAGACCAGGCTCTTCTGTGAGACATGTTAATTTGTTAATTCATGGAATGTGGGTGTCGCTGGCTAAACCAGCATTTATTGTCCATCCATAATTGCCCTTGAGAAGGTGGTGCCGAGCTGCCTTCTTGAAATGCTGCAATCCATGTCTGTAGAAATACCCTTGGTTTGAACAAGGTAGCACAGGGAAGTCCACATCACTTGCTCCATGACAGGTACTGATGAACCCTGGACTGATCACCGCCTTATCCAATATACCAGCTCCATCAGCCAGGCTCCCAAAAGCAGAGACATCAGAAGCAATGCCACAAGAAGGCCTCAAAGATCCCACCTAGGCGGCCCTTCTCAGTTACTACCTCAATGCCAACTTTTCAACCTCCTGCCAATAGTACCTGGTCGACCCTAAAGTTCACCATAACAAGCATTTGCAAAGAGGACCTTGGTCTTTCTACGAGAAAACATTGTGACTGGTTTGACAAAGTGACCAAGTGGTACAGGACCTAATTGAGTGTAAGTGCAAAGCTTTCATTGGCTGGAAACATCGCTGTGTTAGGGAGGGAGTTCTAGGATTTTGACCCAGCAACAGTGAAGGAAAAGCGATATATTTCAAGGTAAAGATGGTGAGTGGCTTGCGGGGGAACTTGCAGGTGGTGGTCTTCTCATGTGTCTGCTACCCCTGTCCTTTTAGATGTACTGGTCATGGGTTTGGAAGGTGCTGCCTAAGGAGGCTTGGTGAGTTCCTGCAATGCATCTTGTAGATGGTACACACTGCAGCTACTGTGTGTGGAGGGAGTAAATGTTTGTGGATGGGGTGCCAATCAAGCGGGCTGCTTTGTCCTGGATGGTGTCAAGCTTCTGAGTGTTGTTAGAGCTGCACTCATCCAGGCAAGTGAGGAGTATTCCATCACACTCCTGACTTGTGCCTTGTAGATGGTGGATAGGCTTTGGGGATAGGGAGGTGAGTTAATTGCCACAGGATTCCTTGCCTCTGACCTGCCCTTGTAGCCACAGTATTTATATGGCCAGTCCTGTTCAGTTTCTGGTCAATATTAACCCCCAGGATGTTGATAGTGGAGGATTTAGTGATGATAATGTAATTAGCCGTCAAGGGGCGATGATTAGATTCTCTCTTGTTGGAGATGGTCATTCCCTGACACCTGTGTGGTGTGAAAGGTACTTGCCACTTGTCAGCCCAAGCCTGGATATTGTCCATGTCTTGCTGCATTTGGACATGGACTGCTTCAGTACCTGAGGAGTCACGAAGGGTGCTGAATATTGTGCAACCATCAGCGAACATCCCACTTCTGATGGAAAGAAGGTCATTGATGAAGCAGCTGAAGATTGTTGGGCTGAGGACACTACCCTGAGGAACTCCTGCAGTGATGCCCTGGAACTGAGGTGACTGACCTCCAACAACCACAGCCATCTTCCTTTCTGCTGGGTATGATTCCAACCAGCAGAGTGATTTCCCCTTGATTCCCATTGACTCCCATTTTGCTAGGGCTCCTTGATGCCTCACTCGGTCAAATACTGCCTTGGTGTCAAGGGCAGTCACTCTTACCACACCTCTGGAGTTCAGCTCTTTTGTCCATATTTGAACCAAGACTGTAATGAGGTCAGGAGTTGAGTGATTCTGGTGTAACCCAAACTGGACATGAGTGAGCAGTCTATTGCTAAGTAAGTGCCACTAGATAACACTGTTGATGACCCCTTCCATCACTTTACTGATGATCGAGAGTAGGCTGATTGAGCGGTAGTTGGCCAGCTCAGATTTGTCCTGCTTTTTGTGTATAGGACATACCTGGGCAATTTTCCACATTGCCAGGTAGATGCAACTGTACTGGAACAGCTTGGCTAGGGACGCAGCAATTTCAGGAGCACAAGTCTTCAGTACTATTGCTGGAATATTGTCAGGGCCCATAGCCTTTGCAGTATCCAGTGCCTTCAGTCGTTTCTTGATATCACATGGAGTGAATTGAATTGGCTGAATCTGTGATGCTGGGGATCTCTGGAGGATGCTGAGGTGGATCATCCACACGGCACTTCTGGCTGAAGATTATTGCAAATGCTTCAGCCTTATCTTTTGCACTAATGTGCTGGGCTCCTCCATCATTGAGGATGGGATATTTGTGGAGCCACCTCCCCCAGTGAGTTGTTTAATTGTCCACCACCATTCATGACTGGATGTGGCAGGACTGCAGAGCTTAGATCTGATCCGTTGGTTGTGGGATCGCTTAGCCTTGTCTATCACTTGCTGCTTATGCTGTTTGGCACACAAGTAGTCCTGTATTGTAGCTTTACCAGGTTGGCACCTCATTTTTTGGTTTGCCTGGTGCTGCTCCTGCCATGCCCTCCTTCACTCTTCAATGAACTAAGGGATGCTGTTAGACCTGCTGAGTTTGCAGCATTTTCTGTTTTTGCTCCAGCATTTTCTGCTTTTGTTTCAGATTTCCAGCATCTACAGTATTTTGCTTTTATCATAATCCCCTGGCTTGGTGGTAATGGTAGAGTGGGGGATATGCCAGGCCATGAGGTTACAGATTGTGATTGAGTACAATTCTGCTGCAGCTGATGGCCCACAGAACCTCATGGTTGTCCAGTCCTGAGTTGCTAGACATGGTTGAAATCTATCTCATTTGGCACGGTGGTAGTGCCACACAATGCGATGGAGGGTATCCTCAAAGTGAAGGCGGGCCTTAGTCTCTACCAGGACTGTGCGGTGGTTGCTCCTACTGATACTGCCATGAATAGATGCATCTGCAGCAGGCAAGTTGGTGAGGATGAGGTCAAGTATGTTTTGCCCTTTTGTTGGTTCCTTCACCATATGCTGCAGACCCAGTCTAGCCGCTATGTCCTTTCAGACTCAGCCAGCTCAGTCAGTAGCGGTGCTATCGAACCACTCTTTGGTGATGGACATTGAAGACCCCACCCAGAGTACATTCTGCACCATTGCCACCCTCAGTGCTTCCTCCAAGTTGTGTTCAACATGGAGGAGCACTGATTCATCAGCTGAGGGGGGACAGTAGGTGGTAATCAGCAGGAGGTTTCCCTGCCCATGTTTGACCTGATGCCATGAGACTTCATGTGTTCCAGAGTCAATGATGACAACTCCCAGGGCAACTCCCTCCCAACTGTAAACCACTGTGCCGCTACCTCTGCTGGGTCTGTCCTGCCGGAGGGACAGGACATACCCAGGGATAGTGATGGTGGTATCTGGAACATTATCTCTAAGGTATGATTCCGTTAGTATAACTATGTCAGAATGTTGCTTGACTAGTCTGTGAGACAGCTCTCCCAATTTTGGCACTTGCCCCCAGATGTTGATAAGGAGGACTTTGCGGGGTCAACAGGTTGCCGTTATCGCTTCTGGTCGACACCTGGTGGTCCATCCAGTTTCATTCCTTTTTTGAGACTTTGTAGTGGTTTGATACAACTGAGTGGCTTTCCTGGCCATTTCAGAAGGCATTTAAGATTCATCCGCTTTGCTATGGGTTTGGAGCCACATGTAGGCCAGATGTCCTTCCCTAAAGGGCAGTCATGAACCAGATGGGTTTTTGTGACAATCAACAATAGTTTCATGGCCATCATTAATTCCAGAATTTTATTGGATTCAGATTCCAGCATCTGCCATGGTGAGATTCGAACCCTGGTCCCCAGGGCATTACTCTGGATCTCTGGATTACTAATCCAGTGACAATACTACTATGCCACCATCTCCCCTTTAGCCTTCTTTCACACAAAGCCCACAAAGAACAAGTAGTGGGCAGGAAGTGTGTAGGAATGCCAACAACTTGCAGACACCAACAAAATATATGTTTTCTCCAGCACTGTCAGGATAATTTATAGCCCAAAACACCCAAGGCCCCACCTCGCTCAGAGCCAAGCATGGAGGGGAGCTCATCAAGGACAGAGAGGTAGTGATTGCTCGCTGGAGAGAACATTCTGAAGAACTCCTCAATCGAGACTCTGTCTTCGACTCAAATATCTTCAACTCTATTCCTCAATACCCTGTCCAACTCAGTTTTGACGCTACCCTGAACTGGGGTGAAGCTGAAAAAGCCACTCGACATTTGAAAAACAATAAAGCCCCTGGAGTAGATGGAATCCCAGCTGGAATTCTGAAACATGGCGGACATATGTTCCTGGCACAGCTGCACAACCTCATATCCCTCATCTGGGAAGAGGATTGCATGCTGGAATATTTCAGGGACACTGTGATCATTTTCAAGAAGGGAGACAGGTTTGTTTGCAACAACTACAGAGGTATCTCCTTGCTGTCTGCCACAGGGAAAATCTTTGCAAAGATACTCCTCAACTGCCTCCTTCCAGTGGCCAAGGATCTTTTTCCAGACTCGTAATGCACTTCTCACCCATTGAGAGGCACCACAGACATGATTTTCACTCCGTGGCAAATTCAAGAAGTACAAGGAACAGTGCCAACCATTGTAATCACATAAGCCTTTGACTCTGTCAACTGCGAAGGCTAATGGAGTATCCTTCTCAAATTTGGCTGCCCTCAGAAATTTGTCACCATCCTCCACCTATTCCATGATGATTTGCAAGCTGTGATCCTCACCACAGTCCCTATCTCAGTGAAAACTGGGGTCAAACTAAGGCCCAGAATTAAGAGGCACTGTTTTAAAATTAGCGGTCGCCCTTTTAGGACAGAGATGAGGAGAATTTTTTTCTCTCAGAGGGTTGTGCAAATTTGTAACTCTGCCTCAGAAGGTGGTGGAGGTGGGGTCATTGAATATTTTTAAGGCAGAGGTAGGTAGGTTCTTGTTAGGCAAGGGAATCAAAGGTTATCAGGGGTAGATGGGAATGTGAAAATCGAAACACAAGAAGATCCGCCATAATCTTATTGAATGGCAGAGGAGTCTCATGGGGCTGAATGGTCTACTCCTGTTCCTATTTCTTATGTTCTTATGTTCAGACAAGGCTGAGTCATTGCGCCAACTCTTTCCTCCATTTGCCTTCCTGCAATATTGCCCCTCACCTCCAGCAAATTACCCACAGGCATGGAGATAATCTACAGAACAGACAGGAAACTGTTCCACCTATGCTGTCTTCAAACCAAAATCAATACCAAAACTATTCCAACCTCAGTCCTAGCTCTTCAGTATGTAGATGATGCTTGTCTGTGCGCTCACTCAGAAACTAAGCTCCACATGATTATCAACCCCTTCTCTGAAGCACATGAGAAAATGGGCCTTTCACTAAACACCCAGTTCCCACAGCACAATGCCTCCTCCTGTCCATTAAGATTAACGTGAGATCCCAGAAAAATGTGGGTGTGGACCATTTTCCTTGTCTTGGGAGCCTCTTGACAAAGGCAGACAAAGGTGATGAAATTCATCATTGCCTCCAATGTGCCAGCTCAGCCTTCAACCAACTGAGGAAAAGAGTATCTAAGGATCAGCATCTCAAACCCAAGACTAAGGCCACGGTTTACCAGGCAGCAGTGACCCCCATACTCCTGTATGCTTTGGAGACTTGAACAACCTACAGCAGGACCTCAAAGAACTGAAGAAATAGCACCAGTGGTGCCTTCGCAAGATCCTCCAAATCCAGGGCAAGAAAGGCGGCCCAACAGCAGAGTTGTTCATATGCCTGACACCAGAATCCTGAAGCAACTGTTCTACTCGGAAGTTGATCACAGCAGGAAACTCCCAGGAGGACAGTGGTTTTAGGGATGTCCTCAAAGCATCCCTGAACAGGTCAAACATAGCCGCGAACTCATGGGAGAACCTGGTTTGTGAAAAACCAAAATGGAGAAGGCTCATTCAGGAAGGCGCCAAACACATCAACAGGCTTTGTTGGGGATGTTTAGAGGCAAAGTCAAGCTGTAGAAAGAAGTGCACAGTCTTCTAAACAACCAATCTGTCTAACCCTTCAAGCACCTCCTGCCTCACATGTGGTAGAGTCTGCAGATCACACATTGAACTGGAGTGGAAGCAAGTCATCCTCAATCCCAAAGGACTGCCTAAGAAGGTTAATGGTTTGGATGGCATCTTTCATTAGTACCCAATCCAGTCCAGAATCTTAATATAAGATATGAGGATGTTAGACTCTAAGTGGCGTACACACTTGTTGGTGGCTTATGGCCAAATCTTGCCTTTATCTCTCTATTATCTGGCACTTTGCCCATCTTTAAGACCCTTGCCTCAATCAACCATCTCACTTCTACTTTAAAATTCTCATTCTTTATTGTTTTCCCAAATCTTACCTGATGTTTGTCAACAAATTATCCTCACTCTTTTCTTCCCTCAGCCATTGCACAGAGTGACTTCTCATCCTCTGATTTCAATCTCCATCTTGACTCACCTTGTGCTTATTCACCAAGTTCACTGTCTTCCTGTTCTCCTTTAATCTCTCCCTCCATATTCACAGCAACCCCCTCAAACTCGCCAACTCACATGGCCTCTCTATTTCCATTGTCTCAATCACAGGTAAAGCTATCCCCATCACTTCCTTATATTCCTCGCCACTCACAACCCCCTTCTTTTTTGCAAATGCACCTTCTTCTGAGTCCACTCCAGATCTTGTTCTCATTAAAGTCACTCACAACAGCCCTTTCAAATTCCCAACTGTCCAGTCTTTTGCCCTCCACTCACTATAATACTTCTACATTTCTTGATCTTCTCAATTGCATCCTCATCCATATCTTTGATGCCAGTGATCCAAGTAAAACTCTTGCCCTCTCCCACTCTGGTCATTCTCCCTTGTGTGGCGCACAATTTGGATCCCTTAAAAAGAATATAAGAGCATAAGGCAATAAGATTATGGCTGAACTTGTACATGAATTTCATTTTCCCAACCTGTAACTGGATCTCTGGATCCCCTCAGCACCTGAAAATATGGTGATCGCTGTCTTGAATATATTTAACAACAGAGCATTCCCAGCTTTCAGGAGAAGAGAATTCCAAAGATTCACAACCCATCAAAGTAGAAAAGATTTTTCTTCATTTCAGTCCTAAATGGCTGATCCCTTATCCCTAGACTAAGATGCCAAGTTCTAGACTTCCGTACCAGTGGAAGAAGTCTCTGAGCACTTCAGCACCCTATTAGGCCCCTTAGGAATAGTTTGGGATAAGTTTCAATGAGATCACCTTTCATTTTAGAAAATGCTGCATTTATTCCTACTCTGGATGGAATTTTCAATGCCCATTGGCATCAGGCGTCATGGTGGGCGTGAGCAGACAATATTGCAGAAAAGCCCTTCTTTAAGCCCTTCACCTCAATCAACCATCTCAATTCTACTTTAAAATTCTCATCCTTCATCATTACCCCAAGCCCTACCTGATGTCTCTCAACAAGTTATCCTCACTCTTTTCTTCCCTCGGGCAATGCACAGAGACTTCTCATCCTCTGACTTCAACCTCCATCTCAACTCACCTTGCTCTTTCACACCCTCGTGAAACCAGTTTGCGATCGTCCGCTCTGCCTGTCAATGGTGGGCAGCCTTTCCCGTCGCCAGAGGTCAGGAACTTCATTTTAGTACATCTGCATATCTTTATAAGCTCTACACGCCAGAATCGCCTCCCCACATCACATTTACTGCCGATGTCAGCGGGAAAACACACCTGCTCAGAACACGCCTTGACAAGTGTGACATGAAGAAGTCAGGACTTACTGTCAGGGCCTTGCTCACATCGCGGGCACCTGAGGAACAGAAGGTGCTGGAGCCCTACGGCTACCGGACCCTGGAGGAACAAGTGCATTGCATGCTGGGTAGATTTATATGGATATGGATCTGCTGTGAAGCAGCTCACAGAACGTGGGAGGTCACCATTGAATGTCTGCTTTGGCACACCAGGGTCTTGGCCACGGTCTACTCTAGATGATCGGGTGGAGAGGAAGATCTAGCTGTGAGTGGGAGAGGAAGATGTACCGGGGGGGGTGGGATGAGGTTGGGAGGATGGGAATGATGGTGTCGGTGGCGGGGTGAGGTTGGGAGAGGGGGAGGGAGTACGGGGAGGGAAGGTGTAATAGGGGATAATGCAGAAACTGGGGAAGTAAGTAAGCGGGAAGGAAGGCGTAAGGGAAGGAGTTCAGAGGGGGAGAAGAAGTTCAGAGTGGGGGAGGACTTCGGGTGGGGGAAGGCGTTCGGAGGGGGGCAGGACTTCAAGTGGTGGAAGGAGTTTGGAGGGGGAAAGGAGTCCAGGAGGAGGAAGGACTCCAGGGGAAGGAAGGAGGTCACAGCAGAGAAGGAGCCCAGGGGGAGGAGGAAGCCCAACTGGCAGAGGTGAAAGGTTGGGGGGAGATAAAGACATACTTCACCAGTGCCATTTTGCAAAATTGAAAGTGTGCAGAGCCTCGTTTTTGATGGGCACAGGTGCTGTAGGGGGGTGCAGTCAATGGGTGGGCGGAGATGTAGGTCAGCTCAGATGAACAACAGAAAGAGAACCCCAGCAGGCAGCATTGAAAATGCGCGGGACAGTGGGATGAGTGTGATGTGGGAAGGATCCACATGTGTGGGAGAGTGCTTGCATGAGGCTCTGAAATGCCCTGCCACACACACACTTCTCCCTCCAGAATCATTCGTGGGCCGGCTGTGTGCGGCTGAACTGCTAGTGGTTGGAGGGGGGCGGGGGGAGGGGTGACGGTGGAGATGCAGGTGCAGGGGTGCACTTGCAAAGCCTGTAAATGAAGCTGAAAGACACCATTACATTTTATTCAGTAAAAAGTGAATATACTTTCATATTATAAAGTGATAAAATGTGCTCACCTGTGCAACTACTTGTGATCATAAATGCTTAACTTTTCTAGGCCTACCGCTTCTTCTAGGTGCTACCATGACATCCGCAGCAGGGGTGGAACCAGCCTATGCAATGGTTGGCCTTGTTGCCTCTCGTGACTTTGGTGTGCGTTCTCTGGAGAGCTTAGGCCTTGGGGGTCCCAGCTTGCTTTGGGCCAGCTGCTCCCTCTGGGGTGACAGAGGACAAGATTGAGGAGGACACAGGCAAAGGGATCTCAGAGGGACCGGACAGCCTCTGAGATTCCTGAGTGGATGACCCAGCTGCTGCTCCTCCTCCCTTCAGGTGCCTGAGGGCCCCGGCCTGACAACATGAGTGGAAGGGGCACCTGGAGGGAAGTCGAGGTGCCCTGTTTCTCTCTCGCGTTGCCAGTGCAAGAACTCACCCATGGCTACCATGATAGAGTGCAGGTCTGTGTGCATCTCCACGTCCTGCTGAGCCAGGGTCTCCATGGCATCCGCCATCCTCCCCATGGAGACTTCCATACATGCACATGTGGGCACCACTCCGTCAGAGAACAGGCAGAAGCACTTCTCTGGCTTGCATGCCACTCTGTTGAGAGCATCCAACAGCTCTACATGATGTTCCCCCGCCTTCTGCTGAATCTCCACGATGAGTTGGAAGACCAAATCCAGAGGCTCGTCGTCTGACTTGGACCTAACAGGTGCCTCTTCCCCAGCAGTCCAAGTGCCGGGGACCTCGAATGAATTTACCTCCTCCTGCTGTGGACGCATGTCCGTGCGGTGGCCACCAGATTGTTAACCCCAGCCTGCTCTAGGTCTAGGTCCTATCGAGGTGTGCCTCTCTGTGCTGGTGCAGGATGTGGGTAAGCGCTTTGATGGATCTCCCAGGCTGCTTATTTCCAGATATTCAATGGAAGAGGTGCCCTCTTGGCAGGAGGTGAGGAGGATGGAGCTGAGGGATTATCTGGCTGAGGGTGTCAGTCGCTTGGCAGAGCTCCCTGTGAACCAAAGTAGAGATAAATAGTGCATGGCAGCAGAGTCAAAAGCAGCCAACCTCACCATCACCGCAGGCACAGTTCACATCCTCACCAGTCAGCGCAATGTGCTCAAAGTGAGTGAGGGGCTTAATGTGTGCCACTCCACCCCCTATCTGGCACTTCCCCTTGCTGCTGTATGCCATCTTCTCCTGCATGAGAATAGATGGACAGAGTGTGTGAGCAGGGCGCATGGCACTGCGTAAAATGTTTGGTGAACAGAGCCATGGACAGGATGAGGGTGTGAGCTTGAGTGCATATGAGCCTGATGGAGATGTGAAGGTGTGGGTGAGAGTTAGTGGTGTTGTCCCCTGAGGTGTGGGATCCCTGTGGATGTGTGATGGGTTTGTGAGTGTGTGAGTTGAGAATGAAAAGAAGAGTGATTTACCCTAGCAGAATGGATGAGAGCTTTCATCCTCTTTCTGCACTGGGTGGCTGTCCTCTTTTGTAGGCCATTGGCACTGACCACCACTGCCACCGCCTCCCATGCAGGATTGGTGAGCTTGCTTGCTGGCCTTTGCCCATAGAAGGGGTAGAGGACATCATGGCGGGCTTCCGCCACATTCAAAAGGCGTTCCAGGGACATGTCACTGAATCGGGGGGCTGCAGTCCTCTTCCCTTTTGGGGCCATGTCTTCTGTGCAGCAGTCCTGGCCTGCAAGCACTGAGAGATGTGCACATGACTGCACTTTAAATATGGCGCTTGGCGTGATGAAGCAGTGAGGTAACAGCGTAGCGGGGGAACCGAAGGCTGTCTGCCACCGAAATGGCGTGTTTCCCGAGAATGCATGATTAATGCAGTGGGAATGAGGCGATATGGCTCAAAATCCCGCCATTGAGGCCAGCAAGCAAACTGTTCTTTATCCCGCCCACGACTGCACAGTGCAAATTTGGGACAATTTTGTCTTCTATTTTATCGTATAATGATGATATTTTATTCCCATTAACTAATCCTCAAGCCATGCGAATTTATTACCGCCAATCTCACAAGCCCTAATACAATGCTTCCCAAACTATTTTCCAATATGACCCCATTTTAACATTTGAAAATTAATGCGACCCCAGATGCCATCAAAAACAAAACAGCAAAAATGCAGGATGATAACATTCAGTATATAATGATTAAAGGTCACATAATGGGCCTTAACTTCCTCATACTAACCGGCATGCTGGCAGTGTGGCCTGGCAGTTGTGCATTGCGACCGTGCAGAAATCCCATCGCACGCACATATGCTGTTATGGATCTGAGGGGGATTAATTTAACAGCTCTGATTTCTCGTCTCACTACCCATCCGTAAACAGAAAGTTGTTTTTGATTTCTGATTTTGTCCCCTTATAAGTGGTGGCATGTTTTCCCCAACCCTTCAGTTTGGAGTGATCCAATCCTCTATGAATAGTCCCACAGCAAACTCGAGATAAGATAAATTAAAAGGGTTGGTTTATTTTACACATGCACAAAACATGGGGAAAGGGTTTCACAATGTCTGTCCCTTTTTGCATTCATACCATAAAAGAGGGATAAGGGAAAGAAAGGAGTACAGGGCAAGGCCACAATATAATAATAGTTATGGTTTCAAGTTGAGTCCAGAATCAAAAGTCCGGTGGCGTATTCTTCAGCAGCTAGCGGGCTGAACTGGTGCAAGGTAATCCAACTTTCCAGGAGTGAAGACTTCCACAATAGGAGAATTAGATGAATTAGTCTTGAAGGTACAGATACAGCAGTTCCAATATTCCAGTAGCTCATAATGTAGATGAGGGCCAGGCACTTCACCTGGACAGAACTCTTTCTGCTGCTACCTATTAGATGATAAAATGACAGACTGCCTGGGTTCAGTTCCACACGGCAATATAACAAGTTCTAGCCGCTTGGGGGAAGTCATGTGACATACCTCCCATTTCTCCTCCGGGGCATTGGACAAAAGTTGTATTTTCCCAGGTCTGCAATCTTAAGGCTTGTAATGGAGGAGTCAGTGTCTGTTTTGTCCTTTGCAAACATACCGCCTCTGTTGGCCAGAGCTCTGCCTTAGAAATGCAAAGGAATTTGATGCATTTTTTTGGAATGTGATTGTCAGCAGTCACAGAGGGCAATAGCACCTCTATAAAGATAATGAGGTTCCTGCTGGTTTCTGAAGGTTAGAAATTCCTCTCGTATGAGTCGTGGCTAGTCAGGGTAAAGCTTTGTTCATTTGTTTTAAAAAAATAATAATTTTATAAAGTAGCCAGGTTGACTTATGTTATGATTTGGCAGGTAGTATTTGCCAGGCTGACTAAATCCCAGAGGGAAACTTGGCCAGGCTATCACAACCATTTTGCAATTTGTATTTATTATGAGAAGGTTTGTGCACTGAAGTCAGAAGACTTTCTACCATCTTTAGAGATTTTAAAGATTAAATTAAAACATTTATTAACAAAAGAAAAGAAAACTTAAACACACAAGTCTACAATTACACAGCTACATGTAATTTTATAACACTTCTCACAAGACTTCTACTTGACCTGACTTCCAACTATACACCCTTTTCTGGCAACACTCCAAATATAGTCTTAATCTCTAAAATATCCAGCAATATTACCACAAGCACCCACTAAGGTATTTCACAGCTTCTTTCTCCCTCTCACTCGACAAAGGAACTCCAAAGGCTTCTGACACAACCTTGGTTACTGGAACAGCAAACTTCTCCAAGGTGGCTAGAGGCTTTTTCCCACAAGTCTGTTATAAACATCTTATTGTGTCCCTTTGAAAATCAAGCAACCTCTCAACTTGTCTAAAAATGCAAGTTCCATTCACTCTGTACCTGCTTATCTCAAATCTTTCCATTCAAATGCCTGTTTTTTAACACATTTCCCTTTGATGATTTAAACCTTGCAGTCTGACTGTCTGCAGTTTAATTAAACTAGACACACACACACACACATACACACAAACATGCATACACAATATCACCCCCATAAGCCTGCTTTAAAGTATCCCACAGAAATATTAGGAAAAAAATGATCTTTCCTTTACACGTTGATATTTATATACGGTTTACTTCCTGTCTTCTGGCCAGGACACACCTTTCCCGTTGGAGAAAAATGACATTAATTCCATTTCATTTAATGTTTCTTTTATGTGTGGTATTAGGGAAGGAAGAATAGGAAGTGCAGAAGAATATAGCCTTTTCCTCATTCACACTGGCACATTGGACACACAGTTAGAAGGGGAGACAGCAGTTTTTGCTACATTTTTGTTTATTGGCTTAAACCTGGGACAAGGCATCCACAAGGATATGGTCCAGTCCTTGGGAAGGTTTAGGTGACTTGGGAGAATTTGAAATTCATTGGACTGAGTAAGTCTATTAAGTGCTAGAGTTCTGACATCCCTCTGTTGGGGCTCAGGCATTCCAAACTCCTGATTAAATATCTTAGAAAGGGTCTGGGGGTTTTACAGGGCGGTTAGCACTCGGAGTGAGTGATGGTCAAGCTCCTCTGGGCAATCTGCAGGAGAATGCTTGACATATCACTCTGGGGCACAAGACCCTGTGCTCACAGGGCTAAACTGCTCTTGTCCAGCATAGCTCCTGCCTGTCCACTTTGGCAACCTGTTGGTCCAGGTCTTCTGACCCAGAAACTGGGGGTCAACTGAGGGCCAGGAGAGCTGGGTGCCTTTAAGAGTTCCTGGTCCTCTTTAGGGCATTCCAGTCCAGGTGCTATCATAACTACAGAGTTCCAGATTCTGGTGCTAGGTTCTTTTGGTTGGTGCAGCAACAGGCAGGCAGTTGGCCTCTGAACTTGGGCCAGCCTTTCTGGACCAGGATGACAGGAAGATGGCCTTCTGACAGGGGTCTTTCCTGCATCCATACTGGATATGGCTATAGAGCTGTGGCTTGGTTGGGGGGTGGGCGGGGTGGGGGGGGGTGGGCAGTTGGGGTTAACTCTGTCTGGTCCTCTGGCAATTCTACATGATGGTGGGTGAGCATGAGGCCCAATCTGGTTGGTGTCCCTCTGCTGGTCAGTTGCATGATAGTTTCAATGTCTTTTGGGACACTAATGCCCTCTTGGGAATGGTCAGCTCTTGCTGTACCACTGGGTGGCTTATCAACCATGTGAGGCATCACCCTCATGCTTTCTGGGCCAATTTGGGAATTTTTCTTCTCCACATTTAAATTTGCCATAAAGTGGTCAACGAAATCAATCAATAGCTTCCTGGCCTGTGCATTTGGTTTGGGAGGGGGGCACTCTCATAACATGTCCCATGTCCTCTGAAAGACCACAGCCCTCGAGTGGAGGTGCTTCTCCAACTACCCTCTCTGGTGGCTTTTTGACTGAGGGAGGCATCTCACTCCCTATCTGCTTATTGGTTTGGGAAGTCCCTTTGTCCCTATTTAACATGTAAGGTTTCTGCCAGCCGTACTTCAGGCAAGTCATTTTCGGGCTTAATAACCTGTCTTCTTTCGGGCTCTTTGGCTACATGGGGCACATCCCTCACTATTTCTTTCCCTGCTTTAGGACTTCTCCAGTCCCTATTTAAGTTGGGGAATCTATTTCAGATTCTAGGGGCCTTCTCTGGACCCCGTTTAATTATACAGACCTGGCTTTGGCCTTGCTGCCTTCGAGTGGCTCTTGCTCGAGGTCTGTGGGTGCAATGCCTTATGGGCCCCTGGACCTTCTCCAGCTTTCTGCCATTTTGTACATTTCTGCTGCTGGGTCTTAGCCTCTTTTCTTTCGCCGTTTCCCGACCACTGCCAGCCAAATTGTTTCCAAGGAGGAAATCAATTCCTGCTACTGGTAGTTCAAGGACAGTTCTGACTGTAACATAGCCTGAAACAAGGTCACACTCTAAGTGGACCCTTAGGAGTGGTGCAAACACAGATCCTCCTCCCATCCCACTGATCAGGGCTTTGGCCTTCAGGGCAGACTCAGGGGCAGAGGTTTGAGTTTCCCTCCAACATTAAGAATTGAGAGGCCCCTGTGTCCCGGAGCAGTGCCACACCCTTGCTCACATTTTGGGATGGGTAAGGGCACACTGGCCTGAATTTTTCCCTCATCGGGGGTGCACGATTGGCGGGCCTGGCAGTGGTCAGGAAATGGCCCCTGACCGCAATCAGCCCCCGGTCCACTATTTTACTCTGGTTGGCCAATGAGTGGCCAGCCAGCATGAAATGTGCATTGCAGACCTGCAAATAATATAATAAAGCACTTAAAAGCTGCAAAAATAAGTCCATGCATTTGAAAGCCTACCTCATAAAAATGCTCTCCTCAGATGTTTCTTTTTATATCCTAATGGAGATTTCATCCCGCCCTTGGATGAGGTTTCATTAAAAATGTAAAGGCCACCTGACCAATTCACCCTTCCGCCAACTGTAAGGTTGGATGGGCCATGAAAAATCACTGACAATTGCATTGTTAATGGACTTAACTGTCGGTGGGTGTGTTTCCAACTGCCGCGCTTCCGACTGCTGTGCAAGCCCACCAAGTGAAATATCGCACAAGGTGTGATGATGTCGGGACGCTCGTCCAATGTCATCTCGTGTGATTTTAAGCCTGTTTGGGTCGGGCACATGCCCACCTGCAGAAAGTAAAATTCTGCCCACTGTTCCTGAATGGATGAAACCCCAGAAACTCTCTGGGAGTTTGTCCAGCTCAGACACACAGAGTGCCATGCCCTTGGAAGGGTAAGTTTCTATAGCGAGCGGCTCTGCCTGCTCTGCTGCATTACCCATTCATGGGATTGCTCATGTGAAGCTCTAGAGTCCAACTGGCTTGCCTCGCAATCTCCAGCATTCGGGCCTGGAATAGCTCATTTTGTTGCAATGACAACACCAACCTCCAGGAATTCTCCTTTCTCCTTTTGGGCTGTAGGGGGAGCTTCTCGTACCCTCTTTTGTGTTTTCTTTTCTGGGTGGGGGTCCTTTCCTATCTAGATCACCCTGCTTCTCTTTCCAATGCTCACGGGTGTAATTTGTAAAGGGCCTGCCTGACCGCTGCACCCCTGAGGATTCTCTGCTCCCCTAGGTGTATTCGTAGATTGGAGGGTGGACAATATTTGAATTCCTCCAACAGCACTAGTTTTCACAACCACTCATGGGTGCATAGGATTTTTAGGGATCTTATCTATTGGTGGAATGCAATTTGTTTCAGCTGTTCAAACTCTACGTAGGTTTGGGTTGGCTTCTTATGAGCTTTCAGGAATTGCTGGCGGTATGCCTCTGGGACTAACCCATAGGCACTTAGAATGGCAGCCTTAGTCTTAGCCTTAGTCATAATTTAGGGACACCTCAGAAGGCAGCATGGAGTAGATCTCAGCTGCCCTTGAATTAAAAATACCCAGATCTCTGAGGGCCATTTTAGCAGTCCTGCTATTTTCTCAAAGGTGGTAAAAAATAACTCCACATCACTCTCTTCAAATTTGGGAAGGATTCTCACATGCTTGAGAGCTTCAGAGAGTGGCTCAAGGTTATGGAGACAGGAGGTGCTGCCGGATAGAAAGAGATTTTCCCTTGCAGCGGCTAGCTGTCTACTCTCTCTCCCTTTGAGCTGCCCTCCAATTTTCAGAGCTTGAATTCTCTTTCTCTCTGAGCTTCCCTCGTGTTCTCTCTTTCCCTCTCCTTAAATTCTAGCTTCAATTTAAGCTTTTCCATGTCAAAATTGGCTAGGGGAGGGGATTCGGAGTCATGACTGAGCTCTACATCTGATTGCTCAGTTGGTAACATCGGATACAGATGTTTTACCAACATCAGGATTAATTCCTTTCTTTCGATTTTGCTGGGCAATTTGAACTGTAATCTCCCTAACTATAGATTCCAAATTATCTCTGCTGAGGGTCTCCAAACTTTCCCTGTTTAAATTCACTTACTGGACAAACATTTGAGAATCAAATGTTGCCATTTTCTTGAGTTAGGACAAGGAATTTGGTGTGGTGAGTTACTTGTCTTAAAATTAGTTCCAGCCACCCGAATTTTCCCTTTTTTGACTTCCAATCGACTCTTTTTTCTCTAATTTGCCTCATCTGTTAATGTAAACTCTGGCCAAATTCAAATTGGGTTTAATCCCGGATTTGAGCTCCCAATTTCTGTTACAGACCAGAGGGGGATTAATATAAACAGCCCTGATTTCTCACCTCACCACCCATCCAGAAACAGGAAAGTGTTTTTGATTTCTGATTTTCCCCTAGGTGGCATGTTTTCCCCAACCCTTCAGTTTGGTGTGATCCAATTATCTATTAATAACTCCACAGCAAACACAAAAAAAAGTAAATTAAAATGTTTCTTTTATTTTACGCACACACAAAAGACTGGAAACGAGTTTCGCAATGTCTGTTCCTTTTTGCATTCATACAATAAAAGAGGGATAAGGGAAAGAAAGGAGTACAGGGCAAATATGATAAAAAATAAGAGTTATGTTTTCACATGAGTCCAGAGCCTGGAATCAAAAGCCCAGTAGTGTATTCCTTCAGCAGTTAGCAGGCTGAAACTGTTGCAGGTGATCTGACTTTCCAGGAGTGAAGACTTCCACAATAGGAGAAGGCACGTAGAGATGAATTAGCCTTGAAGGTACAGATACAGCAGTTCCAATATTCCAGTAGTTCACAGTGTAGATGAGGGCCAAGCACTTCATCTGGACAGAGCTCTTTCTGCTGCTACCTGTTAGATGATAAAATGACAGACTGTCTGGGTTCAGTTCCACACAGCAATAATACAGGTTCTAGCCGCTTGGGGAAGTCATGTGACATACATCCCATTTCTCCTCTAGGGCGTTGGACAAAAGTTGTATTTTCCCAGGTCTGGAATCTTGAGGTGTTTAATAGAGCAGTCAGGGTCCTTTTTGTCCTTTGCAGACATACCATCTCCATTGGCCGAAGCTCTGCCTTAGAAATGCAAAGGGGGTTGATGCATTTCTTTGGAATGTGATTGTTGGTAGTCACAAAGGGCAATAGCACCTCATTAAAGATAACAAGGTCCCTGCTGGTTTCTGAAGGTTAGAAATTCCCCTGGTATGAGTTATGGCTAGTCAGGGTAAAGCCTTGTCCATTTTTAAAAATAAAAATAATAATATATATATATATATATATATATATATTCTGTCTTGTCTTCAGGCCAGGACTGCACTTTAAAAGTGCATTGCATTCAAACTTCTAACTCAAGATTTTTAACTGCACAGCTGATAAAGCTATGCTGAATAGCTTCTATTTAAGTTGATGTGACAGCACTAACCTTGCCCTGATGCCCCAATGATAGGCAAGTACTTACGAAGATTTCTTTATATACTTTCATTCTTGATCTAACTGCAGTGAAGAGAGCCAGCAGAAATTTCAGAGTGATTCTTTAGGTGGGTGAAATTTTGTATATACATTTAAAAGATGTTGAAAGTATATGTCTATCCTGTGGCATGTGGGGAGTCATGGACACTTCTCATGACCCAGACGAGCCCATGTGCAGGAAGTGTCACCAGCTGCACAAGCTTGAGTTCCACATTTCAAAGCTTGAACAGCGGCTGGAATCACTGAGGTGCATCCATGAGGAAGATAACTATGTTGATAGCACGTTCAGAGGGTGGCCACACCACAAGTTCAGGGCAAGCAGGAAGATAGCCAATGGGTGACCGCCAGGCAATCCACGAGGAACAGGCAGGTAGTGCAGGAGTCCCCGGAAGTCTCACTTAATAACCAGTTTCACATTTTGGATACTGGTGAGGGCAATGGATCCTTGGAGGAGTGCAGCAAGAGCCAAGCCTGTGGCACCACAGGTGGCCCAGCTGTACAGGAGGGGAAGAAGAAGAGCAGAAGGGAAGTACTGATAGGGGATTCTTTAGTTAGGGGAGCAGACAGGCGTTTCTGCAGCTGTCAACATGAGTCCAGGATGGTTTGTTGCTTCTGTGGTGCTAGGATCAAGGATGTCACAGAACGGCTGCAGAACATCCTTGTGGGGGAGGGCGAACAGCCAGAGGTCATGGTCCACATTGGTTCCAACGACATAGGTAGGAAGGGGGATGTGGTCCTGCAGTCGGGACATAGGGAGCTAGGTAGAAAATTAGCAAGCAGGACCTCTAAAGCAGTAATCTCCAGATAACTCCCAGTGTTATGAGCCAGTGAGTACAAAAATTGAGTGTATTTAAGACCAAGGTAGATAGGTTCTTGATTGGTAAGGGGATCAAAGGTTATGGGGAGAAGGCAGGAAAATGTGGTTGAGAAACTTATCAGCCATGATTGAATGGCAGAGCAGACTCGATGGGCCGAATGGCCTAATTTCTGCTCCTATGTCTTATGGTCTTATGGAAATAGGAGGATAAGACAGATGAACGTGTGGCTGGAAAGATGGTCCAGAAGGGAGAACTTTAGATTCTTGGGACACTGGGACTGGCTCTGGGGAAGATGGCACCTTTACAAGCCAGACAGGTTGCATCTGAACAGAGCCGGGACTGAGTTCTTTGTAGGTCGTTTTGCTAGTGCTGTTAGGGAGGGTTTAAACTAACTCAGCAGGGGTGTGGGAACCAGGAGAGAATATTGGGAAGTAATACCAGGGTGCACGGAATGCTGGGAGAGGCAGATAGCACTAAAATAGAGAACAGTAGGTTAATAGATGGATTCGGAGTAAGGGAGCAAGTAATGAAGTGTAAATCAGGGTTGCATTGTGGGCAGAATTTTCCGAGCCCACTGGCGGTGGGCATGATAGGTAGCGTGTGCAGAAAATATGGCACGACCTGCTTCATGACGGTGTAAAGGCAGGTCACGATCGTCCGCTCAGCTCCTGACAGTGGACCGCATCTCCTGCCATCAGTCAGCAGGGAACTAATTGTAATATATCAGCATATAATTAAAAGCCCATCCCGCCAGGCTCTTGGAACCCAGTTGTATCATCTGTCCACGACAGTGGGAAAGCACGGTGACATATTTCACAACAGCACTCAGGCACTGTGCACTTGGCAGCCTTCACTTTGGGGGAACTGAGGTAAGTGAGCAGCAGCGTTCTCCACAGCTCACCTGTTGTTTGCAGGCCTCAGGGCACCGGGGGGGGTGTGTGGAGGCAACAGATGCCAGCCCCGCAGGCGACTGCTGAGGCTGTGGGGGGCAGGTCCAGGGGCAAGTGTGGTCAGCCCTGGAGGCAACTGCTGAGGGTGTAATGTTTCCAGGGAGTGTGAGGCTGGACCATCACTTTGTTCTGAAGCTCCACAAAGCACAGGGAAGAGGCCCTGGACTGAGACACCTGCCTTTATCTTGTGCTGAAAGGTTTCACATCTAAGTGACACGAACACTTCTCATCAGAACAAGGAGCCACAGGCAGGGAGACATTCTTAGGAGTATTTTGACAATAGTCAACAGTATGTACACGTGATCAACACCCATGCCCAAGCTGTGCAACTTTCCTTACCCTGCCACTACATCTTCATGCTCTCCTGACATCTACAGCAGAGGTGGAGGGAGCCTGCTGACTGTGACACTCTGTCTGTGATGACTTTGGCAGGCGTCCTCTGAAAGGCTGAGGCTTGGAGGGCCCTGGCCTGCTTTCATGGTCCTGCTGTGTGGCAGTGGCACCCACTGGAGCTGCAGAGGTCACAGGAAGAGGGGAGTCAGATGGGCCGGTCACTCCCAGAGCCACCTGGGTAGATGGCCCCGGAATCTGCATCTGCTGTTCCTCCTCCCTATGGGTGCCCGAGGGCCCCTGGCTGACTCCATGAATCGAAGGGATAGCTGGAGTGAGATCGAGTTGCCCAGCACCCCTCTCGCGTACACACTAATTGGAGGTATCAGCCATGGAGTTAAGCCCACGCAGCAGTTCGGGCGCGACATCTTGAACCTAGGTCTCCATGGTGGCCGCCATCCTGCCAGTGCTGACCTCGATGTGTTGCAATGCCAGCGCTATCACCTCAGCCTGAGGAGTGCAGTGGACATCCCTTCCTGATATCCCCGAGCTTGCCTTTGCAGCTCCAGCAACTGTGACATGACCAAATCCAGAGGCTCATCATCTGACTCGGATTCAGCCATGTTCTAGCCTCCAGCAGTCCTCCAAGTGCTCAGGACCTGGGAAGTGCCTGTCTCCGCCTGCTATGTATCAGAAAGTGTGATGTGCTCACCAGATTGTGATCCCAAGGCTACTCTAAAGCTCGGCCCGCCAAGGCGTGTGTCTCTGTGCTGGTGGAAGGTGTGGGTGAGCGCTGTGATGGGACTTCAGATTCCTCTTCAGAGGTTTCTTTGGGGCTTGATTGGAGGCCCTGGGTCATGGACCCTGTTTGGCAGATGTGCCTGCGAAAGCAAGGGGAGATAAATTAGTGCATGGCAGTGGCCTGCAAAAGAGGAAACATCACTCACTGCTGGATCCTCACTTGGTAGAGTGTTGCCGACCTCACCGTCAGCACAGGACCAGTCCTGGTCATCGCTGGCCAGCTGGATGGCTCTGTTTTCAAATTCTGTCAGAACTTTGATCTCCGGCATCCCTCCACCTGTCTGCAACCTTTCCCTCCTGTTGTGAGCCAGTTTGTCCTGCATGGATAGAGATGGGGAGAGTGTATCAGGATCCCTGCCGGGCCGATGATAATTATGCCTGGCCTCTGAGGGTGGTGAGTGGTCCCATGAACAGAATGAGGACAATGATGGTGTGTGTGAAAGAGTGAATGGTGATGTCCTTTGAACTAACAGTGAGTGAGGGCCCTGTTTTTGTGTGATGGGTCTGTGGGTGTGTGAGTTGGGAGTGACGAAAAGAGTGACTTACCCTGGCGAAATGGAGGAGATCATTCATCCTTTTGCGGTACTGGGTGGCTGTCCTCCTCTGCAGGGTGTTTGTGCTGACCACCGCTACCACCGCCTCCCAAGCTGGGTTGGTGACATTGCTACCCATCCTGCGAGCGGGGGGTAAAGCATATCCTGGCGGGCCTCCATGGCATCCAGCAGTCGCTTGAGGGACCCGTCATTGAAGCGGGGGGCTGCAATCATTTTCCCTATGCTGGCCATGTCTCCTGGGCAGTGGTGATGAGCTGGTGCCAATGAGCACTTTGCTGACGGCTACCTTTTAAAGATGGCTGCTGGCATGACAGTGGGCAGGTGAATGAGAGCCTGCCCACCATGGAAATGGTATGTTTCGCAGGAGTGAATAAATAATGAGGTGGGCTTGGGACAGATACGGCGTGAAACCCACCATTTTTGTCAGTGGGTAGAACTCCATTTTACCCGCCTGCTACTACACTTAGTGCAATTCTGGGAAAATTCTGCCCAATAACTTCAGATAAACCATGACCACTGAATCTCTGACGCAGTTTTTCAATGGTTGCAGATGATGTAGGTGTTTTCACTTCAAACACGTCCATCCACTTTGAATGTGCGTCGATAATCACAAAAAACATGGTACCTAGAAATGGAGCTATATAGTCTATATGTAGTCTAACCCATGGTTGATCAGCCCATTTCCATGGATGCAGTGGAACTGAAACAGGAAATTTCTGCTGTTGCTGGCACTGGAGACAGTAGTTCACCATTCTTTTTATATCACTGTCTATACCTGGCCACCAGATATAAATTCGTGCGAGTATCTTCATTTTCGAAATACCAGGATGCGCACTATGTAGTTCTTCCAATAATGGTTCTCTTCCTTGTACAGGAATACTGAGCCTCGTTCCCCGACACAAGATACCATCCTGATAACTCAGTTTGGATCTACATACAAAGCATGGTTTTAATTCTTCATGGTGCATTTGACCATCTTTGCAATACTTTTTCACAGACTCTCGCTAAACCGATTTGTCCAATTCTTTATCTGTCTCACGCAGATAGGTGAGAAGTCCAGGAAATTCAACACAAATAATACCTCTTGATGTATTGGTACGTGTGTAGTACTATCGGGCAAAGGAAGACTACTTAGGGCGTCTGCATTTTCAATATGCACGCCTGGACGGTGCATAAAAATGTACTCATATGCCGACAAAATTAAAGCCCATCTTTGAATTCTAACAAAGGTTATCAGTGAGATTGCCTTATCTTCATTAATCAAACTTAACAGTGGTTTGTGATCTGACACTATGGTGAAATGTGCAAATATTGATGGAATTTTTTTCTCCAAATAGGATAGATAAGACTTCTTTTGCAATTTGCGAGTAACCTTTGTCGGCTGCAGAAAATGTTCTGGATATACATCCTATCGGTCTTTCAGATCCATCCTCCAACTTGTGTGATAATACTGCTCCCACTCCATAGGAAGATGCATCACAAGTGAGTGTTAATTCCTCGGACGGGTCATAGTGCACTAGCAGGCATGACAAGTGTAAAAGTTCCTTAACTCTTTTGAAGTCTTCCTCTTGCTCTGCCTTCCAGGACCATCTGTGGTTCTTCTTCAAAAATAAGTGTAAAGAGGCTAACATTATAAATAGCCTAGGCAAGAATCAACCATAATAGTTTACCATGCCCAAAAAAGACTTGAGCTCCTTGACATTGGTAGGAGAGGGTGCTTCCTTGATTGACCTGACTTTCTTCTCTACGGGATGCAACCTTTGGGCATGTATTCGATCACCCAGATATGTAACTTCCTTTGCTTGGAAGGTGCACTTTTCTTTTTTAAAGGAACGCAATCTCCAAAAATCTCTTCAGAACCTCTTCCAGGTTCACCACATGTTCTGCTTCTGTGGATCCTGTGATTAGGATGTTGTCCAGGTACACTGTAACTCAGGGGAGTCCTTGTAGTAAGATTTCCATAGTTCTTTGGAAAGTCACACAAGCAGATGACACACCGAAGAGTAAGCATGTATATTGATACAGGCCCTTGTGTGGGTTTATGGTGACGTAACTTTTTGATGTATTGTCCAGCTCAAGCTGTGGATTCATGTCCAGTTTAGTGTAGGATCTTCCTCCTGCGAGTTTACCAAACAGACCTTAAATCTTTGGTATTGGGTATTTGTCTAATGTCACAGCCTTGTTCACCATTAATTTATAATCTACATAGGTACGACTGGATTTGTCCGGTTTCATCGCAGGAACTATGGGCGCTGCCCATTCTGAAAATTGGACCGGCTGGATTATTCCTAACTTCTCCAAATGACATAATTCCACATCTATCTTTTCTTTTAAAGCGTAAGGCATAGGTCTTGCCTTAAAAGACTTGCTTCATCAGAGTTCATGTATATTTTAGCTTTTAGATCTTTGATTTTCCCCAACTCATGTTGGAATATTCTGTCATACTTTTCAGCAACTCAGGAATTCTTCCAGTCCTGACCTGAAAGAGTTCTGACCAGTTTAGTTTAATTTCTTTCAACCAATCACGGCCCAGAAGGTGAGGTTCTTCTGTTACAACAATTATTGGCAGCTGAGTCGCCTGTTGCCTGTATGATACAGGTACAGAGGTGATGCCTTTCACCTGTATTGCACCTCCTGTGTATGTTTTTAACTGAGCAGCGATTTTCTCCAAATTCAATGGCTGGGTACTTTCTCTGAGGTATTTAAAGATGTGTTCTCCCACCACTGTGGTCGATGTTTCTGTGTCAACCTCCATAAGCAGTGGTTTTCCATTTACTTGAAGTATAACAGTGGGGTTCAGTTTTCCTGGCCTTCAAATTGTGTAGGGAATAAATGTCAGCCTCAGTAATTTGTGGCTCTCTGTAGTGTGCACTTCATTTAATTTGACCTGATGTCTGTACGGCTGCCTTGATATAGTCCTGCACTGTCCTTTTTTGTGGCACTAGTAGCATTCTGCCTCTTTAAATCTACAGACTTCAGGTGCATGATTTCCCCCACAGCAGAAACAATTTAATTTCTGGTATGGACTGTGTCCCACTGCGCGGTCGCCTCGCTGGTCTCCGCGCCACTCCCAGTGGCAGGTTCCTGCCCTAGCTGCAAAATGGCGCCATGTTGCATGTTCTGCAGAGCCTGTGAGTCCCTCTCAGCACTTCCTACTGCGAGCGCTATCTCCATGATGCGCTTCAGGTCTATCTCAACTTCTGCAAGCAAACGGCGCTGAATGGCATCGTCATTTATGCCACAGACCAAACGATCTCGCAACATGCCATTAAAGTCACTGAAGTCACAGTGCTCTGTTAACTGTTTTAACTTTATGATGTACGTTGTGATCAACTCAGCTGGGGCCCTTACTCGAGAGTTAAACTTGAATCTTTACATGTTCACCATGGGCTCAGGCTGAAAATGTCATTTCACGAGGTCTACTAGCTCAATGAATGACCTGGAATTTGGCACCTTTGGAGCTGTAAAGCTACAGATTTGATTATACGTTTTGCTCCCGCAGACACTTAGGACAATTGCCTTCTGTTTCTCCTCCATCGTTGTTCTGTTAGCTACAAAGTAGAAACCTAATCACTCAATATACTGGCTCCAGTCCTCGGTAGATGAGTCATACAGGTCAAATCTGCCAAAGAGAGACATTGCTGGTGAGTATACTTCTTTTCTTTCTTCCCTTAAAATATCAGAATACTCACAGGCGTGAGGTGAGATGCTGCGTCTGCACTATTTATCCATGTCGCCAATTGTAATTACTTCGGAATGCAGAACTAGTTTCTTGTTAGAAACAGTAAACTTTATTTACAGACTTCACATGAGGCTATGTGCTTGTTCTAAGGCCAAAGCTAAAAGCTCCGCCCCTAAGATTCCCTGCACTTGGGGCTGATTCATCTGTACAGTCACATGATCCTCAAAACAGTAAGAAATGGTTTAATTTACAATCATTACAATTCCATTAAAAAGTGATTTCATATGTAACAACATGAGGTTGACTCATAGAAGTGTCTGTTAAAAGCTTCAGCTAAAGTTATTTTGTAAAACATGTGTTTACAATGCATTTTAATGCTGTGTGGTGTATTCCAATTTTAACAGTCCCTTTAATGCAATGATGATCCTCAGAAGCCTCTTAAATAGCAAATTTGATATAGGTGAAAGGGAGTTCTGCATTTACATTTACAAGTATGTAATTTGGCTATTTCAAATGCTTAAAAGGACATATACAATCCTTTTCTAAGCTGATTTGAACTATCTCTCTGACAGGTATTCCAGAATCCAGTGCAGATTGCAAACTTGATGTGGTGTCATGTTCAACCCCCAGCACATCGCAATTTCAGCTTTGCTCTATTTATGCTGAGGGCTCGACGTAGGCGCAGGGACCATGAGGGGAAAGTCAGGCAACATGTCTGCTTGCTCATCAATTACACACCCCAGAAGAGCTGTATGTGAAAAGATTACACTTCTGCAAGGAAGCGATGGGATGCCTCTGTGAAATGTTGAAGGAAGAACTGAAGCCAAACGCGAAATGCTGCACTGCCTTAACAGTGGAGGTGAAACTCTAAACAGCACTTAATTTCTTTGCATCTGGGTCTTTTCAACTGCGCGCATGAAGCAATGCGTTTGGTGGTGGAGAGGACAATTGGACTTTTAAAGTCATGTTTTCATGCCTGGGCAGGTCAGAGGGCATGTTACAGTATGTACCTGAGGGCAATGGGGAGCCTGATGCAGATATGACTTCTGGAGCACATGAGGAGGCCCAGAATCCAGCTGCTGCCAAGGCAACTCGACATTGCCTGGTCGCTACTGCTTTTGGACATTGACCTTTGAAAATTCACGATGTGTCCCTCCCTTCCTCCTTCCCTCCCTCCTTCCCTTCCTGCCTTCCTCCCTTCCAAAATAAAACATGTTGTGGTAAAGTTACATTTTATTTATAGAAATGTGAAAAAGTGAAGGTAATTATTATTCAAAATGTGATAGTGCAGCTGTTTAAGTTAAAGGTTGCAGTGTTGTCAAAAATTTAAGGTTTTTTATCTCTTATTATTTTTGTGAATAAATGTTTTTCACCCAACATTACAGGCTGCTACAAATAGGTTACTACAACGTCAAAAACATTGAAAAGTTAAATAGAAGATAACTATAACTGAATAACATAACCCAAATAAACAACAACTCTGAACTGGAACATTTTTAAATGAAGCCATTATATACTAATAAACAACACAAACCAAAAATAGGTCAAATGTAACAAAACACAGTTTACAGTCAAGCCAGTAGTCAAAAGCACAAAAAATAAGGATCATAAATCAATGAAAAAACAAACAAAATATCCACCATGAATAAATGGAGGTAGAGGGGGCAGAATTCCTTCCCCATCCATGTCCATGTGGCATAACCACCTATGTCCTAGATCCATGCCCAGCTGCAGGTTTCTCTAAACTGGGTGGCTCCTGGCCAGAAGGTGCAGCTGCAGGTATTACCATTTTAGTAAGAATCTGACAAAGATACTGTAGTAATTGTAACTTCAAGGAATCTAGTGACTGCAGTTTTAAGACTAATTGTGTTATATAATATCGTGTGACAGTGTGAATGAATCAGCTGTAAGTGTGGGGAACCTTAGAGTGGGAGTTCTTCCTCTAGTTGTGGAGCTTGATGGAAGCATGTAACTGCTGCTGCAGCCTGTAAGTAAAGTTCGATGTTTCTAATGAGAACCCTGTCTGGAAGATCAAATCCATAACAAACTGGCGATGAGAATAAATTTAGTCCGGCATTGGCTCTCACCCAGTGAGTGTGAGTATTTTGTTTAAACATAAGAAAAGGAAGATATACTCAGCAGATATGCCACATATTGGCAGGATTGACCCCTTTGAATCATCCACAGAGGATTGGTGTCAATATGTAGAATGCCTCGGGTTCTATTTCCAGGCAAACAAAATAATGGGGGAGGAAAAGAGCAGAGCAATTCTCCTAAGCATTTGCAGGAGTAAAATCTATAATTTAATCAAAAGTTTCATGGCCCCGAATACCCCCGATCAAAGACCTTTAGTGAATTGGTAGAACTTGTTAAAGGACACTTTCAACTCAAACCCTTGGTCACTATACAGAGGTTCAGGTTTAATTTGAGGGTTAGAGCCCCAGGGGAGCCATTGCTACATACATGGTGAAATTGAAGCAACTGACTGAACACTGTGATTTCGGGGAGACCTTAAGTGATACGCTCAGTGATCATTTGGTCTGCAGTGTGCAAGATGATGCCATTCAACAGCAATTATTAGCTGAAGTAAACCTCAATTTTTAAACAAAGCATTGGAAATAGTGCTCACTATATAAGCAGGCTATACAATGTAAAAGTAGGGAAGGCAGAGTCAATCACTGTAAATTAAAAACCTTTAATGATGGAAGTGGACATTGGTGCTCCAACCACTGTAGTGGGAGAGCACACCTTCAAATATTTAAACAAGGTTACTCAACAATTGAATTTGGAGCTGATTTAAGCCAAATTGAAAGCTTATACTGGTGAAGCTATCCAAGTGAAGGGTATTACCACTGTATCTGTTTAATAAAAGCACCAAACAGCTCAACTCCCAGTGACTGTAGTAGAAGGTGAAGGGCCAAGCCTCCTAGGTCGTGATTGGTTGACAGAAATTAAATGAAATTGGTCTGAAATTTTCCCACTACAAGTAGAGGGACTTCTAGAACTGCTAAAGAAATATGACAAGGTTTTTCGAGACAAAACTGGGGAGAATCAAAGGCCTACAGGCTAAGATCTACATTGACTAAGAAGCAACTCATTTCTTTAAAGCAAGGCCAATGCCATATACTCTGAGGAAGAAGGTTGACACTGAATTGAACCGTTTAGAGAGTGTCATACAGCTGGTTCAATTCTCAGAGTGGGAAACACCTATATTCCCCGTCTGAAAACGGGATCAGGCCACCCAGATCTGTGGGAACTATAGGCTAACAGTAAACGAAGCTGCCAAGTTGGACAGGTGCCCTATCCCCAAGATTGAGAATCTCTATGCTAAATTAGCAGGAGGAATAACTTATACTAAACTAGATAAAAGTCACATGTATCAGCAGCTGGAACTGGATGATAACTCCTGAGAGTTTGTGACCATAAACACTCACAAAGGGTTATATCGATTCAAGCATCTGCCCATCGGTCTTTCTTCCGCCTGTGCGATTTTCCAGAGGAAGATGGAGAATTCACTACCAGGGCTATCTTATTATGACACAACCGATGGTAAATGCTGAGCTGTTCAAATCCCAGAGAGAAGCTTGAAACAACTATCATAACCAATTTTGCAATTTGTATGTTTCGAGATGCAGGCTTTGAATTCAGTAGTAATAAAATCACCAAGTCTCAAGAGGTTTTTATAAAACTAAATTAAACATTTATTAATACATGAAAGATTGTAAGCACACACCTAATTCTACAAAATTAATACTATAATAACTACAAAAATCCCCTAAATAAACTGACTCCTAATTACCCCTCCGTTAAAGCAATGGTAAAACACATAGATTTAAAAGGCCCCTGGCAAAGCTCACTATGGGCAGACACATTCAAAATTAGTTTCTTTCAGCTCTGGGTCCTTGCAGACAGCGGCTTGAGGTTTACAGGCTAGAGGCTTGAGGTCTTAGAATCCCTCTCCTTTTTACCAACAGCCTTCTCTTTTTTACATATTTTCCTCTTTGAATACAAATTTTCATTGTATCACTATGTCTTCCTAATCATTCATAATACCCACTTTATTAGTAATCCTTGGGAAAAATAAACAATCACACTGTTTCTGAGCTTCACCTGGTTAAGTGTAATATTTCACTCCCTCTCTTTGAATCCAAGATAAACTAGTTTGTTTAAGTAAAAAATGAAAATTGTCCCCCATGTTTACCTAATTAACATTTTAAACCTACTTCTACATCAAAGCCTCCAGGTGAATGGGCCAAAGTTTAGCATTTGGAGTTTAACGTGGATAAGTGTGAGGTTATCCATTTTGGTCAGAAGAATAAAAAGGCGACTTATTATTTAAATGGAGAGAAATTTCAGAGTGCTTCAGTGCAGAGAGATCTGGGTGTCCTCGTGAATGAATTGCTGAAAGCTAGTATGCAGGTGCAGCAGGTAATAAAGAAGGCAAATGAAATTTTGGCATTTAGTGCTAAAGGAATAGAGTGTAAAAATAGAGAAGTATTGTTGCAACTGTACAAGGCATTGGTGAGACCGCACCTGGAGTACTGTGCACAGTTTTGGTCCCCTTACTTGAGGAAGGATGTAGTTGCACTGGAGGCGGTTCAGAAGAGGTTCGCTAGATTGGTTCCAGAGATGCGGGGCTTGTCTTATGAGGAGAGATTGAGCAGTTTAGGCCTATACTCGCTAGAGTTTAGAAGGATGAGAGGAGATCTAATTGAGGTATATAAGATGCGAAAGGGGATAGACAAAGTAGACGTGGAATGGATGTTTCCCCTTCTGGGGCATTCTAGAATGAGAGGCCATAGTTTTAAGCTAAGGGGTGGTAGATTTACATCAGAGATGAGGAGGAATTACTTTTCTCAAAGGGTTGTGAATCTGTGGAATTCACTACCTCAGAATACAGTGGATGCCAGGACACTGAATAAATTTAAGGAGGAAATAGACAGATTTTTAATTCGTAATGGGCCAAAAGGTTATGGGGAGAAGGCGGGAAATTGGAGTTGAGGCCGAAATGAGATCAGCCATGATCGTAATGAATGGCGGGGCAGGCTCAAGGGGCTGAATTGCCTACTCCTGCTCCTAGTTCTTATGTTATTATGCTCTTATGTTCCAGACCAGCTGGCTTTAATCCAATTAAGACACACACAGATGCACACACATAGACACAGAACCACTAAACTCTATTTTAAAATGATTTCCAATATAATATCTAAAGACATTATTATATCTTCTTGACAACCTCAAACCCTGGTCTACCTGGATGACGTCTTAATAATGGGATTCATGGAAGCCAAATACTTGGCTAATTTGGAGGAAGTCTTGAAATGATTTTTGGAAGCAGCGCTGTGCACAAAAAAGGAAAAGCAATCAAAGTTGTTTAAAACAAAAACAGAATTACCTGGAAAAACTCAGCAGGTCTGGCAGCATCGGCGGAGAAGAAAAGAGTTGACGTTTCGAGAAAAAAACAAAAAACTGCGGATGCTGGAAACCCAAAACAAAAACAGAATTACTTGGAAAAACTCAGCAGGTCTGGCAGTCCAAAACAAAAGTTGTTTATTTGGACCATCGGGTGGATGCCTAAGGGTTACACCCAGTAGAAGAAAAAGTTAAAGCTATTAAGGAGGCACCTTCACATAAAAATATCTCTGAAGTCAAGTCATTCTTAGGTATGGTTAATTATTATGGTCGATTTCAACCCAACTTATCAATGATACTAGCCCCTCTACACTCATTATTAAATAAAAACCAGTATTGAGTTTGGAAGTTACCCCATGAAGAGGCCTTCACGAAAGTTAAACAACTCTTGCACTCTTCAAATTGTTAGTACACTATGGCCCGACAAAGGAACTGGTACTGACCTGTGATGTGTTCCCCTATGGCACGGGAGCAGCACTATCATACAAGATGCACAGCAGTTCTGAAAGGCTGATAGGCTATGTGTCCAGCACCCTTTCTATGGCCGAAAAAGGGTTTTCCCAAATTGAGAAAGAAGTATTATCAATTATTTCTGGAGTCAAAAAATTCCATCAATACGTACATGGCCGACACAAACCACTCTTGGGTCTGTGCAGTGAAGAGAAAGCTATCCCTCCCATAGCTTCTGCACAAATTCAAAAATGGGCTCTAATTTTATCGGCATATAAATACACTTTTGTGCACAGACCACAGATGCATGTAACCAATGCTGATGCCCTAAGTCAACTTCCTTTGCAGGAGATCAATGAACATGCCCTAATTCCCCAAGAGATCATATTGGCAATTAACTTCCAGGATTCTTTGCCAGTCTGAGAAGGCAGATAAGAAACTGGGCAAATTGTGATCTAATCCTGTCTAGATAGAGAGACCAAGCTTTGAAAAGATGGCCTCAGGAACCAGTCCCTGACAATTTGAAGCCATTCTTCATTGAAGGAATGAATTGAGCGTCAAGGTGGTATCTTGTTATGGGGTGCTCAAGTAGTTGTTCCTTCACAAGGAAGGGAACCACTTTTAGCAGTGTTGCACAGCTCATATCTGGGAATCTCAAGAATGAAGATGATCGCGCAAAGTTACACTTGGTGGCTGGGCATGGATTGTGATATTGAGAAGGTTGTTAAACACTGTACAAAATGTCAACAAGTGCAGAAGTTACCTGTTGCAGCCCCACTACACCCATGGGAGTGGCCTGGTAGGCCCTGGGTGAGACTGCACATAGAATACATTGGTCTTTTTCTAGGCACCATGTTCCTATTAATAATTAACACACATTCCAAATGGCTAGATGCTTACGAGGTTATGCCAAGCATCGTTGAAGACCCATCATGGCGCTCACCCAGACCCTCCATCAGCACAGCAATACATACCCCGGTGGGACCTAGATGTAGGGCAGCCTCGGGATCACAATCTGATGAACACAACACACAATCTGCTCCACAGCAGGCAGAGGCAGGGGCATCCTGGGTCACCGGCACTTGGAGAGCAGGCACTGGAGACAAGGAATCTGCTGAGTCTGAGTCAGATGATGAACCTCTGGACTCAGTTCTCAATCAATTGGTGGAGCTGCAAAGACAACCACAGCAACATCAGGAAGGGGTGTCTAGTGCACTCCTCAGATTGCAAGGGATGATGGAGGAATCCGTCTGCCTTCAATCTGAGGTGAAAGCACCAGCATGCCAATGCACTGAGGTCAACACTGGCAGGATGGCAGCCACCATGGTGACCTTGATCCAGGACACCTGTCCTGCACTGCTGCATGGGCTGAACTCCATTGCTGATGCTATAGTTGCCCTCCAACAGTGTGAATGTGAGAGGGGTGTGAGGCAGCTCAATCTCATTCCAGCTTCCCCTCCTCCTTGAGTCAGCCAGGGGCCGCTGGGCACCCATAAGGAAGAGGTCCCACAGCTCAGCACCCTGGGCCCATCTACCCAGGTGATTCCAGGAATGTCTGGCTGATCCAAATCCCCTCTTCCTGTCACCCCGTCAGCTCCATCTCTACATGCCAAGGTGGGTGCACCTGGCCCACAGCAGGACACCCAAAACAGGCTGGAGCGCTCCAGGTCTCAGCCCTCCAAGTGACACACGTCAAAGTCATCACAGACAACAGTGCATCACAGGCACAGGCTGTGTTCACCTCCACTGTGGATATCAGGGGGAGCACCAACCAAGACATGGCAGCAGGATTAGGAAGGTTAAGAAGATGTAGGTGCACCGCGTGGCCACAGATATTAAGATGCCGGCACCTCGATGGTGCTTGTCATTGCTGCCAGAATGTCATGGGCAAAGTCATAGAATTCCATCATTCTCTCTGTGTGGTCTCAGTACCTTTGAGGTGAGGCTGCTCCCATCATTTCAGCATCTGTGACCGGTGATGCTGTACTCCTGAAGGGGTCAGGTGCTGAAGGCGGACAAAGGATCAGGTGCATTTAAAGTTTCAAGGGGCATCTCCATGATATGACCCTGATCACAGTGTGTGAGCGAGCTGCCCTTAACCAGACAGGAGTCATTCACAGAGTCATTGTGATGATCTATTCAGTGTCCTCACTGCATCTCGTCATCATTCTCCATGGCTAATAGGACCTCACAAGTGCGCCTGCCTCACCTGGCAAGTGCAATGGTGTCGTCACCAGCATCCTCACCTTCAAGGACCTCATCAGCCACATCCCATTTGACGTCCTTCTCATCAGAGGAGACCTGAAGCTCTTCCATCTCCTCCATAGCGAGATCCTCCCCCTGTAGCAGCACCAGGTTTTGTAGCACGCAACAAGCTACGATGATGCGTTGCACCCTCTGGGGACTGCATTGCAGTGCTCCAACAGACTGTCAAGGCACTGGAATTTCAATATGCCTATCATTTGCTCCACCAAAGAACAGGTTGCAGTTTGAGCCTCGTTATACTGTCTCTCTGCTGCAGTCTAAGGCCGCTGCATGGGCTTCATCAGCCACATCCTCTGTGGGTAACCCTTGTCCCTGAGAAGCCAATCTTGCAGCCTCTCTGGACCTTGGAAGGTATCATGGATCTGAGACCTGCTAAGGATGTAGAAGTCTTCGGCGCTCTCTGGGAATCGTGCGCAGACCTTTATTTGTGGAGGTCACAGGTGAAAGCCCTTGCAGTTGACATAGTTGATTGCTTGTTGCCTCGGAGATCCAAGTGCCACATGAATGCAGTCAATGGTACCCTGCATCTGTGGAAAACCAGAGATCGCTGCAAATCACAGTGCTCTTGCTTCCTGGCTTGACCGGCCCCAGTCGAAATGTATAAAGTTGTGTGCCTTCATGAAGGTGGTATCCGTGACCTCCTGAATCCACTTGTGGGTGGAGGCTTGTGAGATCCCACACAAGTCATCTATGGAGTCCTGGAAGGAACAACTGGTGTAAAAATTGAGCACCATGGTCACTTTCACAGTCACTGGCAGTGGATGCCCTCCATGTCCCTGTGGTGCTGAATCCTGCTGCAGGTGGCATATGTGACCAACCAGTTCTCTGGGCATGTGCAACCTTCAGCGACACTGGTTCTGAGTCATCTGCAGGAATGTCAAGCGCCGGCTATAGACCCTGGGTCTAGCAAAGTGCCTACGAGTGATGTCTCACTGTGGATCTTCAACTACATGTGCAAGAAGCCTGCTGCACATTCATCCTGAGGGTGGTGCTCCTCCTATTGGCAAGCCAGGTGTCTCCATCACACTCTTCTCCTTCTTCTCTGCTCCCTGTAAGCAATGAGGCATACCACTAGATTACCAGGCTCCATGAATCTGATGTTCTCTCCCTGCAGGATCAAAAAGAGAGACAAGTGGTTCAGTATAAGTATCCTCAGGACCCCTCTTGGTTAAGTCTTAAGGCCACTTCACGCACGCCAGAGGGTGCTGGCCACTATTTGAATGGCCAGTGTATAATGCACTTCATACCTGTCCAAATCCCATCCACCTCCACCCCACCCCACTTGACTGATTGGTGACAGGTTTGGTAATGGCCTGTGTGCTGTGCTCTCAGCTCAGGTGCAGCTGTTCTCCTAATCTGCACTGCAAGGCTGCACTGTTAGCTTGAACCATGATCAATACTGGTCCAAACCTTGATAAACACATTGCAATGGGCTCTGAGCACCTCCACCACTGACTGCACCATGGCCACCTGTCACAGCAGGATTCTACAACCAGCCCAGCCATTCAATTCCTTTGCAGCCCCCCAAAACGCAAATTAATTTGCAGTCTGCACCCAAGGGGTGAAAAGTTCCGGAGCGTTTGGTGGCACTGTCATGCTTTTGCATTGCTTGAGTGGGCAGAAATGCTTCAGAGGCCTGACTCCAAGCATGTCAATGGAACTGCAGCTAAATGGTCTCAGCTGCAGAAGAATGCTCACTTTTGACAAGCTTTTCCAAGTGTGTGGCCGCTTCTCTCATGCCGCTCTGGAGTCACGCTGACGTGGGAGGTAAGTTTGACACGGGGGGATGAATCTGGCATGCAGCCACATTGATGAAATGCAAATGCATTAAAATTAAGTTCCCGATGTTGGATGGTGGGAAATGCGGCCTGCCATTGATGGGCAGAACGGACGATTGTAAACTGGTTTCACAACGGCGTAAAACCAATTTTTGGCCTTCACACCATATTGCTTGCGTATGCCTGCTGCCAACAAGAGCAGAAAATTCTGGCCAGATGCTTTTTCTTAATGTTGATGCCACTTCCTTAATCTCCATTACAATTTTTTCTGCTTGTGCTTCTAAGGGATCCGCATTTACTTTCACTAATCCCTTCCTTTTTACATACATGTAGCAGCTCGTACAATTGGTTTTAGATTTCCTTAAACTTACTACACTTTTAGCAATATTTTACATCTCTACTTTTAATATAACATTATGCTTAACTTGTCTAATTACCCGTTGTCATTTTACTTTTCCCATGAAGTTTTTATTGTTTAATGAAATGCATATTCTTTGAGAATATGAATTATTTCTTTAAATTTTTTGCATTATTTATCTAATGTCATATTTTTAAACCTAAGTTCACAATCTACCTTAGCGAACTGACCCCTCTTAACTCCAAAAATGGATTTGTTTAAATTTAAATTTGGTCTCAGACTTAACCACATCACTCTCAAATTTAATATGAACTTCTATCATGTTGCAACCACTGTTCCTCAGGGCCTCCTTTACTATGAGGTTATTTATTAATTTTGTCTCATTGCTCAATACTAGATCTAAAATAGTCTGCTCTCCAAATGGTCCCTCAACATATTGTTCTAAGAGTGTCTTGAGTGTATTCCATGAATTCATCCATCAAGCTAGTTTTGCCACTTTAGTTTGCCTAATCTATTTGAAGGGTAAAGTCCCCCTGGATTATTGATTACTCCTGTTACATGCTCCTCTACTTTATTAATTTATGCTCAGTCCAGAACTATGGCCTGGATATTTGCAAGGACAGACAGCCTCTCTGTTGTTGCGAAAATGGCAGAGGAGGAAATCCGGAAGTCCCGTGACCAAACATAGCCCCTGCCATTTTCATGGAGGTGGGAATAGGGGTGGGTTGGAACATGTGCATGTGTGTTTCATGGAGGCAGCTGCCCATATAAAAACAACAGCTGTCCCTAAGTCATGTCTGATTTTCATTCAGGAGTGGGAAACGCGATGTGTGCAGATTAGATCTGGTAGGACCAGGTATAAACTTTGTGGAGTCCTTTGGGAGGGGGGGTACCCTTTTGGAGAGGTAGGGTAGCCCTTTGGATGTAGTGCCAGGGCACATTTGGGAGCGGTCAGTTGTCTTTTGGGAGAGTTGAGGTTTCCTTTGGGATTGTCAAAAGTAGGCATGAAAGAGCCTAAAAAGTGTTTAAACTCATTGAAACTGTCAAGACAACTGGCAAAAGGAATTGTCAGAAGTGTCAAAAGCAACTGTCAAGCTATCAAGGCTTTTAAAACTCGTGCCCTTTAAACCTTTGAAATAAAAATGCGGTGTATTAAAAAAAGTCCTTGTTTGCTATTTCACTTTGTCTGTTGATGTAACCCAGGATCTAGCATTACTGAATTAGTGCTGCATGACTGATTTCACAAACTTCCATTATCACATAATGCTTGGCATTTCACAGTTTGATTGGCAACTACAAGTGGTTATAGACTCTTTGACATGGGACAATGGATTTCAATGCACCTTTTTTTGGGGATTAAATACTTGAATGTTTGTTATCATAAGGGATTATGTAGTCAAACTAATATAAATGTAGTGAACGGCTTTTTATGAATGATGGTATTTTTTTCAAAAAAAGTCTGCAATTGACACAGAACTTTATTTCATCTCAGCATGAGTTCCAAGGTCTGCCCATGGTGAATACTGGGTGAGTTGGCATGGAGAGTGTAAGGGCATAGGATGCTAGGTGGGGGTCATAGGTTGTTAAGAGTTGGCACTAAGTTGGCAATGGGGTAGGCATAAGGCTTAGATTGGCATGGCGGGCATAAGGAGCTAATGGGACATGGGTAGAGGAGCTTGAGGTGGCAAACAGGGTATGAGAGGTCATGGGTGGTGGGTAGAGGGGCATAGTTTGGCATGGATGGGGCATGGAGAGTGTGTGGAGAGAGGTTGAGGGCTGGAGAGCTGTTTTATGTTTTATTTTTCTTTAAACTTCCACACAGTACTACTGCCAAATGTAGTCAGGGTCCGTAGCCTTTGCTGTATCCAGTGCACACAGCTATTGCATGATATCATGTTGAATGAATTGATTTGGCTTAAGTCTGGATTCCATGATAATGATGTTAACTTTAGGAGGAAGTCACATGGATCATCCAGTGGTACATCTTGCTGAAGATGGTTGCAAATTCTTCAGCTTTGTTTTTTGCACAGATATGCTGGCTCTGCCATAATTGAGGATGGGAATGTTCATGAAGCCTCCTCCCATTAGTTTTTTAATTGTCCACCACTATTCATGACTGGTTGGGGCAAGGCTGCAGAGCTAGATCTGATCCTTTGGTTGTGGGATCGTGTAGCTCTGTCTATCACATGCTGCTTCCACTGTTCGACATGCTTATCATCTTGTGTTGAACACCACAAGGTTGGCAACTCATTTTTAGGAATACCTGGTGCTGCCTGGCATGCTCTCCTTCACATTCCATGAACCAGGGTTGATTCCCTGGCTTGATGGTAATGGTAGAGTGGGGGATATGCCAGACTATGAGGTTACATATTGTGGTGAATACAATTCTGCTGCCTCTGTGGCCCACAACTTCTCACAATGCCCAGTTTAGAGCTGCTAAATCTGTTCTGAATCTATCCCATTTATTAGCGCCACACTAATGGAAGGTATCCTCAATGTGAAGGCAGGACTTGGTCTCCACAAGGAATGTGCAGTGATCGCTCCTACCAATCCTGTCATGGACAGGTGCACCTGAAACATTGCCACAATATTTATGTGATGTCGCTGTGATATGACTTTACTAGATTTCCTGTTTCTGTAATCAGTGACAACATCCCTCTTTAAAAGTGTATTTGTTTTTTTATTAGCTAACTGTTAATAGTGCATATTTTATCTCCTAATAAAAATATGATAGTGACACTGCCACAAAAACTATTAAGTGACACAGTCCCTTTAAGGGAACACAGGAAGTATCACATCAAAGATTAAACCCCGCCTGTGTCTGAGGAGATACAGCCGTAGGTAGGAAGCAAAAGAAAGACTCATTTCAGGTTAGCACACCTGTGACTATTATCTGCTGCAGTCTATCTTCCTGTAGCCTTGCCAGGGACTTACCAAATGGACCAGAAATGCAGCAACCTGACAACAGAGCTGAAATCTACATCATGTGGAAGTGAGAGTTATTAAAATTATCTAGCTGATGTTCTGTTGTTTTGATCTTAAAGATACAACATTAGACTGGGGTGTTTATCTTGATAGTGACTAGTGTCACATGATTGTAGCTCTAAAATGTAGTGATACATAGATTACTTATGTATACTTACTAATGTATAGTATTTGAGTGCATCAGTGTTTGGCCCTGTCTGCTCTTTTAGGCCGAGTTTGTCACTGACTCTCCATCCTGTCAGTGGTGCTCTGTTTTGTCTCTAATGACTGAAGGAGAGTCATAGAATCATTTACAGTACAGCAGGATATGGCCTGTACATTCCAGGTTGTCTCTTCTTTCCCTCTCTCCCGAACATCCCACTTCACCACTCTTTCTTATTGGTCTAATCATCCCAATCCCTTCCCCTCCTTTGCTGAGTGCCAGCCTCCTCTAACCTGTCCTCTCTCTTAATAGTGACACTTCTCTTTATTGTTGGATATATCTCTGCCTCCATTCTTGACTATCCAACCTGACTGGTACAGTGTGGCCATACCTCCTATTAGGAAATACAGATAGTTTAAGTAAGTTATATTTGTACTTGTAGATGTCGGGAATGAGTTTTAACTTTAATGTTTACTTTTGATTTGTATTTCTGTATCTGTGTTAAGGAAGGTCAAATTGAGTTTTAGCTTTACTTTAAAAGATGCCTGCATTTCTAATGAGACTCTCTCCTCCATCCCCACCCCCTTTCCGATCCCCTTTTTTCCAATAATTTATATATATTTTCCCACCTATTTCCATTATTTTTAAATGCATTTCCATGCATTGTTTTATCTCTACCTTTCAGCCTATTTCAATCCCTTCCCCTCACTCCACCCTGACTAGGGCTATCTGTACCTTGCTTGTCCTGCTTTCTACCCTTAATGTCACCTATTAACACATTCCTTAGATAATATCACCACCGTCAACACGTCTTTGTCCTTTTGTCTATGACATCTTTTGGCAATCTCTACCTATCACTGGCCCTCTATCCAGTTCTACCTGTCCCAACCTCCCTTAAACCAGCTTATATTTCACCTCTCTTCTATTTTTCTTAGTTCTGTTGATGAGTCATACAGACTCGAAACGTTAACTGTATTCCTCTCCGCAGATGTTGTCAGACCTGCTGAGTTTTTCCAGGTATTTTTATTTTTGTTTTGTTTTGGATTTCCAGCATCCACAATTTTTTTTTCTTATATTACTAAAGGAAGGATGTGATTGCACACGAGGGAGTGCAGAGGAGATTCACCAGGATGTTGCTTGGGATGAAACATTTAAGTTATGAAGAGAGTTTGGATAGACTTTGGTTGTTTTCCTTGGAGCAGAGAAGACAAGGGGCACCTGATCAACGTGTACAAGATTATGAGGGGCATGGACAGGGTGGATAGGGAGCAGCTGTTCCCCTTAGCTGAAGGGTTAGTCACAAGGGGCATAAGTTCAAGGTGAGGGGCAGAAGGTTTAGGGGGGATGTGAGGAAAAACATTTTTACCCAGAGGGTGGTGACGGTCTGGAATGCACTGCCTGGGAGGGTGGGGGAGGCAGGTTGCCTCACATCCTTTAAAAGGTACCTGGATGAGCACTTGGCACGTCATAACATGCAAGGCAAAAGCAAAAAACTACTGATGCTGGAAAGCCAAAACAAAAATAAAAATACCTGGAAAAACTCAGCAGATCTGGCAGCATCTGTGGAGAGGAACACAGTTAACGTCGTAAGTCCATATGATTCTTCAACAGAACTAAGTAAAAATAGAAAAGAAGTGAAATATAAGCTGGTTTAAGGTGGGGGGGGGGTGGGTGGTGAGACAGGTATAGCTGGATGGAGGACCAGTGATAGGTGGAGATAGCCAAAAGATGTCATAGACAAAAGGACAAAGAGGTGTTGAAGGTGGTGATATTATCTAAGGAATGTGCTAATTAAGGGTAGAAAGCAGGACAAGCAAGGGACAAATAGCCCTAGTTGGGGTGGGGTGAAGGGAAGTGATCAAATAGGCTAAAAGGTGGAGATAAAACAATGGATGGAAATAAATTTAAAAATAATGGAAATAGGTGGGAAAAGAAAAATCTATATAAATTATTGGGAAAAAAAGGGGGATTGGAAAGGGGGTGGGGATGGAGGAGAGAGTTCATGATCTAAAATTGCTGAAATCAATAATCAGTCTGGTAGGCTGTAAAGTGCCTAGTTGGAAGATGAGGTGCTGTTCTTCCAGTTTGCTTTGAGCTTCACTGGAACAATGCAGCAGGCCAAGGACAGACATGTGGGCATGAGAGTAGGGTGGAGTGTTGAAATGGCAAGCGACAGGGAGGTCTGGGTCGTGCTTGCGGACAGACCGAAGGTATTCTGCAAAGTGGTCACCCAGTCTGCGTTTGGTCTGTCCAATGTAGAGGAAACCTCATTGGGAGCAACGAATGCAGTAGACTAAATTAAGGGAAGTGCACGTGAAATGCTGCTTCACTTGAAAGGACTATTTAGGCCCTTGGACGGTGAGGAGAGGGGGAGTAAAGTGGCAGGTGTTGCACCTTCTGCGGTTGCATGGGAAGGTGCCGTGGGAGGGTGTTGAGGTGTAGGGGGTGATGGAGGAGTGGACGAGGGTGTCCTGGAGGGAATGCTGCCGGTGTGGGGGTGAAGGGAAGATGTGTTTGGTGGTGGCATCATGCTGGAGTTGGCGGAAATGACGGAGGATGATCCTTTGAATGCGGAGGCTGGTGGGGTGATAAGTGAGGACAAGGGGGACCCTATCATGGTTCTGGGAGGGAGAGGAAGGTGTGAGGCCGGATGCGCGGGAGATGGGCCGAGCACAGTTGAGGGCCCTCTCAACCACTGTGGGTGGAAAACCTTGGTTAAGGAAGAAGGAAGACGTGTCAGAGGAACTGTCTTTGAAAGTAGCATCATCAGAACAGATGCGACAGAGGCGAAGGAACTGAGAGAATGGGATGGAGTCCTTAAGGAAGCGGGGTGTGAGGAGCTGTAGTCGAGGTAGCTGTGGGAGTCACTAGGCTTGTAATGAATATTGGTGGGCAGTCTATCACCAGAAATTGAGACAGAGAGGTCAAGGAAGGGAAGGGAAGTGTCAGAGATGGACCATGTGAAAATGATGGAGGGGTGGAAATTGGAAGCAAAATTAATACATTTTTCCAGGTCCAGGTGAGAGCATGAAGCAGCACCGAAGCAATCATCGATGTACCAGAGAAAGAGTTGTGGGAGGGGGCCGGAGTAGGACTGGAACAAGGAATGTTCCACATACCCCATAAAGAGACAGGCATTCAATTCAAGGCTATGGGCCAAGTGCTGGTAAATGGGATTAGGTAGGTAGGTCAGGTGTTTCTCACATGTCGGTGCAGACTCGAAGGGCCTGTTCTGCACTGAGTGATTCGGTCTAGCCCCGCCCCATTCTGACTGTAGCCTCGACCTCATCCTGTGCTCTGGCCCCGCCCTTCCATTGCCCCGCCTTGTACCGCCCCATTTCGCATTCTAGCTCCGCCTCCATAATTCTCTGCTTTCAGGTACTTTGCGCGATCGGTTCTCACTCGGTTGTCATGGGGGAGCCAAGATGGCGGCGCAGGCCTACGCGATGGGCAGACGGGAGATTAATCAACACTTCAACATCAGGAACGCCAAGCTTCTCGCGATCAGCTTTGTGCTCGTCTTAACCGCTGGCCACGGGATCCACAGGAGCTATGGAGGTAAAGCAATGAAAGGCGACGGAAAGGGGGAAAGGGGTAAGGGGGGGCTGGGAAACGAGCTCGGTATCGGTGGACCGCCGGCATTTAATGGGACAGTGGTAAATGTGTGTGACATTCAGTACAATATCCAGCGGATTAGGCCTGGTCCGGCCGGACCAAAGGCATGGAGCAGCAACGAGTGGACCGGGCTGGGGTTGGTGGGGGACCGCACGGTGTTTTAGGTTGAAGCCGGTGGTTGAGAGAGCCGAGCTGCGATCAAACACAAAGGAGTTCGCGGCTCTTTGCCCGGTGAATAGAGTCCGTGCATTCAACATTGGCGTTCAGGCTGCAAAATGTCAGCCGTGTTTTGAGTGGCTGCCGCCTTTGTATCCCATTAACTGGAGACGAGGTGCTGCTTCCCCGAGCCTTTCTTTTGTGTTTGGAACAGAAAACCCGCACATCGAGAATCACAGTCGCCAAGATAAAACATAACGTAAACAAGGGCTGCGGAGTCACGTTACAGCATCTAACACTAGCGGTATTGCGCTGAAAGATGAAAACAAGCACTGGTCCTTTGGAATACTTTTGCCAAAAATAACAATATTAAAAAAAACCTTCTGAACTTACTTTGGATTAATTAAACTTTTCATATTTACTACGGTCTCATTTACTTCGTACTGGTAGATTTTAAATTGGCCATTCTGCCTCAATTTATGTCGTTTAATTAGATGCACAAATGGGTCCACTGTAAAGGTGAAAGACCAAGGTCCAAAGTTTGAGAGACCTCCCAAGCTTGGATTTAAAAGCCTGAAGTCTATGCCAGCAGGAAAGTACTGGTTCTACTCTTGCCCATCTGATTGTAGCCACAGCATTTCTAGCAATATAAAAGCAAAGTACTATGGATGCTGAAAATCTGAAATAAAAACACAAAATTCTGGAAAAATTCAGCAGGCCTGGCAACATCTGTTCTGAAAAAGTCATTCAGACTCGAAACGTTAACTCTGTTTATCTCTCTCCACGGATGCTGTCAGACCTGCTGAGTTCTTCCAGTATTTTTCATTTCTAGCAATAGCTTCTTTTGCTGTCTCAGTGCTATCATACTGCTTATGCGATATCCAGCCTTGGGTAAGTCTTAACTTTTGCAGCTAATCACTGGGAAAGCTTCACCCTTAGCCACAATTCCTTACCTTTAATTGTTCTTCTCTTGACAATTGTTTTAGGCCAGATCAGACTGTCCATCTATCTAGGCATCCTGCTTGACTTTAACATAAGCTTTTAACTCATTGGCTGGTGAGAGCTGCCATGTAACTCTTTCGAGTACAACCGTGTTTTTCATCTGTTTCAGATGAAGTTACATTGTTTCATAGTTTTGCCATTGTGAGATTTGAACTCTTGATACTCTTTTAAGTAAACCTGTTTCCATCTGTTTCAGATGAAGTTACATTGTTTCATAGTTTGCCATTGTGAGATTTGAACTCTTGATCTTAGGGTTACAAACCCAGTACCATAACCACTTGGCTATTTAGGACCATACCTGTAACACAGTCTAGTTGATTGGTTTCTGCTGCTCTTGCATTTGATATGTAGGTGTAGTAACGTTGGGACCTGAGCCTTTCTGAAATTTTAAGATTAATTTCTAATTTTTTTTGTTGTAGAGTGCTAGTAATATAATCTCCAGGTTTAGAATTAAGCAAACCATGAAAGTAAACTCGCATAGGGTGACATAATTGAAACCCCTTGATTGGCCTTGCATTTTCTAACTACACATAGGATATTAGATGTTGCACAGTGAAGTCTTGTCAATCCATTTTGCTGGACTGCCACTCAAGATTCATACTGCAGAATTGATTATTGAAGATGAATGAAATTTACATTCTGTAGAAAAATCAATCAAGAATATTACATCCCACAACTGTTCAGACTGAGTACTTGTCTGTAGAATTTAGACCCGATTGGTGTTCATACTCCACAAGCCTCTATATATCTTTAGTGTTCTGTACCTGAAATAACTGATGTTGTGTTCCTTTGAATCCCGTGTGTGTGATAGGAATGATAAATTGGAATGTTTGTGTGAGAATGTTCACTTACAGCTCTGTGAAAATAAGTATATTTGTAGAGGAATTGTGTATACATCACAATCATGTGTCCCTTTTGTGGCCTTATGGCACTTTTACTTTGTGCTTTTCAAGCTCTTTCCTTCAGTTTTCCACTTTGTGTGCCTTATGCATCCAGCTATATGCCAAATGGAAAACTGACTATTTTCTTACATTGGCTGTTGTGAAAACCTACTGGAAACTGAACAAGATTTGTGCTTTGGTAAACCAATGGCAATATCATGATATAAAAATGCTTTTATGTACAGGATTAACATGAGTCATACATCACTCCAACCAGTGATTATAATCTAACCCAAGGGTTTAGGAACATTGGAACACAGGTGCAGGAGTAGGCCATTCAGCCCCTCAATCTTGTTCTGCTGTTTAACTAGCTCATGGCTGATCTTCTACCTCAATGCCATCTTCCTGCACTATTCCTGTATCCTTTGAAGCCATTGGTACCTAGAAATCTATCAACCTCTGCTTTGAACATAGTCAATGACTGAACCTCCATGGCCCCCTGGGGTAGAGAATTACAAAGCTTCACAGTTTTAAAGTTCAGATACCAATTTGACTGAGGGAGTTCCCAAGCTACTCTTCTGTTCCACAATTCTGTACATCCACCAGAGCAGACAGACTTGCTTTAACATCTCCACTAAAAGGCAGCATCCCTGAGAGTGCAGTACTGCCATCATCGTTGTCAGCTGTCCCTTGATTTGAGGATGACATCTAATCAGGGTCACGAGTTTCTTCCAAATGGGTTCTTCATGTGACTGAAAAAGCCAATCTCGACCCACAGATCTTTGGGCACATGGGGCAGGACATCCCATGAGGTAGTGGGATCCACATTGCAGGATTTGTTTCCTTTTCTTTCCACCTCTGCTGCCGCTTCGTCTCCTCATGAAGACATTGTGACTCAAAGCATGATGCAGCTACCAGTGTTGATGCTGCTATGCTTCAAGGAGAGCTTCAGGAATTATTGGAATGCACAAGTCTTTCTACCACAGCAAGGTTGCGATCCACAGAGGTGCAGTATGGCCACTGAGATATCAGCCTAGTGTGCTCAAATTCTGGAGTGGGGCTTAAACCCACAAACTTCTCATGAAGGGGTGAGAGTTGTTTGAACTGTGGGGAGTGTTAACACAGTGTATTTCTGAACTCTGGGTCTTAGTGCTGTGGAGGGGTGATGCCTGCAGTGCCACTATATATTGGTAACTATCTTTGTGCTATTAAGCAGAATTGCCTTCCTCCAGCCTAATGCAACTGATTGGATTAAATTACACATTCCAGGCAAAATACTCGGTGACAGGTGCCCAATTGTATTTGCACTTCCTTCGCCGCCTGTACACTGGAGGACACAATGTTGCTCATAGACACATCCTTTAAAATAATTATCTCATGGAAGCTGAGAGATAGCAGTCTAAGTATAGAATTTCCATTGTATGTCATGCTGTTTTGAAATCCTAACCAAGATTAAGACCATGAGATGCTTTATGAACATGATATTTGATCACGCTTAGAACAGCTTCTTAGAATTAGCAAAGCCTGTTACCAGTATTGCAGAGTTGTACAAATGACTGGAAAAATGCATAATTTAGGTAGGTGTATTCAATGCAAATGTTATTCCTGTGGAGTGGGATGGTACAAAAGTGAAGGATGCAGAAATAAAACATTTGCAAATACTGAAAACCTGAAGTCACAACACAGAGCTTTCAAAATATGGAAATAAAAAGACGAGATTAACATTTTGTGTTGATTGCCCATTAAATATGGCAAATCTATATTTGACACATTTAATTTGTTTTGTTCCACCAGTGACAGGTCTGATGGCATTTCTTGTGAAGTATGCATGTTCAATTACTTAGTATCACTTATATTGTTGAATGGGTAAGTGGGAAGCCCCAAAGATACTGAGATTTGCCAGGATGCTATTTATATGCTGTGACTGCTATAAACTACAACTTGGTTGGCCTTTGTGTGCGTGCAGCTCTTGGTGATCTGGGGAGACATATTTGTGGAAAATTGAATAAACAATGCATTTTTATTTAGTAAACACCTTGTCTTTCAGTTTGGGCAGTCAGTACAATTTCCAAGCTGCATTTTAGATACATTTTTGAAAGAACTATCACAAGCAGGTTTTCTTGTTTTATTGCATTGATTTTAACTCATTATGGTGACTTCGGAGCCTGTTCGAACTCTTGCATAGCTGAAATAGTTTATCCCACTGCAACAACTTGCATTTATGTGGCACCTTTAATATACTTAAAAATTCCCAAGGTGCTTCATAGGAGTGTTATAAAGCAAAATGTGACACCGAGCCACATGTGATATTAGGACAGATGACCAAAAGTAGAGAGATTTGAAAGGGGTGTGTTAAAGTTGGAGGGGGTGGTGGAGATGTTAAGAAGACGATTCTAGATATTAGGGCCTAGGCAGCTGAAAGCAGAGCTGGCAATGATGAAACATTTAAAATAGGGAGTGTGCAAGAGGCCATTATTGGAGGAACACGGAGGTTTTGGAGGGTTGTGGAATTGGTTGAGGGTATAGAGAAAATGAAGGGTGCGAACAAGGAGGGATTTGAAAACAAGGATGAAATTTTTACAATCGAGGCCTTGCCGGACTGGCAACCATTGGACGTCAGTGAACTCTGAGGTGATGTGAATATCACTTGATGAGAGTTAGGTTGGGGGGGCAGCAGAATTTTGGGTGACTCAAGTTTGTGGAAGGTGAGACTGCTCAGGAGAGCATTAGAGTAGTCAAGTTGAGAGGTACCAATGGCATTGGTGAAGGTTTCAACAAGAGATGAGCTGAATTGGGGTGGAAGTAGCCAATACCACAAATATGAAAATAGGAGGTCATAGTGATGGCGCATTTATGTGGTCAGAAGCTCATCTCAGGGTCAAATATGACACCAGGGTTGCGAACAGTATAATTAAACCTCAGAAAGTTGCCAGAGAATGGAATGGAGTTGGTGATCAGAACCAAAGTCAATGGCTTTGTTCATTTCTATGTAATTGGAGGGAATTTTTGCTTCTCCAGTACAGAATGTTGGACAGTCAGCCTGACAAATTTGAGACACTGGAGGGGTTGAGAATGGTGAAGCGAGTGTGGTCAGCGTACATGTGAAATGTAATGTGTTTTCAGATGATAGCACCATGGAGCATCATGTAGATGAGAAACACTAAGTGGGATGGGGAGGTACTGCTAATGTGGGGAGGCGGTGATGCTTGAAAACACATCACGGACTGGTTGCAGCTGTCTCTGATCTGACTCATTGTACGGCTTGGCTTCAAAATAGCTTGAATAGTTTTTTTTTAATTAACCTGCAGCCAAGTTTTTAGATGTTGCTCATAGCTCCAAGTGGCTATTAGAACCCAGAGACTTAAAGATAATCAATGTTTATCACTGATTTTCTGATGGGATTAAAGTGTTAAGATAGAATTAGAAAAATAGTAAGATATTCAAAAATATGGTGTGCTAAACTTTTCTCTATTTAAATATTGTTAAACTGTCCAGCAAAATCTTGATTTTAAAAATGCTTTCCCTTGTTTTCAAAGTTCCTTACCATTTAATTGTGCTGGTTGAGTACCTCAGAACTCTGGCACCAGCATTTCAGAAATCATTAATCTGAAAAAACAGTTAAAACTGTATTGTATCAAAACAGGTGTTCAGAACTATACAAAAAAAATGCACAAGAAACTTCTTGCATGCAGAGGCATGACAGAGTTAACAGTCATTGTTTCTGGAATGTAGTTATTGGTTCATCCAGCTCCTTCACAGAAAACCTGACTTTTGAGAAATGCAAGTATAATTGTTCATTAATGTGGAAGTATAGAATATTCTTTATCGAGTCATCTTTTTGTGGTCTGAATATATTTTTACAAGTCTCACCAATATAAATGTTGATGAGCTGGAAGCTGTATTGATGGCATCACACCTCCAATACGGCATATATTAAATATATATAATCTGATTAGGTGGACACTGTTTATATTAATGTGGTCAGAAAACTTATTAAAGCACCCTGCAATGTAAACAAGGCTGGTACAAGTCATGTGGCTTGCTATGTTGGGAAGATCTGTTGTCAGGTTTTTTTTGATAAATACATTTTCAAGTTCTGTGTTGTCTGCAAACTTAAAAGTTGTCTCTTCTATATTAATGACTTGGAGGGGTATATCAAAAAGACCAGTGGTCCTAATATGAGCATTGGGATGACAGAAAGGAAGACATCTAAGTAATTTCTGGTTCCACAAGCCAAGCAAATTAGAAGAATTTAAAAAAATGGCACTAGCATGGTTCTCAACAATGTAAAAGCAGCACGAGTAAGGGCAGGATGAGAAAATACTTAAATGAAGTGACACCTTAAAACCAAAAAGCTATTTCAAAGAATAAAAGATTACCTTTATATAATTGCTTTCATGACCTCACTCTGCAGCCACTAAAATACTTTTGTTGTATCATCACCAATGTAGGAAAACATAACAGTGAATTAGCGCATGGCAAACTTCCACAAGCAGCAATGAGATAAATTACAAGATAATCAGTTTTAGTGATTGCTGTGGTTAAGCATACCTGTTGGTGAGGACACGAGGGGAAGTCTCCTGCCCCTCTTTATCAATAGAGTTTTAGGATCCTTTATATTAGAGGGCAGATGGGTATTTGGTACTCATCTGAAAGGTGCCATATCTGGTAGAGCCCAGCATTGAAATTTGTATGTTTTTTTTTGCTAACCTTAAGTACTTGAATCACTAGCATCAAAAGGAAGTAAAAACCAGATTTGAAGGTTCTGACAATTAAATATAATTAAATATTATTATAATATCTATTATCACATAATAGTTACACTGGAAAGGCTAGTTTAGAGTTGGAGCAGCTTTAATATTGGAATTTAGTTTATAGTTGTACTGTTTCAAATATTGGTATTATATGTTACTCTGCAGGAGCATTTTTGTGAGTTAGTTAATGGAAGCTTGAGATGCAATGTTTCAAAATCATGGTAAAATTAGAGGGGGCCTTACTTTATTAATCCCTCTAGGACAATTTGAATATCTTTCAAGAAATGGCTAATATACATATGTTGAAACCAGTAAGTTCACAATTTGGCATCTCGTGTCTTTTACTCAATGTTTAAATTCCAATATATTGGGAAGTTCCTAATTTAAAAAAAACACACCTCAATGACTTTCCCTCTAATCACCAACTCCCTACAGTAGTGCTACTGATTTATTAACTTTTTATTTGAGGACCATTTTCATGAAGACTGCACTACAGAGCAGTCATACCTGGATCTGTGCCAATGAATTCCTGCGAAGTATGATCCTGACTCCAATCATTCGATTGAACAGTTGCCAAGTTGAAGCCAGCCACAGTGCCGTGACGATGGGAAAATCTGTTGGATCCATAGTTCTAAAACACTTCATAAAGCTACACTACGGAAATTGTCTTCTAATTATATTTTGCTTTTTTTTGTTGGAAAGCAAGTTTTAAAAAAAAGTAGAGGGCAACTCAAAGTAAGTGACAGAATGAAATGGCCATGGAGATGTGAAATGTGCAAGTTTGAGGCAAAGTCGAAATGAATCTTGAATGGCTTCTGAACCTTAGTAGCATCAGTTCCTTAAAAATTTAATTTGCATCAGTCATCCAGATCCCTGGTAATTTGGATCCAGAGACACATTTTCTTGCAATCAATTCAAAATACTGCTTTCATGTCCTCAAACAGGAAATATGAAGTAAATCTTGTTCTAAATCTATGCGTGAAAAATTAACAAATTCAAGGATGGGAAGGATCTGCTGCTATACAGCAGCTAGCACTATATGATTGCAAAGATCATGGCTAAAAGGTGAGAACACATCTAACCCCATGCATCATAATTAGGTTACGAAGATTTTTCTTGTTAGACAGGTTGCCTTCAATACTGGATATTAGTATTCTTTGACATTGTGTATTGATGAATTTCAAAGGCTTCAGTTTATTCTAAGATGTCAGTAACGGCAGGAGATTTGTTAAAGACATGCAGGTAATGTCATGGGTGGAGGGGGAGAAAGTAGTAGCAAGTAGAGTTACCATTTTTAAAAGTTAGACTTCCTGAGGTTTGTTTTGCTATTCTCATGACTTAGACTTGTGACACAGATGCACTTGGTGGCCTTCTTTGTATCACTTCTGCGGCTTGATGATTTTCTTGTGCCTTGGTGCCCAGAACTGAATACAGTACCCAAGGTGTGACTGGATTTAGCACTGCAATGGTTTAGCATGATGACATGAGACTTGTACTGTAGTTAGTAGACTTGGCAGAATAACTCAGCATATCATAGGAACAGCATCACTTTCAGGTTTCCTTCCAAGTCATATGTCATCTTGACTGTAGCATATATTGCTGATTTTTTTCATTGCTGAGTCATACTCCTAGAATTTCCTACTAACACCATGGTTGGGTCACCATTATCCAGAAAATTAAGGGCAGCTAGGAATGCGCAGTAACAACTTGCGTTGATATAGCACTTTTAACATGGCAAAGTGTCAAGGATGCATTACAAGAGGGCTATCAAGTAAAATTCGACACAAAGCACGTAAGGAGACATTAGGATAGATGACCAAAAGCTTGGTCAAAGAAGTAGATTTTAAGGAGTGTCTTAAAGGAGGAAAAGTTATTTGGAGGTTTAGGGACATAAGAACTAGGGGCAGGATTGGCAATTCAGCCCCTTGAGCCTGCCCTGCCATTCAATACGATCATGGCTGATCTCATTTCGGCCTCAACTCCAATTTCCCGCCCTCTCCCCATAACCTTTCAACCCGTAACTAATTAAAAATCAATCTATCTCCTCATTAAATTTATTCAGCGTCCTGCACTCTGAGGTAGTGAATTCCACAGATTCATGACCCTTTGAGAAAAGTAATTGCTCCTCATCTCTGATTTAGCCTAAAACTGTGGCCTCTTGTTCTAGAATGCCCCACAAGGGGAAACATCCGCTCCACGTCTACTTTGTCTATCCCCTTTAGCATCTTATATACCTCAATTAGATCTCCTCGCATCCTTCTAAATTCTAGCAAGTATAGGCCTAAACTGCTCAATCTCTCCTCATAAGACAAGCCCCGCATCTCTGGAATCAATCTATAGAACCTCCACTGAACTGCTTCCAATGCAACTACATCCTTCAAGTAAGGGGACCAAAACTGTGCACAGTACTCCCAGGTGCGGTCTCACTGATGCCTTGTAGAGTTGCAACAATACTTCCCTATGTTTAAAGTGAAAAATTTAAGACTCAGTGACAGACTGTTCTGATGGTGTTAACCAGTACTTGCAATCTGATTTTAAAAAAAAAGCTTTGTTTTGTAATAAACAATCATTCTGAGTTTATTGAAAGAAGCCTGGTTGAAGGCTCTTTTATTCTGGGCATCAGTAGGGGAAATAGACAGTTGGCTATTTTTTGAGAAATTAAATTTTTAACTTAATGGTATGACCTGCTGAGTTCTGGGGCTAGGTCATACACACACTCCTCCCATCCTAGTCTAACAACTGACTAAACAGTAACACCCTGGTTCACAATTTGCCCAAAATATCCAGCTCTTTAATGTCTGAGATATTCACTTAGCTTTCCAGCTTTTAGATCTTTTTAGCCAGAGCCCTCCTTTATCACCAAATACTTTCCCTAAATGCCAAAATTCCATTTGTCTTCCTTATTACCTGTGGTACCTGCATACTAGCTTTCAGCGATTCATGCACAAAGACACCCAGATCCCTCTGCACTGAAGCATTCTGAAGTTTCTCTCCATTTAAATAACAATAATATATTATAATTAAATTAATTATTGAATGGAATTCCAAAGCTGAGGGCCTTGGCAGCTGAAGACGCCCCTGCCAATGGTGGGGCTAATAAAATTGGAGATGTACATAAGGCCAGAATTGGAGTACCGCAGATATCTTGGAGGGTTGTAGGACTGGAGAATGTTAGGGATGAATTTGTGAAAGCAAGAATTTTAAAATTGAGGTGTTGCACATTGAGGAGTGAACAGGGCTTTGATGACCTTAAACCCGGAAGCAATACAATAAGGAGAATTTGAAATTCCTTTAAAATGTCTGTGAATATGTAATTGTTTTAAGAATTTTTGTTTGGAAAGTACTTTTAATCAGTTGTAAAGAGGTCAGTTGTAATTTCCTTGGATAATAAGAAATACTGGCTCATGTGACCTGGCAACCCATGACCTGGAAGCAGTACCACCAGAAAGCAAGTTCAAGAAGCCATGTGCTGGCAAACACAAAGGAGAGCTACAAGCAGAGGACTGGAGAGTGAAGAAATCCATACACAGATGCTAACCCGCAAAGCACACAGAGACACAGAAGAACACAGAGGCCTGAATTTTTCAGTCAGTGATGGGGGCGGGCCCGACACACCACATAAAATGATGTGGGCATGCATCCTGACACAGGCATCAAGTCACAAAAACACCCTGGACCATCACCCTCTGCTTCCTGCCACTCAGCCAATTCTGGATCCAACTTGCCCAACTGCCTTGGACCCCATGGGCTCTTATCTTCGTTATCAGTCTCCCATGTGGGGTCCTATCAAAAGCCTTGCCGAAGTCCAAGTAGACTATGTCAAATGCATTGTCCTCATCTACACGCCTGGTCACCTCTTCGAAAAATTCAATCGAAGTGGTCAGGCATGACCTCCCCTTAACAAAACTATGCTGATTGTCCGTGATTAATCCCTGCATCTCCCAAGTGTAGATAAATTCTGTCCCTCAGAATTGCTTCCAATAGTTTCCCAACCACTGAGGTTAGACTGACTGGTCTGTAGTTCCCTGGTTTATCCATTCCTCCTTTTTGAATAACGGTACCACATTGGCTGTCCTCCAGTCCTCTGGCACCTCTCCTGTTGCCAGAGAGGTATTGAAAATTATTGCCAGCACCCCTGCAATCTCCTCCCTTGCCTCACTCAACAGCCTGGGATGCATTTCATCCAGGCCTGGAGATTTATCTACTTTTAAGCCTGCCAGACCACTTAGAATCTCCTCCCTTTCTATGCTAATTTCTTTAATTATATCACAGTCCTGCCTGATTTCCACACTCACATCATCCCTCTCACTTGTGAACGCCGACACAAAGTATTAATTTAGAACCATACCTACGCCTTCTGGCTCCACACACAAATTACTACTATAGTCCTTAATGGGCCCTACTCTTTCCCTCGTTATCCCCTTACTCTTAATGAACTTGTAAAATAGTTTTGGATTTTCCTTTATTTTACCTGCCAATGCTTTCTCATGTCCCCTTTTTGCTCTCCTAATTTCCTTTTTAAGTTTTCCCCCCTGCATATTCTATACTCCTTCAGGGCTTCTGCTGTTTTGAGCCCTCGGTATCTGTCGTAAGCCTCTCCTTTTTCTCTTTAACCAATCCTGTATATCCCTTGACATCCAGGCTTCCCTGGATTTGTTGGTCCCACCCTTTGTCTTTACTGGAATATGTTGGCCCTGTATTCTCCCTATTTCCTTCTTGAATGAAGCCCACTGCTCTAATGCAGATTTACCTAAAAGTAGCTGCTCCCAGTCCACTCTGCCAAATCATACCTGATCTTATTAAAATCAGCCTTCCCCCAATTTAGAACCCTAGTTTCTGGCCCATCCTTGTCCTTTTCCATAACAACCTTGAATCTAACGGAGTTATGAGCACTATCTGCAGAATGCTTCCCCACTGATACCTCTATCACTTGCCTGGCTTCATTCCCTAAAATTAAGTCCAGGACCACCCCGTCTTTTGTCGGACATTCTATGTACTGGCTTAAAAAGCTCTCCTGGATGCATTTTAAGAATTCCACTCACTCTAAACTTATCACACTATGACTGACCCAATTAATGTTGGGGAAGTTGAAATCGCCCACTATTACTACTCTATTATTTTTACATTTCTCTGAAATTTGCCTACATACCTGCTCTTCTATTTTTCTCTGACTGTTTGGGGGCCTGTTGTACACTACTAGCAATGTGATTGCTCCTTTTTTGTTTATAAGTTCTACCCATATGGCTTCATTTGAGGAGCCTTCTAAGATGTCATCCCTCCTTACTGCTGTAATTGATTCCTTGATCAATATTGCGATACCCCCTCCTCTTTTACCTCCTTCCCTGTCTCGCCTGAAGACCCTATATTCTAGAATATTGAGCTGCCAATCCTGCTCCTCCTCTCAACCATGTCTCTGTGACAGCAATGACATACTCCCATGTGTTAATTTGTGCCTTCAATCCTCATGTCTTTTGTACCCTGGTCAAAAGAGGTAGTGAGGAAGAAATGGTTGTCGCCAGCATACGTTTGGAACCTGACATTGCATTTCCCAACGGTGTTGGGGAGGGAGAGCAAGCCGATGCGAAATAAATACCAACTTGCTGATGTCACATTTTTCTACTAAAACCTTCCAGCGATTCCAGTTAAATTTCAACTGTCATTAATAAAACCTCAAATATCTAGAAGAATGTCCTTCTGTAGTTCCTTGGCTGTTAGATATGGGACATAGGGAGCACACCTCGCAGTTGATTATCTGCGAGTTCTCCTACATTGCGTTTTGCTTCTGAATCTAGCTCTTTTTTTTTTTTTAGACCAGTTTCAGTCCCGAGGTTAGATCGTCTGTTGGATTAATGTATGGAAACGGTAGATGAGGACAGGCTATTTATCATTCCTTAACCCCTTCACCATAACTCCTCATCAAGCAACCATCAGGAATTTACCACCCAGGCTATGCCTAGGAGTTAATGATGCTGAAATTTGGCTCATTGAACCTGTCAGATCATGTTAGCATTTAAAATACCGACTTCCTATCTGAATCCACAAAAGCAACCGTGGGAATTAATCAACCCTTGACAATTATTGAAGATATAAGACGACCAATTATTTATTAACTAAGAATCACAGCAGCCCTTAAATATTAAATATGCAAATAAATAGTACTATAAATTTAACTGAAAGAAAAATTAAGCGGCTACAAAGGCAGTTGTTATTTCACTGTGTTTCACATTAAGCGTATGCTGATTATAAATTAATAGATCAGTGTCTCAAATTTATCATATTAGTGATATTAATTTAGGATTGGACTCCTTGGATAGCTGACAAGTTAATGTTTCAGTTAGACAGTCTGTATAATAAATTCTATATGCTTGTAGGTAACAATTCCAGAAATCACATAAGCTGTCCTTACAAGCTAGGAGGGATAATCAAGTTGGTTCATCTTCCATGCAGGTTGATGTGAGAATTATGAACTTTCATCTTTACTATTCCTCCTGGCTGATATTACTGCAGGATCTCAAGCCAGGCCAAACAAAGATGCAAGGGGTTACCCTTTCTCTGTGTGCACAGATAGGATAGGCTGGGGAAAGGCAGTAAAGGGATTGAACCATGAGGATGAGAACTTTTAAATTGGTGCTTTTCTGTTCCTCTTTTTAAAAATAAGCTAGTGTAGATCAGCATGCACATGGTTGATAGGTGAATGAGATGATGCAGATTAGGATAAGGACAAGAGAGTTCTTTTTTGGATGAACTTTATGGAGGATAGGAGGTAGGCCAGTAGAATGTTTCACTTGTAAAGTCTGAAAGTGACTAGGCACACATGAGGTTTTCCTAAGAAGAAAAGCTGGAATGGACCATTTGGACCTTGATCTACCTTCCTGCCCACTCCCCGTATCACTTGAATTCCCAGGAGATCAACAATCTATTGATCTCAGCCTTGAATATACTCAACGACAGAGCACCCAGAACCCTGGTAGACTATTCCACAGATTCACAACCCACTGAGTGAAGAAATCTCCTCATCTCACCTCAACTCCGTCCTAAATGACCAACGCCTTATTTTGAGGCTGTGCTGCTATGTTCTACATTCCAGGGGAAAACAACCTCTGTGTCCTCTTCAGAATCTTGGATGTTCCAATGAAATTGCCTCTCATTCTTCCAAACTCCAGAGAGTACAGGCCCAATTTTCTTAGCCTTCCATAATTGGACAACCCCCTTGCCAAAATGGACCATTTCACTTTGGATCACATTATATTCCTTTTGCCAGATGTTTGCCCACTCACTTAACCTATGTCCCTTTGCAGCCTCCTGCCCTCTTCGCAATTTACTTTCCTACCTATCTTTGTGTCGTCAGCAAATTCCACAACCATACCTTCTTCCAAGTCATTTATATAAATTGTTAGCAGTTGAGGCCCCAACATTAATCCCTGTGGAACGCCCTTCCAACCAGAAAAAGACCATTTACGCCAACTCTGTTTCCTGTTAGCCAGCCAATCTTCTATCCATGTCAATATGTTACCCCCTATACCATGAGCTTTTATTTTCTGCAATAACCTTTTGATGTGGCACCTTATCAAATGCCTTCTGGAAATCTAAGTACAGTACATTTCTCCGGTTCCCCTTTATCCATAGCACATGTGACTCCTTCAAAGAACCCCAATACCATGGTTGAACATGATTTCCTTTTCACAAAACCATGTTGACTCTGCCTGATTGCCTTGAATTTCTCTTAAGTGCCCTGCCATTATACCTTTAATCATAGCTTCTAACATTTTCCCTATGACAGATGTTAGGTTCTTTCTAAGTTGCGCATGTGCACAGCCATGCAGCAATCCAGAAATTACTGTACAGCTTGCTCTCAATGTGTCCCGTTTAAATATCAAGCATGTATGGCTGCACAAAACAATTATAGGTACTGCAAACTTAAATGTATAAGTTGCACACAACAAAAAGAAAATTAGAGGGGACATTGCACAAGAACCTTGCAGATGAGGGAGTTGGTTCAAGGAACACACCAGTTGGGGAGTAAGCTGTGATGAGAAGCAAGCTGAAGGTGATAAAGCAAATGAAGTTTGGCAGCAATGGCACAGAATCTAGAGCAAGATGGGATTCGATTGGATCAATGTAGTCAGCGTGGAGTAAAATTTCCCAGTAGTGAAATAGAAAATTGAGGAAACCAGAACTTGACAGAAACCAGAACAGAGGCATTTGAGCAGACTACAGTCTCTACAGGAACTGGCAGTGACATTGAGAACCAAAAAGTTCAGAAATCCATGGCACAGAATAAAGTAGATGTCTGTCTAGGACCCCCATGGTAGCAAAGTATAGTTGAGCAGCGTTTTGAAGTATAGCCTGTAGGGGATAGGCGGTATGCTGGAAAAGGTTGTCTTAAAATCTGAAACCATTCAGCAGCAGAACAGAGTCATAAGAGCTGACTCTTGCAGTACAGTCCAGCAGGTACTGTAATCCTTTTTTAAAATTCATTAATGGAATGTGGACATTGCTGGCAAGGCCAGCATTTATTGCCCACCCCTAATTGCCCTTGAGAAGTTGGTGGTGAGCTGCTGCCTTGAACTGCTGCAGTCCCTGTGATGTAGGTACACCCACAGTGCTGTTGGGAGGGAGTTCCAGGAGTCCTGATGACAGAGAAATCCAGGAGTCAAATTGGAGGAGTGTACCAGATGTTGAAATGAGCACAGTAAAAATAAAAAACAAGTCAATTCAAAGCTTGTCCCTCCAGGTAACTTCAAACTTGTCGTTTACATAGGAAATAGGAGCAGGAGTAGGCCATTTGGCCCCATGAGCCTGCTTTGCCATTCAACTAGATCCTGGCTAATCTTCTACCTCAACACCATTTTCACGTAGTATCCTGTATCCCTTGATGTCCTGATTTTTTAGAAATCTATTGACGTCTTTCTTGAATATACTTAATGTCTGAGTCTCCACAGTTTCCTGGGGTAGAAAATTCCAAAGATACATCAACCTCGGAGTGAAGAATATCCTCCTCATCTCAGTTCTAAATGGCTTATCCTTATTCTGAGACTGTGTTCCCTCTTTCTAGATTCCCCAGCCAGGAGAAATAGCCTTCCTGCATCTACCCTGTTGAACCCTGTAAGAATTTTGGATGCTTCAATGAAATCACCTCTCATTCTTCTAAATTCTAGAGAGTACAGGTCCAATCTCCTTATTGGCCAATCCTGCCATCCGAAGAATCAGTCTGATGAACATTTGCTGCACTTATTCCCTCTATGGCAGGTATATCCTTCCTTAGGTAAGGTGACCAAAATTGCACGCAATACTCCAGGTGCTGTCTCATCAGGCTGTGTACAGTTGCAGCAAGAAATCTTTACTCCTCTACTCAAATCCTCTTGCAATAAAGGTCAACGTACCATTTGCCTTCCTAATTCCTTGCTGCATCTGCACAAGGATTTCCAGCTCTCTTTGGACTTTGCAATCTTTCACCATTTAAGAAATACACTGCATTTCTGTTTTTTCTACCCAAGTGGATAGCACCACATTTTCCACATTACATTTCATCTGCCACTTTCTTGCCTGCTTGGCTAAGTCCCATGAAGCCTCTTTGCATCCTCCTCACAACTCATGTTACCACCTAGTTTTGTGTCATCAGCAAACTTGGAAAATTACATTTGGTCCCCATATCCAAATCATTGATATAGATTGTGAACAGCTGAGGCCCAAACACTGATCTTTGCGGTACCCTACTAGTCACAGCCTGCCAAGTTGAGAATGACCTGTTTATTCCTACTCTTTGTTTTCTGTCTAGCCAATTCTCAATACATGTTAGTATATTTCCCCCCCCAATCCAATGCTCTCTAATTTTATTTACCAATAAGCATAATATATATTCCAGCAATTTGTCCTCCACAGCATTAGTGCTAACTAGGTTTACCCAGTCTATATGTAGATTGAAGTTCTCCATGATTACTGTATTACCCTTGTTACATGCGCCTCTAATTTCCGGATTTATACTGTGCTTTATAACACCACTACTGTTTGAAATCCTATAAACAACTCCCACCAACGTTTGCTTCCACTTGCTGTTTCTTAGCTCCATCTAAACTGATTCTACACATTGACCTTATGATCCAAGATCCTCTCCTACTAATGTACTGATCTCATCATCTATTAACAATGCTACCCCACGTCCGTTTCCTTTTTTGCTGATCCTTCCTAATTGTTGAATAACGTTAAACGTTCAGTTTTCAGCCTTTATCACCCTGCAGCCATGTCTCTGCAGTGGCAATTAGATCACACCCATTTACTTCGATTTGTGCTGTCAATTCATCTACCTCATTGTCAATGCTGTGTGCCTTTGTTCCTGCTGCCTTCCAATTTTGCATACTACTTTTCTTCTTAGCATTACCAGCTTTGTTTCTCTTCTATCTGAATTCCTTCTTGGGTTCCCATTCCCCTGCCAAGCTAGTTTAAACCTTCCCCAACAGCACTAGCAAATCTCACTGCAAGGATATTGGTTCTGGTCCTGCTGAAGAGTAATCCATCCTCCTTGAACAGGTTCCCATCTGCCCCAGAAGTAGTCCCAATCCCTCAAGAAATCTAAAACCCTCCTCGTTGCACCATCTCTCAGCCATGGAAGGACAGGAAGTTAGGAAAAGGTGGAGGGACGTCTCTGTAAATTAATTATGGTATTAGCACGTTAGAGAGGGATGACATAAGTTCAGGAAACCAAGATGTAGAAGCGGTTTGGGTTGAGATGAGGAAAGATAAAGGCGAGAATTCACTTGTGGGAGTGGTGTACAGGCCCCTAATTGTAGTTACATGGTAGGACAAAGTAGAAAAGAAGAGATCATGGGAGCTTTCTGGAAAGGTACAGCAATAATTGTGGGGGATTTTAATCTACATATAAACTGGAAAAAATCAGATTGGCAAAGATAGCTTAGATGAGGAGCTCATAGAATGTTTTCGGGATGGTTTCTTAGAACAGCACATTCTGGAACAAACCAGAGACCAGAGACCTGGCATCGAGCAACGAGACAAGATTAATTGATAACCTCATAGTGAAGGCACCCCTAGTGATCATACTATGATGGATTGAATTTTACATTCAGTTTGTGGAAGAAACAAGTGTGTCCAAAATTAGTATTTTAAACTTTAATAAGGGCAATTATGAGGGCATGAATGCGGAGCTAGCTAAAGTGAGCTGGCAAATTAAGTTAAGGGATAGGTTAATAGAGGTTCAGTGGCAAACTTTTAAAGGGACATTTCAGAATACACAGAATAGATTCTTTCCAATGAGAAAGAAAATTTCTAAGAAGAGGGCCCACCATCTGTGGTTAACAAAAAGCGTTAAAGACAGTATCAAACCTAAAGAAAAAGCACATATTTACGCAAAGACAGGTGGCAGGTCAGAAGATTGGAAAGAATATAAAGAACAGCAAGGAATGACAAGATTAATAAGGAGGGAAAAATTAGAGTATGGGAGAAAGCTGGCTAATAATATAAAGATGGATAGTAAGAGTTTCTATAAATATTTAAATAAGAAGAGTTAACAAAGTGAGTATTGGTCCTATAGAAAGTGCGTCTGGGGAAAATTACAATCACCAGGGAAGTGGTATTAAGCAAATTGGGGTTGCGGTCTGACAAATCCCCAGGTCCAATGGACTTTACCCTTAGGTCTTGAAAGAAGTGACAAGTGAGATGGTTGATATGTTGGTTATAATTTTCCAAAAGTCCCTAGATTCGGGGAAGACTCCATTAGATTGGAAAATAGCAAATGTAACTCCTTTATTCAAAAAAGTAGGGAGACGGAAAGCAGGAAATTACAGCCTAGTTCACCTACTATCTGTCATAGGGAAAATGTTAGATGCTATTATTGAAGATGTTGTAGCAGGACACTTAGAAAAATTCAAGGCAATCGGGCAGAGTCATCATAGTTTTTTTAAAGGGAAATCATGTTTAATCAATTTATTGGAGTTCTTTGAAGGAGTCACATGTGCTGTGGATAAAGGGGAACTGGCAGATGTGCGGTACTTAGATTTCCAGAAGGCATTTGATAAAGTGCCACATCAAAGTTTATTGCAGAAAACAAAAGCTTATTCTGTAGGGGGTAACATATTGGCTTGGATAGAAGGTTAGCTAGCTAACAAGAAGCAGAGTTGGCATAAATGGGTCTTTTTCTTGTTGGCAGGATATGACAAGTGGTGTGCAACAGGGATCAGTGCTGGGGCTTCAACTTTTTACAATTTATGTAAATGATTTGGATGAAGGGACTGAAGGAATGGTGGCTAAATTTGCTAATGACACGAAGGTAGGAAAGTAAACTATGAAGAGGACGTAAGGCTACAAAGTGACATAGATAGATTAAGTGAGTGGGCAAAGATCTGGCAAATGGAGTATAATGTGGACAAATCTGAAATTGCTCATTTTCGCAGGAAGAATAAAAAAGAAGCTTATTATCTAAATGGTGCAAGATTGTAGAGCTCTGAGATTCAGAGTGATCTGGGGGTCCTAGTGCATGAATCACAAAAGGTTAGTATGTAGGTACAGCTGGTAATTAGGAAAGTTAATATAATGTTATAGTTTATTTTGAGGGGAATTGATTGCAAAAGTAGGGAGATTATGCTTTAATTGTACAGGGCAATGGTAAGATTACATCTGGAATATTGTGTACACTACTGGTCTTTTTTTTTAAAGAACGGTGTAAATGAGTTAGAAGCAGTTCTGTGAAGGTTTATTAGACTAACATCTGGAATCGGCAGGCTGTCTTATGAGGAAAGGCTGGACAGGCTGGGCTTGTATCCACTGGAATTTAGAAGAGTAAGAGGCGACTTAATTGAAACCTTAAAGATCCTGAGGGGTCTTGTCAAGGTGGATGTGGAGAGGATGTTTCCTCTTGTGGGAGAATCTAGGACTAGGGGTCACTGTTTAAAAATTTTAAGACTGAGAGAAGAAATTTCTACACATCTCTAAGGGTTGTGTGACTTTGGAACTCTCTGCCTCATAAGGTGGTGGAGGCAGGGACATTGAATATTTTTAAGGCGGAAGTGGACAGATTCTTGTCAGGCAAATAAATCAAAGATTATCAGGGGTAGATGGGAATGTGGAATTTGAAACACAAACAGAGCAGCCATGATCTTATTGAGTGGTGGGCCAGGCTCAAGGAGCTTAATGGCCTAGTTCTACTTCACATGTTCCTATTCTGGAGTCACTGGCACTTGGCACTGGGAGTAACCCTAACATTACTGCCTTTTGATGTACTGTCTTTTAATCTCTTTCTTAGCTCTCTGAAACCATCTTTCTGGACCTCATCTCTGTTTCTTGATCCTGGTATGAGGGAGACAACTTACCATCCTGGACTCACGACCAAGGCTGCAGAAACACCTGTCTTTTCCCCTAACAACTGAATCCCCTACCACTCTTCCACTCTTCTTCCCCTCCTGTGCAGCTGAGCCACCCATGGTTCCACAGACTTAGCTCTGGCTGCATTCTCCAAAACAGGAAACTGGTTAGTGAGTGAGATAAACTCAGGGACTCCTGCATTACCTGCCTGGTCCTCCTATACTGTTGGGTAGTCATCCATTTCCTCTCTGCCTGCAGTCTCTAATCTTGCAGTGTGACCATTTCCCTAAACATGCTATCCACGTAGTTCTTCACCTCGTGGGTGTGCCACAGTGCCTCCAGCTGTTGCTCACATTCTGAACCAGAAGCTCAAGTTTCTGGAGCTGCTAACACCACCTGCACGTGTGATTGTCTAGGCCACAGGAAGCCTCCACAACTTCCCACGTGTCACAGGATGTGTGTTCCACGCAGTCATGCCTTAACTTTGCTTTACAGACTATTTTTTTTATAAACTGAAGTAGAATAGCTCACCAGCTACTTACTAATCAGTTCCTTCCCCTATGCCAACGTCACTTTTTATTGCTGACATCACATTTTGAACTCTGCCTGTGCCTGCTCCCACCAGCCACTTTTTATGCCCTGCTCAGCTCTCGCTCCTTCCTGCCACTGTCCAACTAGCTAATGACTTATTTTCTTCATGATTTTTTAAATTAATGCCTCTCCTCATCACCACTTAATGTACTGCTTTAAACCTTATTAATACAATAAACCTCACCACTTGAAAATAAAACAATAGATTCACCAGCTTCCTGCTTTCCTTTTGCTTGCGTCCCACCAATAAAGCTTTTCAAATACTTATAAACCTTACTGCTATTACTGAACGTTGGTAATACTTAATACACTTTACTGGTGGTAATAAACCGTACTTAAAAATAGAAGATAAGACTCACCAGCTGCTCACTTGTTAATATTTTGACGTTTGTTAACCTCCCAGTTGTTTAGATTCCGTCTCTAAGCAGCAGTATTCAGCAGCCAATCAACTTAAGGTTTTCCTGTAACGTCACTTCACTTTTTTTCAAATTTGGGCCGCTCCTGGACTTATGGCCAAAGGCAAATGCCATATGTCTCGCTCCTCAGGCTTTATTTATCTGCTCCAAGTCTGCATCTCCCACAGGGCTGCCTGACTCCCAAAAGGGATTTGCTATGGGTCTCACTTCTCAGGCTTTATTTATCACTCTGGTCTGTTTCTCTTGTAGGTCCCTCCTCTCTGCGCCTCTCCTCAAATGTTTGCTGTAGGCCTCACTCGTCAGGCTTTATTTATCTGCTCCCCGGTCTGTTTTCCGCCCCCCCCAGGTCAGCTCCTCTCTGCCTTTCCCCCAAAGGTAAGTGCTATGGGCCTCGCTCCCCGGGCTTTATTTGTCTGCTGCCCGGTCTTTGTTTCTTCCTCAGGTCCACCTCTTTCACCAAAGGTAAGTTGCATTAAAATACATCCAGCATTTAGTCCAGGGGATCTTAAGCTGTGGAGGAGAGAAGATTAGTGGGTGAAAAGATGGAAATGGATAATAAGCTCCAAGTGAGAGACTTGAAAAGCTGGATCTATGTTGTACTTAGCTCGGCTTACAGTGCAAGAAATAATGTCTAAAACAACATTTCAATTAACTTTATGTCAGAGGGAAATAAGCATTTAAACTGCTTGATAGCAGAATTGGCTAACTATAAAAGACGAAAGCAAAGTGTTGAGATGAAGTATCATTTGAAAGGTTATGGGGAGAAGGTGGGAAATTGGAGTTGACGCCGGAATGAGATCAGCCATGATCGTATTCAATGACGGGGCAGGCTGAATTGCCTACTCCTGCTCCTAGTTTTTATGTTCTTAATTATCCAGTTAATTTCTCAAACTTGTCAAAATGATCTTTTTGATCTTAACTATTTATTGTATTCATTTTACTGTTATGGGTTGTGCTCCAGAACTGCTTCATTACAAAGGGTTTTTGGCATTTTTCTCCCCTTAAGATGTCTTCCAACATCAGCTGCTTCCTAAAAAATTAAATGTGCCTATTCATAAAGCGATGTGCTGAGTATCAGCTGTATTGCAAAAATAGTCTTCAGTACAGTACTTGTCTGTTTTATCTTTTATAGTAGCAAATCTTAAAACAGATGAAGCAGTTGTTATGATTTAATGAATTTTCAACAGTGTATAATATTGTAAATACAGTAAATGGAAGCCATTCAAACTTGGATATGTTCTTTCTGTGAAAGACTTAATGTAAGATTTGAATTTGGTCTAATAGTCAATTGTTTTAATCAGTGATAAAGACTGTTCAATTGGATTATTTAAGTTAATAAACTCTGAAATTCCTTACTTTTATCTATTTACTTGGTAATTAGTAAATTGAAACTTTTATGACCATACTTTAGGTGCAGTTAGACCTGGACAATAGCCAGGCTTCGGCTGGCAAGTGGCAAATAGCATTCGTGCCACACATTGAACTGGACTAGCCATATAGATACTGTGCTTACAAGAGCAGGTCAGAGGCTAGGAATCCTGTGGCAAGTAACTCACCACCTGACTCCCCAAAGCCAGTCTACCATCTACAAGGCACAAGTTAGGAGTGTGATGGAATTCTCCCACTCGCCTGGATGAGTGCAGCTCCAACAACACTCAAAGCTTGACACCATCTAGGATAAAATTACAAGACTATGTCTCCAGGTGTGATGTCCAGTAGAGGCAAAGGCAGTAAAGGTCTCGGTAAAGGTGTGCTAAAAGGCACCGGAAAGTCCTCAGAGATAATCACTCCAGGGAATCACTAAACCTACCATTCGCTGCCTAGGTGAAGGCATTAAATGCATCTCTGGCCTCATTTACAAGGAAACTTGCAGGGTTCTCAAGGTCATCTTGGAAAATATCATCCAGGACAAAGCAGCCCACTTAATTGGCACCCCTTCCACAAACATTCACTCCCTCCACCACCAAACACTGGCAGCAGTGTGTAACATCTGCAGGATGCACTGCAGGAATTCACCAAGGCTCTTTAGACAGCACCTTCCAAACCCATGACTACTACCATCTAGAAGAACAAGGGCAGCAGATATACGGGAACACCACCACCTGAAAGTTCCCCTCCAAGTCACTCACCATCCTGATTTGGAAATATATCACCATTCCTTCACTCTCACTGGGTCAGATTTCTGGAACTCACTCCCTAACAGCACTGTAGGTGTACCTACACTGCATGGGTTCAAGAAGGCAGCTCACTGCCACTTTCTCGAGGACAGTTAAGAATGTGTGATAAATGCTGGCCTAGCCAGCAACACCCTCATCCTGTAAATGAATTTTTTTTAAAAAGCAACATCAAGGAACGGGCAAACTTGAGCTATCAGGAGGCATTGAGGACAACTTAACGTAGAAGCAACTGGCGCAACATTACATCCACCCTTTGCAAGAAGAAGGAATTTTGGAACTTGGGGGGATGTGGGGGGAATAGTTAGGAGCGGGGAGTCGGTGGGTGATGAACAAGTAGGGCAAGACAAATTGTATTGTCAGTTTTGGACAAATTCGAATTGTCATGTTAATCTTGGGAGATTGGTAAAGAGAACATTGAAAAGCTGAGCTGAAGGTGAAGGAAATACTGAAGGTTTTCAAAGGGGCTGGAGGTAAGGATAACTGGGGTGGTGGAGTAGTTACTGTGATGGATGGAATATGGAATTCAAAGCTCATTTCAGCATATGTTAAGCAGCATGCTACAGACAGAGCTCTGCAGCCCTGCCACATCTAGTCATGAATCATAGAATGGAACCATACAGTTGGTGGTTGACCGTTAAAAAAAACTAAAGGGAGAGGGAGAAGGAGGCTCTTTGAACATCTCTATTCTGAACCTCGGTGCAAATGACAAGGCTGAAGCTTTTGCAGCTATCTCCAGACAGAAGTGCCAAGTGGCACATCCACCATGCTACCTCCTGATGTCCACAGCATCTCAGATGCCATTCTTATTTAATTCACTGCATGATATTAAAAAATGGCTGAGCACAAAGTATACAGAAAAGGCTGTGGGCCTTGGTGTAACATCCCAGTTGTAGTGCTGAAGACTTGTGTTCTAGAACTAGCTGGAACCTTAGCCAAGCTGTTTCAGTGCAGCTAGAAGACTGGCAACTATCTGACGATGTGAAAAATTGCTCTACAAAAACAAGGACAAATCCGATCCGGCCAATTACTGCCCCTTCAATCTACTCTTGCCTTTCATCACTTTGCTGATGACTGTAGTCAGCAGTACTATCAAGTGGAACCAGCAATCAGCTGCTCACTGATGCTCAGTTTGGTTTCCTCCAGGATCATTGACTCCAGAGCTCATCATAACCTTGGTCTTAGGCCCAACCATCTGCAGCTGCTTCATCAGTGACCTTCTCTCCATCCATCGTAAGGTCAGAACTGAGGGTGCTTGTTGATTGCGTATTGTTCGGTCACATTCATAACTCCTCAGATAGTGAAGCAGTTCATGCCTGCACGCAGCAAGACTTGAAAAAACTTCAGACTTGTGCTAATTAGTGGCAAGTAGCATTTGTGCCACGCAATAGCCATCTCCAAGATGGAATCCAACCAACTTACCTTAACATTGAAAGGTGTTACCATTGCTCAACCCCCCGATCATCAACATTCTGAGCAATATTATTGACCATAAATTTAACTGGATCAGACATATAAATACTGTGGCTACAAGGATAAGTCAGAGGCTAGGAATTCTGTGGTGAGTAAACCACCTCCTGCCTCCCCAAAGTCTGTCTACTGTCCACAAGGCACAAGTCAGGAGTATAATGGAATATTCTTAACTTGCCTGAGTGAGTGCCGTCCAACAACATTCTAAGCTCGACACCATCCAGGACAAAACAGTCCATTTGATCAACACCCCATCCATCCACCACTTTAAACATTCGCACTCTCCACCACTTGTGCACAATGTGTACCATATACAAGATGTGCTGCAGCAACTTACCAAAGCTCCTTTGACAGCACCCTCCAAACCTGGGACCTTGACCATCTGGAAGAATAAGGGAAGCAGTTGCATGGGAACATCACCTGCAAATTCCCTCCAAGCCACACACCATTCCTTAACTTTCACTGGGTTGAAATCCTGGCGCTTCCTCCCTGACAGCACTGTGGGTGTACCTACACCACATGGACTGCAAGGGTTAATGAAGGCAGGGATGGGCAATAAATGACACTTACATCATATGGACAAATTTTTAAAAACATGTTGATGCTCTTTGCATGTTTTGGTTTGTAGTATTTGCAAACTTTATTAAACCTGTATCTATTATACTATACTATTTGTTCTGATCACACTTGTTTCTATAAGATGCTGCCCATTAAAATGGATGGGCAACTTTCACAAGATGCCAGCTAGGAGTTACGCAAATGATTCTTGTTCTCTTCATTGTTCAATTGTTTTGCCACTTTTAATCATTATCTGGATTCCTTTTTTCACTTCTAGCCATTGCTTGTTTCTTTCTTTCCAGTTGTGGTTAATGAATGTCTACTTAACAGATTTCTTACTATTCTGTGATCATCTCTCTCTCTAGGTGGTGACACCTGTGATTGGCTCCTATCTAGTGGCCGATTCCTTGGTGAAAATGTGTGGCAACCTCATGGCTGCATGATGCATAAATACAAAATCAGGCAAGTGACTTTGAAATATTTCAAAGAGTCATTATGGCACATAAATCTCTGCATTTCTATGTGGATTGTAGCATTAATGCAAGTAAAGATGATGCAGTGTCTTATTTGCTCAGCACTTTAATAGGATGTGTGAAAATGATGTGCCTGAGATTCTCCATATTGTCCATCTAATTCTTTCATTCCATTCTTCTAATTGCAGAATATTTTAATTGCTTTAAATTTAGGGAGGAGCAGATATTTTAAACAAAAAGCTGAAGTTCTTTCTGCGTAGGAATGTGAATGTTAGCTACCATGACATTATCTGATCAGATTGAAGGCTTACCTGTGCCTCCACGAGGCTTGCTCTTTCCCTTCTGTGGATTCGTTTTTAAATACTTTTAATTTTCATGGTGGCTGGTTTTCAAAGTCAAGGGATATTGTACTTTAAACATTATTTCTTTACTAGAAAATCATTTTTGTTTTCTCATTTGTAGGAAGTGTTTTAAAATAATAACTGATACAAACGCACTGAAGTTTTGCCTGTACTATTCAAGCTAGCAGTGTTTTACTGATTTTACTGGTTTGTTTATTACTTCATAAAATATGTGGTTCTGCTCCAAACAGATCAAATGAATGGTTTTAAACTAAGCTACTGGCATGTGCCCCTTCAGTGTATTCATTTTAAGTATACTTCTGAAAAAATAGTGGTTGTACTCTCTAAGGAAGTGCAAACTATCCCTGTGTTGTGGAATACACAATGGAGGATTTCTAACTCCCATTTTGCAAATTTACAAGCCAGCAAAGGGCGAGAGAGCTCGGTGTGATTCCGTTCTGTGCCTGATGTCCAGTGATTCTCTATTGGAAAGTACTTATATGGACAAAGGCGAGAGCAGGATTGTGCATTCAGGTGTGCTCTGAAAGTCTGACCTGCCAACAAAAATCTTTTTCGGCTTGTGAAGAATGGTCAAGTGGGTAAATTATTGAAGGGTGGTTGATGCTGGCAGAGCTATAACCTAGGTAGTGTAGCTTTAGAAAAGGGAATTAAGCAGGAAGCAAGTTGGATGAAAAATTCCAATAGACACGAAAATAAATGGCATTATCTTATTGGTTCAAATTTTTCAAGATTTTTTGGATCATTCATGGGATGTGGGCTTTGTGGCTGGGCCAGCATTTATTGCCCATCCCTAATTGCCCTTGAGAAGGTGGTGGTGAGCTGCCATCTTGAACCACTGCAGTCAATGTGGTGTAGGTACACCCACAGCGCTGTTAGGAAGGAGTTCCAGGCTTTTGACCCAGCGACTGTGAAGGAACGGTGGAATGGTGATATATTTCCAAGTCAGGATGGTGAGTGACTTAGAGGGGAACTACCAGGTGGTGGTGTTCCTATCTATCTGTTGCCCTTGTCTTTCTAGATGGTAGTAGTTGTGGGTCTGGAAGGTGCTGTCTAAGGAGCCTTGGTGAATTCCTGCAGTGCATCTTGTAGTTGGTACACACTGCTGCTACTGTGCGTCGGTGGTGGAGGGAATGAATGTTTGGATGTGGTGCCAATCAAGCGGGCTGCTTTGTCCTGGATGGTGTCAAGCTTCTTGAGTATTGTGGGAGCTGCACTCATTCAGGTAAGTGGGGAGTATTCCATCACACTCCTGACTTGTGCTTTGTAGATGGAGGACATGTTTTGGGGAGACATGGGGTGGGTTACTCATCACACAATTCCTAGCCTTTGACCTGCTCTTGTAGCCACAATATTTATATGGCTAGTCCAGTTCAGTTTCTGGTCAATAGTAACTGCCAGGATGTTGATAGTTGGAGATTCAGTGATGGTAATGCCATTGAACATCAAGAGGCAATGCTTGGATTCCCTCTTGTTGGAGATGGTCATTCCCTGACACTTGTGTGTTGTGGATGTTACTTGCCACTTGTTAGCCTAAGCCTGGATATTGTCCAGGTCTTGCTGCCTTTGGACATGGACTGCTTCAGTATCTGAGAAGTTGCGAATGGTGCTGAACATGGTGCATCATCAGCGAACGTCCCCACTTCTGACCTTATGATGGAAGTAAGGTCATTGATGAAGCAGCTGAAGATGGTTGGGCCAAGGACACTACCCTGAAGAATTCCTGCAGTGATGTCCTGGAGCTCAGATGACTGACCTCCAACAACCACAATGATCTTCCTTTGTGCTAGATATGACTCCAACCAATCTTCCCCCTGATTCCCATTGACTCCAGTTTTGCTAGGGCTCCTTAATGCCACACTCAGTCAAATGCGGCCTTGATGTCAAGGGCAGTCACTTTTACCTCACCGCTTGAGAGACGGCTTTGCAGAACACCTGCGGTCTGTCCGCAAGAATGACCCAAACCTCCCTGTCGCTTGCTATTTTAACACTCCACTCTGCTCTCTTGCCCACATGTCTGTCCTGGGCTTGCTGCATTGTTCCAGTGAAGCCCAACGCAAACTGGAGGAACAACACCTCATCTTCCGACTAGGCACTTTACAGCCTTCTGGACTGAATATTGAATTCAACAACTTCAGGTCTTGAGCTCCCTCCTCCATCCCCACCCCCTTTCTGTTTCTTCCCCCTTCCTTTTGTTTTTTTTCCAATAATTATATAGATTTTTCTTTTCCCACCTATTTCCATTATTTTTAAATATTTTTAAATCTTTTATGCTTCCCCCACCCCCACTAGAGCTATACCTTGAGTGCCCTACCATCCATTCTTAATTAGCACATTCGTTTAGATAATATCACCAACTTTAACACCCATGTGTTCTTTTGTTCTGTTGTCTGTGACATCTTTTGATGATCTGCTTCTATCTCTGCTTGTTTGTCCCTACAACCACACCAACCCCCTCCACTTCTCTCCTCCAACCCAAACACCTCCCCCCCCCCCCCCGGCCCCCCCCACCGCGCACACACACCTTAAACCAGCTTATATTTCATCCCTTTCTTGGATTCACTCAAGTTCTGTCGAAGGGTCATGAGGACTCGAAACGTCAATTCTTTTCTTCTCCGCTGATGCTGCCAGACCTGCTGAGTTTTTTCCAGGTAATTCCATTTTTGTTTCGGATTTCCAGCATCCGCTGTTTTTTTGTTTTTGTCAAAGAGATGTACACAGGTGCCAGATCCCCTGTAGAGGGTGGTGTGCTGTTTTGGAATACTCATCACTAAGTTTCAGTGCAAAAGCTCTTAGGAAGTCTGCAGGCAAGTGAAATGTAATGAATAGCTAGTGCCCTTCGTTTGCTGCTGACCCCAAAAGCCAAATAAGTGATTCAAAAAGGTTCTTTCCTTATTTTCATGTGCAACATTATCCCATTTGCTTTTAAAGGGCATCCATTGTTCATGACTACCCTTTTATCTAATATAATTATAAAAGCTTGTATTTCTCCCAGTCTTTTGGGACAGAATTTCACACTCCCTCCCCCCACAACACCAGGTTTTAAAGTGGTGGGGGAGCATGAAATTGAATGAACAAGATTCCCTTCGGGTCCCTGCCCGCCCGAATCATGCAGAATTTTACGATGAGGTGTGCAAGACCTTGGATGGGAAGCCTGCCTTTGCCTCAATTGAGGCCCTTTAGTGGTCAGTTAATGGCCGCTTAAGGGCTGTTTCCCATCCAGCCTCAATTTTTAGACTGGCAAGAGGATGTACCTGGCATTGGGGAAGTCTGAAATAAGACTGGTTCTAGATCTCAGACAGGAAGGGGATGGAGTACCTTCATCAGAAGTTCCCTTCTGACTGTGAGTGCCACCGCCCCACCCCATCCCAAGGTCCAGTGGCTGCTGGACCTTTGACATCCCATCTCACCAGCCCCCCCCCCCCCCCCCCCCCCCCCCCCCCCCCCCCCCCCCACCCCCCCGCCGCCCTTGGAGAGCTCTCTTTTTTGGCACTATTATATGACCTTGCCTTTATATTGTGTGTCACCTGTTTGGTCAACTATAGGTAGTCTTATGTGATGAGTAGAACTCTTTCTCCCTATGGCTATATGCTGGTCCTGAATTGAGCCTAGTTGATTTTTGAATGCTTCCCATCGTTCAACCGTAATTTCAGCCGATAAGTTTGACCAGTTCTGTCATCAGTCTGTGCCTCATTCATTTAAAGTTAGCCATATCAAAAGCTAAGTTTCTCCTTTTTAAGCCTTATGTTTAATGTGATCTTGATTTCTGAATCTTTGACTGCTATTTACTATTGTACAGATAAGTTGGTAGCACTCTTGCCATTTGAGTCACAAGGCTCTGGGTTCAAGTCTCACTACAGGGCTTAATCACAGAAATCAAAGGTGAGGCAGTGTTGCACTGTTGGAGGAGCCATCTTTTTGACGTGACGTTAAACTGAGTCCCCATCTGTCTGCCCGGGTGGGTGTAAAAGATCTTATGGTACTAGTTTAAAGGGGAGCAGGGGAGCTCTCCCCAGTGCCTTGGCTAATATTTTTCCTCAATCAACACCACAAGACAGATTATGTGGTAATAATTATGTGGGAGTTTGCTGTGTGCTATTGGCTGCTGCTTTTTCTACATTACAACAGTGACTAAAATTCAAAAGTACTTCATTGGCTGTAAGGCACTTTGTAACGTGTAATGGTCATGAAAAGTACTATAAAAATGCAAGTTTTTCTTTCTTTTATAATCTTCAAGCTTATTCCTGATGATGAATTCCATTATTTAATGCAAGTAAGATTTCTAGCATTGTTTTTCCGAATATTGGCAACCCGTTGACCTGCTTTCACTCTGCCAATATCTCTCCTGCTCCAAGTGACTTCCTCATAATAGTTAATCCCATCGTGGATCTCCTTTCTAATCTTTCAACGCTCTGGGATAAATGCAGCATTGTGTATTTTGATTAATGACATTTGTTTTGAGCTGACTTCTCGTGTGCATGTCATTAATATTGAAGCTGTCTAGCTCTTTATGAAGAAGGCATTTTTTAAATTTATTCACGGGATGTGGGCTTTGCTAGCTGGGCCAGCATTTATTGTCCATTCGTAGTTGCCCTTGAGAACATGGTGGTGAGCTGCCTTCTTGAACTGCTGCAGTCCATGTGGTATAGGTACACCCACAGTGCTGTTAGGAAGGACGTCCCAGGATTTTGACCCAGTGACAGTGAAGGAATGGTGATTATATTTCCAAGTCAGGATGGTGAATGGCTTGGAGGGGAACTTCCAGGTGATGGTGTTCCCATCTATCTACTGCCCTTGTCCTTCTAGATATTAGTGGCTGTGGGTTTGGAAGGTGCTGCCTAAGAAGCTTTGGTGAATCCCTGCAGTGCATCTTGTAGATGGTACACACTGCTGCTACTGTGCGTTGGTGGTGGAGGGAGTGAATGTTTGTGGATGTGGTGCCAATCAAGTGGGCTGCTTTGTCCTGGATGGTGTCAAGCTTCTTGACTGTTATGGGAGTTGCACTCATCCAGACAAGTGGGAAGTATTCCATTACACTCCTGACCTGTGCCTTGTTTGATGGTGGACAGGATTTGGGGAGTCAAGAGGTGAGTTGCTCATCGCAATATTCCTAGCCTCAATTTCTATGCCTGTTCTTCCCTGATGAATACTTTTTGGAAATCCATATTATCTATATCTAGTAATTTTCCTTTTTCTAACTCCTATTTCTGCTAAGAATTCTGAGGTTAGTCAAACAGAACTTGACTTTTAGAAACCTATGCTGAGTAGCGCTGATTAACTGTTACTCAGAATGCCTACTAATTTCATACAGACTTTTATCATTTTACCAGTAATTGAAGTAAGATTTACTGGTCTATAATTTCCTGTTTTATCCCTGTCTCATTTTTTGGGAGAGGGAAAATTTTAATCTGAGGTCCCAGGATTTCTTCCTCGCTTCTTTCTGGATCCTTGGATGTAAACCTTCAAGTCAGGGTGCCTTATCTGTCTTAATTTAGAATAACTTCTTTAGTACTACTACTCTTTGAATAATAACTGTTCTGCCTCGGTTCTGCGATCCTAATATCCACAACCTCTGTGGAAACCAAGGCAAAATACTGTCCGTAGTACAGCTGCATTCTCTCAATCTCCATTACGTTTATCTCCTTTGTCTCATAGCAGTTCTGCCCTGGCCTTGATTATCTTGCCATTAATGTGTCTATTTTGGCCTTTGTCTAGTCGTTTCTTGATTTATAATGTAGCTGGAATGTTCTGTTCCAAATACTGTTTGCATGCAAAATTATTATAACTGTGAATGTAACAGGAAATATGGGGGTGTGTGTGTTTTTTAGTTCAAATGTACTAATTTTTATTACTTCCCTGTTTAACTTGTAACTTTTTTTCTTTCCTTCAGCGAAGTAAAGAGCTGTCTTATGAACAAATACATAACTTTTGTAGGGGATTCCAGAATTCGGCAGCTGTTCTACTCTTTCATTAAAATTATAAATTCTGGCATTAAAGAAGAAGGTAACAAGGTACGAATTTGTTCTTTTTTACTTTGGTTTAGACTGTGTGAATATTAGAGGGCAGGGTTTGCACTAGGAAATTTAATTGCCACCATATTGTAAATAAAAACACTCACACTCTAGAGCTTTGCACTTGATATGAGCTTATGAGTTTTTCAGAATGATGTAACTTAGTACAGCTCCAGCATTAAGTAAATAAACCAAAAAGTTTTACATTTAAAAACGGGTTTCATGATTGATAGTTAAAGTTGAAATGAGTACCTGTGTGTTTTCTGTATACTATAATATTTAATTGTGTTATAGTAATGCAACTAATCAAGAGCAACTTGAATTTATATAGTGCTTTTAATATAGTAAAATGTCTCAAGACACTTCAGTGGTGTTACTAAACAAAATTTGACACTGAGCCCCATAGATATTTGGGCAGATGACGAAAAGCTTGGTCAAAGAGCTTTTGGAGGAGCAAAAGGTAGAGAGACAGAGAGGTGTAAGGAGGGAATTACAGAGCTTGGAGCATGGCTGAAGGCACGTCTGCCAAACATGGAGTGATTAAAATCTGGGACGCTCAAGAGACATTAACTGAAAGAGCACCAAGATCTTGGAGGGTTATAGGGCTAAAAGACATTACAGAAAAAAGGGGTAGGCCAAGGACGGATTTGAAAATAAGAATGAGAATTTTAAAATCAAGGTGTTGCTTAACCAGGAGCCAATGTAGGTCAGTGAGCAGAGGGATGATGGGTGACCAGTATATGGTTTGAGTTAAGACATGAGCAGCAGAGTTTTGGATGCCCTTAAGTTTATGGAGGGGAGAATGCGGAGGCCAGGTAGGAATTCATTGCAGTCTACAGGTAACGAGGTATAATCGCAGCAGATGAACTGAGGCACAGGTGGAGCCAGGTGATCTTATGGAGATGGAAACAACATATGATTGCTGAAAGCAAAGAAATGAGAGTAGTGGGCAGCAATGGAAGGCCCTGTGATGTAACTGTAGTATTTCCAAGCATGAAAATTTTATTCAGAAGATATGTTGACAGTTCCCTGACTACTCTTGAGTAAGGAAAGAACTTAAAATTTCATGTTTCAGAGTTTGAATTTTACATTTGTTGTGCTTGGTCAAAATTCAGACTCCGTGGGCTGGATTTAATACTGGTGGGCTTGAAGGCATGGGGCACATTATATCCAGCGGGCGCCCACCCATCACTGCTCCCACTGCAAATTTCCCAGCGGCAGGTGTAGTGTCAGGTGGCAGTGAGCCAGTTGAGGCCCTTAAGTCGGTAATTAAGAACATGAGAAATAGGAGCGGAAGTAGGCCATTCAGCTCCTGAAGCCTGCTCCACTATTCAATAAGATCAATTCACCTTCCTGTCTACCACCCAATAATCTTAGATTCTTGTTAGGCAAGGGAATCGATCTCCCTCCGCCTTAAAAATATTCAATGACCCCCACCTCCACTGCCTTCTGAGGCAGAGTTCCAAAGTTACACAACCCTGAGAAAAATTTCTTCTCATCTCTGCCCTAAAAGGGTGACCCTTAATTTTAAAACAATGCCCCCTTGTTCTGGACTCACCCACAAAAGGAAACTTCCTTTCTATGTCCACCTTGTCAACACCGTTCAGGATTTTATATACTTCAATCAAGTCACCCCTCTCAACTAAACTGCAGTGGAGATAAGCCCAGTCTATCTAACCTTTCCTTATAAGACAGTCCACTCATTCCAAGTATCAATCTAGTAAATTCTCTCTTTAAGGCTTACAGCGCATTTGCATCCTTCCTTAAACAAGGAGCTCTTGTGTGTACATAATTTCTGAACAGTTTAGTTTTGAAGTGTTGGTGGACAACAATTTTATTAAATTAGTTTCTGATGGAAAAGATTTGTTGCCCTTTACAAAGGGGTTAGTAACTTAGTTTTCTTTAAAGATTATTGGTGGGGGGTGGAGGGGGGGTGTGGGCGGTGGGGGGGTCACATCAAACTGCACTGAAATTGTAGGGCTGGTGAAGCATAGTTTGAACTGTTCATGCAAGTTCTATGAATCTGGACTATTTTAGCATCTTGATATTGTCACTGTTTCTCTGTTAATCATCTTTGTAAAACTTACCATGTCTATCTGTGGTCCTCTCTCAAGAGGAGTAACGTGTGTTTATGACTGAAAACAATGCATCATTGGTATCCGGGAACGGGGTTAACCAGGTGTGTGTTTGTGACTTGTGTGCATAAACAACAGTGAACTGCAAAAATTCTTAGGTTTTGTTTTCATAAAACACTATATAAGGCTTTACCATTAAACTACTTAAGTTTATTTATGAAGCAGTTTTTGTTTTCACTTCCTCTCTTTTCTTGACTCTCGTATTCCGTATCTATCATCCCTCGCATTGCTTGGTTAGTTAAGTAGGCCAAGTGTTTCTTGACAGCCCCCTCCCAATCCCATGACCTCTGCTGCCTAGAAGGACAAAAGCAGCAGGCACGTAAGAACAATATCTCCAAGTTCTCCAAGTTGCACACCATCCTGACTTGGAAATATGTTGCTGTTCCTTTATTGCTGGGTCAAAACGCTGGAACTTTCTCCCTAACAGCACTGTAGGAGTACCTTCACCTCAAGGACTGCAGCAATTCAATAGGGGGCTCACCACCACCAGGGCAATTAGCAATGGGCAATAATTGCTGGCCTTACCGGTGATGCCACAACCTGTGTTATGGATGTGAGGGGGGTGGTTTAATTTAAGAGAGCCCTGATTTCTCCTCTCACCACCAGTTCGTGAACAGAAAGGTGTTTTTGATTTCTGATTTTCCCCGTTTAAGTGGTGGCATATTTTCCCCAACTCCTCAGTTTTGGAGTAAACCAATCCTCTATTAATAACCCCACAGCAAACTTGAGATGGGATAAAATCAGGGTCAGTTCATTTTACACATACTGAAAATACAGGGAAGGGGTTACTGCTAAATAACCCTGGTACATTCACACAATGAAAGAAGGATAAGGGAAAGAAAGGCACAGGGCAAAGACTACACAAAAAAAATTGTTTCACATGAGTCCAGTAAGTCATTGTCCAGGGAAGGTTCTTTCAGTTGGCTTTGTCTGAGAGAAGTCCTGGTCTTTTCCGAGGAGCTCAGTTGAAGGTTGAGGCAGGTGAAAATGCACCAGAGTATTCTCGTATTCTGGAAATTAGTTCACTTTGAAGGCAAAATGCAAGATTCTTCCTGGAGATCAGACTTTGAGAGAGGTGGAGGTCAGAGGCAGGCTGCTATAGCCTGGAATCCTGTTATCTCTTCTGAGGTTAAACAGTAACTGAAGATAGAATCCAAAAGCTGTATAATTAAAGTAAATCAAACAGCTCAAATCTCGGTCATGTGGCATCGTGGTTTCAGGTCGAGCCATTTAGCCAACGAGGGCCCCTTGTGAAAACCCGTTGTGTTTTGAGCAGGTAACTGTAAAACCCTTTGCGCAGCTTTGGAGATGAGTGACAAAAAGCTCTGCCTTTGTCCAGAACTGGCTGGTGCAGACATCTCATGTTCATACAATACAAATCGCATTCTAGGAGGTTGATGAGTTTGCCTTTGTCCAATAGGGCTGCTCAGAATTTTACAGAACTATCAGCATATGACTAGCTGCAGCCATTTTATCAGCCCAGCAATTGTCCATTTTAAAAAAAGAGAAACAAAATTTTAGATTTTTTGTCTGCATGCCTTCTTGACATGACACCTGTAACTGAATTAAAAACAGTTTCACAACTTAATTGCAAATTCTAAAACTGTTACACCTCCTTTTCCAAGGTCAATAAGATAGGAACTATATCATTGCATTTCATGTTCTCAAGAGATTCCAAGCATTATATGTCCAACAAATAAAATTGAAACGCAGTCACTATTGTTATGTAAACAAACTCACCAGCCAATTTGCACACAGTAAGTTATGACAAACAACAAGAGAATTATAATTGTTTAATCTGTTTTTAGTAGTTGGTTGAGGGATAAATGTTGGGCAGGAGATCCCCAGCTCTTCAGGCAGTGCCATAGGTTACTTTGTGCCCACTTGAGAGGGCGTATTGAACATTTTGTCAGTGAATGGTTAAATGTGAGTCTGGAAATATTTTTTTTAAACATTGAGCCCAATGCTTATACATTTAATGCAGATACTCAATTGAAACAACTCATTTTAATTAGTTAAGCACATCACTGTTCTTTATTTGGTGCTTTTAGTCTTGTTAGTGCTGCCAAGCCCAGTCAGCTGCAAGTCAAATTTAAAACTGCTGAAACTCGCTAATACAGGCTACCAGGAAGTCCTGCAAATTTGCATTTTTTTATTCTCAAACTTCTGGGAAAATACAATTTTTAATGGGCTGCCCACTGTGTCCTTTTGTGTAATGGTTTCTTCTCAGCTAGGAATTCAACTTGCAGACTTCCTGCATCTAACAAGAGTACTGTAATTGTTTTTATATTGCACAGTCCTTTTTCTGCTTCTGTCACTTATATTAGCATCCATGAAAATGTAAGCTACCAATCTGTCTTTACAACCCTGTGTACAGAGGGGTGCAGATTTTCAGCTTGCCCCGGTATGAAACTCATTGCAGGTTTGATCCCCTGTTGTAGAAAATGTCCAAATTAATTTTTCATCTGGTTTCTATAAAGGGCAGCCAATCTGCAAAGCCAATTTTGCACCCAGGCAGCAAGTTTAGAAATCTGCCAAGTAATCAGTCTCACTTATATTCACATTCAGTAATGATCAGCTGTCCCAATTGCACAGGAGAACCTACTGCAACCAACACTTGATTGAGCTGATAAGGGCATGGAGATTGTTTCTGACATGAGAACTGTTTAAATTGGTAATGTAAAAGTATCTTATTGGCTTTCTAGATAGGTCTGCAGGAATTTCACAAAGTTTCAGCTTTCTTGGCCAGTATGGAAAGCTGCAAATATTTTCGAGAATTCACATTAAGCAACTCCAGCCTCCCCTCTCCTGAATATGCTTTTTATGTTTCCTATAGCAGGCAAGAAACCCCTGTTTACCCTTTCCACATACTTCATGGTTTTATAGTTTTCTTTAAAAACAACTTTTTATTTGTTATCACCACTTAATCCTCTGACTTATCTCTGGAAATCTCCAATGGCTTGCAATGTTCTACTGTACTTAGCCATCTATGCTCCTATTTCTGGCTTTAATTTTTAAGATCTCAAGGTGAATTGTGTGTCTTCCTGCTTTCTATTTGCTGAATCATTTTTGCTGGACTGCTGAGACTTGAATTCATAGTGCACAGCCTCAAGTGGTACTAAGTAATAATTGCTCATTACAGTTGTGTCTTCACTTTTTTCTTTCAATGTCTCTGAATTTTTTGCTTATCTCTAGAATGTTGGCACCTCCAGTCCTTAAGATTTCTTGCAGTTTTTCTTGTTTGCCTAGATAACAAAAACAGAAGAAATAGGAGCAGGAGTAGGCTATTTGGCCCTTCGAGCCTGCTCTGCTATTCAGTAAGATCATGTCTTATCTGATTAGCCCTAACTCCAGTTTCCTGCATGCCCCATAACCTTTGACTCCTCTGTAATGTAACCTTGAATATATTCAATGACCCAGCCATTACTGCTCTCTATGGAAGAGAATTCCCAATACTAACAACCCTCAGAGAAGAAATTCCTCCTCATCTTTGTCTTAAATGGGAAACCCCTTATTTTGAAACTGTGCCCCCAATTCTAAATTCCACCCATGAGGGAAAACATCCTCTCAACATCTACCCTATCAAGCTTGCTGAGAAGCTTCTATGTTTCAATGAGATCACTTCTCATTCTTCCAAACTCCACAATGAGATGTTCCACAAGCAGCAGATAATTATTACCTCATTAACCTTTTCATTATTATTACTTTTGCGATTATGAAGCATTTTTTATGAAGCATTTTTTCCACGTGAGCCATCACAAAGTTCTTCACACAATTATATCAAGTCTTTAGTAGAAAATGTCCATTTTCTGCTCTTATCCATGTTCTAATAATGTAGGTTCTGCTGACATTTTCACTTAATGTAGTAACCTATAGCTAGTGCTTAAAGTACTTTGTTTAAAAGAATGCTAACATGACTAAATCTTTTCCATTCTCATCATTTGCTGTGTTTTTATCCATTATCTTTTATTGTATTCCTGCTTGGTCTTCCTTGTCTTTTTCTTTCCAGTTCACTTTCTTCTAACTTGGCTTTTTTTTGTGAGGTTTACTCTTAGAGTTCTCAGACTGTTTGTGCTTCTTGACTGAAAAGAACTGTGACAGCATGGTACTGCAGGGTGAGGAATTCAGAACCTTCATGAATAAAGTTCTAATTACAGCTACTTTGCCTGGGGCCCTAGACTTCTGTAGTCCATCGATGCCAATTTCCTCAGCAAGCAAAAAGCTAAGTTTGAATGATACCAGATTCTCCGGTAGGTCAACTCAGAACCCGGGAGGGGCTGGGAGCAGATGAAATTTGTTTATCAAAATAAAATTTGGTGGTACATTTTATTTATAATAAATCATATATTACTATTATTTCATTGATGCTGAGTTAGAACCCTGAAATTTCCTACAACTCCCAGGAATGCAGACAGAACCTCCTGGTTCCTTTCTCCACTGCAAACCATCATCTTAAATCTCTCTTCCCTTCCCTTCCCTATCCTCCTTGCCAACAAGTGCGAGGAGCTCATGAACCTCATTGTCACTAAGATTGAGACACTCCATTAGTTTCTATTCTCATCATTTTCTGTGTTTTTATCCATTATCTTTTATTGTATTCCTGCTTGGTCTTCCTTGTCTTTTTCTTTCCAGTTCACTTTCTGTCACATCCCTCCCTTTCACAAACTTACCTGGCCAAACTTCCTTTATTGCTCCCCTCCGCCCTAGCCCTGAACTGTCATTTTCCTCTAGTTTCTCTCCTATTTTCCCTCATGCCCTCTGAGCTCATGTCATCCCTTGATCTTAGTTGCACTAACGCTTCTGATTACTCAACTTTCCCTCCAGGTCCCCATGTTAGTCAATATTGTAAATGGTTGTCTCCCTTTTGGTGTTGTCCCTCTCTCTCCTTTTTAAATCTGCCGTTAAAACCTGTCCCTTCAGAAAGCCAACCTTTGATCTCACTGTCCTTCCAAACTACCATCCCATCTACAACTTCCCTTTCCTCTCCAGAGCTCTTGATTATGTCGTTGCCTTCCAAATCCATTTCAATCTTCTCTGGAACTCCATGTTTAATTCTTCCAATCAAGTTTTCCTCCCTACCACAGTATTGAAACTGCTCTCAAAGTCACAAATGTGTTATGTGACTGTGACAAAGGTAAACTTTCCCTCCTCATCTTTCTCAACCTGTCTGCAGCCTTTAAAACAATTGACCACATCATCTTCCTCCAACACCTCTTCACTTTCATGCAACTGGGTATGACTGCTCTCATCTGATTCTATTCTTATCTGTCCAATCATAGCTAGTGAACCACTAACAATGGCTTCTCATCCTGCTGCTGCAACATTACACGTGATATCCCCAAGGATCTATCCTTAACTCCCTGCTATCTCATCTACATGCTACTCGTCGGTGATATCATCCAAAAGCATAGCATTAGCTTTCATATGTACACTGACGACACCCAGCTATATCTCACCACCATCTTTCTCGATTCCTCCACTGCTACTAAGCTTATCAGACTGCTTGTCCAACATTCACTATTGAATGTGCAGAAACATCTCCCAATTAAATATTGGGATAGCTGAAGCTATCCCTGCTCCAAACTCTGTTCCCAAACGACACGCTCCATTCCTCTCCCCCGGCAACAGTCTAAGATTAAACCAGCCTGTGGTGCCATGTTTGATCTCTGAGCTTCCGATCTCCTATTCATGCCATTACTAAGACTGCCTATTTCTACTTCTGTAATGTCGCCCGACTTCACCACCACTTTAGCTTATCTGCTGAAACCCTCGTTCATGCCTTTGTTACCTCTCTACTCGACTGTTCCAGCACACTCCTGGCTGGTCTCCCACAATCTATTCTCTGTAAACTTGAGGTCATCCAGAACTCAACTGCCTATGTCTTAATTTGCAGCAAGCCCCATTCCCCTATCACGCCTGTGCTTGCTGCCTTACATTGGGCCCTGATCAAATCATTCCCCTCCATGTTTTCAACTCCTTCCATGGCTTTGCCCTTCCCTATATCTGTAATCTCATGGCATCAGGTCAAACATGAATAAGGAATCCTCCTGTTGGTTAACACCTACTTCCTCGCCCAGCTGATGCAGCAGTACTCCCCCATGTTGAACACCACTTGGAGGAAACACTGAGGGGGCATTGGCACAGAATGTACTTTGTCATGAATGTACTGTTTGGCATGCAAGTAAGTCCCGTGTTGTAGCTTTACTAGCAGGGGATTTCAACATCTGTCACCAAGATTAGCTCAATAGCCCCACTACTGACAAAGCTAGCAAGTTCTAAAGGACATAGCTGTCAGACTGGGTCTGTGACAGATTGTGAAGGAACCAACAAGGAGGAAAAATCTACTTGACCTTGACTTCACCAATCTACCTGTCATAATTGCATCTGTCCATAACAGTATTGGTAGGAGTAACCACTGCACAGTCCTTGTGGAGACAAAGTCCTGTCTTCACATTGAGGATACCCTCCATCATGTTGTACCACAATGCTAAATGGGATAGATTTCAAACAGATCTAGGAACTCAAAACTTGGCATTCATGAGTCATTGTGGGCCATTAGGAGCAGCAGAATTGTATACAACCATGACCTCTAACCTCATGGCACGACATATCCCACACTCTACCAATGCCATCAAACCGGGGCATCAACCTTGGTTCAATGAAGATTATAAGAGGGCATGCCAGGAGCAACACCAGGCGTACCTAAAAATGAGGTGCCAGCCAAGTGAAACTACAACACAGGACTTACTTGCATGCCACACAGCAAAAGCAGCAAGTGATAGACAGCTAAATGACCCCACAACCAACAGATCAGATCTCAGTTCTGCAGACCTGCTACATCCAGTTGTGAATGGTGGTGGACAATTAAATGACTCACTGGAGGAGGAGGCCCCAAAAATATCTCCATCCTCAATAATGTGGGAGCCCAGCATATCAGTGCAAAAGATAAGGCTGAAACATTTGCAGCAATGTTCAGCCAGAAGTGCCAAGTGGATGATCCATATCCGTCTCTTCCTGAGATCTCCAGCATCACATTTGCCTGTCTTCAGCCAATTCAATTCACACCAAGTGATATCAAGAAACAGCTGAAGGCGCTGGATATTGCAATGGCTATGGGCCCTGTTAACATTCCAGCAATAGTATTGAAGACTTGTGCTCCAGAATGAGCTGCACCCTTAGCCAAGCTATCCAGTACAGCAAAAACACTGGTATCTACTCGACAATGTAGAAAACTAAAACAAAAACAGAATTACCTGGAAAAACTCAGCAGGTCTGGCAGCATCGGCGGAGAAGAAAAGAGTTGACGTTTCGAGTCCTCATGACCCTTCGACAGAACTTGAGTTCGAGTCCAAGAAAGAGTTGAAATATAAGCTGGTTTAAAGTGTGTGTGTGGGGGGAGGAGAGATAGAGAGACAGAGACGTGGGGGGGGGTGGGTGTGGTTGTAGGGACAAACAAGCAGTGATAGAAGCAGATCATCAAAAGATGTCAACGACAGTAGTACAATAGAACACAGGTGTTAAAGTTAAAGTTGGTGATATTATCTAAACGAATGTGCTAATTAAGAATGGATGGTAGGGCACTCAAGGTATAGCTCTAGTGGGGGTGGGGTGGAAAGACTAGCAGGGCATACAAGATTTAAAAATAATGGAAATAGGTGGGAAAAGAAAAATCTATATAATTTATTGGAAAAAAAAGGAAGGGGGAAACAGAAAGGGGGTGGGGATGGGGGAGGGAGCTCACGACCTAAAGTTGTTGAATTCAATATTCAGTCCGGAAGGCTGTAAAGTCCCTAGTCGGAAGATGAGGTGTTGTTCCTCCAGTTTGCGTTGGGCTTCACTGGAACAATGCAGCAAGCCAAGGACAGACATGTGGCCAAGAGAGCAGGGTGGAGTGTTAAAATGGCAAGCGACAGGGATGTTTGGGTCATTCTTGCGGACAGACCTCAGGTGTTCTGCAAAGCGGTCGCCCAGTTTACGTTTGGTCTCTCCAATGGAGAGGAGACCACATTGGGAGCAATGAATGCAGTAGACTAAGTTGGGGGAAATGCAAGTGAAATGCTGCTTCACTTGAAAGGAGTGTTTGGGTCCTTGGACGGTGAGGAGAGAGGAAGTGAAGGGGCAGGTGTTGCATCTTTTGCGTGGGCATGGGGTGGTGCCATAGGAGGGGGTTGAGGAGTAGGGGGTGATGGAGGAGTGGACCAGGGTGTCCCGGAGGGAGCGATCCCTACGGAATGCCGATAAGGGGGGTGAAGGGAAGATGTGTTTGGTGGTGGCATCATGCTGGAGTTGGCGGAAATGGCGGAGGATGATCCTTTGAATGCGGAGGCTGGTGGGGTGATAAGTGAGGACAAGGGGGACCCTATCATGTTTCTGGGAGGGAGGAGAAGGCTTGAGGGCGGATGCGCGTATGTAGAAAACTGCCCAGGTGCATCCAGTACACAAAAAGCAGAACAAATTCAACCTTCCAATTACAGCCCCAATAGTCTACTCTCAATCATCGGCACAGTGAAGGAAGGGGTTGTCAACAGTGCTATCAAGCAGCACTTACTCAGCAATAACCTGCTCATATGCTCAGTTTTGGTTCCGCCAGGGCCATTTGGCTCCTGACCTCATAGAAGCCTTAGTCCAAGCATGAACAAAAGAGCTGATCTCCAGACGTGAGGGGAGAGTGACTGCCCTTGCCATCAAGGCAGCATTTAATCGAGTGTGGCATCAAGGATTCCTAACAAAACTGGAGTCAGTGGAAATCAGGGAGAAAACTCTCCACTGGTTGGAGTCCTATCCAAAACAAAGGACGATGGTTGTGGTTGTTGGAGGCCAAGCATCTGAGCTCCAGGACATTACTGCAGGAGTTCTTCAGGGTAGCATCCTCGGCTCAACCATCTTTGGCTGTTTCACCAACGACCTTCCCTCAATCATAAGGTCCGATTGGGGATGTTCGCTGATAGTACAATGTTCAGCACCATTTGTGACTCCTTGGATACTAAAGCAGTCCGTGCCCAAATGCAGCAAGATCTGGACAGCATTCAGGCTTGGGCCAATAAGTGGCAAATACATTTGTGCCACCCGTTGCCAGTCAATGACCATCTCCAACAAGAGAGAATCTAGCTATCTCCCCTTGATGTTCAATGGCATTACCATTGCTGAATCCCCCACTATCAAAATCCTGGGGTTACCATTGGCCAGAAACTGAACTGAACTAGCCATATAAATACTGTGGCTACAAGAACAGTTTAGAGGCTGGGAATTGTGTGGAGAGTAACTTGCCTCCTGATTCCCCACAGCCTGTCCACTATCTACAAGGTGCAAGCCAGGATTGTGATGGAATACTCTCCACTTGCCTGGATGAGTGCAGCTCCAACAGCACTCCAGAAGCGCAACACCATCCAGGATAAAGCAGTCCACTTCACTGGCACCCCGTCCACCAATTTCAGTATCCACCACCAATGCACAGGGGTGTGTACTATCTACAAGATGTGCTCCAACTTGCCAAGGCTTCACTAACGGCACCTTCCAAACCTGCGACCTATACCACTTAGAAGGACAAGTTTAGTAAATGTATGGGAACAGAACCATCTACAATTTCTCCTCCAAGCCACATACCATCCTGACTTGAAACTATGTCGCCTATGTCGTCAGAATCCTGGCACTCCTTCCCAACCAGCACTTTGGGTGTACTTACACCACGCGATCTGCAGTGGTTGAAGATGGTGGCTTTTCACCGCCACCTCAGGGGCAGTTAGGGATGGGCAATAAATGCTGGCCTAGCCAGCGACACCCACATTCTGTGAAAGAACAAATTTTAAAATAACTCCTCCATCTCCGTAGCAGTCTAATATATCTGCTAACCTCTAATTCTGGCCTTTTGTGCATCCACAATTTTAATCGCTCCACTATTGGTGGCCGTGCCTTCAATTGCTAGGTCTTAAGCTCTTGAATCCCCTCCCTTCACCTCTCTGTCTTTCCTGCTCTAAGATGCTCTTCAAAACCTTCCTTTTAGTCATCTAACCTAATATCTCCTTTTGTGGCTCAGTGTCATATTGTGTTTTATAATGCTCCTGTGAAGTGCCTTGGGGCATTTCATTACCAGTAAATATAAGTTATTGTTGTTACTGATCACTTAAGACTGCAGCTGTTTTGGAAGACCAACTACCACCTCAGGACAACCAGAAATGAGGATTAAATGTTGCCTTGCCAGCATCGCCCAAATCTCGAGCAAAAATTAAATTAAACTTGGGAAAGACTGCTGGCAAGATATACTTGGAGGAAAGAAAAGGACTCTTAAGTTGAAATACATGAAGCATTTGCAATAAAATATTGCTCCTAACTGCATTCTTAAACTGTAACCGTGTGTCATTCTTATGTGTTGTGCTGCAAACGTTCTGCTCAACATTAAGCCAGTGAATGTTTCTGTAATATAAAAGAAAAATACTGCGGATGCTGGAAATCTAAAACAAAAACAAAAATAGCTGGAAAAACTCAGCAGGACTGACAGTATCTGTGAAGAGGAAAACACAGTTAACATTTCGAGTCCATATGACTCTTCATCAGAACTAAAGAAAAATAGAAATGAGGTGAAATATAAGCTGTTTGAGTCGGGTGGGATAGGTAGAGTTGGATAAAGGGCCAATGATAGGTAGAGGCAAAGAAGAGATTGCCAAAGATGTCATAGACAAAAGGACAAAGGGGTATTGACAGTGGTGATATTAGCTAAGGAATGTGCTAAAGGTGACATTAAGGATAGAAAGCAGGACGAGAAAGTGACAGGTGGCCCTAGGGGGGGTGGGGTAGGGGGAAGGGATCGAAATGGCTAAAAGGTGGAGATAAAATAATGGATGGAAAAACATTTAGAAATAATAGAAATAGGTGGGAAAAGAAAAATATATATTTTTTTAATTTTAAAAATTATAAATTATTAGAAAAAAGGGGGATCGGAAAGGAGCGGGGATGGAGGAGAGAGTGCATGATCTGAAGTTGTGGAACTCAATGTTAAGTCTGGAAAGCTGTAAAGAGCCTAATCGGAAGATGAGGTGCTGTTCCTCCAGTTTGCGTTGAGCTTCACTGGAACAATGCAGCAGGCCAAGGACGGCCATGTGGGCATGAGAGCAGAGTGATGTGTTAAAATGGCAAGCGACAGGGAGGTCTGGGTCATGCTTGTGGACAGACCGAAGGTGTTCCACAAAGCGGTCATCCAGTCTGCATTTGGTTTCTCCAATGTAGCGGAGACTGCATTGGGAGCAGCGAATGCAGTAAACTAAATTGAGGGAAGTGCAAGTGAATTGTTGCTTCACTTGAAAGAAGTGTTTGGGCCCTTGGATGGTGAGGAAGTGGGGAAGTAAAGGGGCAGGTGTTACACCTCCTGCGGTTGTATAGGAAGGTTGCATAGGGTGTCCCAGAGGGAACGGTCCCTACGGAATGCCGATGGCGGTGAAGGGAAGATTAGTTTGGTGGTGGCATCATGCTGGAGTTGGCAGAAATGGCGGAGGATGATCCTTTGAATGCGGAGGCTGGTGGGGTGATAAGTGAGGACGAGGGGGACCCTATCATGGTTCTGGGAGGGCGAGGAAGGTGTGAGGGCGGATGCGCGGGAGATGGGCCGAACATGGTTGAGGGCCCTGTCAACCACCGTGGTTGGAAAACCTTGGTTAAGGAAGAAGGAAGACAAGTCAGAGGAACTGTTTTGAAAGTGGCATCATCAAAACAGATGCGACGGAGGCAAGGGAACTGAGAGAATGGGATGGAGTCCTCACAGGAAGCGGGGTGTGAGGAGCTGTAGTCGAGGCAGCTGTGGGCATCGGTAGACTGTTCACCAATAATCATTACAAGCCTATCACCAGAAATTGAGACACAGAGGTCAAGGAAGGGAAGGGAAGTGTCAGTGATGGACCATGTGAAAACGATGGAGGGGTGGAAATTGGAAGCAAACTTAATAAATTTTTCCAGGTCCAGATGAGAGCATGAAGCGGCACCGAAGCCTTCAACAATGTACCGGAGAAAGAGTTGTGGGAGGGGGCCTGAGTAGGACTGGAACAAGGAGTGTTCTACATACCCCATAAAGAGACAGGCAAAACTGAGGCCCATGCAGGTACCCATAGCCACTCCTTTTCTTTGGAGGAAGTGAGACAAGTTTAAGGAGAAATTATTCAGTGAGAGAACAAGTTCAGCCAGATGGAGGATAGTGGTGGTGGATGGGGATTGTTTGGGCCTCTGTTTGAGGAAGAAGCGGAGAGCCCTCGGAGCATCCTGGTGGGGGATGGAGGTGTAGAGGGATTGGACGCCCATGGTGAAGAGGAGGCGTTTGGAGCCAGGGAACTGATATGATGTAGGGTGTCAGAGGAATCGCGGATGTAGTTGAGAAGAGACTGGACAAGGGGAGAGAGAATGGAGCCAAGAAAGCAAGAAATGAGTTCTGTGGGGGAGGAACAGGCTGACACGATTGGTCTGCTGGGACAGTCCTGTTTGTGGGTTTTGGCTAGGAGGTAGAAGCGGGCTGTCCGAGGTTGGGAGACTGAGGTTGGAAGCTATGAAGGGAAAATCTCCAGAGGAGATGAGGTCAGTGACAGTCCTGAAAACAATGGCTTGATGTTCAATGGTCGGGGTCATGGTCCAGGGGGAGGTGGGAGGAAGTGTCTGTGAGTTGACACTTAGCCTATGCGAGGTAGAGATCAGTGCGCCAGACAACAACAGCACCACCCTTGTCAGCAGGTTTGATGACAAAGTCAGCGTTGGATCTGATAGAATGGAGTGTGGTAAGTTCAGAAAAAGACAGGTTAGAGTGGGTGAGAGGAGCAGAGAAATTGAGATGACTGATGTCACGTCGACAGTTCTCAATGAAAAGATCAAAAGCAGGTAAGAATCCAGAGGGGGGGGTCCAGGTGAACAAGGAGAGGACTCCTGCCCAAAGAAGTGAGCACGAAGACGAAGGTGGCGGAAGAAGAGTTCAGCATCGTTCCGAGCCCGAAATTCATTGAGGTGAGAACGTAAGGGTATGAAACTGAGTCCTTTGCTGAGCACTGAATGTTGAGCATCAGAGAGGGGAAGGTCAGGGTGTATGGTGAAAACATGGTCGGGGCTGGGGTTGGAAGACCGAATGGTGTCAGAGGGACGGGCAAGGGTGAAAGGTCCTGGATAGGTGTTGATGTCGATGAGTTGTTGGAGCTTGTGTTCCTTTGCACCTGAAAGAAAGACAAAGTTTCTTGTTAAGGCATCAGATGAGACGAAGAATGAAATGAAACTGGGGGCAAGGACAACTTAGAGATAGGGTGAGTTGGTTCTGCTGAAGGGAGAGGTCGATTGTGTTCATATGGCAGCGCATGGCACTGAATGTGGATCTCAGGATGCAATGAGAACAGCAGTCCAAGGAGCGTTGTATGTCCCAGAGATACCTGTAATCCTGGGTGGGTTCAAAACATGAGGAATGGAACTTCAGTTGTCTGACATCTTTGGCAATCTCTTCTTTGCCTCCACCTATCACTGGCCCTCTATCCAGCTCTACCTGTCCCACCCCCCCTCAAATAGCTTATATTTCACCTCATTTCTATTTTTCTTTATTCTGATGAAGTCATATGGACTCAAAAGGTTAACTGTATTCCTCTCCGCAGATGCTGTCAGACCTGCTGAATGTTTCTGTAATCTGCATTCTAAATGGATGGATATTATATGCTGACCATTACTTTGTTTCCAACTTTTTTTTCCTCGCTAGATTGGTCATTACTTAGTGGAAATACTCCCATCTGAGTCAGATGGTTGTGGGATCAGCTTTAATCAACCTTGAGCGTTTAATTTAGGTGGACACATTAGTGAAGTCCTGAGGGACTGCTGCGAAGCTAAATCCCTTGACCAATATCACTAGAAAAAGATTACCTGGTCATTTAATTTCTTGCTGGTTAAGATCTTTCTGTGAATTGGTATTGCCTTGTATTACAAATGTCTACACTTAAAATGTAGTTAATTGACTGCAAAGCACATTGAATGCCCTGAGGTCATGATAGGTATCATATATAAATGCATATATAAATCATATATAAATCATATATATTAATTGTACAGGAAACCCAAAGTTACAGGAAAAGCATGAAAAACTGGTAAAATGTAAAAACACACAGCTCTGACTTAAAATTAATATATTGCTCGCTAAGTCAACTGAAAGTACCAAGCAAGTTCTATTCATCTACTTATATTCTAGGCACTAAATTGGGATTCTGTTGTTCAACTCTACTCAGTTGAGATTTCCACTAATGTAATTATTTTCCAAAATAAAGAAAATAAAATTAAGGGCTGAGAAACTCTTCAGTTATGCTGTAGCTGCAGACCTGTTGTATTGAATGGGAGCTGAGCACAATTGTCCACTTTCACATTTGTGATGTGGCCAAACTTGAGCAAGTCCTTACCATAAATAGGATTACCATCAACACACATAGTAAATGATAGTTGAAGAATGCGCAAATTTCAGTCACAGCACCAAGAGTGCAATTGGAAAAAAAATATTGCAGTGGTTTGTGTTGCCTCAAGATTGGAGTGTGTTGGAGGGTGTTAATATGTGTGAAAATGTTAAAATTTGATTGTCATGCTGTAAGCTTTACTGCCCATTTATAGGTTTTTTTAAAACAAATTTTAATTTGATTGAATAATGTGCTTAATTGACAGCATGAGAACATTTCCTTTGAAGACAGAAGTACTTCTTTGAAAGTTGTAAGTCCCAGCGTTCTTTAAAGATTTCAATGCAGTAAATTTTTCTGAAGTACCTGTTTTTATTATTCGTTTTATTATTTATTATTATTATATTTTTATGTTTCCATGAACTTAACTAGGACAGTTTGATAGCAATTTCTGACAATCATTAGTGTATAGCAAATAAATGGTACATTTCATGAGCAATTTTGAGTATATTTAATAGGAAACAAATTCAGCGTGAATTATTGCCTTCAAGAAAGGAGATGTAAAGAGCTAATTGGACCACTGGTAATAACAGCCAAAATTGTGGAATGTTAAGGGGCAGTTGTTTTAATTATGAGCTACAATTCTCTAATTTATCTTTTGCAGCATTATGAAAAGTTCTAACTGGTAGCTGTAACTTATTTTTATTAAAAACAGGGAGATTTCATGGCTCTGCTTCATGAACCCATCAGTGAAGGATGTATTTATTGTGGCTGTGCTGTGTGCTCTGTAGGTGCAATATAAGGCTTCCCCAACTCCCCACAGTGCTAGGCTGCATGTGGGAACTGTAATTGATCTCATTGTTTTCTTTCAATTACCTACAGGGCTTTGCAGATTACAAATTGGAAGCAGTGCCCGAACAGGGACTTGAACCCTGGACCCTCAGATTAAAAGTCCGATGTTCTACTGGCTGAGCTATTCAGGCTCAGCTAAACTCCACCAGTTGCTGTGATTCCTGACTGGGAGCAGAAAAGAAACATTTGGCTATCTTCAGTGACAGCACTGTAAAATGTGTGTGGATAAAGGACAAAACACAAAATTAAGCTTAGCTGTGCTCCCACAGCTTTCCAGCTTTTGTCTTTCCTGGTGATTTGACTTAATCTTGATGAGCTACATATTTGCTTCTACCTTAACCTCACTAACTATGCGAAGAAGTTGAGATTGAAAAACCTCTGCTTTTGCTTAGCATTTTCATTTTGTTTCCAACTACAGGATTTTTTGTGGTACCCAGAAGTAAACAACTCCATGAAGAATTGTTTTAAAGCCTGGACTGAGGTTTGTATAAACATCTCTTTTTCTAATATTGGAAACTAAAGGGATAATTGAACTTTTTGATCGTATTTGAATTTAGCAACTATTATGGAAAATATGCAGAAATAAGATAATGATCGATTAAAACTTAAAGCCCAACTGATTTCTCCGCTTAGCCGACTGGGAAGGGATGGGGACGGACCAGGTCCGCTTCCACACTGTTAATCCCGACATGAAATAAGTAAGGCTGGACCAAAGAGCAGGGATCAGCACCTCGTGACCTGGATATGCCATGTAATGGAAGTACTCCTCCACCGCCAATTCTTCACACAAAATAAATCTTTTAAATTTAAAAATAGACAGTAACAGAACTAACTAATGGCGGAAACATAATCTCGTTTGGGGCCATCAGTGGAACCCTGTAAATCAACCCTTTGTTAATAACAGATATAAAGGACAGCAATACCTGATGGGGATTATATAGCAGTTTCCAGTGTAGGCACGTTGCCAGCTTTGAATATAACCAGATTTTGTGTTCTTCCTGAGTTTGGGATGCCGGATAAGGGGTCCGGTACCTGTAAGTTTAAAAAAAAAAGTAAGGTTGGACATATTCCTTTTGCTTGCAAAGAATGGATCCCTGCGTATGAATATATTCTTGTAGGTTTCCACAAGAAATGTATTTTTGATGGAATGAGCCATAACTTCCTATCCCGTGCATATTTTTGATACTTAGATGATATGTTTGCAACCTTTGAACCAGCAACCTTGGGGAAGATTTTCTAAAACACACCAACGGACTCCATCCTGCATTCTGTTTCGCTTTTGAGGTGGTGCAGCCTATTATGCTCCCATTCCTCAATGTCCTAGTGGAGAAATCCGCTAATGGTTTCTCCACTACTGTCTACTGCAAGCCTACCTTCATCTGCCAATATACGTGTTGCAATTCATATTGTTCCACGTACTTTAAGATTGGGCTCATCAGCAGTCTTGTAAATCAGGCCCTAGCCATTTGCTCGCCTTGCAAGCTCACCACCGAAATAGAGAGCACCAAGGCTATCCTGCAAGACAACAATCTTGATCAGATCATTGTTCGCTGTGTATCATGCAAATGGGGCGAAGGCTTCCACGCTCAGACCTGAAAATTGCCCAATCTAAAACAAAAACAAAAATACCTGGAAAAACTCAGCAAGTCTGGCAGCACCTGTGGAGAGGAGCACAGTTAATGTTTCGAGTCCGAATGTCCCTTCAACACAACTAAGAAAAAATAGAATAGAGGTGAAATATAAGCTAGTTTAAGGGGGGGTGGGACAAGCCAAGCTGGATAGAGGGCCAGTGATAGGTGGAGATAACCGAAAGATGACATATACAAAAGGTCAAAGAGCTATTGAAGGTGGTGATATTATCTAAGGAATGTGCTAATTAAGGATAGAAAGCAAGACAAGCAAGGTAGAGATAGCTCTAGTGGGGTTGCGGTGGGGTGAAGCAATCAAAAAAGGCTAAAAGGTAGAGATAAAACAATGGATGGAAATACATTTAAAAATAATAGAAGTAGGTGGGAAAAGAAAAATCTATATAAATTATTAGAAATAAAAAAGGGCGGGGAATCGGAAAGGGGGTGGGGATGGAGGAGAGAGCTCATGATCTAAAATCGTTGAACTCAATGTTCAGTCCGGAAGGCTGTAAAGTGCTTAGTCGGAAGATGAGGTGCTGTTCCTACAGTTTGCGTTGAGCTTCAGTGGAACAATGCAGCAAGCCAAGGACAGACATGTGGGCATGAGAGCAGGGTGGAGTGTTGAAATGGCAAGCGACTGGGAGGTCTGGGTAATGCTTGCGGACAGACCGAAGGTGTTCTGCAAAGTGGTCACCCAGTCTGCGTTTGGTCTCTCCAATGTAGAGGAAATCGCATTGGGAGCAACGAATACAGTGGAATAAATTGAGGGAAGTGCAAGTGAAATGCTGCTTCACTTGAAAGGAGTGTTTGGGCCCTTGGATGATGAGGAGAGGGGAAGTAAAGGGGCAGGTGTTGCACCTTCTGCGGTTGCATGGGAAGGTGCCGTGGGAAGGGGTTGAGGTGTAGGGGGTGATGGAGGAGTGGACGAGGGTGTCCCGGAGGGAATGATCTCTGCGGAATGCCGCCAGGGGGGTGAAGGGAAGATGTGTTTGGTAGTGGCATCATGCTGGAGTAGGCAGAAATGGGGAAGGATGATCCTTTGAATTCCGGAGGCTGGTGGGGTGATAAGTGAGGACAAGGGGGGACCCTATCATGTTTCTGGGAGGGAGAAGAAGGTGTGAAGGCAGATGCGTGGGAGATGGGCCGGACATGGTTAAGGGCCCTGTCAGCCACCATTGGTGGGAAACCTCAGTTAAGGAAGAAGGAAGACATGTCAGAGGAACTCTTTTGGAAAGTGGCATCATCAGAACAGATGCGAAGGAGGCGAAGGAACTGAGAGAATGGGATGGAGTCCTTACAGGAAGCGGGGTGTGAGGAGCTGTAGTTGAGGTTGCTGTGGGAGTCAGTAGGCTTGTAAGGGATATTAGTGGGCAGTCTATCACCAGAAATTGAGTCAGAGAGGTCATGGAAGGGAAGTGTCAGAGATGGACCATGTGAAAATGATGGAGGGGTAGAAATTGGAAACAAAATTAATAAATTTTTCCAGGTCCAGACGAGAGCATGAAGCAGCACCGAAGTAATCATCGATGTACCGGAGAAAGTGTTGTGGGAGGGGGCCGGAGTAGGACTGGAACAAGGAATGTTCCACATACCCCATAAAGAGACAGGCATAGCTGGGGCCCATGCGGGTACCCATGGCCACACCTTTTATTTGGAGGAAGTGAGAGGATTTAAAGGAGAAATTGTTCAGTGTGAGAACAAGTTTAGCCAGACGGAGGAGAGTAGTGGTGGTTGGGGATTGTTTGGGCCTCTGTTAGAGGAAGAAGCGGAGAGCCATCAGACCATCCTGATGGGGAATGGAGGTGTAGAGAGATTGGATGTCCAATGTGAAGAGGAGGCGGTTGGGGCCAGGGAACTGGAAATTGTTGATATGATGTAGGGTGTCAGAGGAATCAAGGTGGGAAGGGACTGGACAAGGGAAGAGAGAATGGAGTCAAGATAGCAAGAAATGAGTTCCACGGGCAGGAACAGACTGACACGATCGGTCTGTTGGGACAGTCCTGATTGTGGATTTTGGGTAGGAGGTAGAAGCGGGCCGTCCGAGGTTGGGAGACTATCGGGTTGGAAGCTGTGGAAGGAAGATCTCCAGAGGAGATGAGGTCATTAACAGTGCTGGAAACAATGGCTTGATGTTCAGTGGTGGGGTCATGGTTCAGGGGGAGGTCGGAGGAAGCTTCTGCGAATTGACACTCTACCTCTGCGAGTCATATCAACAATTTCCAGTTCCCTCGCCCCAACCGTCTCTTCTTCACCATGGACGTCCAATCCCTCTACACCTCCATCCCCCACCGGGATGGTCTGATGGCTCTCTGCTTCTTCCGCAAACAGAGGCCCGAACAATCCCCATCCACCACTACTCTCCTCCGTCTGGCTGAACTTGTTCTCACGCTGAACAATTTCTCCTTCAACTCCTCTCACTTCCTCCAAATAAAAGATGTGGCTATGGGTACCCGGATGGACCCCAGCTATGCCTGTCTCTCATATGGGGTATGTGGAACATTCCTTGTTCCAGTCCTACTCAGGCCCCCTCCAGCAACTCTTTCTCTGGTACATTGATGATTACTTCGGTGCTGCTTCATGCTCTCGTCTGGACCTGGAAAAATTTATTAATTTTGCTTCCAATTTCCACCCCTCCATCATTTTCACATGGTTCATCTCTGACACTTCCCTTCCTTCCTTGACCTCTCTGTCTCAATTTCTGGTGATAGACTGTCCATCAATATCCATTACAAGCCTACCGATGCCCACAGCTGCCTTGACTACAGCTCCTCACACCCCGCTTTCTGTAAGGACTCCATCCCATTCTCTCAGTTCTTTCACCTCCGTTGCATCTGTTCTGATGATGCCACTTTCAAAAACAGTTCCTCTGACATGTCCTCCTCCTTCCTTAACCGAGGTTTTCCTCCCACGGTGGTTGACAGGACACTTAACCGTGTCCGTCCCATCTCCTGCGCATCCGCCCTCACACCTTCTTCTCCCTCCTAGAAACATGATAGGGTCCCCCTTGTCCTCACTTATCACCCCACCAGCCTCCGCATTCAAATGATCACCTTCTGCCATTTCTGCCTACTCCAGCATGATGCCACCACCAAACACATCTTCCCTTCACCCCCACACCAGCGGCATGCCGCAGAGATCATTCCCTCCGGGACACCCTCGTCCACTCCTCCATCACCCCCTACACCTCAACCCCTTCCCACGGCACCTTCCCATGCAACCGCAGAAGGTGCAACACCTGCCCCTTTACTTCCCCTCTCCTCACCATCTAAGGACCCAAACACTCCTTTCAAGTGAAGCAGCATTTCACTTGCACTTCCCTCAATTTATTCCACTGTATTCGTTGCTCCCAATGAGGTTTCCTCCACATTGGAGAGACCAAACGCAGACTGGGTGACCACTTTGCAGAACACCTTCGGTCTGTCCACAAGCATGACCCAGACCTCCCTGTCGCTTGCCATTTCAACACTCCACCCTGCTCTCATGCCCACATGTCTGTCCTTGGCTTGCTGCATTGTTCCACTGAAGCTCAACGCAAACTGGAGGAACAACACCTCATCTTCCGACTAGGGACTTTATAGCCTTCCAGACTGAACATCGAGTTCAGCAATTTTAGATCGGGAATTCTCCTCCATCCCCACCCCCTTTCCGATTTTCCCCCCCCCCACCACTTTTTTTTTATTTCCAATAATTTATATAGATTTTTCTTTTCCCACCTACTTCCATTATTTTAAATGTATTTTCATCCATTGTTTTATCTCTACCTTTTAGCCGTTTTTGATTCCTTCACCCCACCCCAGCCCCCACTAGAGCTATCTGTACCTTTTTTGTCTTGCTTTCTACCTTTAATTAGCACATTCCTCAGGTAATATCACCAGCTTCAACACCTCTTTGTCCTTTTGTCTGTGACATCTTTCGGTTATCTCCACCAATCACTGGCCCTCTATCCAGCTTTACTTGTCCCACCCCCCCCTTAAACTAACTTATATTTCACCTCTATTCTATTTTTACTTAGTTGTGTTGAAAGGTCATTCAGACTCAAAACATTAACTGTGCTCCTCTCCACAGATGCTGCCAGACCTGCTGAGTTTTTCCAGGTATTTTTGTTTTTGTTTTGGATTTCTAGCATCAGCAGTTTTTTGCTTTTATAATTGCCCAATCTACTTTATCTTATCCTTAAAGGCAAAAGTACCTGAAAAATGGGAACAAGTTAAGCAAGCCATTTCATGCACGTATGCTGTGGCAGCACATGTGAAGTTTTCCAAGAATAGTATGCTGCCATCAATGCAAAAAGACATTTTGCCTACCATACAATTGAGAAACATTGTGTATGAATTTCATTGCCAGCGTGATGCGAGGTACACAGGCTATACATGTCAGCCATTGGCTAATCGAATCAAACAACATGTTCCTCCAGCTGTTCATGATAGGCAGGGTACAAACCATCCTCAACTAACCCACACTTGCAAAACCTAAAACAAACTGTCTACTGTTGGATGTGATACTGCAATTAGGCAGAACTTGCTGAACAATCCTGAGTGCATTAATAGCTACAGTAACAACCAAATTAAGTTAATCATGAGAGTTCATATTGTGGCTCATCTATGCTTAAGAGAAGTGACATACATTCATATGAAGGAACCCACTCGCTGCAAACAAAAAGAATATGTTGAAGCCTTGCATCTTTTTTGAATTATCTTGGAGCTTGGGGAGCCTATACTTCCCATTGCTTTCTCCATGGCACTGCCTTGGCCAATCAGAGTCAACTTGCCAACCAATCAGCATCCTTTTTCTCCTGTGATATAAATTGTTGTGATTGTTTGAAATGTGTGTTTGTCCTGATGGGTGCAAGAAGAAAAGTTTTGGCAACTCGACTTTCTTTTCGGGAATATTCAAATTCTGCATTACCAAATGTCAGATTTAAGAACATGAGAACTACAGATTGACCAGCTAATTAGTGTGCTGAAGTTCATTTTATACTGCAATTTTTAGTTTATTTCATTGCTACAGTAGATGACCTTTGATAGTGAACTGAAAACTGCATATTTTCTATACAAGCATCACAAATGAAATGTATTCACTTATAAATGATGGTATAGCGTTAACTTCTCTCTTGATCAAGCTCTACACTTATTACTCTACAGTTCACCTCCATGGCCTCGCATAGCTTTCTCATAATAGCATCGTCTCCTGAAATGGTTTCTCCTCCCATGTTTGCTCAGTCACCTCTGGGGTGTCACTCCATCTCCAGTTCTCTCCTATTCACTAACCATATATTATTTGCCAGTAATACATCTGCAAAAATTGCACCACTTTGTATGTTTACCATGCCTGATTCCATTGCATTTAACTCCAAAGCTGTTGCTGTATTGTTAGCCTGGCCCATAGTTGTCAAGTCCAAAATAATGCAAGGTCAAAGCAATTTTGTAGATTGCTCACCTGCAACTAGATACAAGTTCATTGGTTTACTCAGATGCCTGCTTAAGTATAACTCAGTGATTTGCCACCTCAGTATTATTGTTTGATCCTGAACTGAACTTTGTCCTGAACTGTCATGAGCAGCCGTGAGCCACACAAGTTCAGCATCAACATTGTTCTCCAAGCGACTAGATTAACATTAGATCAATACATGAGGTCAATTATACATGAGGTCAATTATAAATTCTACTGTCGCAGTGCAAGTGCAGATGACCACCATGAACATGGAGTGGGGCTTCGCTGTCAATAACAGATTGACGCAGAGAATTGATTAGCCTCCCACAACTTCTGTGTCTCATATCTCTTTGGCTACCATCAGATGGATGTTTAATCAGCATCATCTGTGTTTATGCATCAATCTATTTTGCCAATGCCGAAAACTAAAATTACTTCCACAGTACTCTAGATTTACTGAAGCATGTGTCACATGGAATTTCTGGAGGACTTTTAGATAAAGAGTTTTCATGGCAAATGTGCCTCAGTCATCATGGCTTTGGCAAGATGAACAAAAATGGATAGTGGCTACTAGAACTATGTGCACAGTGTAGACTTTGTGCAATCAACACCTTCCAGGGCAGACATTGGTACAAAGTGTCATGGCCCCACCAAGGTCTGGCCACTAGCACAAACTTGACCTGATAAGGGGGAAATCTTTGATGTAACATTGATCAGCTCTCATAGTTTGAAGCACTTCTGGCTACTAATTGGACTGCTAAATTCACCTTTGGTTAGTTTGAAAAGATTTCCAGCCACAGAAATTGACTGCATAATCTTTTGGAAAATATTGCATCCTCAGATTGATGTAGCATATGTTGGTCCAACTGTAGCAAACTCTGGCATCCAAAATGACACAAGCTAATTTCTGTACCAACTTTGCTTCATAATTCGTTTTCCATTAAGTGACTGAGAATTATATAGCAATCTGATCTGTCTCAAGAGTTAGATCTGAAGCTGCTCGCACTTGAAGGATGCGATCACATCCATTGTTTCTTTAGGTTGGTGCAGATTCTGAATTTAGTTGTCATGTTGCTGATAAATGGTCATCTTCAATTCAAGTTGCAAAATTCCCAATAAAGTATTGGCAAAAATAAACTAACTCAAGGTCAAAAACCTGAAAAATAAACTACCTTCAAATCTTTGATCCCAAAAAAGCAATTGACCCTGATGATGTAATTGGTTTGGCTTTTTAAAGCTTTATTTAAGGAACTGGCAACTCAACTAGGTCCTGAGCAGCAATATGTCCTGTCTTTTCAGCAAAAAAAATTGGTGTCAGCCTCTGATAACTGCTGTCTATTGTAGTCAAAACTTCCAAGAGTAAGAAGTTTCTTAACAACATCTTAAGAACAGCAACCTGAAGTCTGGCTTTAGAGTAGATCTGTACAATTATGAAACACTGTTCAATACCAATTTCAAAGTTCATTTAACATTTAAGGCATCCTGCAGTTATTGTGTTGTCTCCCTTTCTGATATCATTGGATATCCATTGAGGATGTCAAATATAAGTGGATACTTGTCTTATTTAGGGAATGAGAGAATTTGTCTTTTGGATGAATTCTAACTCTTTAGTTATGGGATTTTGCCTTTTGAAATGTTTATCTGAGATCTGCCTTCCCCCTCTCCATAGTCCTTTGCTTCACTTCACATGTACATAATTCAGTATGTTGTTATTATGGACTCCATTCTGTATTGCATACTGCATTGAATGCTGAAATGCTGAGGTCACTTTGGTGATTTGATACAAATACTTTGGTCCAGTTACCATGATAAAGTTAAACAAAGGGAAAACTAATGTCTCTACCTACTTGCAGTCTAATAATTCCACTGATTTGAAGTGGCCTAGAAGCATTTATTTGCACTCCACTACAAATCATAAAAAAATGCTTCAGTGACTTTGCTGCTCTGTGCTAAAATGTGTATAGAATCCCTTGTCTCCAAAAACCTATTTTTATCTTCACCCACTTTCATCCCTTATTGCAATTCTTGAGCAGGATTCCATCGTGAAAACATAGGGGCTTGGACCCTTTGATTTCTCATCTCATCGATGACCTGTGATAAATGTGATCTCTTTGTGACATCACTGTTTGAATAGTGGATGTACCATTGATGTCTTGAGAAAGAAAAGTTTGTAATGGCGCACATTTTCTTCACTTAGACATTCAAGTTCTTGCCTTGGTAGTTACCAAATCAGTGTTGAAGAAGTGGCAATGGTGCTATGAAATGTTGATTGAAGAGCAGTAATTCTCAAGAATGTTTAGACCCACTTATTCATAATTTCAATGATCTACAAAGTTTCTATCTTCCCATAATGAGTTGGGTTGCGTAGAATAAAACCTATTTTTTCTGGAATCAGTATAATGCATAGGAAAAAAGATTAGTAAATTGATTTGAAAAAGATCATCTACTGCAGAGCAGCTTCTACTTGCTTCAGCATTAGAAATGTGGCCAGCTTGTCTGCTTTGCAGTATTGTGACGAATTGCCACTAGAATTGATTAAGCTAGAGTTTCAAGTTAATCCTCGGTTAGAAATAGCTGGAGAAGCTATATCATCACATTCTGTATTTCTTTTTCAGTAAGAGTTCCACAGTGGCATAGTTGGTAAATGTTCTGCCCAGAAAGAAACTGAGCAATATAAACCAGGAAGATCCAGGTTTGATCTCAGGTCAATGCTGAATTAGCTGAACTCAGCTGGGGCAGCTCTAATTGCAGGTGAGACCACAACTCAGGGCCATAAATATAACGTAGACATTAATAAATCCAGTAAAGAATTAAAGAGAAATTTCTTTACACAGAGTGGTTAAAATGTGGTACTCAGGCCAAAATGAGCAGATGAGGTGACTAGCATGGATGCATTTAAGGAAAAGCTAGAGAAATACGAGGAAGATAGGAATAGAAGGATATGTTGATGGATTTGATGAAGAATGGTGGGAAGATGTTTGTGCAAGCCGATACACTGACATGGACCTGCTGGGCCAAATGGCCTGTTCTATTGCTGTAAATACCATTTCATATTTAGTATTTTTGTGGGGTCTTATTATATTTCTGCCTACAGAATTCTGTCAGATAATGTTGTTGCCTGGTTCTTTGTTGCTATTTCTTAGTTGGTGTCACCTTCGCAGAAGGTTGACTGCCATGGATCTCTACCTCTGTCTGTCCTATGCTGCCCTTATGCATTCCAGTCCATTATATCTGTCATCTATTTTTTCCTTTGCTTCCCTCTCCTATGTTTTCCATCTATCTTTCTTTCCAATAATTGTCTCTTGTCTACAGTCTGCTCTGATGATATGACTGAAATGTTGTATCTACCTCTCTTTGTTATGCATTTATTTCCTCTTTTCGAGTACTTGCTCATTAATCTTTCTATCTGTGTAGGATATGCAAAATATCCTCCTATGTGTCCACATCTCAAATACATTCAGCTTATCAGTAGAATCTTTACTTTAAGCTTGTATTCAGTCATTTGCTCATTTATTGGCTATTGAAACACAAGGCAGGAAAACTTGAGAATCTGTGTGCCTAGAGACCAACAAATTTAGTTCTACCTGGCTGTACCCAGTTATATTAATATACAAAAATGTGAAAAAGATGTTGGTCCCTTTTATTTTCTTCAGTTACTTTCTCCAAGTTATTTTAGCATATTTAAGAAGATTAGACCATGATTTTCTTAGCGTTTGCCTTATTGTCATTCTGTTTCCTTCTATAGCTTTGCACTAAGAACCTTCTTTGAAATCTTCATATTACAGTAATTTTCATATTGCTGAAAGAGACATGTTGAAACTTTTTGTCTTGCACTCATCGGGACATCGCAAGAATACCAATATAAGGGGAAAACAACAACTCTTACCACGTGTGAAGAGAGTGCTGGTTGGTTGACTGCGATTGGTAGAGGCGTTGCCATGGAGAATGCACCAGTGATGGTGACTGACAGCTGCCAAGCATTTTTTTTTAATTTAAACCAGGCAGCTTGACCCTGATTGGTCAAGGCATTGTCCTGAGGAATGAGTCAGTGAATAGCTGTCACTTATTTTGTTTAACTGAAACAGGCACAATTTTGTGTTTTTGTTTTGGATTTCCAGCATCCGCAGTTTTTTTGTTTTTATTACAATTTTACCTTCGGTGAGTGGGGGCAGGGCCTGCTCGCCGACACGTAAAATGATGCGTGGTGATGTCGGGTGGAACTCCCTATGTTACCACGCCCCATTTAAATTTTCAGCAAGACGGGGGCGCAGCAAAATCAGCTGCGCGCCTGCTGGCCTGTTAATGGCCAATTGAGGCCATTGACAGAGCAATTAAAGTAATTAGTGAACCTGCCCGTCCAACCTTAAGGTTGGCAGGCAGGCCAGGAGCCCCGGCGTGAACTAGAAAACGCATGAAACCTTATCCACCAGCGGGATGAGGATTCACGTAGGGTTTTAAAAATTTTAATAAAGTTTTTTTGGAAACTACGGACATATGACAATGTCACATGAGTTGGGACGTGAGGGCTCATGTGAGGGAAATTTTATTTTTCTGTTTTGAGCTTTTTCACATTTAGAGCCGATATCCGTGAGGCTGCACTTAGCCTCAGGGAGATGAGTACGCTCTTTCGTGTGCATGTGTGAAAGAGCGCATTCTTAATTTTAGGAATCCCCCCTCCCACTGCCGGCACAGGGAGCTCATAGCACTTCCCTGTGGACGTCACGCTGGGCGGGCCTTAATTGGCCCACCCACGTAAAATGGCATTGCACCTCAGATCGGGGACGCTGGTCAGAAGCGCGCCTGTACGCCCCCGCCCCTCCTTAACTTTCCGCCCCATCCGTGTACATGTTCTTTCTGTCTGCAGGAACCCTGGGGCCCTGTGTATTAATATATGTAACTTCCAGTACGCGCAAATGTGCTGCACTGCGAGCCAGACTGACAATTTTAAATTGGTTTTCAGCATAATTCTTAGTGCACTGAGGATTATTTAGCAAATGTTGTCCATCTAATGTTGGACACTGTGTTTTGATTTTTGCAAGCACAGGCTGGTTGGGTACAGCCTGTATCTTGCCCATTGCGAACAGCGACTGGATCATGCTGTTTGATACGATCTGCCAGTCTTTGGGACAAGCAGCTGACATACCTAGCATCACACTGACACTGAAATTCATATACCACATTACTCGTGTGATAGACAGAACGTCTTTTTGGTTTGACAGCAGCATTCTGTTAGTGGTGAATACCGCTCAGTAGCAGCATGAAACAGCTAGCTTCACCTGTTGCTCAGATTTTGACGATATCTTGCCCTTCCAGGGTAATCTGAGGTAGACTGGGCACTTTTCAGGGCCAAAAGGCCTTAGGCCTGTTCACAAGTTTGCGTGATATACAGCGTGAAATGATCTAATCGGGGTAGCCATTATCTTGCAGGATGCCGTTGAACTTATTTCAGCATCAAGCTTGCATGGTGAGCAAATGGCTCAGGTCCTATTTATAAGGTTGCTAATAAGACCAATTTTATGGCGTGTGGAACTGTAAGAATCCCAATACGTATATTAACTAGTGAAGGTAGGCTTGCGGTACACTGTGGTGGAGAGCCCCATGGCAGATTTCTCAACTAGTACATCAAGGAAGGGGAGTTCATTTGACTGCACCATTTCAAAGGTGAATTTGAGCGCAGGATGGAGCCCATTGAGACATGTAAGGAAATTATTACATGCAGCAACAGATTTAAATATAGCAAACATATAAACCACAGATCAGATATATGCGAGGGGTAGGAGATTAGGTGCTATTCCATTGAAGACATGTTTCTCATGGAACCCAACAAAGATGTTTGAGAGAGCTGGGCCTAGAGGGGGTCCCATGGCAATGCCATCTATTTGGGTATACATGGTATCATTAAAACGGAACTCAACTGCGCGAGTTGCGGAGTTTATAAGTTCATTGAATACTGACTCACACAATGGTGGCAAGTCTAGATTGCCATGATATAGTGCTATCTGTGGCTTTCTTAAGTGGAACTTTGGTGAATAGGCTAGCAATGTCAAATGAGCATAAGGACACAGCCTCGTTACCGATATGCAAGTCCTGTATGGCCTTTGCAAATGTGAAGGAATCCTTCGCCATGTTTGTGGAAAACTTGGTCATAACTGGTTATAACAATTCGTCCAACCATTTGGCCAATTCATGTTGTGCAGAACCGGTCATAGGTAAGATAAAGCTTAAAGGGACATGACTTGTGTAGCTTGGGTAGCCCATCCAGATGTGGATGTAGCAAGCCGTGAGGATAAACCCTCTCATATGATATCATGTGGTAGTTCATCTTTCTTACACGAGTCCAGCAAGCATTTTTTTAAGCTTACTCTCAAGCAAGGCTGTCCAATCATGTAGAGCGGCAGGTCCAATGGATATGAATTTGGAATTGCCATTAAGAATGGCATGCATTTTGTTGATATAATCATGCTTTTTAAGGATGGCTATTCCCGTCCCTTTGTCAGATTTACTAATGTTTATATCTGGATTGGTCCTGAGGCCTCACAATACTGAAAGACATTTGCGTAGCATGTGGAAGTCAGGCAGGCCATTTGGAATCCTGCAATATGCATGCACTAGATCATCTAGGCGCTTTCAAGGATTCAGCATCTTCAGTGGATGCTGGTTTGTGGCGGGATAGTTGGGAATGGAGGAGTTTGAATTCAGCAAATCTCTTTTCCCGTTTGATTTGGGATGAAGGCACACCAAAATTGAAACCATGTGCAAGAACAAACTCCACGCTTTCTGAGAGTACATGGCCAGAAACATTTGTTATCTATTTAATGCCGTCATTAATTGCATTGCCAAACCACTTCCACTTAAGTGTGTTTATGGAACAAGTTTGAAATAGGTACTGTTTATGGTGCAGTCATCTATCTGGTACGAGAGAAAGCTAGTCAGAAATATAAACACAGATAGTAAAATAGTGACCGTTGGTCCTTAAAGAAAGTGAGTCTGGAGGATTGATAATAGAAAGCAATTAATGGCAGATGAATTGAACAAGTATTTTGCATGAGTCTTCACTATAGAGGATACAAGTAACATCCCAGAAGCAGCTATAAATCAGGAAATAAAGGGAGGAAGGAACTCGGGAAAATTACAATCACCAGAGAATTGGTACTGAATAAATTGTTGGAGCTGAGGGCTGACAAGTGGCCGGGTCCTGATGGACTTCATCCTAGGATTTTAAAAGATGTGGCTAGTGAGTTAGTTGATGCATTGGTTTTAATTTTCCAAAGCTCTTAGATTGGGGAAAGGTTCCATTAGATTGGAAGGTACCAAATGTAACTCCATTATTCAAAGAGGGAGGGAGTCAGTAAACAGGAAATTACAGGCCAGTTAGCTTATCATCTCTTGGAGGAGAAAATGTTAGAAGCTATTATTAAAGAAACTATAGCAGGACACTTGGAAAAGCTCAAGGTAATCGGGCAGAGTCAACATGGTTTTGTGAAAAGGAAATCGTGGCCAATAATTCTGCACTCCCCATTGTTGGATTTGCGGGGATACCCCAAGATGCGCTGGGGAATCCCTCTGGCAAGTTCCCAGGCAGAGGTTTGCACGGCAATTGCCCAGAAGTGCTAACTTCCTATGGACAATTGTGCTGTGCTGGGAACCATCCAAAAATTCGATTTAAAGCATAGACTTTGACGGTTCTGCTGGGGTTATACCAATAGTTACCCAGAAAAAGTTAGAACAATTAAAACCTCTTCTAACTTTTTCTGGGTAACTATTGTATAGACCCAGACTGACCCCACGGGACTCCCTCCATCTCCCGCCACCCCTCCCCCCCCCCCAAACCTCTGACAATCTCCCCCCCCCCCCCCCCCCCCCCCCACACACACCGACCTTAGACACCCCAACCTCCAAACTCCCCCAACCACCGGATCCATCCCTCCCTGCCCCACCCAACCCCTGGACCCCCTTGACCTCCTGACACCCCTGACCTCAGGATACCAGACCTTACTGCGAGTGCTATAAAAAAAAAAGAAGGGGGTGTGGCTTCCTTGAATACGCTGGATCTAGACTTCACTGGGGCCTGCAATGAGTCTTTTGACACAGGCCCCAAGCAGCTCTGGCGATCAGAAGTGGCAGCGCAACTTTCAACACCAGGTAAATGTGTATTTATTTCTTCTAATTTCTGTGGGCCAGCATTTTCCGACACAAGCCAGAAATTATGGCCCCATGTTTAACCAACTTATTGGAGTTCTTTGAGGAAGTAACATGTGCTGTGGATAAGGGGGAACTGGTGGAGGTAGTGTACTTAGATTTCCAGAAAGCATTTGATAACGTGCCACTTCAAAGGTTATTGTGGAAAATAAAAGCTTATGGTACAGCATAAAATATATTGGCATGGATAGAAGATTGGCTGGCTAACAGGAAGCAGAGAGTAGGCATAAATGGGTCTTTTACAGGTTGGCAAGATGTAACAAGTGGTGTGCCACAGGGATCATTGCTGTTTACGATTTATATAAATGAATTGAATGAAGGGATGGTTGCCAAATTGGCTGACGCCACAAAGGTAGGTAAGGAAGTAATTTGTGAAGAGGACGTAAGGAGGCTACAAAAAGATATAGAAAGGTTAAGTGAGTGGGCAAAGATCTGGCTAATGGAGTATAATGTGGGCAAATGTGAATTTTTTTGTATTGGCAGGAAGAGCAAAAGAGAGGCATATTATCTAAATGAGAGATTGCAGAACTCTGAGCTGCAGAGAGATCTGGGTGTTTTAGTGCATGAATCACAAAAGACTAGTATGCAGGTACAGCAAGTAATTAGGAAAGCTAATGGAATGTTATCACTTATTGCGAGTGGAATTGAATGCAAAAGCAGGGAGGTTATGCTTCAGTTATACAGTGCTACAGTGAGACCATATCTGGAGTACTGTGTACAGTATTGTTAACTTCCTTTAAGAAAGGATGTAAATGCATTGGAAGCAGTTCAGAGAAGGTTTACCAGACTAATGCCTGGAATGGGTTGATTGCCTTATGAGGAAAGGTTGGACAAGCTAGGCTTGTATCTGCTGGAGTTTAGAAGAGTAAAACACGACTTGATTGAAACATGTCAAGGCCCCAAGGTGGATGTGAAGAGGATGATTCCTCTTATGGAAGAATCTAGAACTCGGGGTCACTCTTTAAAAATAAAGGGTTTCCCATTTAAAACGGAGATGAGGCAAATTTTTTTCTGTGAGGGTCCTGAGTCTTTGGAACTCTTCCTGAAAAGTCAGTGGAAGCAGAGTCTTTGAATATTTTTAAGGCAGAGGTGAATAGATTCTTGGTAAGCAAGGGGGTGATAGATTATCGGGGGTAGGCAGGATGCAGATTTGAGGTTGCTATTGGATCAGCCATGATCTTATTGAATCACGGAGCAGTCTTGATGGACAGAATGGCCTATTCCTCCTTATTCGCATATTCATATTGAAGCAATATAGCGACATAAATGGATCAAATTGAAAAATGTAAAAGTTGCACACCTCAGACCAAAATCATTGTAGGGCATGGCATAAATTAGTGACCCTATTACTAATCTGTTCCATCATCTCTCATAAAGGTGCTCATAAAGTGAGACTGTGCCTCAGTGGAAATGAAAACTGGCACAACTGCAAGCCTACCTTCACTGGTCAATATATGTGTTGGGATTCTTACAGTTCCACACCGGTTCAATTGGCAGCCATGTAAATAGGACTCAAGCCATTTGTTGACCATGCAACCTTAGTGCTAAAATAGGGCACATCAAAAAGCATCCTGCAGGATAATGGCTATCCTGATCAGATAATTTCACACTGTATATCGCGCAAACTCATGAACGGGCCCAAGGCTGTCACTTTCAGCCCTAAAAAGTGCCCACTCTACCTCAAACAATGCTTGGCAATTAACTGTCAGTCATCATCACTAGTGTGTTCTCCATCACAACACCTCTACCAAACAGAATCCACTTGCCAACCAGTCAGCACTCTTTTCACATATAGCATACATTGTTGATTTCCCCCTACATTGGTATTCTTGCAAAATGTCCTGATGAGTGCAAGATCAAAGCTTTGACATGTCTCTTTTTCCAGAAATACTCAAGTTCTGTACTACCAAACAACTAACAGTAATTTTCTTTCTTTGTACTGACAACATGAATGTCTGCTTACATGACGACAGAAATTTAACTTTCGTTTTTCTTTACAGCGTGACCAACTAAAACCCCATCTTATTGTGGTGGGCGCTGCTACGGTAATTACATTTTCTTTAAATTGGTTTGTAGAATATTTTGCAGATATTGTTACCTTTGCAAAGCAACACTAATATGTTTGTTTGCTTACAGTGGTCAATTAAGATACACAATGGGAGTATGGAAGCCCTCACCCAGTATAAAATCAATCTTACATCAATTACACCTCTTTTGGAGAAATTAGCAGAAACTAATGACATTTATTGGGTTCTTCAAGGTAAACCCATTCATTTCAATATTTTATACTATAAGCTTTGTATGATCTCTAGGTTATCTGAAATTTTAATTTGACTTGTAACAATAACTTTTTAAAATTTTTCTTAGATCCAGTATATGAGGATTTGCTGAGTGAGAACAGAAAGATGATCACTAATCAGAGGATTGGCTTATACAATGATGTGACTTTGAGCATTTTGAACAGTAGCACCAGAAATATGGCAGCCAAGGTCAAGATCCTCAGGGCTTCCAAATTAGTTGCAGAAGAAACCATTGCAGGATCCTTAGATGGCTTGCATTTACCTGAAACCACTAGAGACATTGTAGGTATCTTATAACAATAAATGTGAAAGCAGCCACGTTTCATTGCTACTAGCAATTGGATGAAAACACAATATATGCCTCTGGTTTTGGTTTCTCCTTCATGCACCTATTACGTGGAAAACCTAATTGATAGATGAGTAGAATTCAATTTTGAAGAAATAGGTGCATATTTTATCTGTATATGACTACACATAATCTGTTGCTCAGTTTGTCTGAATCTTGTAACCTTAATATAACTTAGATAAACGCAAGTGTTGGTGAAGGAGACTATTTATAGTAGTTATCTATAGGGATCAAGGGATCACTTACTTCTGTTGCTGGACATGAAACTACCTGATAAGCTGTTAAAAGTGTAACGCTGTTAACGAAAATTAAATTTATGAATTGGTTGTTACATTAGATATTTTTTAACAATGCTGTATTACTGCATAATGCTTATTTCAAAAACTAATATTTGATATTTCATAAGTAGCAGCATTGTGTTCATGTTGTATGGGACTAAGATTTTGAAAACTAAGGAAGTTAAAAGATATGTTTATAGTGCAGGAAAGTGGTGTTGAGGTGTAGAGCCTTGAACTTAGTTAATGACAGAGCAGGCTTGAGGGACTGAATTAACTGCTCATGCTCCTATTTTTTATGAAATGAATATCTATTGAGTATTTTTAAATCTTAATGTATTGAACATTGAAGAATCTCCAGTAAAATGTTGAAAGATGAAAAATCATTCATATTCTTTCTTCCACAGAATGCTATGATTCTCATGAATTCCTACTGCAACAAGATTGTGAAGCCCATTGATGGTTCATGCTGCCTTCCCCAGCCTCATCTTTCTGTGATTCAGAAATTGACTGGCTGCTTTTTCATCATTTGTATAATGAGCTGCATGGTTGTCACTTACTTTTGTCATAGTTGGCGGAAGAGTAAGCCAAGTACTGATGTAGAGAGTGGAGAAGAGAAAAAACCTGCCACTGCTTCACTTTCGAATCCTGAAAAGTTACTGTTGTCCCTCTCTAAATTAGGCCTGATCATGGGCTATTTCTATCTCTGTGACAGAGCTAATTTGTTCATGAAAGAACAGAAATATTACACACATTCAACATTCTTCATACCACTGGTATATATTATTGTGTTGGGAGTCTTCTACAATGATAACACAAAAGAGGTATATTTTTTAAATCTACATATCACTATACTTAGAGCAGTAATATTTGGTATCAAAACCAAAAATATAACAGACTTTTGTAGTTTATTTCAAAATGAGTTACTTGTTTTGCATAGCCACCTAAAGCTACTTTTGAATCTTCCAGGAAACTTCTGCGGATATATTGTATAAAATATCAAAATATATTCTCAGTCCTGAATGATTACTTTTTGACTCTGTAAAATGTGACAATAGAATTAGTTTTGGAATCTTTCTCTTTGTAAAACAATTGCTTTGATCTAAGATTTGAGCTGTGTAGTAAGTCAGAGCCTTGGGCTCATTCATCTCTTGGTTCTCCTGAGGTCTAAAATCAACTAAGTTACAGCAGGTATTGCTGTTTAAGGATCTGCTGTCATCTTTAAATTGCAAATTTTTATGGTGCCATACACTGTTAATTTTGGGTTCCTATCTGTAAATTAGGGATGGGTACTTAAAGAAAAAATAGTGAGCTAATCACACTGGGTTGTTTGTGCATGCTTGTGTAAGCAAGTAAACTATTTGCAGTGTTAGGGGTGTTGCAATTGGAAGGAGGTGAAGCATTGATGCATTCTGAATTGGAAGAAGTAATATTTTTAGCTTTTCTTTGACTTTGACTTTTATAGGCCAGAGCAGGTTAAACTCTTCATTAATGACAGATGGGAATTAATAAATTAAAAATGTTTGTATGTTTATGAACAGTTTATTTTTGTTGTTATTAGACCACTGTGCTGAACAGAGAGCAGACAGATGAATGGAAGGGTTGGATGCAGCTAATTATACTGATATATCATATATCTGGAGCAAGTACCGTAAGTGTCAGTTCTTATGCATTCTAGATTTATACTTGAGGAGAGTGTGAAGCCTTTATAGATTGAAAGTTTATTTAATTTGTGTCAGGGGTTCCTTATCTTTGCTGTTAAATATCTGTTTAATATTTTGAATTCTATCGAGCATCGACACAAAAATTGTAATCTAATTAAATTTTCTATTTTTAGTTTTTACCTGTGTACATGCATGTTCGTGTTCTCGTGGCAGCATACCTGTTCCAAACAGGTTATGGACATTTTTCTTACTTTTGGAAAAGCGGGGAATATGGAATCTCTCGAATTTGTCAGGTATGATATCTTGGTGTATGTTTTTAATAAAATATATAAACTCTGTTTAAGACTTTTTTTATTATTCTTCTTGGCTTTTTGAATGTCATAATAATTGTAATTTTTACTTGAGTGTAAAGCTCACATGCCAGTTTAACTCTGCTTGGAAACCATTACAGTTGGGGGTAAAAAAGTGCCTTTCACTTTTGGATATCAACATTACAGCTTCCAATCCAAATTGCTTTGTAATAATTTTCATCTCGATGGAAGCAAAGAGAAACTGACCACCTAATCCAATAAATGTAGAGCTAATGTTTTTGAAACCCAAGTGAGAGATCTTAACCTGAAACCCAATGTATGCATATTGGCATTCACACTTACTTTTCCTAAAGGATGTCTTCAGCAATCTCAGCTGGCTCATCTTTGTAAGGGAGAGGGGTGGTGGTGGAAGATGCCTTTTCATTGCTGCAGGATATTCGTTGTGTTTGTTGATCAAGAAGCAGTATTGATAACACTTGTGGAAAAACTGTTATTCTTCTTGACTGAGGTTCTGCTTAGGATAAAACTGAGACGGTGCCCTTGAAACGAGGCTTTGTTAATGTTTATTAGTAAGCTTCAATTTACTTGCAAAAGAATGTTTTCCCTGATTCTAATTTTAAAAAATTAAGGGGTGACCTTGGACACTTATCAGAAAATGTAGTAAACTCTTCTCAAAGAGTAGTTTTGTTGCAAAACATGCTCTGATATCTGTCCAGAACACCATGTCCAGTGTACTGTACTTGTGTTATCATGGCACACTTCTCACTTGACAATACCTGTTATTCTATTTTGGAGCTTCCCTATGATTTCATGGGTAAATGTATTGCTTGTTGTAGTACTGAGCCATACAATCCAGAATAGCCCAAATTAAATCCCTGGTGCTTGGTTTACTTGAATTATGTAATTTGGGATGCCACATTAAGCGTTGGATCCCAGAGCTGAGGAGGGAAAAATCAGCCATGATGGTTAAAAACCAGAAAAGAAAAAATCTGAAAATACTATAAACCTTTTAAAAAAAAAAGCAAGGAAATGCTAAAAATGCACACAGGCCTATTAGCTTCTGAAGAGAAAAGACAAGTTTAACATTTAATTTACGAACTTTTAAAAGAGCAGGAAAGGAAAATGGATCTGGAGGAGAGAGTAGAAATTACAGTGAAATATTGTGTATGTATGTTTACTAAAATCGGGGTAATGTTGAGATTTATTTCCGTTATCCTCAGCCTCCTCTGCTTACAAAGGGATTTTTTTATATTGAAGTTATCAGCTGAAGGTTGATGGCTGCTGTTTGTTAACTTTGATAATGCGCTGGAAACTAATCTCTGATTTATCAATTATCTTTTACAGATATTATTTCGTCTGAATTTCTTGGTGGTGGTGCTGTGCCTTGTGATGGATCGACCATATCAATTCTATTACTTTGTTCCATTAGTAACTTTCTGGTTCATGGTCATCTATGTGACTCTAGGCATTTGGCCTCAAACTGGCAAGAAAGATGAAAACGGTATAGAGATAGCTTATGTTGTAATAAATAAATAACAATACTCTTTTTTTTCCCATCACCAACCATCATTAAGTGGGCAGGGCATGCCAGCAATCATGAGCATAGCAGGTCCATCACATTGCTGTTTTTTTGTGATTGTGTTATGTCAGCCAACGGAAGCACAGGTCCCAAAAGTGTGTAATGTCAATTGACATAAACACTTGCTGGTTCACTAGAGATGAGACAATGATCTGAAGGCCAATTGTGCTAATGGACGGATTTGAAAAACTGGGAGGCCAGAAACTAGATCGCAAATGAAACTGCCAGATGGCCACATTTCCCCAAATAATAGCTGCAAATTCTGATTGAAAAGGAATATTCTTGAATTCTGAAAGAGGACAAATCCTCAAGATTGCTATAATAAAATTGGCTAGGGATTGTGCAAGTGGTGGTGGAGGAGCAGGAGAAACTATTTAATGTCCCGTATTCTTTCACAAAATAGTATGCACCACATCTTAGTGTACGCATGGAATAATTATAGCAATCAGTATGTGCTTTCATGGTTGTACAATAATCTGAATTTATTCGTACACTAATCTAATATAGCATTTCTATTTTTTGTTTCAGGTTCTTGTTCCCCCTATTGGGAGGTGGTGCTCAAATTGCTTGGTTTGTTTTTATGTATATGCCTACTTGCAACTTCTCAGGTTAGTGCTTATATTCTTTCAGTGAAAATTATGAAAAGGAAAAGCTCACTGTTTTTCTTTCCTGGTAGAGTAGAAGGAATCAAGTGCATTATTTTTATAATCAGAGGTGTGTTCTTGCTTGATCAATTGCCTGTCTGCATGCAATTTTGTACTTACCAGTTTTGAAAAACATTGTTGTCCATCAGACTTCATAAAGTGATTCATTCTCACATGGCCAAATTATTTTCTAAAAATACCAGGCAGGCAATCTAACTTTAATAATCTTAAACACATATTTGTTTTCATTAAACTTTCATTAATGTTCAGGTTGGAGCAGTAGCAGATTATTTGAAAACTAGGCTTGTCAACTCTAATACAAATGTAATACTTAATGTTTTTCAGTCAAAGTTGATTCCAATTTTCTGACTTTTTTTCAAAGAATGACAAATTTGATTTCATGTTTCTAGTTGTACTTTATAAAGCATTAGAAATCTTTCAGTACAAAGTATCATCATTTAACCACTTCTGCAGTTTTATTTCAATTCTGCATTAGCATTAGAGATCCTGGCACTATATTAGATAATACCTGAAAAATGGCCTTGAAGATGGTGGTATATAATTGACCCACGCCCATTCATTGCATTGCAGGCAGCATGTTAAATTCCTGCTGGCCGCTGTTTTATATCGTTGCTAAGGGCAGCAGTACATCCTGCACAGTTCATTGGCTACGTGTACCAGAAGGGGCCTCTATCATGAGCAGCTGGAATAAGTGAGGCAGCCTGCACCTCTTAAATTGGAGGTACTCCACAGTTGGAGTGTTTGCAAGATGTGGTGAGAGTTGTTTTGAAACTTGAGGAATGGCTTATCATGTGAGAGAGTGTGCATCAAGGTTTTCTGACAATACACTGGAGGTCTTTGTGCGAGGTATGAAGAAAAGGATGTGTGGTGGTGGGAGGGTTTGTGGTGGGGGGATTGGTTTTTAGACATAAGCTCAAGAGGAACTGGGAAGCAGCAGCAGCGGAAGTCAATGCCAGGAATTTAGCCCCAAGAACATGAATGCAGTGCAAGAAGATTTGACGTGAATTATCATGGTGAAGCGAGTTCAGTCATCAAATGGCATATCCTACCAACTGCACCAACTGATCCACTGCTGCATGCACTACACCTCACCACCCAACAATTTCTCTTAAACAGTAATCAACCTTTCAATTCATATGGGTCACTCCACCTTTCCACACTTTGCTCTATTACAAACCTCCCACACACGCTCCCACGTTGGCAACTATTCAACCATGGCAGCCACATCACCCAAACATTTTGCAGGACACTCTGACGTTTTCTATCTTGCTTGTAGGAAAAGGTGGCAGCTAAGAACTGGAGGAGGGCATGTGCGCATACATGTTTTAACACTCATACAATCATTGAGGAGACAGTACTGGCCATACATCACTGAGATTATGGCCATTGGTAGCACTGGAAGGATCGATACTGAAGATATCTTTTTGTTCTTCTCTTCCCCCAAGCAACACCATCACTCAATCTTCAGTACGCTGCTCAAGAGACTGATATTGCATGTATTTCAGTGTCTAGATCAGAGGTGGGATTAGCATGTGGTGATAGACTTGAAACAGTGCAGGATCCAGAGCAGAGCACTGGTGCCAACTTGCTGGCAGGCATGGTTGCACACTGGTTCTACTGCAGAGGTATCAGATGAGTACTTCGGTGGACCTGATTACAAAAGATGGGTGTGCATAAACAAATACTTTGTATACAAACTTTCTGGTAGGTTTTTGACTATACTATGTCCAGAAGCATGGAGGAGCCCAGCACCATATTGGCACAGAGCTTGAAGCCCATTCTTTCCAATAAGGAATGGGTTGCCACCTCCATTGCCACACCAGTGGAATCCACCATGATGCCATGCCCAGCCAATATCACAGCTTCCATTACAGCACCCAGCTTTCGACAAAGACCTGAGTGCAGTGGAGGCTTAGCCTGCTGTCATTGTGGTGCTGAATAACAGTAACTTGTATTTATATAGCTCAGGATTGTGATTTTTTCCAATTATTACTGGATTTGGTTTTTTTTGCCACTCAGCTTGTTTCTTTTAATAGCTTTCTGGGCTTTATTCCTCCCAGGTTTAATTACTAAATGGAGAAAGGCAATTAAAATCATTTTGTTTATTCTTTAAGATGTGCACATTATGTGTTGACTAGCAGGCAGAGTAACTTATGCTGCATGAATAATGTGTACCTGGCAGTCTACCAGAGTGGTACATGGTGAGTGATGTCACCATCGCATTAGTACATAATTCATGTGCTGCTCTCAACTTGAAACACACAGATGCATTTCACACTGTAGTCATGATAGTGTGTGCAAATTGTTGCTACAATGTCAGACAAAACATTCTGGAGCAAAGAAATGACTTAGAGGTCAGGGAAATTGATAAAGGTTGAAAAATACTTGGAAATGGCTGGAGACAAAAGTGATAGTGTAACAACTGGTTCCTCATTAGTTGCTTTTGTAAGAAAACTCAAGACACCAGGCAAAACATATTGTTCGGTTTGTTCCAAAGAGTTTGATTGAAGAACTAGTGGTTTGAAGGTTGTAAAGCAGCATGAACATTCGAAGAAGGGCCAATCAAAGTTACATGATCTGAGCACCAGTGCTCATCTGCAAGGTTCCAGCAATAATGATGATGTGCAACTTAAGGTCTGCATGCACTTTTCGAGACCTGTACATCTAGTGTCAGCAAAGTTGAACCACCTCCTAAACCACATGTATCTTCTCAAGACCAAATTGCCAATGCTGAAGCAACAGTCAGCTTTCACTGCAGAACATTCTCTATTTATGATGGCCCTCAGATCACACGATTGCACAACACTTGGCAAAGAGCCCTAAGACACTTGACTCGCTGAAGATGGACCGTATGTGTGCTTCATACTAAATGAAGTGTGGCCTTAGCAAAACACTGACAGAAGAGTTGGTTAGTAAATTGAAGCATTCTCCCTTCTGTCTGAACATTGATACGGCCTTTTGCAGATTTGTAGAAGGTTCTCTATCTTAGTGAGCTTCTCAGAGTCAAAAGTTTGGTGCAGTACCTGGTGTCTGTGTAGATAGAGTGAATGCTAAAACCTTGTACAAGGTATTAGTTGATCTATTCTCAAAGCATAAATTGCCATGGATAAACTCTTGCAGTGTCATTTCAAAGTCAAAGACTAGTTTGAAAACTTGCTTGAGAACCGTTCCTCCGCACTTACTGGATATTGATGGAGGACAGCTGTCCTCCTGTGCATTATGCAACCAAGGCCTTTTGCAAACCCTGCAAGGTTTTCTGGAGATCCTGCTGAATGATCGCTACACTGATGTCAGGTGGTCTACAGATCTTAGAGAAGAAATGTCCTATGTTTCTACACTTACGAGATTAATGTTCAATATGCCAGACTGTTATGTACCCACATTGATGGCTTAGTGTCAATGATGTTATAGTAGATACTTTGCAGCAAATGGGTGTTTTGACTTTTTTTATTTGCCTTTATGGATGAGAATGAGAAGAGAAGGTACAAGAATCTTGTTGAGGAAACCTACCACAAAATAAGAGTTAGTGAGGCTGTTCAGTTCGTGATCAGGCGAAACAAAATGAAGTTGTTCAAGAGACAGAAAACATTGACATCAGAAGGAAAGAACAGAAAGCAACATATTGACACTCAGTTTCCTACCAGAAGAAACAAACAAGACTGATATTGAACTTGTAATGTGAAGTGTCTCCTCTTTTGAAGAAGTATGGGTTTGCCTTTGAAATAAAATAAGGAACCAAATGTGCACAAATTGCTTGAGGACGCTTAAAATTGTCTGCCTAAAATACAAGTAACTCACAGGAAAACAGAAAAAATAACAAGGCCAAATCAAATTCAAGAAGTGGAAGAGCCACAGAAAAAACAAATAACTCTCCTAGGAGAAGTTAATGAAACAGAAAATAATTACTGGACCATTAATTTGGAAGTTAATGATCACCCCACAGAATTCAAGCTAGATACAGGTGCAGATGTTTTAGTATTATCTGGTGAAGTGAAGTGGCTTAAAAATATCACCTTACACCTATCCTCCATCCAGTTGCAGAGTCCAGAAGGGACTATGCTGAAAGTAATAGGCCTACACTTGGCGAGATTAAGATACAAGAATACAGAAACTATTGAACCCCTGCATGTTATACAGAATCAGGAGTCACCATTATTCAGCAGAGAAGCATGCTTGCCGTTGAGGCTGGTTTACAAGGTTGATGAAATTGCTGATGAGCTGTCCAGTAATGTATTCAGAAAGGAATGTCCATCCCTATTTTCAGGCTTAGGAAAGCTGAAGACAGAATATCACATAACCCTAAGGATGGATGCTAAGCAAGTATGTAGAGTGCGAGATCCTCCTCTTGGCAGCAGTGGTCACCAAATTAGCAAAAAACACCTTCTTTATAAAATTAGATGCTAACAGCAGCTTTAGGCAGTTGCTTCTGGACAAAGAATCCAGATTGCTAACTACTTTCATCACCCCATTTGGTCATTATTTTTAACAGGTTACCATTTGAATTTGCTTCTGCACATGAGTTATCCCAAAGAACAATGTCTCAGACCCTGGAAGGTATGGAAGATGTAATATGCCAAATGGACAACATTCTTGTACATGGTTGATGGAGAAAAGAACATGACCAATGAGTGAGAGGAGTCCTCAAAGTTCCACAAGAAGCAAGTTTTACCTTAAACAACAAGTATGAATTTGCAAAGCCTATGATAAAATTCTTAGGCCACATTTGTGCAGGCTTCAGGAATTACTGTTGACCCATAGAAAGCCAAGGTGATTGGAGGGTTCTCAAGGCCTAAAAACATGGCAGAATTACAAGGACTCCTTGGCATGCTCAATCAAGTAGGCAAATTCCTGCCAAACTTGGCGGACATCAAGAAGGTGTTATGACAGCTGTTGAAACAAAGTCAACAGCGGTGCTGGAATATGGACCAGCAAAATGCTTTTGACAAGATCAAAATTTCATAATCTCGCCAGAAGTTATAAAGCACTGCGATTTAGTATTATCAACAATTGTAGCAACGGGCACATTATCTGTAGGCTTGGACGCAGTATTCAAAAATATGGACAAAAGACTAGTTTATTACTTCTTAAGATCTCTCAAGGTCACAGAAAAGGCAATCGACCATTGAGAAAGAAGTTTTAGCAGCTATATGGGCGTGTGAGAAGCTCTCTGATTATGTTATGGGATTATGATTTAAAATTGAAACCAACCACAAGCCTCTAACATAAAGGAGATTGCAAATATGCCACCTGGAATTCAGTGTTTTAGACTGAGACTCGAGATACGATTCTGCATCGAGTACATTGTAGGGAAGTGCCAGACTACAACAGATGTATTATTGTGCTTAAGAGTGGAAGGAGTCAAACTGGAAGATTTAAATTTTGTTGAGGAAATGCAGCATAGACTTCGCAAATTACTAAACACTTAACAGCCATGGAAAAGAGATTACAAGAGATTAAGCAAGCACAACAGCAGGAAGATGAAAATAAGAGTTTTCCCAGAATGGATGGCCAGATTATACTCCTAACAACTCAGTACTTCAAACAGAAAAAACATCTCACAATCATTGATTTCTTAATTTTTACTGACAAATTAGTCATCCCTAAAACACTTTGATTTGAAGGTCTCCAGAAAATCTATCAAGGTCACTTGGAGATAGTGACTTGCCGAACAAGAGCCCAGCAGTCAGTCTGCTGGCCAGGCATTAGTCATTGCATTGAAGAGTTAAACTCAAATTGCCTTCTGTGTGCAGTGAATAACCAACAGCAGAGCAAACCCCTCCACTTTTTTTGAAGGCCATAGGGAGTGCCTGGGAATGGATTTATTTAAGTTTAAAGGTAAAGTTTTCATCATTGTCATCAATTATTACTCCAGATGGTTTGAAGTGAGTAGGCTGCACAGCATTACAGCAGAGGCAGTCATTCCATCACCAAAAAGAATTTTCACGACACGTGGCACCCCAGATGCTGTGGTGTCAGATAACGGTCCTCAGTTTATTAATGAGCTGTTCTGCCACCTATGGTTTCTTGTACGTGACTAGTTCACTGAGATATCCTCAATCGAACAGAGAAGCAGAAAGAGAAGTTCAAACAGTCAAGGAATTGATGAAAAAGAACTAAGATATTAACTTAGCCCTGCTTAACTACAGAACCTCACAGCTAAAAAACGGGTTCTCGCCATCAGAGCTAATGACGGGAAAACGGCTGCGAACACAACTTCTAGCGCTACAACAAAAACTACAACCTGACATTACTTCAGATGATCATGAGAGTGTTAGAAGCGTGAGGAGCAACAAAGAGACAGTCAAGCTTGTAATTTCAACTTCAGGCACACAGCAAGAGACAGAAAAGTGCTACAGCCTGGGGAGAGTGTGTGGATATGAGACCAACAGAAGAAGTGAGGAGCACCACAGCCATGATCTTATTGAATTGAAACAGACTGAGGAAATGTAAGGAACTGCAAAGCCTTGATATCATTGGGAAGGGAACCATTGGAACCTTGAACTTATTATCCAGAACCAGATAGATATAAGGAACCAGGGACAAGTAGAAACTCTGCAACCACCCAGGTAGAAAACAGTCCTGTGGCATAGCAAGAGAATGCAGTTCGTCCTCAACATCGAAATAAATTTAGGAAGCAGAAGTACAGTCTCGTGTAGAGTACTGAGATGTATTTGGATCTGTAATTAAACTAGGACAGTTTTTACGAATTACAGACTAAAGCAGTTTTCTTTGGGGAAAAAGGCAAACCCTAAAGAATTCCCATCTAGACTTCGAACTCAAGACGAAACAGCACATAACAGCACTCTCGAGTTTCCAAGAATGAGAGGTGATCTCACTGAAACCTACAAAATACTTAAAGGGATAGACAGGGTAGATGCAAATGAGATGTTTCCTCTGGCTTGGAATTCTAGAACCAGGAGACACAATTTCAAAATAAGGGGGAAGCCACTTAGGACTGAGAAGAAGATAAATTTTTTCACCCAGAGGATTGTGAATCTAGAATTCTCTACAGAAGTTCAGTCTTTGAGTATGTCCAAATCAGAGATTGATAGATTTCCAAATACCAATGGCTTAAAGGGATATGGGGATAATGTGGGAAAGAGGCATTGAAATGGACATCAGCCATGATTGTATTGAATAGTGGAACAGGCATGACGGGCTGAATGGCCTACTCCTGCTGCTATGTTCGTATGTTCCATAATTCAGCTGTGCATAAAATTTTGAATAATTAATGTGACCTGAGTACCCAAAGTGACTTCATTATCGCTTCCTGCTGTGAAAAGGTGCTGCATTTATTAGTAAACTATTTTTAAGGAAATGTCTCTTTGCTTTGTGTCCATGTGCCCAGTTTGGTGTTCGCTACCTGTGTAGAATTCCTGGTGCTTTGTAAGGACAGGATTGAATCCAGCCAGTGTTGGGGTTTCAAACCATGTTAAGTTACTAAATGTGCTTAAATTAGCAGAAAAGTGAACGGTGTTGGCATAAATGTTTTAATCACAGAAAATAGTTTATCTTCAAGGCCAGGAACATTCTGGAAGAATTTGTGTTTTTTTAAAAGACACCACCCCTTAAAGGGTTAATGCAATGACTCTAGTTTCTGCTGTTCCTGGAAAAGTTAGCATCTTACACAAAAAGGTAACTAGGCAGTTTTAAAGAAGTTGGAAACCTCTTGACCCAGGTGGCCTGTTTATAAGAGGGTCACATGGTGGTTTATGGCCTTGAAAACTATGTTTAAAAATTGACAGGCTGTTTTTGCTTTGGGAGGAAACAAGAAAGGTCAACTGCTTAGGTAAAGAAGACAATAACTCTTGAAGTTCCCAACCAAATCCAAAGCTGAGAGTGAATGGAAGTTGTTCCGTAGTCACTCTACATTCTGAATTCGACTCACTGCAAGTTTTCCTTGAAGTCCGCCTGAAAGGTAGTGCAAGAGTCATCAATTATCTTGCAGACCAGCGCTGAGACACCAAATGTATAACCCAGACCATTTCAAGGAATCCACCATCTATCCTTTTCCCTTGAATCATTGACATTTAATCTTTTGGGTAGAGTTTCTCTATTTGTTTTTGGATCCGTTTGTGAGAGAGGGTCCAAATTTGTATCCATTAGACCTGCCGCTCAACATGACTGGACAGTCTTGCTTGAAAGTAAGCTTAAAAAAAACACTTACTGGACTTGTGTAAGAGAGATGAGCTGCCGCGTGCTATATATGACAGGGTTCGCCTTCATTGTTTGCTACGTCCACGTGGGCTGCCCAAGGCACACAAAAGTCATGTCCCTTTACGCCCTATCCTATCTTTGACCGTTTCTGCACAACATGAATTGGCCAAATGGTTGGCACTTTGTTGCAACCAGTTTTGACTAAGTTTTCCACAGACACGGTGAAGGATTCCTTCCCATTTGCAAAGGCCATGCAGGACTTGTATAGCGATAGCAAGACTGTGTCCATGTGCTCATTTGACATTGCTAGCCTATTCACCAATGTTCCACTTAAGGAAGCCATAGACATTTGCGCTGCAGCACTATATATCATGGTGATCTAGACCTGCCACCATTGCATGAATCAATATTCGTTCAACTTATGAACTCAGCAACTCGCGCAAGTTGAGCTCTGTTTTAATGACACCATTTCCGCCCAAATAGATGGTTTGTCACAGAATCCCCTCTAGGCCCAGCTCTCGGAAACATCTTTGTTTCCATGAGAAACATGTCTTCGATGGAATGACACCTAACTTCCTACCTCTCGCTTATTTCTGAAAAGTAGACGATATGTCCACTGTTTAAATCCACAGCTGCAAGTAATAATTTCCTTACATGTCTTAATGGGATCCATCCTGTGCTCATTTTAACCTTTGAAATGGAGCAGTCAAATTAACTCCCCTTCCTTGGCCTAATAATTGAGAAATTTGCTGGGGGGTTCTCTACTATGGCCTACCGCAAACCTACCTTCACTGATCAAAATATGCTTTGGGATTCTTGCAGTTCCACACAATATAAGATTGGTCTTATTGGCAACCTTGTAAATAGGGCTGAGCCATTTGCTTACCATGCAACCTTGATACTGAAATAGGGCACATCAAAGGCATCCTGTGGAATTATGGCTACCCTGATCAGATAATTACGCACTGTATATCACTTAAACTCATGAACAGGCCTAAGGCCGTCACTTTCAGCCCTGAAAACTGCCCAGTTTACCTCAGATTACCCTGGAAGGGCAAGGTATCTCAAAAATTTGAGCAACAGGTGAAGCTAGTTGCTTCATGCTGCTACTATGCAGTAGCAACACGAATGGTATTCAGCACTAACAGGATGCTGTCATCAAGCCAAGAAGACATCCTGCCTATCACAGAAATGAGTAATGTGGTATATGAATTTCAGTGCCAATGTAATGCTAGGTACATAAGCCATACGTCCCGAAGACTGGCAGATTGTACCAAACAGCATGTCCTAGCCGCTGTTCACAACATTAGATCTGATTGCGGGATTGGACAACATTTACTAAATAATCCTCAGTGTGCTAAGAGTTAGGCTGACAACCAATTTAAGATTGTTAGTCAGGTTCGCAGTATGGCATATGCTGGAAGTTACATATATGGATAGACGGGGCCCTGTTCTTTGTAAACAGAAAGAACACGTACACACATTGTGCCTGTTTCAGCTAAACAAAATAAGTGACAGTCATTCGTTGACTCGTTCCTTAGGGCAATGCCTAGACCAATCAGGGTCAAGCTGCCTGGTTTAAAATTTAAACAATGCTTGGCAGTTAACTGTCGATCATCGTCATTGGTGCATTCTCCGTGGCAATGCCTCTACCAATCAGAGTCCACTTGCCAACCAATCAGCACTCTTTTCACAACCAGTAAAAATTGTTGTTTTCCTGTTACGTTGGTATTCTTTTGAAGTACCCTGATGAGTGCAAGTTGAAAAGCTTTGACATCTCTTTCGGTAATACTCAAGTTCTGTGCTACCAAACGACTGTATTTAGAAAGAGTAATTATTATACTTTCATATTTCATACTGTAAGTTAATAAGTTTCGCATTCTACTTGACCAGTCTGATTTTATAATAAATTAATAATTTTGTTATTTATTGAAGAAACCTGGGCACTGGTTATTCTGAGATTCATAGGTAAAGTATATATTTGGCTGTATAGCTAGCTGGTGAAATCATTTAAATATATGTCCTGATTTCATGGAGTAGTAGAACTAGAAACTGCGCTTATCCTATCTCAGTCATAACATATAATTGGGGGCTCGGATTTAACCTATGACAAAAATGTGTAATTGGGAAAGGATAAAAAGCAACAACCAGATTTCTTCTGTATTAAAGTTTATATTGGCGGAATGAGTACTTCTAATACAAGTGAGTTTTTGAAGTAGCCTCGGTTAAATTATGATTCTTTAATGATATTAACAGTTGCAGTTGGCGAGTGGTAGAAGAGGTACAGGCAGAAATTAGTGAGAGCGCTAAAGAAGCAGACCTTTGAAAACTAGTGACCAAAAAGTTGAATATGAAAATGGAAGAACCAGAATCAGAAAGAGACAAGTTTACATGGGCACAGTTTCAGTTAGATTAGAAGATGTTGGATCTAGAATTTCAGGTGAAGGAAAAGGAGAAGGGGGGAAAGCAGAAAGGCTGGAAGGAGAAAGGGAATACCAGCTTAGAATGCTAAAACAACAGGCTGGCCTTGGCTCTAGGGGAAATGTGTGTAGGGAAGATTCTGACTCTAACCCAAGACCCAATGGGGAGCTGTTTAATTTGTGCAAGCCCTTCTGAAGTTTGAGGAAAAGGACATAGAGGCATTTTTCATTTCTTTTGAAAAGATGGGATGACAAAAAGAAATCTGGACATTGCTTATGCAAAGTGGATTGACTGGTAGAGCTCATGAAGTTTATGTCTTGCTTCCTCATGCGTCTTCTACAGATTATGAGGTGGCAAAAAAAGACTCTTCACGTTGCTTATGAGTTGTTCCCTGAAGCTTACATGCAGAAATTTCAGAATCTCTGGAAACAGCCTGTGCAAATGTATATAGAATTTGAGAGGGTAGTGCAAACTAACTTGGATCTTTGGATGTTGGCGCTAAAGATAGAGGTCATGTATGAGACCCTTAGGGAAATAATACTGAAGGAGAATTCACTCCCTTCAGTAGTAAGAACTCATGTAGAGAATCAGAAGCTTTCAACAGCTAGACAGACAGCTGAAATGGCTGATGATTACGAGCTTGTCCACAAGTGAAAGAACCTGTGGAATCATAAGGAGATAAGTATACAGGGGCACAGTTTCAGTTAGAACTGAAGAAGTTAGAATTAGAATTTCAGGAGAAGGAAAAGGAAAACAGGAGAAAGCAGAAAGGCAGGAAACCAAAAAGAGGCTAGAATTCAAATTTAAAAGGGAGCAAACAGAAAGGCAGGCACAAACCAGAGAAGGATAGAAGGTTGCAGAGTGACAGGAAGGCAAGTAGCCAGGGACAAGAAGCTGGTAATGTACCGGAATCTCCTCCTCAGACCAGAAAGGAAAGTTCTGAGGGTGGGAGTAACTTCCAATGGCCTAATGCTCCCATTGCTGGAAGTTACAAGGTAAATCTACGGGACTTATCAGGGTACACTGATATTGATGCAGAAAATGTGACCTAACCAAGTGTACTGCAGACCAAGCTGTAGCTCTGACTGCAGCTGTAAGCACAAACACTGCCGTGTGTATGGGGGAGGTAAATAAGATATCTGAGAACTACAGGGAATTCTTGTCAAAAGGCAAAGTAACTCTTTATCCCTCAAGTGAAGCAGTTAAATCTATAGTTATACTCAGGGATACAGGGGAGACACTCTCTGGGGAAAGGCATGACTTTTCCGCAAGAGAGTTCACTAAATGCCAAGGTATTAGCAATTGGTATTGGCGGGGCATATTGGGTGCACTTGGAGTGCGACCTAATGTCTGGAATTATAACGGTTGGAGTTATTCATAGTTTGCCTGACTTGCTTCTCAGAAATTAACTGCCGGTGTGAAAGTAGTAGCTTCTCCAGTAGTTACGGAAAGACCAAGTGTAGGCAAGGAGATAGAGCAGTAGCAGGAAAAGATCCTAGGAGTTTTTCCCTAGTGTAGTGACCCGAGCAATGGCTAAACAAGTTCCATCGTTGGACGTGGAATTGGCACTACAAACAAATATTTGGCTCCCTGAAACTTTCTTTGGGGATTTGAATAATCCGAAGGAAATGATTAGTAAGTCTTCTCTGATTGAGGCTCAGCAAGCTGATCCAGAGTTAAGTGGCACAATCGACTCAAACTGAAGCTGAAGCAAAAGGAGTTCTAGAATGCTACTAAGTTAAAAATGGGATTCTGATGAGGAAATGGAGACCTCCTCACAGACCTGTAGACGAAGAGTTCATCAGGTAAGGGAGCCGCCCAAATATCGTCAGGAACTATTAAGGATAGCTCATGAAATTCCTCTGGAAGGACATCTGGGGATCCGAAAGACCAAGCACGTATAAGTCGGCATATTTTTATTGGCCAGGTCTTCACAAGGACATAGTACAATTTTTTAAAACATGTCATACATGCCAGATTGTGGGAAAACCGTAACCTGCAATCAAACTGGCACCACCAATTCCCATGCCAGTTTTTGGAGGACCAGTTAGTCAGATGTTGGTAGACTGTGTGGGATCTTTATCAAAAACAAAAGCAGGACAATAATATGTATTCAGTATTTTTGATGTGGCTACTCTTTCCCAGAAACCAGTCCCTTGAGAACAGTTTCTGCCAAGGTACTGGAGAGAAATTAACCTAATTCTTCACTCAATATGGATTACCGATTGAGGTCCAATCCAATCAAAGTTCCAATTTCATGTTTAAAATTTTTCAGGAAGTTATGAGTGGTATGGGATAAAACAGTGAAAGTCCTCGGCATACCACGCACAAACTCAAGGAGCTCTGGGATGATACCATCAGACTCTCATAACAATGATTAGGACGGTCTGTCAAAATTATCCCCATGATTGAGATGATTGGTTAGAATTTTTTGTGTTTGCCAGTAGAGATTCACCTAATGAGTCTACCAGTTTTAGTCTTTTTGAGGTCGTTTATGGACATGAGGTGAAAGGTTCTCTGAAACTAATCAAAGAAAAGCATTTAGAACAGGGGGACAAATATTCCATGGTAGAATATGTATCTAGGTTCAAGGATTGGCTCACAAGTGCCTGTAACCTTAAAGCTTCCCAAACAACCATGAAGAAATGGGCAGAAAAACATGCCAAGACCCGAACCTTTCAACAAGGGATGATGTGTTAGTACTACTGCCTTTACAGGATGAACCACCAAAAGCATGGTTCAGTGGTCCATATAAAGTAGTTAAAAGGATTGGTATAGTTAATTATTTGATGAACGGGATCACAGGAAAAAGAATTGGCTATGTCACATGAATATGTTGAAGCATTATCATTGCTGGGAGAAGGATAAGCAAGTACAGGTATGTCAGATAGTCAGGACAGTGAAGGATGAAAGAGGTAGTGAGGATGAGGCAGAAAGAGGCCTAGGCAATTCTCAAATTGAATTTCCTACAATCTGGTTAGCTAATACTGAACTATTAGGGAGATTGGACTCCATGCTTTGGTATTTAGATGCAGAACAAGAAGATCTAACAAGGCTTCTCACAGCATTTAAAGGAATTTGTAGGGACAAAGCAGGATGTACAATCCTAGCCAAACATTATGTGGGTGTAAGGAAATCCTCTCCTATAAAACAGTATTCTTACCACTTAAAGCCAGAGAAACAGACTCAGGCCGAAAACAGATCCGATATATGTTGGAAAATCACCCCTTTGAAGCCAGCCAAAGCGGCTGGAGTTATTAGTGCCTAAACCAGATGGTTCGAACAATTCCTGCATAGACAACAGGAAAGTCGATGCAGTAACAAAAGTAGATTCCTAACCAATTGCTTACTTGGATGACTGTGTTGACAGAGTTAGCAGTGCCATTTTTTTCATGGATGTGAGCATCGCTGGCTAGGCCATTTATTACCCATCCCTAATTGCCCTTGAGAAGGTAGTAGTGAGCTGCCTTCTTGAACTGCAGCAATCCATGTGGTATAGGTACACCCACAGTGCTGTTAGGGAGGGAGTTCCAGGAGCTTGACCCAATGACAGTGAAGGAATGGCAACATATTTCCAAGTTAGGATAGTGAGTGACTTGGAGGGGAACTACCAGGTGGTGATGTTCCCATGTGCCTGCTGCCCTTGCCCTTCTAGATGGTAGTTGTTGTGGGATTCGATGGTGCTGTCTGAGGCAGCATGGTGAACTCCTGTATTGCAACTTGTAGATGGTACACACCACTACCACTGTGCATTGGTGGTAGAGAGGTGAATGTCATCCTAATCACAAACAATCAAGCAGGCTGCATTGTCCTGGATGGTGTCAAGCTTCTTGAGTGTTGTTGGAGCTGCACTTATCTAGGCAAGGGTAGAGTATTCCATCACACTTCTGGCTTGTGACTTATAGATGGTGGACAGGTGTTGGGGAGTCAGGAGGTGAGTTACTCACTGAAGGATCCCTAGCCTCTGACCTGCTCTTGTAGCCACAGTATTTATATGGCTAGTTCAGTTCAGTTTCTAGTCAATGGTCACCCCCCAGGATGTTGACATTGGGGGTTTAGCGATGGTAATGCCATTGAATGTCAAGGGACGATGGTTAGATTCTCTCTTGTTGAAGATGGTCATTGTCTGGCACTTGTGTGGCATGAATGTTACTTGCCATTTGTCAGCCCAAACCTGGATATTGTCCAAGTCTTTGCATTTCAACATGGACTGCTTCAGTATCTGAGGAGTTCCAAATGGTGCTGAACATTGTACTATCATCAGCGAACATCTCTACTTCTGACCATATGATGGAGGGAAAGTCATTGATGAAGCAGCTGAAGGTAGTTGGACCGAGGACACTATCCTGAGGAATTCCTGCAGTCATCTCCTAGAACAGATGATTGATCTCCAGTAACCACAACCATCTTCCTTTATGCTAGGTATGAATCCAACCAGTGGAGTGTTTTTCTCCTGATTCCCATTGACACCAGTTTTGCTAAGGCTCCCTGATGCCACACTCAGTCAAATGTTGCTTTGATGTCAAGGGCAGTCACTCTCACCTCACCTCTGGAGTTCATCTCCTTTGTCCATGTTTGAATCAAGGCTGTAATGAGGCCAGGAGCTGAGTGACCCAGGCACAACCCAAACTATGCATCAGTGAGCAGGATATTGCTAAGCAAGTGCCACTTGATAGCACTGTTGATGACCCCTCCCGTCATTTTACTGATGATGGAGAATAGACTGATGGGGCGGTAAGTGGCCGGGTTGGATTTGTCCTGCTTTTTTGTGGACAGGACATTGCTGGGCAGATGCCAGTGTTGTAGCTGTGCTGGACAGTTTGGCTGGGTGGGGGGCAAGTTCTGGAGCACAAGTCTTCAGCACCATTGCCAGACTATTGTCCATAAGGACCATAGCCTTTGCAGTATCCAGTGCCTTCAGCTGTTTCATGATATCACATGGAGTGAATTGAATTGGCTGAAAATAGGCATTTGTGATGCTGGGGGGGCCTCTCGGGGAGGCCAAGATCGATCATCCATTCAGCACTTCTGGCTGAAGATTGATGCAAATGCTTCAGCCTTATCTTTTGCACTGATGTGCTGAGCTTCCTCATCATTGAGGATGTGGGTTATTTGTGGAACCGCCTCCTCCTCCAGTTAGTTCTTTAATTGTCCACCACCATTCACGACTGGATGTGGAAGGACTGCAGAGCTTAGATCTGACCATTGGTCGTGGGATCGCTTAGCTCTATCACTTGCTGCTTGTGCTGCTTGACATGCAAGTCGTCCTGTGTTATAGTTTCACCAGGTTGACGCTTTATTTTTAGGTATACCTGTTGCTACTCCTGGCATGCTCTCCTGAACTCTTCATTGAACCAAGGTCGATCCTCTGGCTTGGTGGTAATGGCAGAGTGGGTGTTATGCTGGGCCATGAAGTTACAAGTTGTGGTTGAGTACAATTCTGCTGCTGCTGATGGCCCATAATGCCTCGTGATTGCTTTGTCTTGAGCTGCTTGTTCTGTTCAAAATCTATCCTGGTTAGCACAGTGGTAGTGCCACACAGCATGATTGAGAGTATCCTCAGTTTGAAAGGGGACTTCATCTCCACAAGGACTGTGCAGTGGTCACTGCTATCAATATTGTCATGGACAAATGCTTCAGTGGCAGGCAGATTGAGAATGAGGTCAAGTATGTTTTCCCTCTTGTTGGTTCCTTCACCACCTCCCACAGACCCAGTCTAGCAGCTATGTCCTTTAGGACACAGCCAGATCATCTGTAGTGGTGCTACGAGCCACTCTTGGTGATGGACATTGAAATCCCCCACCCATTCTGAGTACATCTTTTGCCCTTGCCACCCTTAGAGCTTCCTCCAAGTGGTGCTGAACATGGATCTAATACTGATTCTTACCAAAATAGATTTGCTGAAGGGCTATCGGCAGCTTCCTTTAACACCCCAAACTAAAGAAATATCGGCCTTTGGACCAGATGGTCTTTACCAATACTGTGAGATGCCATTTGGGCAAAAAAAACTCCCCAGCAGATTTTCAGAGACTAATGAACCAAGTATCAGCCAGTGTTCCTAACTGTGAGATTTATCTTGATGACGCACTAATATGTCGTGACACTTGGATGGACCACTTAAAACAATTAGAATAAAAGCAAAATAGTGTGGATGCTGGAAGTCTGAAATTAAAAGAGAAAATGCTGGAAAAACTCAGCAGGTCTGACAACATCTGTGACAAGAGAAACAGTTAACGTTTAGAGTCCGTATGACCCTTCTTTAGTGCAATTTGGAGCAATTAAAACAATTAGAAGCTCTGCTTGGAAAACGATGGTCAGCTGATTTGCCAAAAATAAGTTTGCAAAAGCACAGGTAGCATACCTAGGGCATATAGTAGGGCAAGGACAGGTGCTGCCAAGAGCAGCATAAGTACAGGCTTTGGTGGAGTTCCCTTCCCCTAAAATGAAGCAAGAGATCATGAGGCTTTTGGGGAGGTGTTAGCTCTACTGCAAATTTACATAAAATTTCAGTACTGCAGCTGCTCCACTGACAGATTTGCTACAAAAGAAAGCCAAGTTAGTGTGGACGGGGGAAATGCCAAGTATCTTTTGAAAGGCTGAAAGCAATTTTGATCAATGAACCAGTCTTGGCTTCTCCAAATTTCACTAAACCCTTCAAAGTAACAATTGATGCTAGTGGTCTGGGGGTACGTGTAGTCCTGTTCCAAGAAAATGAATCAGGCATACAAAGGCCAGTGGGCTACTTTTCCAAAGAGCTGAATCGACAGCAAAAAAGATACTCTACAATGGAAAAGGAAACCCTGGGCTTGCTATTAGCTCTTAAATATTTTGACATGTATGTCTGCCATGGATACAGGGAGAACTGGTAGATACTGATCACAGCCCTTAGTTTTGTGGAAAAAATTTAAAACCAGAATGCCAGAATATTTGGATGAAGTTTATTATTACAGCCTTAAAGATTGTCCACATTGCGAGGAAAAATTATGGAATTGCCAGTGCTTTGTCTAGAATTTAACTTTGCTTCAAAGTGTCTAAAGGCTAAAATGATAGCGAGAATAACTATTAATTTTGCATAAAAAGTGAATGAATGAGTGCAGGGAGTGTCATAAATGCTTTAATCACAGAAAATGGTTCATCTTCAAGGACTAAGAACATTCTGGAAGAAGTGTTTTTTAAAAGACACTGTCTCTTAAAGGGTTAATGCAAGGATTCTGGTTGCTGCTGTTTCTGGGAAAGACAGCATTTTACAAGAAAAGGTAACCAAGCATTTTTAAAGAAGCTGGAAACCTCTTGACCCAGGTGGACTGATTACAAGGGGGTCACATGGTGGTTTATGGCTTTGAAAAAAACAGTGCCTCGGAAGCTGTGTTTGAGCATGACCGATTTAATTGCTCTGCCACTGGGGGCTGTGCCTTTGGCTGCCTGGGCCTGAAGTTCTGGGATTCCCTCCCTAAATATCCTCATCTCCTACCTCTCTTTTCTTCTTAAAGAAGCTCCTTAAAACCTAGCTGTTTGACCAAGCTTTTGATCATTTGCCCTAATATCACCCTATGTGGCTTGGTGTCAAACTTGGCTTATAAAGCTTCTATGAAGCACTTGGGAAGTTCAATTTTGTTAAGGGTACTCTACAAATGCATTTTTTGCTGTTTTCTGTTGTACAAGATACTAGTCTAGTGCCCCTTGAGTACTGAATAGCTTCTGGTCAGTGTCATGAGAAGGGCATCCAGATGTTAGTGTGGTGCAGCAAAGAACAGCTTCATTGGATAGTTGAAATTAGGCACCTGAGGAATAAGGAGAAGTTGGGAATGTTATATTGGCAAAGAGGAGGCTCATGGTTGATAGCAAGATACAAGATTCTAAAGGATGCAGGCAAGAAATGTTTAACATGGTGCTAGATTGTACAACAAGAAATCTGGAAAAGGTAAAATACTGTTTGGATTTAATTACTTTACACCAAAAGTGGTGAATGTATAGAATGGGCAGTCAAGGGAAGGCAGTGAGGGTTGATTGTTTCAAAAAATTGGATAGAAAATTGAAGAAGTACCTGGAGAAAAATGTACTAAAGAGTTATGAGAGGTATCATAGGCTATATTCACTGGACACTGAGCCCTCAGTGGTGTTTTCTGGTTGCATACATCCATCCTAACTTCCTCTGAGCAGTGTGAGACCATATATATATATATAAGATGCATTACAATACTTTGGCTCTGCATTAGCTGCACAGACCTTGTCTTCCCACACTAGAGAGTGATATACAGCTAGAAATACACATATGACTCATACATCTCAGACCCCACCTGCTTCCAGAAACGCACATCTTTTAATGCATGAATACAAACAATTCATTGTACAATTTAAAAAAAACTTTAAAAATCTTCATTAACTCAATCTACCTGATGTACTACAGGTCTGTTATACATCATACAGGATACCCCATTCTCATTACAATCGCCAGCCTTCAGGTCAGTGGTACGATAATAGCAGCCTTCATGCTGGAGCTTAACTGGATTCCTGTGACGTATTCACAGATAATGTGAGAATGTGTTGTTACTTTTTTACCTTATTTGCTGGTTGGTTACCAAAGTTGGTTTGTAGGAAGTCACTGCCATAGCTAGTTCAAAGCAACAAGCATCCCTGTGGGGGTCAGCAAATCATTTATTTGACTGGAACTGGTAGGCTGGGGGAGAAGGATCAACTGCTTGGGTTAAGAAGACAACAGCTCCTAACCCATTTCAAAGCAGAGAGTGAATTGGAAGTTGCTTTGACGTCGCCCTACGTTCTGACTTCAACTGATTGCAAGTTTTCCTCGAAGTCCACTGGAAAAGTAGTGTAAGAGTCATCAATTGTTTCGCAGCCCAGTGCTGAGAGACCAACCACATAACCCGGATGCCATTTCAAGGACTCCATTTATCCTTATCCGTTGAACCCTTGACTTTTAACCCTTTGGGCAGAATTCATTTTTTTTTTGGTTTGTGTGAGAGTTAGGATATTTTAAAAAAGTAATTATTATAATTTCATACTGTATATTAATCAGCTTTGCCTTCTACTTGACGAGTCTGATTGTATAATAAATTAATGATTTTGTTGTTTATTGAAGAAACTTGGGCATTGAGTGGTCATTCTGAGATTAATAGGCAAAGCGCACATTTGGCCGTATAGCTAGCTGGAAAAATCATTTAAATATATGTGGAGAAAGACAGAGTTAACATTTCGAGTCCGTATGACTCTTTTTCAGATTCTGAAGAAGAGTCATATGGACTCGAAACGTTAACTCTGTCTTTCTCTCCACAGATGCTTTTAGACCTTCTGAGTTTTTCCAGCAATTTTTGCTTTTGTTTCAGGTTTCCAGCATCCGCAGTATTTTGCTTTTATCATTTAAATATATGTTGTGACCCATGGACTAGTGGAGCTAGAGACAGGCAGTGCACCCCTCCCACCTCAACAGTAAGAGGACTTAAAGTATTATACACTGACAGTAACTTGGACATAATTTATTTATTAGGAATTTGATCAGCTTGAAGGGTTGCCTTTAAATATGTTTTGACTTTGTTACTACCACTCTTTTCCAGTGAGTGGTAATAATATACATATATATTGTTTGATTAATCTCTGTGTTATTTTTGTCTTCAGAAGTGCCAGGTTATTTCTTCAAATGTTGTGAAATAATAAACCAGATAGGCCCCTTTGAAAACAAAAATTTTAAAAGTCTCCACACGGTGTAAGGGGGGCAGACACCCCCGCACCTCCTCCGGGTCACCTCCCTGCCCACCCCCCCACCAGTCCTCTCCCCCACAGGTGTCACCCATTTTCAGCCCTTTTTCTTTGACCCAATCACATTTCTGATAGTACCTTTAACATAATAAAATGTCCCAAGGCGCTTCACAGGAGTGTTATGGAGCAAAATTGGACACACGGTTACATAAGGAAATGTTAAAGCAGCTAAGCTTGGTCATTGATGATTTTTAAAATCGGTGATGCTTAAGAGACCAGAATTAGTGGAGTACAGGCATCTCAGAGGATTGTGGGGATTGGAGGAGATAGGAAGGGGCAAGACCATGGGGGGGATTTGGAAAAAAAAAAAATTTTAAAATAAGAGTTGTGGCTTAATCAGGAGCCAATCCCTGAACAGACTGCTGCAGTACAAGCTTGAGATAGTGCACTCTGAAGCTGGGGCCTCAAAGCCCAGAACTGCTTGAAATCAACCTCTATGGCCATCTGTAGCCTCTTTAATCGCAGCCACTGGTGAAGTACCTGATAGAAACACTGGGATAAGCGAAGGCACACAAAGGACAGGCACTAAGGGAATGCACAAGAGTGATTAGTTGAAGTTTGTATGCATTATGAAAGGAGTAATTTTTTTAAAGTGGATTTGAATGTGCATTTTTTGGTAGTTTTTATTTTTTGTATTGTTGGAAAGAGAATGTATCATCCATATCGAAGGTCAATGACAGAGGGAAGACAGAGTATGTGGTGTGGTTGGTGAGTGGGAGGGATATGGTTGATATTGAATACTATGATCACAGAGTCCAAGTAAAAAGGGGCTATCTATGTTCTAACCACCCTCTTCCTCCACTTTCTCTTCCTCCTCTTCCTCATGCTCCTGCTACTTAGCTTCTTGCCTAATAGACAGTGGCAACGACTGTTCCCTCATTACAGCCGTTGTGCAGCATGCTACTGCAGATTTTGATTCTAGCTCATGTGAGTAATGCAGGACGATTCCAGGGCAATCCAGCAGCAGATGGTTGTTCAAGAATGCTGATAGTGTGCTCTATAATTACCCCTTGTGGCAGCACAATGCTCATTGTATACTTGGCACTTGAGCTTGAGTTCCTAATTGGAGTCATGATCCATTTCACAAGAGGACAACCCTTGGTGTCCAGTAGCCAACCTTTAATTTGTTGTGGTGGTTCAAATGCAATAATAATAGAGAACTGCCACAGGATAATTCCCATTCGTATGCATGATGTGCTGCCTATGCTCACACACCAATTGTATATTGAGAGGGTGAAATCCTTCTTGGTTCAGCTGTCAGCTGTGGCTCAGCTGGTAGCACAATCACCTAGTTAGAAGTTTATGGGTTCAAGTGAGCAAAGATCTAGGTTGACATTCTAGTGCAGCACTGAGGGAATGCTGCACTCTTGGAGGCGCAGTCTTTCAGATGAGACGTTGAACCCCATTTGCCCGGTCAGGTGGATGTAAAGGAACTCATGACACTATTCAGAAGAGCAGGGGAATTATTCCCTTGTGTCCTAGCCAATATGTATCCTTCAATCAACATTACAAAAGCAAATTATCTGTCAGATCATTATTGCATTGGTGTTGTGGGCTCATATTGTGTGCAAGTTAGCTGCCATGTTTCCTACATTATAATAGTGACTACACTTCAAAAATACTTTGGCTGGAATGCACTTTGAGACATCTTGAGGTCATGAAATGGGCAATACAGATGCAAATCGTTTTTTCTTTTTTCATCAAAATGTTTGAATTCACGTTAGGTAAGATTGCGGGGAGGTAGTGGCATAGTTGTAATGTCACTCAACTAGTCACTCAGTCCAGAGGCCCAGCTAATTCTCTGGGGACATGGGTTCTACTCCCACCTCGGCAGCTGGTAGAATTTACATTCAATCAATAAAAATCAGGAATTAACAAACTGGTCTCTGTAATGTTGACCATGAAACCATTGTCGATTGTCATAAAAACCCATCTCGTTCACTAATTTGAAAAGGATGCGGAGAGTGGCGGGGACTTCAGTTTAGGTATCTTGGGTACCTTGCTGGGAGTTGCAGCAGAGTGGAGCAGGCCTGGAGGGGACTGTCGAGAGCTGAGAGAGCGCAGTGTTTCACTCTTTCAGCTGCTGGGAAGCTGCAGTCCGGGGGAAAAAAGAAAAAAAAAAGCACAACTGTGATGTTACAGGAAGCTCGTAAGTTGATTAGCTGGTAAGTGCTCAGTCTAAGGGACAGTGTGAGAGAAACCAGCTTAGGATAGGCGAGTTAAGGTAGATCTTTAAATAAAATTAACTAAAACTTTAAAGTAATAAACCAAAATTTGAAAACTTTAAAATTAAAATCAAACAATAAAGATTTTAAAAAAAGCAATAAAAATGAAGTAATTTAAACAAATATCTAAAACACATACCTTGTAGTTAGTTGTCACTGGTACTAGCATTCAATAAATGATAAATTGTAGCATGCATAGGGAGAAAGTAAAGTAAACTAACTAAATAACATAAGTTAGAATGGCAGAACAGGTGTTATGTTGCAGCTATGAAATGTGGGAGCTTTGGATAGCAAGGCGATCCATGACAAACACATCTGCAGGAAGTGTAAGCAGCTTGAGGAATTTCGGATCAGGATTATTGATCTGGAAGCCGAAATGTAGACACTGCGCAACATAAGGGAGGAAGAGAAATACCTGGATACTTTGTTCCAGAAGACGGTCACACCTCTTAGAAGAGGGCCATCTGTTTTGGTCAGCACTGAGAGACAGGAGGATGTGACTGTCAGTGAGGCAGGTAACGCAACCGAGCAGACAATAGGGGAGGAGCCTCAGGCTTTGCAATTGTCAAACAGGTTTGAGATGCTCACAACCTCTGTGGCTGAAAGAGAAGTCTGCAAGGTGGATGAGCTGGCTGACCAAGGCACTGTGGTACAGGAAGCCACTCAAGCAGGGGGAGAAAAAAGGAATGTAGTGGTAGTAGGGGATAGTAAAGTGAGGGGGATTGACACGGTTCTTAGCAACAAAGAGTGAGAGTCCAGACGGCTGTGTTGCCTGCCTAGTGCCAGGGTTCGGGACATCTGCTCAGGGTTGAAGAGGAACTTGCAGTGGGAGGGGAAGTGTCAAAAGTGCTTACACCTTTGCGAGTGTCCTTGCAAATCGTATAACTAGGGAAGTAGTGAGAGGGCTTTAAACTAAACGAGGGGTGAGGGATCAAGCTTGGGTAGAGGTAGCAATTCAAGGTGTAGAGTCAAGACAGGAGAGGAAAATAGTAATGTGTGAAATGGTGGTCAGAGTATGGCAGGAAGGGACAGAAAAAAACCTAAGAATATATCAGTAATCAATACTAGATGTTATAAAGGTAACAGAAAGATAAAACTGGAGGCTATCGTAGCATTCATAACAAAGTAAATGAATTGATGGCCCACATTAAAGTAAATAAATATGATCTGATATGGATTGTGGCTGCAGGATGACAAAGATTTGGCCTTAATATTGAGGGGTTCATGACATTCAAGAAGAATAGTAAGCTGGGTAAAGGTGGAGGGATAGCACGGTTAATCAAGGAGGGCATTGATGCAGTAGTTAGAGATGACCTTGGTTCAGGAGATCAGGATGTAGAATCAGTTTGGGTGGAGATGAGGAATAGTAGGAGGAAAAGAATCAATAGGGGGCCTGTAGACCACTCCCACTAACAGTAGCCACAGTGTAGGACAAAGTGTTCAGGAGAAAATATTTTGTGCTTGTGATAAAGGGACAGCAATAATCATGGGTATTTTTAATTTACACATAAACTGGAAAAAGCAGATTGGCAGTAGTAGCCTGGATGAGGAGTCTTAGAATGCTTTTGAGAGAGTTTCTTAGAGCAGCATGTTCTGGAACCAACCAGAGAACAGGTTATATTAGAAACAAAAACAAAAATTGCTGGAAAAACTCAGCAGGTCTGACAGTATCTGTAGAGAGAAAGACAGAGTTAATATTAGACTTGGTATTTTGTAATGTGACAGGATTAATTAATGACCTCAGAGTAAAGGCACCCCTAGGTAACAGCGACCACAATATGATTGAATTTTGCATCCAGTTTTAAAGGGAGAAGAGTGGGTCTAAGACTAGTATCTTAAACTTAAATAAGGGCAACTATGTGGGTATGAAAGCTGAGCTAGCTGAAGTGAACTGGGAAATTAGGCTAGAGGATAGATCAATAGAGAAGCAGCGGCAGACATTTAAAGGGATATTTTTGAGTATTCAGAATAAGTACATTCCTACTATAAAGAAATTCTAAGGGGAGGATCCACCATCCATGGTTAACTAGAGATGTTAAGGAAAGCATCAAACTTAAGGAAAAAGCATACAACTCCACAAAGATGAGTGGCAGGACAGATGATTGGACAGAATATAAAGAACAACAGAGAATGACTAAAAGGTTAATCAGGAGAAAGAAATTAGAGTATGAGGAGAAGCTAGCTAGAAATGTAAAAATGGATAGCAAGAGTTCCTGTAGGTACTTACAAAGGAAAAGAATAAGTAAAGTGAGTGTTAGTCCTCCCAGAGAGTGACAATGGAGAGTTAATATTAGATGATAAGGAAATGGTGGAAGAAATGAGCAAATAATTTGCTTCTGTGTTCATGTAGAGGATACAAAAAGCATTCCAGTAAAAGTTGCAAATCAGGAGGCGAACTGGAGAAAGGAACTTTGTGAAATTGAAATCACAAGGGAAACGACATTGAGCAAATTGATGGAGCTGCAGGCTGGCATTTCCCCGGGTCCCAATGGACTACATCCTAGGGACTTAAAAGAGGTGGCTAATGAGGTAGTTGATGCGTGCTGGTGTTAATTTTCTAAAATTCGCTAGATCCTGGATAGGTTCCATCAGATTGGAAAGTAGCAAACGTAATCCCTCTATTCAAGAAGGGAGGGAGGCAGCAAACAGGAAACTATAGGCCAGTTAGCTTGGGTAAGTTACTAGAATCAATCATTAAGGAGGTTATAGCTGGGCACTTTCTCCAGGCAATTGGGAAGAGCCAGCATGGTTTTGTGAAAGGAAAATCATGCTTAACCAATTTATTGGAGTTTTTTGAAGGAGTAGCACAGTGGATAAAGGGGACCCTGTAGACATACTGCACTTGGATTTCCAGCATTTGGTATGGTGCCACATCAAGGATTATTATGGAATATAAAAGCACATGGTATAGGGGTAACATATTAGCATGGATAGAAGGTTAGCTGGCTGGCAGAAAGCAGAGTATGCATAAATGGGTCATTTGGCAGGATGTGACAAGTGGAATCCCACAGGGGTCTGTACTGTGGCCTCAACTTTTTATCATTTACAGCAGTGACTTCGATGAGAGGAGTGAAGGCACGGTAGCTAAATTTGCAGATGACACAAAGATAGATAGGAAAGTGTGTTGTGATGAGGACATGAGATTGCAGATGGATATAGGTTGAGTAAGTGGGCAAAGATCTGGCAAATGGTGTTTAATGTGGGAAAATGTGAAGTTGTTCACTTTGGGAGGAAGAACAAAAAAGCAGAGTATTACTTAAATGGAGAACAGCTGTATAATTCTGAGGTGTAGAGTGATCTAGGTGCTCTAGTACATGAGTCATAAACAGTTAGTATGCAGGTACAGCAAGTAATTAAGAAGGCTAATGGAATGCTATCCTTTATTATGAGAGGGATTGAATATAAAAGTAAGGATATTATGCTTCAGTTATACAGGGCATTGGTGAGATTGCACCTGTGCACAGTTTTGGTCTCCTTATTTAAGGAAGGATGTAAATGCATTGGAGGCGGTTCAAAGGAGGTTTACTAAATTGATATGTGGAATGAGCGGGTTATCTTATGAGGAAAGGTTAGTGGGTTTGCTTCCACTGAAACTTAGAACATTGAGGGGTGACTTGATTGAAGTGTATAAGATCCTGAACAGTATTGACAAGGTGGATGCGGAAAGGATGTTTCCTCTGGTGGGTGAGTCCAGAGCTAGTGGGCACAGTTTTAAAATTAGGGGTCACCCTTTGAGGACAGAGATGAAGATAATTTTTTTTCTCTTAGGAATTGTGCGACTTTGGAACTCTGCCTGTGAAGGTGGTGGAGGCAGGGTCATTAAATATTTTTATGGCAGAGGTAGATAGATTCTTGTCAGGCAAGCAAACCAAAAGTTATCGGGGATAAATGTGAATGAGTTTAAAACACTAACAGATCAGCCACAATCTTATGAATGATGGAGCAGTCTCGATGGGCTAAATGGCCTACTTCTGCTCCTATTTTGTATGTTCATATGTTGTGTGCAGCTATTGTTTCTGTTGCCTCGGTCGATGCTAGGTGGTCCATCCAGTTTCATTCCTTTTTTTTTTATTCATTCACAGGATGTGGGCTTCGCTGGCTGGGCCAGCATTTATTGCCCATCCCTTGAGAAGGTGGTGATGAGCTGCCTTTTTGAACCCCTGCAGTCCATGTGGCGTAGGTACATCCACGGTGCTATTAGGAAGGGAGTTCCAGGTTTTTGATCCAGCAACAGTGAAGAGACCAAACTGCACATAATATTCAAGATGCGGTCTCACCAATGCCCTGTATAACTGAAGCATAACATCCTTACTTTTATGTTCAATTCTCCTCATCATAAAGGATAGCATTCCATTAGCCACCTTAATTTCTTGCTGTATCTGCATTCTAACTTTTTGTGACTCATACACTAGAACACCTAGATCACGCTGCACCTTAGAATTCTGCAGCCACTCTCCTTTTAAGTAATACTCTACTGTTTTATTCTTCCTGCCAAAGTGAACAACCTCACATTTTCCTACATTATACTCCATCTGCTGGATTTTTGTCCACTCACTCAACCTATCTCATCTGCAACCTCCTTATGCCCTCTTTGCAACATACTTTCTGACTTATCTTTGTGTCATCTGCAAATTTAGCTACCATGCCTTCACTCCCCTCACCTAAATCATTGATATAAATTGTAAAAAGGTGAGGCCCCAGCACAGACCCCTGGGGGATACCATTCCTGCCAATCAGAAAAAGACCCATTTATGCATCCTGTTTTCTGCCAGCCAACCAATCTTCTATCCATGCTAATATGTTAACCTTTACACCATGAGCTTTTATTGTCCGCAGTAACCTTTGATGTGGCACCTTATCAAATGCCTTCTGGAAATCCAAGTACAGTGCATCTACAGGCTCCTTTTATCCACAGCGCATGTTACTCTTTCAAAGAACTCTAGTAAACTGTTAAACACTATCTCCCTTTCAAAAAACCATGCTGACTCTTACCGATTATCTTGAGCTCTTCTAAGTGCCCAGCTATAACCTCCTTAACGATTGATTCTAACATCTTTCCCACAACAGACGTCAAGCTAACTGGCCTATAGTTTTCTGCCTCCCTCCCTTCTTGAATACAGGGGTTATATTTGATTCTTCCTTTCAAACTAGGTGTAAAATTCAACCTTACTAACATCTTGGGGCTTGTCTCAGAGTTGGGAGAGCTATCCCACAGACTAGTTGAGCCTGACATAGTCATACTCACTGAATCATACCTTATAGAGACAATACATTCACCAAGCACAACCATCATCATCCCTTGGTATGTCCCAGAGGCAGGGTAAACCCACCAGATGTGGAAGTATAGTGATATACACACAGGAGGGAGTTGCCCTGAGAGTTCTCAACATTGACTTCAGAGCCCATGAAGTCTCTCGGCAACAGATCAAACATGGGCAAGGAAACCTCCTGCTGATTACCACCATCACACGCAACGCCCCCCCCCCCCCCCCCCCCCCCCCCCCCCCCCAGCAAGGCTGAAAATCAGTACTCCAGAACATGAGTTGGAAGAAGCATTGAGAGTGGCAAGGGCACAAAATGTGCTCTGAGAAACTATAGGCCAGTCAGCCTAATATTCATCACTGGGAAAATGCTAGGGTCCATTATTAAGGAAGAAATAGGACATTTAGGAAAGCTTAACGCAATCAGAGTCAGCATGGTTTTGTGAAAGGGAAATCATGTTTGACAATTTGCTAGAGTTCTTTGAGGATATAAGCAGCAGAATTGATAAAAGGGAACCAGTAGGTGTAATGTATTTGGATTTCCAGAAGCTATTCGCTAAGATGCCATATAAAAGGTTATTGCACAAGGCAGGAGCTCACGGTATTGGGGGTAATGTATTAGCATGGATTGAGGATTGGTTAACACACAGAAGACGGACAGTCAGGATTAATGGGTCTTTTTCAGGTTGGAAAGATGTGACTTGGAGAGCCGCAAGGATCAGTCCTAGGGTCTCCATTATTCACTATCTATATTAATGATTTGGAGGGGGCAGAGTGTAATGCATCCAAATTTGCTGACGATACAGAACTAGGTGGAAGGGCATGTTGTAATAAGGACATAAGGAATCTGCAAGGGAATATAGATAGGTTGAGTGAGTGGACAAAAACTTGGCAGATGGAGTTTAATGTAGGAACGTGTGAAGTACTTTGAAAATACTTTGGTAGGAAGATTCAAAAGGCAAACTATTATTTAAATGGAGAGTGACTCCAAAAAAAAGTGCAGCACAGAGGGATCTGGGTGTTCCTGTGCATGAAACAAAAAGTTAGCATGCAAGTGCAGCAAGTAATTAAGAAGTCAAATGGAATTTTGGCCTGTATTGCTAGGCAGTTGGAGTTAAAAAATAGGGAAGTCTTGTTACAACTGTACAGGGTGTTGGTGAGGCCACACCTGGAGTACTGTGTACAGTTTTGGCCCCCGTATTTAAGAGAGGATACACTAGCATTGGAGGCAGTTCAACAGAGATTCACTAGGCTGATACCTGGGATGGAGGGGTAAACTTTCCAAGAACGGCTAAACAGGTTAGGCCTTTATTCATTAGAGCTTAGAAGAATGAGGGGTCCTCTTATTGAAACGTCCAAGATTCTGAGGGGGCTTGACAGGGTAGCTGTTGAGAAGATGTGTCCACTAGTGGGGGAATCTCAAACTAGGGGACATAGTTACTGAATAAGAGGACATTTATTTAAAACTGAAATGTGAAGGAATTTCTTCTCTCAGGTGGTAGTGAATGTCTGGAATTCTGTACCCCAGAGAGTTGTGGAGGCTAGATCACTGGAAGTATTTAAAGAGGAGTTAGATAGATTTTTGAAATATCGGGGAGTTGAGGGCTATGAGGAGCTGGCATAAAAGAGGAGTTGAGGCCTGGGGCAGATTATCCATGATTTTATTGAATGGTGGGGCAGGCTTGAGGGGCCGAATGGCCTACTCCAGCTCCAATTTCTTATGTTCTAATCACCAAGAGTGGCTGGGTAATACCATTGCTGGCTGAGTCTTGAAGGACTTGGCTGCAAGACCGGGTCTGCGTCAGGTAGCAAAGGAACCAAAAATCTGGAAAAACCTATTTGACCTTGTCCTTTTCATTCTACCTGTCACATATCCAACCATGACAGTATTGGTAGGAATGACAAGCGCACATTCATCGTGGAAACAAAGTCCCATCTTCACATTAACTAATCTCTGCCATTGTGTTGTGTGGAACTATCACCATGTGAAATGGGTTAGATTTCGAACAGATCTATCATTTGAATGCTGGGCATCCTTGAGGCGCTACAGGCCATCAGCAACAGCAGTATTATATTCAACTACAACTTACCTCATGGCCTGGCATATGCCCCACTCTACCATTACCATTAAACCAAGGGATTGCCCCTGCTCCAGTAAAGGGTACAGGAGGGCATGCTGCCAGGAATAGCATCAGATAAACCTAAAAATGAGGTGTCAACCTGGTGAAGCTACATCACAGGACTACTTGCATGCCAAACAGTGGAGGCAGCATGCACTACACAGAGCAAAGCGATCTTACAATCAATGGATCAGATCTAAGCTCTGCAGTCCTGCCAAATCCAATCGTGAATGGTGATAGAAATTTAAACAACTAACCAGAGGAGAAGGCTCCACAAATATTCCCATCCTCAAAATGGGGGAGCCCAGCACATCGGTTCAAAAAACAAGACTGAAGCTTGAGAAGAATCTTCAGTCAGAAGTGCCAAGTGCATGATCCAACAGCCTCTTCCTGAGGTCCCCAGCATAACAGATGCCAGTCTTTAGCCAATTCAATTCACTTCATGTGATATCAAGAAATGGCTGAAGTCACTGGATATTACAAAGGCTATGGGCCCTGTCAATATTCCAGTAATAGCACTGAAGACTTGTGCTCCAGAACTAGCTGCACCCCTCCCCTTAGCTGTACCAGTACAGCTACAACTGCCATCTATCCACCATTTGGAAAATTGCCCAGGTATGTCCTGTCCACAAAAAGCAGGACATCCAACCCAGCCAGTTCCCACCCTATCAGCCTATTCTCTGTCCACAGCAAAACGATGAAAGGTGTCGTCGACAGTGCTGTCAGGCAGCACTTAACACAGCAACAACCTGCTTACTGGCAGCCAACTTGATTGACACCCCGTTCACCACCTTGAACATTCACTCCCTACATCACCGACACACAGTGGCAGCAATGTGTACCATCTACAAGATGCACTGCAGCAACTCCAGTGGCACCTTCCAAATCCGCAACCTCGATCACTTAGAAGGACAAAGGCAGCAGGTGCATGGGAACACCACAAACTGTAACTTCCCCTCCAAGCCACATACTATCCTGACTTGGAAATATATCACTACTCCTTCACTGTTGCTGTGCCAAAAATTCTAGAATTTCCTTCCTAATACCACTGCAGGTGTACCTACACCACATGGACTGCAGCGGTTTAAGAAGGCGGCTCACCACCACCTTCTCGAGGGCAATTAGGGATGGGCAATATATGCTGCCCTTTTTGACAATGTCCAAATCCTGTAAAGGAATTTTTAAAAATTACATGCATGCAGTCAGTGGCATCCTTCACCAAGAGGAATCCGGCAATACTAGTGAAGCCACTTGCTCACTCTGTCTGTTGTTAAGAGAGCATCCGTGAACTCCTTTTTAACAACAGAGGACGGCAAACTGAATTGTTGCAAACATTTCCAGTTCCAACTTAGAAGGAATCAGCTGCGTAAAAGTTCAGCACCATGGTCACCTTCGCAGCCACTAGCAAAGTAGTCATTGCTGCATTGAGGTTACAGTTATGGCTATAGCCATTGGTAGATTTCGTGGAGGACATCCTTCAGATGTCTTGCGCATTGTTCTTTACCAAGATGCAGATCTTTTACTCTGACCTGCTACTGATAGCCCTTCGCCACCTCCTCTGCTCTGTTAGCAGCTTGTCCTGCTCTGTGTGACATCTGTTCATTCTTAGTCATGCCCAATTCGCAGAGTCTCCCTGTAGACCTTTGAAACTTTAGTCAAGAATAAGAAAACTACAAAAGCAGAAAATTACACGAGCAGCCAGCAAAAATAATCCAATTTATGATTCACTTAAATAGCAGTGGTAAGGCATTCTTCATTCCATTCTATCATGTTCAACTTTGTGAGGCAGCACTTCCAACTTGGATTGTTTATCAGAGATTGAAAGGGAGGCAATTCAATTTTGTGTCACCTATTCTTCAGGCATAGAATGGTCACTCGTCCTGCAGATTTCAAGTCGTGACTTTCTACCCTGCTGGAATATTGTCAGGGCCCGTAGCCTTTGCAATATCCAGTGACTTTAGCCATTTCTTGATGTCATATGGAGTGAATTGAATTGGCTAAAGACTGGCATCTGTTATGCTGGGGACCTCAGGAAGAGGCTGTTAGAGTATGCACTTGGTACTTCTGACTGAAGATTCTTGCAAAGCTTCAGCCTCGCCTTTTGTACTGATGTGCTGGGCTCCCCCATTTTGAGGATGGGAATATTTGTGGAGCCTGAAAGTAAGCTGGTCACTATATTAGAAGTGGGTGCCTTTTAGGTGTTCAGGATGCCTGCCTGAAGCTGACGTCCAGCAGTTTATATACCTAAATTGTGGTTCTAATGACTGTAGAATGCCGATACGAAGTTTAATTATAAATGAGCAGAGCTTGTGCCGTGCAAGTTTCCACCAAATTGTACTAGGTGTGAGTGGCCTAACTAGTAATCATGTATTGCTGAAAATATGGCCACAAGGGCTTCTGGCTTCAGAAAAATACTCTGCAGCTACTGTCCTGAGCTTCCCTCACTGACCCAAACTGTGGCATTGAAGCTGGACAAAATTCGTCAGAATCTGCTTGGTCAAAGCTGCATTAGGCTGCCTGACTGGTGCCAGCAGTGAGGCACGATTTGGCTTGGGCCTCCGATCCACTTCATCTGGTTCCCATTCCAATTGTGCCAGAAACCGGCACAAGTTGATCTTTATCCCTGGAAATAAGAGCCCTAACTGACTTTCTTTCCTTCCCCTGACACATTATCCAAGGCTATAGAAGCCAGTTGTACCATTCTTGTTGTTGTCCAGACTGATGAGAGACTGAGTAACTCAGCACAAATCTGGGATATTTTTCTGATCCATGCAGTTCAGCCTCTCACTGACTTAAACGGCTGAGTCATTCCTCCTTTTTTTTGTTCGTTTCTGATTTATTTTGTGCTTACAATTAAATTGCAACCATTTCACACTCAAATCTCTTCAGGACCATTAGCTTAAATGTAAAATGAAGGTGTTCCAGAACCATCTTTGTGTGCTAGATTTTGCTAATTTTTTTCCTCCCCAAAAAAAAGTTCCAATTAAAAGAGACACTTAAAAAGGGTTTGTTATGTCATTGTCTATTCCTTCATCTGAACACCAGTTTGTTACCTCAGTGGCATAAAATTTGTGCTAAATTGCTATCTTCTGCTCATAAAGATAAATGCTGTTAATCACTATTGCTTCAGACCATGAAGGTGGAAAGTTCTGTACTTAATTCAATTTAATGTCACCCATTTTTCAGGCATAGAATCGTCATTCATCCTTCAGATTTCAAGTCATGTTAGCTTACTGTCACAAGTCTTTACCAAGTTTGAAATAAAGTAAAGTTATTCATATGGGCATTATTTTACCAGCTGTGATGCGAGCTGAAAAACAAACTTGCATATCTTAGTGTGAACTGACCCATGACTTGGAGTTATTCTCCTTGGATCAAAGGAAATTGAGGGAAGATTTGATAACGGTGTACAAGATTACGACAGGTTTGGATAAGGCAGACAAAGAAAAGTTATTCCCATTTGCGGATGGTGCAAGGATTAAGAGATACGGATTTAAGGTTTTGGGCAAGATGAGCAGGGGAATGTGAGGAAAACCCTTTTTAAGCAGTGAATGGCAATGATCTGGAACTCACTGCTTAGGGTGGTGGAAGCAAGATGATTAATAATTTCAAAAAGAAATTGGACGGGCACTTGAGAATAAACTTACAGGACTACGGGAATAGAGTGGGAGTATGGGACTGACTGGATTGCTCTGCAGAGAGCTAGGATGAATTCAGTGAGCCAAATGCCTTCTTCTGTGCTGTAATGGCTCTATGACTTTAAGTTAATTTGCATTAAATTTAACCAAACTTTGAGACACAGGATTTGTTCTCACAGCATACGGGGAAGTTTATATTTATTTTGTGTGTGATTTCGAAGCTTAACCTACTTAATATTGTGCTGAATCTCTAAATATTCTTTGTTTTGTTTTCAGAGTTCTTTTGAAAACGCATTTTCAGTGTGGCCAATTTCAAAGCTGTTTGAATGGCAGGGATTCCTTCATGAATGGTGGTTTCGATGGAAGTTAGATCGCTTTGTATGTATATATCAGCTGTCATAAATATCTTGTTAATTACTGCAGTGATGGAATGATCTGAAAGTTAAAAGGCTTAGCTCTTCTAGCAATAACTTGTTTGATAGGAGGTTCTTGTTTTCTCAACCAGGTTATTGCTCATCATTACTTGTATTTTTTAAAAGTTGAAAAGTTCAAATTCAGTGTCCTAAGTTATGGATCACAGGGTTATAGTTCTCTTGCTTTTATATCGTCTTTCTGTTATTATCTATAAATTTAGATTTAGTTATACTGTTAATACAGATTAGTGTTGTACTGTCAATTGGGTTATTATAAAATTACTAAGAATTGGAAAGTGAAAGGAAAAGGATTGTATCTTCAAAATAAATAAAAATTAACTTGCAATGAATACTTGCAGCAGTAATTGGTAATGTATTTGCACTTTATGATTACTCATTTAAATACACACAGAGTTATAAAATAATGTACATTATAATGTGTTGCAGTAGATGGACCCTGTAGAAAGAAAAAAGACTGGGCTGTTGAGATGAAAATGCACTTTGGCCTCTTCTAAAAAGATCAAGTGTACCTGAAGAGAGTTGTCAATTAAATAGATTTGATGATGAATAAGCATCAGAAGGCTATAAGGAGTTTATAAATATCAGGTCATTCACAGCAAGGGTTAAGAGCTAGATACAAAGACCAATTTCCATCCAAAATCTGTCTTTATCTTCCAGATCATTCTAAAATAATTTCTGCTATGCTCTGCATACTTTATGTTGATTAAAATGGCTTGTGATATTACTATTTTGCTACTTAAAAGTGCATGGATGATACTCAAAGTTACTCAGTGCTGTGAAAATATAACTTTTTAACTTTAAATTTAATATCCTTCTGTTTCTATACAGGCAGTCCTACATGGTATGGTCTTTGCTTTACTTTATGGTGCATTAAAGAAGGGTCATCTGCTTTCTGAAAGCAAAGGAGAGACATTGTTCGCACCTAGGTTGTCATCTTTGTTACTTTTTACATCAGTGGTTGTGTTTTTGGTGAGTCTGACAAATTATAATTCAGATAAATGAGATTATTTAGGAATATTTTATAGCTATGCGACAATACTAGACTGATATAACTGTGCAAGTTATAGTTTTGTGCAAAAGAAGCAAAGAAAAGTCTTAAATATCATTTTCACTAGAATAAATATCATAACTTACACTGAATAAACACTGTATAATTGTATTATACAGAGTATATATTATACTCCTGCACTTCCCCCCCCCACATTCTGTTCTAGTTTGCTTTATTCTTTCATAGGCTATGGGTGTCGCTGGCAAGATCATCACTTGTTGCCCATTCCTAATTGCCCTTGAACTGAATGGCTTTCCTAGGTCATTTCAGAGGGCAATTAAGAGTCAACTTAATTTCTGTGAACCTGGAGTCACATGTAGGCCTTACTGGTAAGGATGGCAGTTTTCCTTCCCTAAAGGACATTAGAAAACCAGATGGATCCTTACAATAATCAATGATAGTTTCATGGTCACCATTAGTGAGACTAGCTTTCAGGTCCAGATTTTATTAGTGAATTTAAATTCCACCAGCTGCTGTGGTGTGATTATGAACCCATGTCCCCAGAGCATTAACCTAGGCCTCTGAAGTACTGGACCGGTAACATTGCCGCTAGTTTGCAAAGCTGCACATGGTAATTCTAATATTGGTGCACCAGGCAATTACTTTCCTTTCTTGACTTTAGAACTAGATCTTTGACCATCATCGTAAGCAATGCGGGCAGTTGCTTTGTGCCATTTGTCACTGAAGGCACTGGATACTGCAAAGGCTACGGACCCTGACAATATTCCGGCAATAGTATGGAAAATTTTTGCTCCAGAACTTGCCACACCTCTAGCTAAGTTGTTGCAGTATAACACTGGCATCTACCCGACAGTTTGAAAAATTGCCCAGCTATGTCCTGTACACAAAAAGCAGGACAAATCCAACCTGGCCAATTACTGCCCCATCAGCCTACTCTCGATCATCAGTAAAGTAATGGAAAGGGTCATCGACAATGCTATCAAGGGGCATTTGTGGTGACATAGTGGGATTGTCACTGGACTAGTATTCCAGAGACCCAGGGTAATGCTCCGGGGTTCATAGCTTTCAATTGTACAGTGGGACCTGGGTTCAAATCCCGCCACAGCAGGTGACAAAATTTGAATTCAATATAAATCTGGAATTAAAAGTCTGATGATGACTGCAAAACCATTGCCGATTGTCATAAAAAACTATCTGGTTCACTAATGCCCTTTAGGGAAGGAAATCTGCTGTCCTTAGCTGGTCTGGCCTACATGTGACTCCAGTCCCAAAGCAGTGTGGTTGACTCTTTTTTTAAAAAAAAAATGCCATCTGAATCAAGGGCAATTAGGGATGGGCATAAATGCTGGCGCCCACATCCTATGAACGAATCAAAAAAAAATAACCTCACTGATGCTCAACATGGACAAAAGAGCTGAATTCTAGGGATGAGAGTGACTGCCCTTGACATCAAGGCAGCATTTCACTGAGTGTGGTATCAAGGAGCCTGAGCAAAATGAGAGTCGGTGGGAATCAGAGGGAAATTTCTCCACTGGTTGCAGTTATACCTAGCACAAAGGAATGTTGTGGTGATTGTTGGAGGACAATCATCTCAGTCCCAGTTCATCACTGCAGGAGTTCCTCAAGGTAGTGTCCTAGGCCCAACCATTTTCAGCTGCTTCATCACAATCTCCCTTCTATCACAAGGTCAGAAGTGAGGATGTTTGCTGATGATTGCACAATGTTCAACGCCATTTGCAACTCCTCACATACTGAAGCAGTCCATACCTAAATTCTAGCAAGACCTGGACAATATCCAAACTTGGGCTGACAAGTGGCAAGTAACATTCATGCAACACAAGTGCTAGGCAATGACCATCTCCAACAAGGGAGAATCTAACCATCGCCCCTTGACATTTGGTGGCATTACCATCGCTGAACCCCCCCACTATCAACATCCTGGGGGTTACCATTGAACAGAAGCTGAACTGAACTAGCCATATAAATACTGTGGCTATAAGAGCAGGTCAGAGGCTAGAGCTCCTGCAGCAAGTAACTCACCTCCAGACTCCCCAAAGCCTGTCCACCATCTACAAGTCACAAGGGAGGAGTGTGATGTAATTACTCTCCACTTGCCTGGATGAGTGAAGCTCCAACAACACTTAAGAAGCTTGACACTATCCAGGATAAAGCAGCCTGCTTGATTGGCACCCCATCCACAAACATTCATTCCCTCCACCACTGACGCACAGAAGCAGCAATGTGTGCCATCTACAAGATGCACTGCAGGAACTCACCAAGACTCCTTAGACTGTGCCTTCCAAACCCACGGCCACTACCATCTAGAAGGACAAGGGCAGCAGACACATGGAAGACCACCACCTGTAAGTTCCCCTCCAAGCCATACGGCATCCTGACTTGGAAATATATCGCTGTTCCTTCACTGCCACTGGATTAAAATCCTGGAACTCCCTCCATAACAGCACTGTGGGTGTACCTACACCACATGGACTGCAGCAGTTCAAAAAGGAAGCTCACCACCGTCTCCTCGAGGGCAATTGGGGATGAGCAATAAATGCTGGCCTAGCCAGCAATGCCCACATCCCATGAAAAAATAAAAATAAACCCTTAAGCAGCTAACTGTACATCTCTTAAACCTCAGACTTGCCCAGCACTCCTAGATCTGAAAACATTAATTGACACTGACGCACCACAGCAGACGTTCTGCTGAATTTGCACTCACTATCCTTACTGCAAGACTGTGCTTATCATTCCAACTGTATGCCTTCCAAAAAAGGAAATTCCAGCCTGTTAATTGCATTAATAGACAAATAATTGCCATCAGCCTTCACCCTTGCTCCCCACAGTGAGTCGTGAGCCAGGAGCCAGGCTTTGGCAGGGGTTGGGGTACGGAGAGGGGTTGGGGTGGTGGTAACCCACTGCAACTAAAATTTGCTCTTAACGCACACAACACCCAGTAAAATTGTAATCATCAGTGAAAGAAAAGTCTCATTCTGAACTCTAACTGCTTAGAAAAACTGAGCCCCCCCCCCCCGCACAAAGCATAACTTTGCACTCTTCCACACCCACTCCACTTTGTTCTTGTTGTTCCCATCCCCTCTTCTCTTCCCACATCACCCCTGCTAACCACCTTCATTTCTGCTCTACACCTGTGCTCCTGCTCCTTCCATGGAGGTCTGAAATAAAAACAGCAAATACATTGCAACACTACCAGCAGCTGAAAAAATATTTATGTTGATATTGCCTTTATCAGCACTTTTCAAATTGATAACCCAATTTGCAAACTAGGGCACTTGATAAGGCAATGGGGGGTGGGGGGGGGGCGTGGATAAGCATTCTAAATTAATCCATTTTAGCCCTTTGTTCATCATAGGAGCAGGGATGAGAGTGTTGGTCTGAATGTTGTATTGGTCAGTGACTGTGGGCTGCTGAAGGAACATAAAGAGGGGGTGAGAAGAAAACTTTCTCTGAAGTAGAGGGAACATGTTGAGATTTAAATAAATGCGACTTTTTCTCATTTAGCTGGTATTGTACTTGTTCCAATAAGTAGCAATTTGTGAATTTATTTTCTGAATGTTAACTTTATTGCTATGAAGCAGCAAATTAATAGCTAAATACAAACAAGCGATATACTTAACTCAGTAGGTTATCAGAATATGTACATAATTTATCTCTTTTTTCAGTGTGTGTGTGTATTGGCAACAAATAACCACCTAATTGTTTACACAGACCTATTCAATATGGTGTGCCAGCTGTAAAAACAAAACTGAGTGCAATGAGCTTCATCCTTACTTCTCTGTGTTGCAGGTATTTTCCTTTATCTCTGATTCAAGATTAAGTTGTGCTATAAATGTATATTTGCTATAAATGCTACACATGGTATTTCTTATCAAATCTCTCAAACTTTTTTTTTCCCAGATTCTGTCCTTCATTCTTATTAGGAACATTCCTGGTTATGTTCGTTCTGTGTACAGCTCCTTTTTTGCCTGGTTTGGCAAGATTTCCTTGGAAGTAAGTGGCCCATATGATGTGTAAATTTACATAGATTCACTTTGAGAGAGTTGAGTTCTGAGAATTTAAAAATAAACACATTAAACTTCCGTGGAATTCCCCATGACAAGTGAAGTTATGGCCAAAAAAAAGAGACTTTTATGTAGGGCAATTAGGGATGGGCAATAAATGCTGGCCTAGCCAGCAATGCCCACATCCCATGAACAAATAATTTTTTTTAAAAAGTGTCTTTCACAAACACCGGCCACCTCAAAGTGCTTTGCAGTCAATGAAATATTTTTGAAGTGTCGTCTCTGTTATGTGCAGGAAACAAGGCAGCCAATTTGCACACAGCTAGCTCACACAAATAGCAGTGTGATCATGACCAAATAATCTGTTTTTAATGATGCTTATTGAGGGATAACTTACCTGCTCTTCAAAATAGTGCCATCGGATCTTTTGCATCCACCTGATAGGGCAGATGCACCTCCAACAGTGTAGCACTCCCTCAGTACTGCACTGCACCCTGATTTTTATGCTCGGTTTCTGGAGTGTGACTTAAACCCAGACCTTCTGATTTAGAAGTGGGAATGCTACCAACTGTGCCACTGCTGATACATAGGTGGAACCATGTTGAGCAAGATGAGAGGAGCAATTGAATGGGCAGTGGGTCACGGGCATGCAGAGCAGATCCAATGAACAGAAGAGGAGGGGGATGTAGTAAAGCACATGGGCAAGAAGAAAATGGGGTTGCAGAGTAAGAAAAGGAGGCGAGCTGAGAACGAGGGGAGGATGGAGAGTTAAGGCATGTGTAGGTGGGAGGATAAAAACATGGAATGGAATGAGTAATGAGAGTGATGACAGTGGAAGAGATGCACCAATGAGTTTATCCCAGTGGGTTGGATGCCAGGGAGCTGACTGTCCTTAAGCAAGATGATTAGTTTGTGATGTGATCTTTATTCTTTTTGTTCTCTTCCTCCCACCTCCCAACCCCCCAACCTTAAAGAGGCTTTTTCTTTCAGGAGGCCCTGGAATTTCATTATTTGACAAGCTCACAGCATTGCCTATTGTTGCAATATTTTTGAAATATTGAAGCCACTCAGCATTTTTATCAGAAATTGTTGGTAATTCCATTAAATTGTAGTTATGTTTCAAGGCATCAAGTTCTTTTAAGTGCATTCCTCAAGTTTTAAAAAGGATATTTTCTAGTGCGGAAGTCTTTCACATCATTAACAGAAACTCAATGCCATTGCTGATCCAAATACTATTAGGCAGCTAACCAATCTGGTGTAATTTTCCATATGTAGCTAGCCATTTAAAGCTCAGTAATGAAACAAATTGAACAAAAACGTGTTTCTACTGCTGCAACTGCATGAATCTAAAGCACCTTTTCTGACCAATCTCAGCATTTATCACAAAAAGATAGTCTGTACAATCTTAAAAAACTTCAACGCTGCTTTGAAGCCAGAGTTGAATACAGTATTAAGTATAATCGTTGGGTTTCATAATCACAAGTGGAACTTATTTTGATGGCAATGTTATAAAATACAGTATTCTGGTGAACTGATTTTTAAATAACTGGATGCACTGTTACACGATAGATTATTTTGGCCACTGAGTTTTAAGGGCAACAATACCACCAGAACAGGGGGCAAAATTCGGATCTGTAACACATTTTTCTGGTTGTTACGAATGTCCTTAGGTGCATGCGCGCACGCTTCTATTTTAAATCACTCCAGGTACCGTATTAGTGAGGACCATTAGCAAGCACAGTGAGCCTCTACCAGAAGAATGCAGAGAAGGCAGAATGTGATGTCAATCAACATTCTACGTCGATTTGACGCAAGAACTAGCATTTTGGAACTCGACTCTTTAGCTAATACTTTCTGTTAATCAGACACGTCTCAAGACTTTTCAGCAGCAGGAAGACACCCTCCACCACCTCCCGCTCTCTCCCAACACTCTAAAAGGATCATTCAACTCACAAATTAGTTGTTTGATTTCTACTGATTGTTGTTGATTGTACTTTGTTTGGTACTTTCTAGAGTTCTTTTAAAATTGCTAAAGTCTACAGGGAGTTGCAGGTGCTGAAGAATATTTTCCTGACTTCCATGTTTCTGTACAAACCAGTTGCTCCCAGACATGGTACAACATGATTTAGAGAATGGACAGGGGGCATGTAGAGCCTGAGGTTTGCCTCTGACCAGAAACTGAACTGGACCAGCCATATAAATACTGTGGCTACAAAAGCAGGTCAGAGCCTTGGAATTCTGCAGCAAATATTTCACCACCTGACTCCCCAAAGCCTGTCCAGAATCTATAAGGCACAACTCAGCGGTGTGATGGAATACTCTTCACTTGCCTGTGTTACAGACAGAAGAGAGACAGGCTAATTGTACCTATTTCCTCTTACCACCTGTTCGTAAGCAGAAGGTGTTTTGAATTACCTTTAAAGTATGCTTTGGCATGTTTTCCCAATCCCTGGACCTGCGTAATCCAATTTACTAATAATCTGCAGGCAACTCTCCTAATGATTAACTCAAAAAGTTAGTGTATTTCACATTCAAAAACCTGGGGGAGGAGTGTCTGCAACTTCCCACTCCCCACTCACACACACACACACACACACACACTCACACACATATACACACACACTCACACACATATACACTCAAATGGGGATAGAAAAAAGGAGTTTTTGTGTTCAGGATCCACAGAATTGAATATTAGTTCATGTGATTTCCAGAGTCCAAGAAGTCAAAGTCCAAAGCTGTTTCCTTTGTGGCTGGGCTCAGTTCTGATGAGTTTTTGGTTGGAGGTAACAATATGTAAATTCTTGAAATGAACGATGCTGCAGTGTAATGGGCTTCTGTTCTTAGACCATTTGGTAGCTGCTGATCAGCAATTTTTAAAATCAAGCCGGCTTCGTGGAGTTGAGTGGTGGTAACCGATTGCTTACTCAGCCAAGTTGATGGAGTCCTGTCCAGTTGATGTTAAAATAGGAGTCTGAGGATTCCTCAGTTCTGAAAGGTGCTTAGAGATTTCAAAATGGTCCCTTGAGTTATGTAATCTTCCTTCTCTACTGACTGCAAAAGGGATGCTTATCCAGTGTCTGGAACTGACTTTCATTTCAGGACTGATAATGTCCCAGTCATTAGTTATTGAAAGAATTGACTTCCATATTGAGGGTCTGGTGTTGAGAAGCCATTGTCTAGGCAGACCCACTGACTCCGCGAGCAAGGTGAGCTTATCAGGTGCAAATGATGTCCCTTCGGTTTCCCCTTGAAATGGGCCTGGTCAGTCCCAGCAATGATATGAATCTGTTAGTAGCTTTATAGGCATGATGAGTTCTGATGTGGGTGTCTCTTGGTCTTTTGTGATTACAAGCAGTCTGCACAATGAGGTGTGAGGTTCCAGAAGCTGAGAAAATAATTCCTTTGTTCCTGCAACTTCTAGGTGTAGCCCCCAGACAAAGGGCCAACCCTGTGGTCATGTGACTCGTAACAACCTTTTTTTGGTTCTGCAGAAAATCAGTTTTTAAAAATGGCAAAAGAATATAAAGTTCTGGATTTCTTTTCATATCATATGGAACCCAACAGTCTTTTCGTCCTCTGAGGAAAAAAAATGAATTCCAATTTTGTTTAAGTGGTCTTAGAAATTGTGGAAAGCTGGTCTTGTTAAAATTTTGAACTGACTGTATATTATACCAGCTTGTATTACCCCTCACATTGAAATCTTTTTTTTTCATATTCAGCTCTTCATATGTCAATACCACATCTGGCTTGCGGCAGATACCAAAGGAATCCTCGTACTCATTCCTGGAAACCCAGTGCTCAACATTATTGTCAGCACTTTTATTTTTGTGCTAGTTGCTCATGAAATCTCACAGATCACAAATGATCTTGTACAAATAGCCATTCCCAAAGATAACTACATTGCACTGAAAAGACTGCTGTGTGTAGCTATTTTTTTATTGGGAATTCTCACATTGTCAACTGTTGAACAATTGAACAAGTAACTAAATAATGACTGAGCAGGCTCAAGTACCTATTTTTGACCTTCATATTTAATAAAAAAGAGAACCTCAAAGAATTGTGTATTGGGGGAAGAAAGAAGCATAAATTTGTGCGACACTTCAATTCATCACTATCAAATCTGAAAAATGGTACTGCCTAAGTAAATAGAAGTGATAAAAATGTTTGGTCATATAATTGATTTGAAAGTGACTTTTATAAGTATTGGCATGATTGATGGAATGACTACTGAAAACGTGGCATCTTTTAAAATGCTCTTTCATGTCATTTTCTTTTTGGATGTATAGCATTTCCTGGGCACATGTTGGGTGGTTATAGGGATGTTACTTTACTTTAGTTCTGCTTCAAGGTTTCCATATTTCCATTGTCCTTTTTTTAAACTGGCAATTATTTCAGCTTTAGGAACAAAATAGTTTAAGGTTATCTGCTAAAGTTAAGTTTGGTCCTAAATACTTGAAGGTACATATTCTTTCTGATTCAGTATAGCCCTGTTATTGAAAATCATAACTTTCTGATGCTGAGGACTTTGAAATGTTTCTTTCCTTTGTTGCACTGATGTTGGGGAGGTGGGGTGGTGGAAAAGAAGTGGTTCTTTCTTTATCTCACACTTCACGTATAGGTGCATTTTAAAGAATGAATATTGGTATGGAGCACGGCAAAGTGAAAAGGCTTAGTTAGAGTTTGTCCACCAATTTATTCCTCACTTGAAAAAAGGCTTGTTGGTTGTTACTTTTGATTGTGGTGTTGTATTAGTGGCAAAATAGGGCTGCCAAAAAGTTTCAGCCACTGCTAGTCCTAGGCTACTGTCATGTTGCTCTTTACAAAAAAATGACTGGTGTGAAATAAATGGTTAATTGTTGTAAAACTAAAACTCCTAATCTGAAATATTGTCAATCGACTGAAACATTGGTCTAATTAGGGACCCTTGCTTTGTGTACAAGTGAAGTGGCCAATGATTTGTAAATTAAGCAAGCATGATTAAATCACCAGTTCCAGTTAGTTTGAGACCATTTCAACTTGTATGATCAGTTATGTTTTAGGATCATTGAATTACAATGGAACTTACTAACAATGTGCTAAAATGTGTTTATTAGTAAAATTAAAGGAAATTAGGTGAATGCATTTGCTGCTGCTATTTAGGTTTTTAAAAATTTGGTAGTGGGAAAGTGGGGGAGCTAAGGATATATATTAAATGTTTATGGGTTCACCATAGTTTCTAAATCAGACTTGAACTGCATTTTACAAGTCACCTCTTATCAGAATGTGGATTCCTTTTTGTAGAAAGGCCATATACATATCTTGTTTATGCATTTTTAAACATTGATATGTAGCCTCACTAACTTTATCAGCTTTTAGCCATTCGTGACAAATTATATTTGTATTCTTTTTAAATAACAAACTGGAAATCATCAGGTGACTTGTAAAAGGCAATTCTTCATTCACCGTTTTATTTTTTCACTAGATTTATAAATCAAATAACTAAATTGTTTGAAGTAGTTATTAGTTTCTTTTTAATATACAAGGTGCCATAAATCATTGTTACTGATACTTTTTGAAATCATGGTAACCTCTGATTTAACTCACATTTAAAGACCCTGCTGTACATTGTTTTTCTCTTAATCCTTCTGCACCTAATGGCCTTCGAATTTCAGCATATCTGCATATTTCACAGCAAATATTTTGAAGTCATACAACACATACTTTTCAAACTAGACAAGCTGAAAACTGAATGGGTTCTTGAAGTATGACTGTAAAAAGTTGATTCTCAAGGAATTCAGTGTTTCTCAGTGTCATTTGTGGCCCAACTTTGAAAGAGAAATTGGATATGTGAGATGAGATTCAGGGGCACTTCAAATTCTAATTTATCAGGATTAAAAATTTGATTTGGTCCCATATTTAATGAGATTTCATATGAAGTTCCCACCCTTCTCTCCAATGAACAAGTGGGTAGAGGTGCAGTAGCATTGAGACAGCCAGACCAGAAGATTCCAGGTTTGACTCTGTGTATACTTAATTAGCTGATCTCATTGGGGACACTACAAGTGACCTTGTCAATGTTGGGCTAAATGCTAAAAGGTGTTTCCTGTTGCATATGATTGCACTCTGCTACAGAGCACTCCACAATTGAATACTCTGCCAGTAGTCAGTTCAAAACCACATGAAGCATGGCCTTATAGGCAAGATACTGTGCAACTGTGCCCAGCATCCTTGGGAAGGAAATTGCATATTCACAGGAATTTAATTTTTCTAGAGATGTGAGTCAAAGTGGGTAAAGCCAGATATCAACTTGGGGTGGAAAAAAATTCTTGCAATGTAATCAGATTTCTAGTACAGTAGTTAAGTTCACACTATTGTTTCTGGTTGCCACAATTGCTTGAGCCTTATTTATTTTATTAGGTTGTTAATTCTTCTGAAACTCTAAAATGTCAATGCTCTGAGTAAGTTTTGCACTAAGAATTTCATTTTATAATGTATTACTACTTGCATGTCTTTTTCTTTCCAACATACTTTGCTTGTGAATGATTTACACAGTCTCTTGTATCCATGGTCACCAGAAGTGGAGTGACTTTTATGATGTGACCCTTCCCTTTTTTTTAAACCTAAGTTTTGAAATGATGGCTGGTTGGAGAACTTACTCAACTTGATCAGATTTCTGCCTCAAGTAAATTCCTGCAGTTACAGAAATTAATATATAAGTACAGTATAATGTAATACCAAATGTTAATATCTTTTATTGACAGTTTTTATTGCACTTGGGAGCACAAAATTTTAATATCACCATTTATGTTTTGGAGCTCTTGCAGTATTGCAGGTCAAGCATATTTTGTGTATAAGTTAATTTTTTTCTGTTTTTGAGATTTTGCACTTATGGAGCTATGTGACTGTGGTAAGTTTATAAATGTTCCAACATTTTCCTGAAACAGCTTAGTGCTAATTGATTTTTATTATTTAAATGTTTGCAGTTTCCTTTATAACTTGGTTTTGTTTATGATGGATTTCCAGGGTAGTGTGAGATGTGAAAATTAACGTTGCTACTTTAAAGTCAAAATTATATTTTGTTGTACACTTTTTAATCATGTGACTTCTTTAGGATTGCTTTGCATCTTTCTGAAATTGTATGTGATTTTAAGTTTTTGCTGTTTTAAATTTAAGAATTTGTGTTGTAGAGTGCAGTGTTATTCAATAATGTTTACACTTAATTGGTATGGAAGGAGAATTCCACCTGGATTAATGGCTGAAGTCAGTTTCTTTCTACACATTTTTATTTAGCCTGTGGGCCATATGTAAAATAACTGACCAGTTGTGCAAATCCTAAATAAATTTATTTCTGGCTTAAGCAGATTGAAGAATGCATGATATTTAAACCTTCTTTTCTAAGATATTCATAGTTTTCATATTTCAATTTTTCTTGTTTCATATATTGGATTTAGTGGTTTGCTAGGCCATCAACAGTTATGTACCAAACCTAAAATAAACTTCCCAGGTTTTCTAAGATCAACTGCTAGGAAAAAATTATTTCTGAGCTTTTCCTAGCAAGCTGGTATTGGTGAATCAGCAGGTTACTGCCAATTGCATGGAAACCTGCAGGACGATGAAAGTTTTAAACTAATGTAAAGTAGTTTGTAAGCAGCTGCTGCTTTCTAAATACCATAAATTTGTCTGTCCCTCCAGTATGCTTGTCAATCCTTAGTTTATTATTACAAGTTGTCTTTTGCCTGGGTAGTTCATAAATTGCGTGGTAGTTTTAGTTACAGTTAAAGTATATTCCTTTTGAAGAGTTGTTATGGACCTATGTTAGGTATGTACAAAAGTTAGACTCTTTAATGCAGTTATCTCCAGTAGGGAATGAAACTGGGAAATTAGCAGTGACTAGTTTAATTAAACAGAAAATTCCTACTTCCTTTTTTAGGCTTCCTTAGTGGCTCCTATTTTAGGATGAGGTTTAATATTGGATGAAAAGCAAAGCAATGCTTCCTATTATTTGCTTGCATTGTAGTGGAATCGGGACAAATCTTTGTTTCGTTAGTTGACCCAGTGTAATATTCTTCTCCAGCCTCATCTAGAATTGTTCCAAGTGCAATCCCAAACATGTTTCTTAAATGTTTCCATAACCATTACAATGTTCACTATTGCCAAAAAGTTGTGCTCTACCTTTGGTTATGCTTCTCATAGATAAGGTAGATAATGTTGGTATTCAGCACCATAAAAGCATTTGCTACATGTTCATACTCAATAAAAGAGCATTCTATTCCATTCAGGCTATGCATTTATGATTTTATGACTATATAAACCTTTAAAGAACAGTGATGGACACTTTTAATATTTGCCTGCACAGGATAAGCAAATTATATAATTTCACTGTTTAACTGAAATAGTCCAGTGAAATGTACAGATTATTGTGCAGGAAAAGCCAAGTTAAGTTAAGCAATAGGATTCTATAGTTAACCTGACAGGTTATTGCTTTATTAGGAATCGGTAAGAATTGATGAAAAGCACAGATCAAAAAGAAAACATTTTTTTGAATAACAGATATTACTCCTAGATGTGTATATCTGACAATTTCAAAATAACCACCATGGTCCATCGTGAGGGACGTAGTCTGAATGAATTTATCAGACCAGAAAAGGTAAATTTTTTCACATTATATCCACTTGTCAGAAAACACCTTTGTGTTATTTTATTGGTATGCCCAATGTAAACTTAAATGCCAGTGTTAATTAATGCCCAAATGAAAGCAGAAAATGCACGTTTTTTGCGCGTGCTTACTTTAAAACTTATGAAATGGACTATACATTTAAATAATTTTTTTGGATGAATATAACTATTAAAGCGTGTCAGTGGGAATAGCTGGCCATATCTTTCTCACTGTATGGATTCCACCAATTACAGCATGTCATGGGCATTTTAATAAACTTTTTAAGATTTGATAAAGTCCGAGTTTCAATCTGGAAATTGGCAAGATGACACACTATCTTGCAATTTAGGTTTGTTGTTGTATGTTTGAAGTTGCTTTATTCAGCAGCATAAAAATTACAAGTTCCTCCAGAAGGGACAAATATGCACTCAAATAGTTTGGAAAGTATAATAGTTCTGCCTTGTGATGTTCCTTACCTACAGGCACTGATCTAAAAACAAAACCAGAGACACTCTTTCAGTTTCTAAGTCTTTAAAACACATTAATTTCACCTACTCCTTTGCTGCTTAGAACCTATTTTGATTGTACATTATTACGTACCTTTTTGATTCTTACAGCATTTCTTAGTTAGGCCAAAGATAATGTAGAAATTGTTAAAAGACCCCAAGACATTATGGCAAACAATTTTTAAAAATGCAATGGATTAAATGCTGAATTAATTCCTTTGCATTATCTGTCTACAGCTTTTGAGTTGAAATTCACACTGTCATTTTTAATTTCTGTTTAAATTTAATTCTTAGGATGAAATAGAAATGATGGTCTTATTTGTAACCCGATCAATAATGTAATAGATTCTCAAGTAAATAAAGCATTCATTTTCTTTTAAGGAAAAGCTTATCGATTAGGAACACTCTTCAAAATGAAGTCCGATTACAAAGAACAGTAAATTCAAGGGGTTTTTGGTCTTGAAGCTAGTCAAAAATTTTTTTTTTTCCCGGTTTGTTGCTTTTTTTAAATGTTTCTGCTCCAAATTAGGGATAATGATCAAAAATATTGAACTGGAATTTATTTTGTTCCTTTAAAGAAAACTGTTAATGCTGCAATGTCTTAATATGGTGTCTGATTGCAACATTTTTGGGCATGTCATTGAAATTTCTGATCTATAGGTTTTAAAATGGTGGCTTTGTGAGTTCCTGATCATTTCACAGCAATGTGGCATTTATGAACAGCCGGGAAAAATTACAATTTACACAACTGAATAACATTGTACTAGTGAAAATTTTAACAACCCCTCTCGTGGTTGTTAGCTTGTTCAACAAAATGTTACCTGAGCCAGCGTATTTATTAAAAATAGGTCCCTTTTTAAAAAAAAACAATCATGACCAATGCTAAATAGAGTTGGAGAGTCTGACATAGAATTTCCAGTGTGCTGGCAAAACCCGTGATTTAATGTGTGTAGTAAGTGATGATTCCAATAAAATTCCTTTATTGTTAAGTGTTACTTAATTTGGGTATGAGATTGCTCTGTTAACAGGATTTCATGATTGTGTGTCTCTTTGCTCCTCTGACACTGTGGTAACACTATACTCTGCACTACTATTCTTTTATTGTCATGTGTGGTTTACGCACGACCTGAAATATAAGTTTATTTTGTGCTGAAGTTGAGTTGTAGAAAAAAAAATTGACTTCTGTTGAATCTACTTATTGAATCTCTAGATGTTTGCTATCCTTACAGTGAGTAAACATATTGAAAGATTATTGCATTCTCACAGTACATTCTAATGTATATTTCAGCCAAAAGTATGCCAATGAAAAATTTGAGTTGTATAGATGTACATACATTTATTAGACTTGTGTACAATGTTTCTTGTCATTGCTGTTTAGTCTCTACCTGAAATGTAAGTTTATTTTTGCTTCATTTTTCAACTGGATAAAAAAATGTTCAAATCTAGCCTGTCTCAATTATGAGTGATCCATGAAGTTAAATGACTGAGATTTGACCTGATTCCTCCATTATTTGAATCTGATTTTGCATGAAAAGTACAAGATATGCGTAAATATATTGTGTACCCAAAATATTTCATTGCAGTTATTTGCTGTTTTGCACTTCATGTTCTGTAACATAAATTTAGACAAATGTAGTGTAAAATACTTTGTCACTTTTAGTATGTTGTAAAAATTGAAGCATAAAACTCCTCTGTAATTAGCAATTTTAGGACTTGGTTTTTAAAATAAAATTGAATACTTTTATTAATGCTTGTAATGCTGTCTTGTGTGCTTTTTTTAATACAGACAGTACTTCTTTACCTTGGTATGTTTATATTTACTTTCTCCTCCTTTTCTGGTTCTTGCTGCAATGTGATTTCATGTACCAGCTACCATCTAGTGCCTTGCCAATTCTTAATGTGAGAGTCCATTTCTGACTTAGAATTACAGAAAATTCTATCAGACTGGGAGGCCTTGCACACAGTTCAATAAACCTGATTGTACCACCATCCCTAATCCTCCTCCAGTTCTACCAAACCTCAGGCTCTTCTTCAGAAGTACTGTTGGATCCCTAGCCTCAAACCCATCTTTCAATGCTATGAAAACCAGGATTCTATTCCAATGCTAAATTTCTCTTCTCCTGCCCCACTTCTTTTCCAGCAATGCTGCCAACCTCCAGACCACAATTCACTATTGCAAATTCCCACAATCATCTCTCCCTGCAGTGCTAGCAAAACTGAGACCCTCCGCCAGTACTGCCAATTCCAAGGGTGGTTGGGGTGAGTTGCAAAATCAGGTTTGCAAGATCCAAGAAGGTTGTAAATAACTTATCTAAAACATGAAACCAGAAAGGTACGTTGATGTGGAAGGGGCAAAATGGTAGTTAAGTTCAGAAACTGGTTGGGTAGAAATATCCAAGTGCTAATTTTGAGGCTGGGTAACTAATAACGAGGAAAGGAAACTTGATGAGTGTGGGTAGTATGTGGCTAGAGGCCAGCAATGCTTTATATTAGCAGCATTAAGGGCAAATATTGACATATACTTAACACTGAGAAATGTTGACAGCTTTGTAAATGGCAATATACACTCAAAATTTGATATGTGGAGTACAGATAAGTTAGTGGTTTGACACTGTACTAGCAACTCAAGTCAAGATTTTAATAATAACATAGTAAGTTGTGAAATTGCATTCAATAAATTTGAAAATTTGTGGGCTCACACAAAAAAAAATGACCATGAAAGCTGTCAGATTGAACTATTTGGGATTTTATGACACTTTTAGGTGACCTTTACCAAGGGTAGTAAGAGAAGGGGTAGGGCCAATTAGAAACCAAAAAGGGAATTCATACATGGAGATAAGAGGGTATCGCTGAGGCATTAAATGAGTACTTTGCATCCGTCATTACCAAGGAAAAATATGCTGCTGAAGTCATAGTGGAAGAGGTTGTTGAGACACTGTATAGGCTAAAAATGGAATTATTGGAGTTAGAAAGGCTGTCTGTAGTTAGAGACCAGATCAGATACATCTGAGGATAAGGGAAGGGTGGAAATTGCAGAAACATTGCCATAATCTTCCAATCCTCCTTGGGAATGGAGATGGTGCCAAAGGACTAGAGAATTGCATATATCATACCTTTATTCAAAAACAGGTGTAAGGATAGACTGAGCAAATACAGGCCAGTCAATTTAATCTTGGTGTTGGGAAAGCTTTTAGAAATGATCATCGGGAACAAAATTAACAATCACATGGACAAATGAGGATTAAGGAGAGCCAGCAAGGATTTGTTATGGGCAAATAGTGTTTAATGAACTTGTTTTGAGTTTTTTGAAGGGTAACAGAGTTGATGAGGATAATGCGGTTGATGAGATGTTTCTAGACCTGTACAAGGTGTTTGATAAAGTGCCATATCATAAACTTGCCAGAAAAGGTAAAACCCATGAAATAAAATAGATAGTAGTAGTATGGATATGAAGTTGGCTGAGTGACAAAAAACAGTAATATGAACGGTTTTTTTCAGACTGAAGGAAGGTATTGTACGATTCCCCAGGGGTCAGTACTAGATTTACTGCATTTCATAATATATATTGACCTAGACAAAAACAGAATTACATGGAAAAACTCAGCAGGTCAGGCAGCATCGGCGGAGAAGAAAAGGAGCATCCACAGTTTTTTTGTTTTTATATTGACCTAGACCTGGGTGTAATTTCATAACTTTCAGATAACATCAAACTTAGAACTATTGTGAACTTGAGGATAATGATAGACTTCAATGATGGAATGATTGGACAAGTGGCAAATGAAATTTAATGCAAGGAAGTGTGAAGTGATACATTTTGTAGGCAGAATATAAAATAGTGGGTACAATTCTAAAAGGGGTGCAGAAACAGAGCTGCAGGTATAGGTGCCCAAATCATTGAAAGTAGCAGTGCAGGTTAAGAAGCGGTATACATACAACATCTGGGGCTTTATAAATAGAGGTGTAGAGTACAAAAGCAAGGAAGTATGATGAAGCTTTTAAAACATTGGACACAACATTCCAGTTGAGGTAGTGCCAATTCTGGGCACCAGTTTAGAAAGGATGTGAAGGCTTTAAGGAGGAGGCAGAAAAGATTTATGGAACGGTTTAGGGACAAGGGACCTCAGTTACACGAATAGATCTGAGAAGCTGGTGCTGCTCTCCTTGGGGAAGAAAATTTTAAGAGGAGATTTTGATCAAGGTGCTCAAAGTCATGAAGGGTCAGGACAGATGGGAACTTCCCTTCTGGGGAAAGTTTGAGAACCAGAGAACACAAATTTAAGATGACTGGCAGAAGAATCAACTGGAACATTAGGAAAAGCTTTTTTAATGCAGCGAGAGGTTTGGGATCTGGAATGCACTGCCCGAGAATGGTGGAGGCAGATTTAGTTATGGAGAGAAAATTCACAGGGCTATGGAGAAAATGGAGAGTGGCACTCGCTGTGACGATCTTAAACCACTGGCTTGGACATGATGGGCCAAGGGGGAGATGGTGGCTTTGTGGTATTATCACTGGACTAGTATCCAGAGACCCAGGACAATGCTCTGGGACCTAGGTTTGAATCTCACATAGACAGTGAAATTTGAATTTAAAAAAATCTGGAACTAAAAATGTCTGGTGATGACCACGAAAGCATTGCTGATTGTTGTAAAAGCCCAAGTGGATCACTAATGTCCTTTAAAGGAGGAAATCTGCCATCCTTACCTGGTCTGGTACATGTGACTCCAGACCCACAGCAATGTGGTTGACTCTGAACTGCCCACTGAACAAGGGCAACTGGGGATGGGCAATAAATGCTGGTCTAACCAGAGACATTTGTGTCCCATAAAACAAATAAAATAAATGGCAGCTTCCTGTGCTGTTGCCGTTCTATTATCATTTTTGGGCAAGAGAACCTGCTGCGCCTACTTGGTTTGACATTTGACTCCAGTTCCATGGTGTGATTGACTCCTTGAGGACAATCAGGTGTTATCTACAAGATTTTTTTTTTAAACGCTACTGCATTTTCTGCAGCATTACACACTTAAGTCAAAGAATATAATCTCTTACCTGTCTTGTTTTTCTGAGTTTTCATTCTCAACTCTTAATTTTGCTTCTCTTTTTTTGGTTTTGCATTCTTGCTTCCTTGTGGTTAAGAGATGGTGGGGAAAAGAGCTTCTATGGGCTGCAGACTGAATTTTCTGATGGGAGGGGAAGGGAGTGGGTGGGGGGGGTGCGAAGTTACCAGCCTGCTTCCATCCCTTCAATCGCATTGCATCTCCAATCACCACCACCTTCATTTACTCTTAAGGGCAGAAATTCATTTGAGAAGCGGTGCTACAAACATCTAACTGAAGTTTTGCAACATGCAAAGAGCCACTGGCTGCTTTCTACACATCCCACGCAGCATGACTGGACTAGTCCTAGAAGCCCTCATCAGAGTACCCTGCAGCAGAACCGAACCAAGTCCTCACCTTCTGGGAGTTCACACATACAAGCTGACCGAATCCCCTATCCTGGCTACAGCCCACTCAGGCCAATTGCCTCATCACATGTTCACCTTGCTATATATATATTTTATATATGGGTCCAGTTTCTGAGGTGCAAGTTCAAGGATAACTTAGCCTTAGAGGTCTGCTTTTTCTCACCCTTCCTCTTGGGTGCAGCGGCTGATCAGACAGCAGTTCCTGAATATCTGGAAGCACAAAAATATAAGAGGAGGGGAGGGAGGGTGGATAAAGCAGAAGGTCCATGGTTACTGCAACGATAGTTTCCATTTCATGGCATCTTTCAGGATGTCCTCAGTGCTACCAGGAGCTCATAATCTTGTGCACCATCTCCCTGAGAGTGCTGAGGGAATGGATATATACTGGTTCTCTGCCTGTCCTTTGCGTCTGCTGCCCGTTGTGGGGAAGAGAGAAGGCAGAATGTCAGTATGGTTGGGTGATATGCCTATCATAGCTGAAGTAGGTTTGTGGAGGAACGCAAGGTTGTGTATGCAGCTAACATGATTGGAAAGTTTGGATGAGGTATGGTATAAAGATGTTAGGGTAAGTCCTGTTTCTACAAGTGTGGTGAGATGTGTAGAGTGATGGGCGTAAGATGTGATGTAGACGCATTCATCTATTCATACATTTTTCTGCTCTTTGTACGGCCCTCCTTTCACCACCTCAACTGCTTACATTTTCTGTTTGCATTTTTGCTCGCCACACTGATCTTATATCTTGATTCTATTTCACTCTTGTTCTCTTCTGCTCGCCTAACTTTTAGTTTAGTTCTGTTGAGGGGTACGCACCCAAAACATCAAAGCCTCTATCTGAGGATTTTTGTTTTCATTTCAGAAGAAACATACCTTAGTTTCAAAGTCTTGAACCATTTTGTCCAATCTTCTGCTCCTGACTCTGTATCCCAAGATTGGCTTTCTACTCAGTTTTCTATTCAGTTTTATCAAATCTTCCAGAGCTGGATGAATTATTGGAGAAGGCTGATATTGCTGTATAAAAAAGGTAAGTGGGAATATTCAGTGATGTACCTCATGGTCACTTATTTTGTGGAATTTGTTTGGGACCATTGATTGAACAGGAATTTTGCAGAATTATTTCCATCCCTGAATTGGCCTCTTGGGAGATCATATGGCTGCTGATGGATGAGGAGCATTAAATTGTCATGATGCTTGGTTGCAAGTCAGGTGGACATCAAGAAGTATTGATTCATCAGTTGCTTGGTGGGAATGGGGGAGAACAGTGTGGTCGGGCGGGGGGGCGGGAAGGTATGTGCTGATCAACAGGGTTCCTTGACTTTTAAACCTAGAACCACGAAACTCAACATTAGTTCTGGCCCCCATGACCACACACAGGCTGACTGTGTTCATACGAAGTAACCAGGAGAGCTATTATGCAATACGTAAAATAAGCAGCTGAACAATTTATTGAAACTGCTAGTAAAATGTCAGGTTTTTTATTAATGTCACAATAAAAGCATTGTTTTGGACATCATGGGGCAAGTCATGACAAAATTCCTTCTATCTATAATACAAAGTTAAGGGTTGGCATTTTCTAGCAAAATTAAATAAAATTAAAGGCTTATATAATATATGTGCAAAAAGCAAATATTGCATTTGTTATGCTGGAATAGTGTAAAACACTTATCAAATATCAAATTCTTGACATACGCTCACACTGTAGCCAGCTTCATTGTCATGCACATTAGCACACAGTGAAAACAAACCATGCATTTGGTCAGTATACAGAAGAAGAATAACCTTCCGAAGTGGAATCAAATATCAGGTAAATGCTTCATTCAGTTTTCCTTCCTCAGGTTTGCCATTTACCTATATATAGAAGAATAGACTCATTACTTGAACAGCACTGAAACTGTCCAAAATTGCCATAATAGTGTAAGCTACCAAGGGGCAGGCAATACACTGATTTACCTTATTTCACTTAACAGCCCAGATATTGCTAACAGTGCTGTTGTTGTTAAATTCACCAAAATAAGTTTTATTCTCACTTCTAAGAAGAGTTCCAATGTAGCAATACCAATGTAAATGCTGACAGCTCTAGCCTTCATTTTACTCATGATGACCAATGTACCAATTCTGAGCTCTACAGATCCTTTCCACTCATAATAGAAGAATAGTTTTGTGGCCAGATTACAAGCAAAAGAACCTGAATGAACCTTAGTTGATACTGTTGTGGGATATGGTAATCGATGAATTGCCTCTTGCATCGTACTCTGGAACCTAGGGGAGAATTTTCTCCCCATCGGGAGGTTGTGCGGGAGCGGGCGCATGGCCAATCACCACCTGCCATCAGCTGGGCACTGCCATTTTAAGTGGGTGGGCCAATTAAGGCCCGCCCACCATGACGCGTGCCCGGAAGCACTTAGTGCTCCCTGTGCGGGCTAGTGGTGGTGGGGGGGTTTGCCTGAGTCAGGGCCTGCGTTCACGCATGTGCGCGAAAGAGCACAGAAATCTCCCAGAGGCACAGAGCTGCCTCAAGGAGATTAGTTTAAGGTTAAAAAATTTTAATAAAGGAAAAAAAAAAATTTTAGGACATGTCACTCATGTGAAACTGTCACATGAGCTGGGGCATGTCTGAATTTTATTTAAAATTTTTTCAAACCTTAAAATCTTCATGGACCCTCATCCCGTCCGTGGTTGAGGTTCCATGAAAAATGCGAAGGCCGCCTGGGCTCTTCGCTTGCCCGGCACCCTGAAGGCTGGACAGGCAGCTCAGTTTATTGTTTTAATTGATCGTTAACTTGCCTTAATAAGCCTTCGACAGTTCGGCTGGCACACAGACGACTCGGGTGCACGCCCACCGAACTGAAAATCTGAATGACGTGTGGTGACGTCGGGACACAGGCCCACTCGCTGAGCCAAAGATTCTGCCCCTAAAAACAGTAGCTGGGAATGGTGGTGCCTTACCCAAGATAGATGATCAGCCATGATTATATTAAATGGCGGAAATGGCTCAAAGATTCAAATGGCCTACCCCTATTTCCTACAACTTAGCTAGAAGTGTGGTGGAAACTCTATTTACAATGACTTTTGGCAAAGATCACAGGTAAAGCCATTGTATCACTGAAGAAATTCCTGATTATTATAAATATAGAGGGTCACATCAGGACAGCTTAACATATTTTAGCAGTTTGATGAGATTTTAAAATAGATATGTCTCAGTACCTGTTGTGAGCTCCACCAAAACATGGAGAACAGGGCAATGGAGTTCAAATCCCACCAAAATTGAATGCAGTTTTTAAAAAAATGTAGAAATATAAGAAAACTAGTATCACCATGAACTAGTCAGATTGTCTATATAGGACTCCAGAGCCACACCAATAATTGTTTTAAAATCTCAGGGTAGATTATCAAAGCCAGGAATTTCTTCTGAAGTGGCCTGGTGAGATCTGCGAATAACTAGCACTGCGTGTACTTCAGAGGCCTGGTAAGCTACTCAATTGTACAAACTGCTACCAAGACTGCTGGGAATGTACAATAACATTGCCAATGATACCTTTTTCGCAAGGAAGAACACAAAAAGTTGACAAAACCAATCTTGATTCAACCAATTATAGAAACCACCTTGAAAACAAGACAGATAATAAAAAAATGCATCATACTATCCTGTTATTACCAGGCTTGTTAACTCTTTGCAAGGGGGTTAGAGTATGAGTAATGAAGACTTGCTCCAATTATATAGGGTTTTCCTGAGACCATACCTGGATCACCGTGTCTAATTTTGGTTTCCATACCCAAGGAAAAATATGAAGGACTGCTTTTCAACTAGATTAGTAATCATGGACCTCCCTCATCTAAATTAAAATACTATGTCACACTCAAGTAAAGAGTGTTTTAACAATAATTTTAAGAAAACTGGCACTTATATGTCAGCAAATTAGGTGTGCTTACTTCTCACTACAGTGTCTTGTGTGTTCTTGTGCATGTCCCTCCTAGGTGAGACAGCCAGTCCACTCTGCACTGCACATGCGAAACATGTGGGAAAAGAGCGTGATTGTGACAATATTTTTGTAGGTCCCTACTAAGTCTTTATGGAACCCAGTTTGAGAACTACTGATAGAAGAATATAGCTATCAATTTGGGCAGATAAAACAGAAATTAGTGATCAGATCACCTGTTTTGGTTGTTGGTGGAGGGATTAATGTTGGATAGGACACTGAATATTGCCCTGGTATCTTCACCTCCTCAGTTAACATCTCATCCAAAAGATGGCACTTCTCAGTTCTGCACTGTGAGGTCACTCCAGACTACATGCTCACACATCTACATCATAAGGCTGTGAGTTCAAGCTCTGCTCCAGAGATGAGAGTTCCGCCATTGAGCTACAGCTGACAAACTGCTAGCTAATCAAAAGTAAAGTATTTTTCTTTGAGAAGTGGAATAATGCTGAGATCACTTGCCCAAGGAGGACAGAATAGCACTGCACACGCAGGAAGAAGCATCTAAATCTAATGAGGTGGAAAGATGAATTTTGTGTCATATCCACCTCAGTTTGAACCAGTACAGGCACGCTGTAAATCACAGCCCCCGCATCCAAAAATCAGGGCACCTGAATTTCACATCCAGTCTGTTTCAGCCTTACGGTGACCAAGAAGAGGGATGGAATCGGTGGATGCAGCTTGACATAGGGACCAAAGACGATGGCTTCGGTCTTTCCAATAATCAACTGAAGAAAATTTCTTCTTGTTCAACACTGGCTGTTTGATTAACAGCATGACATATCAGAGGTAATGAAGGGATGGTGTTGTGGTAGAGCTGTAATCAGCATATGTTTGCGATCTGACATTGTGTTTTTGGATGATGTTGCCAAGGGTCAGCATGTCGATAAGAAATAGGAGGAAAGATTTATTTACATAAGGCTATTATATCTTTCCTGATACAAAAAAAATTCAAAACGCAACTAAAATTAAATCTGTTGATAATGTAATAGGAGTACACGTGCCATAAAGCCTTTGATCTCCTATGTTCTAATTAACTGTTCACCCGGTAGATGCTGCTTGGCTTTAATGGAAAGCAATTAAAAATAACTCAAATGTCTTTTTAAACAAAATGGAACTTCTTTAGTGGTTTGCACTTGCCTCAAATTGCAGAAATGTCGACATATAAAATTCTCCTCCAATCAGGAAAGCAAGAATAAAGAAGTAAAAAATTTGATTATGAATTAAGAATTTACCATGTTAAGCTTTTTCCTTCTGATAAGACTTCACTCACTTTGACAAAAAAAATCTGCTGCAGATTAGCAATGGCTTTGTTTTGGTTATATTAACATGCGTAAAAATAGAATGGGCATTTATGATAGCATTGGATGAAATGTATTATCCAGGGGTCCTAGTCACCTGTATACTGACATAACAATACTACCTCCTGTCAAACATGCAATATCTGAGCCAAAGTATTTTGACTAACAAAATCTGTAATACCAAATGTTACACATACATTTATTAAATAGAAAACACACTTTCAGTTGAAGGCTTTTTATCCTTCATGTTGCATGATAGTCAATGTGATAGTGGTTTGAGCAAGGGATGGCTGGCGAGAGAGATGGTGGATACTGACCTGCATCTTGCTGCTGGGGCAGCTGGGTCTGTAATGGGTGATTCCTGCAAAGACAAGACACAACAATAAGATGAAACTGAATTGGAATCAAATTCTGCAGCTGCTGTGTCAAGTGACTTCTTTGTCTTTTAAGTCAGTTTCTATTCTGCCATTCTTAAATCTTTCTCAGCTTTACAGTCAAATAAATCATTATGCCATTATTAATGAAACAGGGACCATATAGCTAGAATTATAAAGCAATCTATACTAACAGTCAATTACTTCATCCAGTCCTATTAAAATTACATTGTTCAATGAACTGACACGGTCAACAAGCCGTTACTTTAGTTTATTCACGTGACTGGATTTCAACTGTTTTTTTTTTACTAATGATGCAGTTCATTGATAACATGAAATAAATCTCAGCTACAATAATTAAATCATAGTTTGGTCTTTCTTCTGAGGCAATAAGGATATGATTTGTTTCCCCTTTTGTTTGTTTCCCATTAGTTTTTGCAACTCCTTTTTCTGAAAGAGGAAGATTGTGACACTTCTGCTCTCCAATGTCAAGGCTACTACAAGATAGAGAGCAAGTCCCACTGAAAAATCTTCCCTCTGATTTTGCTTTCTTCCTTCCTTTCCACAGGAAGTTATTGTAAAAAAAGTCAAAGATCAGAAATGGCCAATTTGTTTACTGACACTCTTCCCTCCAATACCCTAATTCTTACATTACAACATCCAAACTTGTTTAGAATTATCCCAATGCTTTTGTCACTACTGTCCAGACTAGCAAACCATTTCAAACATTCTCTCTTTTTCAGTAAAGGAGTTATACATTACATCCATTTAAATTTACTTGGTTTATGTTGAAGTAATATTTTGCATTTGCTTTATCGACACCATTTAATAGTTCATGTGCATGAATGCGATCCTATCATCTGTCTTTAGGCAATGTACAGCTTGAGCTTCTCTCATGTTTCTTCATGGTCTAATATGGGATTGCGCTTGTTTTTCTTTGAATCCTTATTTATATACCTCTTTTTCAGAGCGACATGATCAGATTTAAACTATGCTCCAAGCATGTAAATCCACAGTATAACTTCCCTAAGGCCTTTATTTTACTGTTCTTGCTATATCCTAGCCTGCATTTGCTTTTTTAATTGCTTCACCGTTGTGCCTAGACACAAAGTAAGGAGTTTACAATTACTCCCAGCCCTCTACATTAATTCAACTTCAAGCATTCTATATATTTCTTTCAAATCATAGTTGACTTTCCTCAGTTATCTAACCTCTGCTCAAACCATCTCCATACACTACAAATCGGGATAGTTTGAGCGGTGTTCTGATCTGCAGTTCTGCACATTGGTGCTTCAACATGCAGTCTCACCATGCTGCCGGTGAGCATATTTTAAGTATCATGTGCTGCCATATTTGTGTTATGTATTTTTGTGCCATCATAAAACAAAGGTCTATCAACTATCAGAAATTTTTAACTGTCTGTGTTTAGTACTATTGGTGCCAATTATTTATGCATTGATTGCAAAGAGACTAAATTAATCAGGAAGTAATAATTGGTAATTACAGGAGTATGACAGGAGGAGGGGAAGCAATAACCAAGAGAGAATCTGCCAAGGCGAAATAGTCTGGTACTACCTCAGTGGTTCAAAAAGATGTATTTTGATGGTGCACAAAACCCAGGGACACATGAATGTGAAACAATGCTCCTCAATATATCTCTTGTCACTTAAGGAATACATGTATAAAGTGGCCACTGATAAATACCCCTAAACACCAGCGCATGATGTTAAAAGTTATTCGTGTGCAGCCTATTGTCCAGCAGCAAAGAAATACAAATACTCCATCTCCTTTGATCACTGTTACATTAAAGAAAAAAATATTTTGCATCTAGTAATGTATCAAATAAAGAAACACTCACTGTTGTGTTTGCATGAGAGGCATGTTGGAGGTGTCACAGTTATCTGAATGGTGAAGGGGTGGCACAATCTCACCAGTTACTGGGTTAAACACAGGCAGCGTGGAGAGGGGCCAAGCTGCCTCCCGGTTCTTTGACATGTTCCGAAGCTCCTTAGTTGACTTCTGGATGGAACTGTGATGAACCAACTGGATGCTGAGGAAAGATGTGAAATTAGAAACAAGAAAATTATACTGTAAACTTTGAATACTGCATCTGGTCATATTATCTTGCTTTTGTAACTAGACACTGCTCATATTCTGATCAGAACTCAGCTGACTTCTAAATTTCTGGATTAAAAGAATTCACTCTGCAAAAAATTTCTGTCTGTGCATGTCTTACTGATAAAACTAATAATTTTTTAAATGATATTTGTCTATATGCAGCTGTCATTTGTACAATCGACAATAATAAATGATTGATGTTTAACATTCGTATGACATTCTTCCATCTATTTTAACAGAGGAATCAACCTTTCTAAAATAAACAGGTTAACTGTTCTGTTTAAAAATGGACAGAGATATACCATGAGAAAGTCAAGTAGTTTGTTCTGTTATTATCATCATTTCTAGCCTTATAACACAAGATCCCTAGAGTCGAGCTTTTTCTTTGCTGCTGGGTTTCTATCTATGTCAGAGATACTAGTATGATTTGTATTTTATAGTCACAATTTTAAAATATAATAAATTTGTAATTGAATATTAATAAGAATGGACAACTTCTAATTTATCTAATGGTCAGAAACCACTTCAGTAAAAACATTGCATAGGGCAATTCCCAAAACATCACTGAATCTAGCAGATCGCTTACACTTTTGTGCATGTCCAGCTTATTTGGATTTTATGCTAATATCAGCTACACACCAGGGTTTAAAAACATCAAGCCACATTAGAAATTGCTAGGGACAAGTTTCAGAGTCAGAATCATTTACAGCATAGCTGGAGGTCATTTGGCCCATCAAGTCCATGCCAGCTCCCCACAGAGTATTCCAGCAAGTCCAATTCCCCCGCTCAAACCTCATAGCCCTGCAAGTTTAGTTCCTTCAATTGCCCATCGAATTTCCTTTGAAATCATTGATGTTCTTACTTCCACCACCCTCGTGGGCAGTGACTTCCAGTCAATTCCACTCAGTGTAAAAATGTTCTGCCTCACACCCCCACATTCCCCCCACACCCCTTGCCAAAATCTTGTTATTGTACCATCAGCTAATGGGAAGAGTTTTTCCTTGTCTACCTAATTCAAACCTGTCATAATCTTGTACACCTCTATCAAATCTCCTCTCAATTTCCTTTGTTCCAAGGAGAACAAACCCAGCCTTTCCAACTTATTAAGTGTGTATTTTGATTTAGTTATCATTAACAGGAATTGGAGGATAGACAAGTAACATTTTGAATTATTTAATTAATATTTGCTACGATCCCTCTTTTTCACCATGGCCCTTTATGTGCAGCTATCATTACCCACTTTCCTGCTGGGTATTATACTGCAATGGATTGATCCATTATTAGTAGCAACAAAAAAAAAAACTAAGTCTTAAATGAGTTCATTGTGTAACTTCCAAGTTAAAACCAGCAACATTAATTGCTGGCATGGATAGAAGATTGGCTAACTGACAGGAAAAAGAGAGTTGACATAAATGGGTCCTTTACTAGTTGGCAGGATATAACAAGTGGTATGTCACAGGGTTCAGTGCTGGGGCCTCAACTTTTTACAATTTATATAAATGATTTAGATGAAGGGACCGAAGGTATGGTAGTTAAATTTACAGATGACACAAAGATATGTAGGACAGTAAGTTGTGAAAGAGGACATAAGGAGGCTACAAAGGGACACAGATAGGTTAAGTGAGTGGGCAAAGATCTGGCAAATGGAGTATAAATGTGGAGAAATGTGAAACTGTCCATTTCAGCAGAAAGAATAAAAAAGCATATTATCTGAATGGTGAGAGATTACAGAGCTTTGAGATTCAGGGGGAGCTGGGTGTTCAAGTGCATGAATCACAAAAGGCTAGTATGCAGGTAATTAGGAAAGCTAATAGAACATCATTTATTGTGAGGGGAATTGATTACAAACAAAAGTTGGGAGGTTATGTTTCAGCTGTGCAGGGCACTGGTGAGACCACATCTGGAGTATTGTGTACAGTACTGGTCTCCTTATTTAAGGAAAGATAGAAATGCATTAGAAACAGTTCAAAGAAGGTTACTAGACTAATACCTGGAATGGGCTGATTGTCTTATGAGGAAAGGTTAGGGTTGTATCCACTGGAGTTCAGAAGCATAAGAGGTAACTTATTTGAAACCTTTTAAGATCCTCAGGAGTCTTGACATGGAGGATATGAAGAGGGTGTTTTCTCTTTTGGAAGAATCTAGAACTAGGGGTCACTGTTTAAAAATAAGGAGTCGCTCAGTTAAGACAGAAGAGAATTTTTTTCTCTGAGGGTCGTGGGTCTTTGGAGCTCTCTTCCTCAAAAGGCAGTGGAGGCAGAGTCTGAATATTTTTAAGGCAGAGCTAGATATATTCTTGATTAACAAGGGGTTGAAAGGTTATTGAGGATAAGCAGAAATGTGGGGTCGAGGTTACATTCGGATCAGCCATGATCTTATTGAATGGCAGAGCAGGCTCAAAGGGCCAAGCGGCCTACTCCTGAACCTAATTTGTATGATTATATGTGTTTGACACAAGAACTAAGGGGAGGAGGTGGTTCCATGAACATACCCACTTTCAATGCTGGAGAGCCCAGCAAGTGAGTGGAAAAGATGAAGCTGAAGTGTTTGCAACAATCTTCAGCCAGAAATGCCAAGTTGATGATGCATCTCAGCCTCCTTCAATGCTGGGGAACCCAGCAAGTGAGTTTAAGAGATAAGGATGAAATATTTGCAACAATCTTCAGTCAGAAATGCCAGAGGTCTCCAGTATCAAATAATGCTGTCTTCCATCAATTTAATTCACTCTATGTGATATCAAGAAATGGCTGAGGACAGTGGTTACTGCAAAACCTACATCCTGGCTGCAGTGCCAATAACTTGTGCTCCACAGCTTTCCACATCCCTAGCCAAGTTGTTCCAGTACAGCTACAACACTGGCATCTACACAGGAATGTGGAGAATTGCGCAGGCATATCCTGTCCAGAAAAAGCAGAACAAATCCAATCTGGCCAATTACCACAATTCTTGATCATCAGCGAAGTAAAATAAGGTATTGTCTATCAAGCAGCACTTATTCACCAATAATCTGCTCACCGATGCTCAGTTTGGGTTCTGTCAGGACCGCTCAGTTCCAGACCTCATTACAGCCTTAGTCCAAGCATAGACAAAACAGCTTAATTCCGAAGGTGAGATGAGAGTAAATTCCCTTGATATCAAGGCAGCATTGGACAGAGTGTGGCCTAGAGGAGCCCTGATAAAATTGAAGTCAATCAGAATCAGGGAGAAAACTCTCCACTGGTTGGAGTCATACCTAGCACAAAAGAAGATGGTTGTGGTTGTTGCAGGCCAATTATTTCAACTGCAGGACTTCGCTGCAGGAGTTCCTCAGGTCAGTGTCCTAGACCCAACCATTTCAGCTACTTCATCAATGGCTTTCCCTTCATTATAAGATCAGAACTTGGGATATTCACTGACAATTGCACCGTATTCAGTTCCTTTTGCAACTCTTCAGATAATTTGAGGTCAGAGAAAGAACAGAACTGGAATTTGAACCAGGAGGTGCAGAGGGAAAGAAGAGAAGATAACGGAAAATCACATATCAAATGGTCATATTTTTATTTAATCTCCAATGATGCACTGCAATGCCAGATGCAACATGTCCAAATTAAGATTTTTTTTTCAATGAATATCAATCCCTTCACTCATTGAAACCATTAAGGAAGCAAAAAAAAATGTTTCACTGTAATATTTTACTGCTGGTGGCACACTAGAAATAGTAGCTTCTTCTACAGAAAGTGCCAGCCATCCACTGCCAAGCAGAGAACAGCAGACATTTGTACTGGGTTTTAGGTGGTTTCAGGTAATCCTGATTTATAATTTTACACTTTAGCTATTTGTATTGAAAGGCATAAAATCTATTGCCTTGCTGACCAGAGCTGCATCTGCTGATGAGACAGTGGTTCAAAATAGACAGCTTGTATTGCCTTATGTAAACTAAAGACTCCACTGGTAGTCAAACTGCAGCAACTATTTAGATACTCAGCCAGTTGTCACTACAACAGCTGGGTGTTAAAGTAAAACTGGCACACACACTGGTAAAAATTTGATTCAGGAAGCAAATAAGGAATGCACTGGAAAGAAATTATGCATGACAAGGGACTTTTGCACATATCCCTGTGCAAACAGGCTTCTTTCCTCTATTATTTATAACTAGCAGCAACACAGCCCAGGAAAAGTTTAAGTGCAGTTTAGTAGTACAATTTGTTTTAAAATAGAAATGCAATGTGCTGAAAACCGGTCAAACAGCATCTGTAGAGCAGAGGAGGTTGGGTTAACATTTTAAGTCAAAGATCTTTTGTCAATTTTTTCAGATCTCCAGGTCTGCAATTGTTTAGTTTGTACTTTATCCCAGTAGGTTTGAGTAGTTCTCAGTTCTATGAGTAGAAGTGAGAGAACCAATTCATCCTCCACAACAGCGGTTTGGATGAAAGGTCATTGACCTGAAGCATTTTCCCTCTCCAGAGATGCTACCTGACCTGCCATGTGTTTTCCTATATTTTCTCTTTTTACAACAGTTGCCTTGGTGTGATTTTGTGCATTACGAGTGCTGCCTGCTGCAGACAGGTGTGTCTAATACACCCACCGAAACTCCAAAACAACTTGTCACATATTCTCAGGTATAGACTGTGGAGAAAGATCCACATTTTTTTTACACCAGATCTTCTGCTGAGAGCCATCAGCACTCATACAGTACAAGCACTTCTGTGGGAATGGAGCTGATCCCCTCATGCTGTTCCTTCCACACTTGGAGTCACACCTATTGTCAGCTGTTCACTAAAGTGGAACAATGGCAGTCAAGAGTGAGTTCATAGCTCAGATGGCCACAGCACTCCTGTTTAAGGTCTCTCCTGGACAAAAATGAGAAGCTGAAATACATTCCAATTGCAATATTACTGTGTTCTACACCCTAGGAAATGGAGTTTTAAAAGAAAACAGTGATAACGGAATACAACCCACAATCCGACTACAGCAGTTAAAGGCAGGTAGTTATTTCTTTACAATCCCTCAAGAGAAATTCATTTAGTTTCAGTGAAAAGTGTGTGCGGTAAGAGGTATCTAAACTGGTAGTTAAAGCAAAGAATGCCCTCTCTTTTACTGCAATTGACTGTGCTTTCCTGCATTAAAAAGAAGCCACTATGCATGACTTTCAGAGCGACGGAACACTCAAGAGCTTACTTGCTAGATATTCAATAGATCTAACTGTAACAACTCCTCAGTATGGGTCAACAGTATGAAATGAACCATGAGACGTACAACTTAAATGGACACATAAGCATGGAACAGACTCTGAAGCCTACAGTGGCAGATTATGATCTGATAAAACAAAAAGTAAAATTAAAAACAGAAAATGTTCAATTTAAAACATAACAGGAAAGAAGACACTTACTCTGGTGTTTGCATGTCTCTCTTTTGCCTAGGAACAAAACAAAATTAATGAATTAAATAATAGGCATTGATACTTGAAACATCAAAAGATATTTGCTAATGGTGGACCCACTTTTGGCAGATGTTGAGAAGATGATTATTTAATGCACTTGTCAGTATCTGCCTACAAGTATAGGGCCAGAGTGACTGCACACACAAACACATGACAACCAAATGGAATGGACACACAGAATGAAAGAGAACGATGAAAAGGCTTGAGGGAAAATAAATTCACATGAATGGAGCTAAAATATGAATTCATGCAATGGGATGGACAGAGTCTGTGCTCTCTACCTGCTTTACTAACCTGTGATATTACTGTTAGTAGGAACTGAAACAGAATAAATAGAATCCTTTCCCCAATATTATTTTAAGGTATAATCACAAAATAGAAGTGTCTAGGTACTTTTTTAAAAAAAAAGTGTGCTCATGTTTTGAGTCCCTGTGTATATGCATTTGGCAGCAGTGTGATTTACTTACACTCCTTCCCGACGGCAAAACATGATGTAACCAAGGATCACAAAAAGCACCAGGGCAACGGCTATTGGTATTGCCAGCGTAATCACAAAGTCTGTGTAATAGTCCTTGCTTTTCAGATTTGTAGAAGGTGGTTTATACTCTCCATTGTCTGGCAGAACACCATCTCCCCGAATCACTTCACTGTTGACAGAAGGCATTTTCGATTTGTCGACCTGCCACCAAATTGTAAGAAAAAAATGGCTCCATCTTTTTGTTTTACTTTTTCTTAAAAATGTGCTAGATATACCACATTTCAATACTTATACAACTGGGAGTGAAAAATTGTTCCTTCCACAGCTTTGATGTTCCTCATCTTGGTCAGCACAATGGGTTCAGGACCGTGTCTACTTTCTTCAGTCCAATACTTGAATGTATTATGTATTAGCATTGTTGTTCATTTTGCAATATATAAATAAATAAATCATAAATAAAAAGCATTTTCAGATTTTTTTTCTCCATGCATCCAGGACATCCTGAGCACAATTAACTCAGCCACTGTACAACCATCAAAATTGTTTTATTTCTTTTTGGGAAAGATCAGCCTTGGCACACACAGTTCTGGCAGCTGCACAAAAATATTTAGTAAGGGTAATTGAAAAAATATCTATTTCAGTTTCGAGGCCCCCCCCCCCATAAACATTGGGGCTATTTTCCAAATTTTCCTATGCTCCACTGTAAGATCCTATTTCTTACCAGCAGCAAATAAATCAGATCTTTCCGTCTTTGACACCAGCCTCACAACATTGGTTGATCAAAGCTTATTTCTGGTTTTTATAGCTTAGTACCTTTCCAAACACTGCACCTCACCACGGACGAAGGTATGGTTTCAGTTTAGCATTTTAGATGGGGTGGCAGTGCAGTTATAATCAGCATCAGCATCCTTACACTAAGAGGGAAAATTGACAACATTCTTAATCCAGATCGAGGATGACATGAGTTTACGGCACTTAGTGTCAGTGTCAGCTTGTGGGTTCAAGTCCCATCTCACTCCAGAAACGTCAGTATAACTGACGTTTCATGCAGAACAGAGGGATCTTTAGGCTTCGACATTAAACCAAGGCCCTGTCTGCTGTCTTAGGTGAATATTAATAATTCCATGAGAAGATTTGAAGAGCAGGAGAGTTCTCCCAGTATCCTTGTCAATATTTCTGTCTCATTCGTCTCATTGCTGTTTGTCGGAGTCTGTTATGTGCAAGGTGGCTGCTGCATTTCGCAGATTGCAAGTGATTACACTTTAAAAATATTTCCTTGGCTGTAAAGCACTTCGAGATCATGAAAGGTGCTGTATAAATGTAGGTTCTCCGAAGACAGAACAGTCTTGTGATTCAGAGGGCTGTTAGCGGCCATGGAAATGTACATGAACAAGAGTAAGAGATAAATCAAATCAAAAATGAATAAAGCATTAGGTTTGCACAACATACTACATATAAATATAAATCAAGCTATTTATATAATTAAGAGTCATGCTTTTTACTTTCATTTCATCCTTTCAGTTCTTATTAAAAATACTGAGAAACATGAGATATGTTAAATCGCTCCTGTGACTGTACAATGACATCTGACAACCATGTAGCTGATTTTCGTATTTCATGCCCATGAGCACATCTAATTAAATTAATGTAATGAAATTAGGGCAGACTTTTACAGATTTTTTTTATAACTAAATAGAGACTTTTTTAAAAAATTCATTCATGGGATGTGAGCGTCACTGGCTAGGCCAATATTTATTGCCCATCCCTAATTACCCATCCCTTGTTCAGAGAGCATTTAAGAAATCTGGAGTCACATGTAGGTAGGGATGGCAGATCCTAATCAACATTAGTGAACCAGATGGGTCTTTACGAAAATCAACAATGGTTTCAAATTTCACCATCTACTGTGGTGGGATTCAAACCTGGGTCCCCAGAGCATTACCATGGGTCTCTGGATTACTAATCCAGTGACAATACCACTATGCCACTGTTAAAGTGACTGCAATGAAATTCACAGAAACCATCCATATTTTCCAGCAGTGAGTAGAGGTGGTTGGCTGTGAAGAATGACATCAGTAGACCAGTTTGGCTAGGTCTTAATTCGGTACCAGAATATGAACCGTGGTGTTTTCACTACTGAAACAAATATACATAGTTAACTGATCTTTTCAGCCCCAAATTTTGCTCCAACCAGACATTAACAGCATTTGCCATTAGTTAGACTTGCCTCTATGCTCTAACTCAAACACATTTTGCCTATTTAGTTGCTGAAAGTACGAGCTGATAACAGCTCAGTGAGGAAAATGAAGCATTTGGGCCGAAGCAAACAAGGCAACAGACAAGGTATCTCCTTAACCAATGAGATCTAAGAATTAAAAATAAATAATGGAAAGACTGAGAAGCAGAGTGAATGCAATGCTAAATCAGGAACAGAAAGAAATAAGAAAGGGAAAGGAAGATTGGATTGAGAGACAGACAGAAAGGGAAAGACAAAAGATAACAGCATCATTACAACTGCCCCAAAAATTCAAAGCCTGAAGGAATGAGACTCACATTTATAATAGTTAATTTTCAGTGCCAGAGCAGTTGATTAGCAAACATTTACGGAGAAGTGTAAGGTGATACATTTTGGTACAAAGAACATGGAAAGAGAGTAGAAAATAAAGGATACCATTCTAAAGGGTGTGCAGGAGTAGAGAGACCTGGGTATATCAATCATTAAAGATGGCAGGACAGGTACAGAGAGCTCTACCTAAAGCATACAGTATCCTAGGTGCCATTAATAGGGGCACAGAATAAAAGAGCAGGGAGGTTATGATGAACTTATATAAGACACTGGTTAGACCTCAGTTGGAGTATTGTGTACAATTCTGGATGCCACATTATAGGAAGGACGTGGACGCATTGGAGGGAGTGCAGAAGAGGTTTACAAAAATGGTTCCAGGGATGAGAAGCTTCAGTTATGAGGAAAGATTGGAGAAGTTGGGACTATTTTCCTGGGAGAGGAGAAGGCTAAGAGAAGACTTGAAAGAAGTTTTCAAAATCGTGAGCGGTCTAAATAGAGTAGAAAAGGAGAAACTGTTCCTGCTCATAAACTGATCAAGAACCAGAGGGAACAGTTTTAAAGTGTTTTGCAAAAGATGCAAATATGATGCAAGAAAAAACTTTTTCGCACAGCGAATAGTTAGGGTTTGGAATGCACTGCTGTGAAATGAAGTGCAGGGAGCCAGGTTCAATTGAGGCAGTCAAGGGGGCAGTGGATGATTATTTAAGTAGAAACAATATGCAGGGTTATGGAGAAAAGGCAGAAGATTGGCATTAAGTTAAAATGTTCAGAAAGCCGGTGAGACATGAAGGGCTGAATGGCCTCCTCCTACACCGTAACAATTCTGTGATTTACAATCATATTATTAAAGGGGTACTGGTGCCTACCCTCACTAGCCTTAAATTTTCTGCTGAGTTTAGTTCATATTCACCATGCAAGTACAGAAAATTCATAATATTCAATGCATTTCAGTGGCAAAGTAGACACCAAAATGCCATTTTTGTGAAGCTAACAGCAATTTTTGGATTTGTGAGTTTAACCGTGTTTCTGCCCCCCAGCCTGAAGTCACTGTACAATTTATACATAAACAGTGACCATTATTAGGGTCACTGTTATTTTGACAGCAAATTCTAGCATAATATAAATAAATTACTAAAGTGTTCTTTTCAAGAGCTATAGAACATTAATTCCAGGCAGGTTAAGAGTCATAAGAAAATCCCAGACCAGGTCTGGCCAGCACCAGCATCAGATGATACTCAATATTCAGGTCCACATTTCATTGATCTTCGTATTGTGAAGAGTGGCCATTGAAAATGAAAATACTAATGAAATTGCATCTATAATTAATCTACATTTTGTAATTTGTTTTATTATCTCACATCTGCCCATGTTTGCCTCTCAATACAACATACCTTCCCAGCTGACAGACTGGCAAGTCTCACTCCAAAGTGTGATAGTGGATAGATCTGCATAGCTCAGTAACGGATAGGAACATTGTCATGAAACAATTAATGTAATATAATGCTATTGGATTTTTTTTTTAAGAGGTTTAGTCTGTGGGTGTGTCTGTGTGTCTTAATTTGATTAAAGCCAGCTAGTCTGGGTGCTTTGATGTACAGTAGTTTTGAGATGTAAACAGGTAGAGGTATATTTCTGTTTTGTTAAATAGAGCATTCAAGAGCCGGAGTGAAATCTTTCACCAGGCTAGGTGACACCAATCAATGTTTATATTACTAGTAAAATTGGTACAGTGAAAGGAGTTCAAAGGGCCTGGTGATACAATGAAAATTTACATTCAAAGGGGAGTGCTGGGTTATAACAGAAGGGAGTTTTTGTGTATGTAAAGCAGAGGAATGTAGGATCAAGGCCTGTAAGCCTACAATTGTCTGCAAAGGAACCAAATTGAAAGGAACCTCATTTTGAACTTATAAGGTGAAAATGCTTAGCTTGGTGTCTGCTTAAAGTCTATTAATTTAGAGATTAATTTGGGAATTTGTTAAAAGTTATGATAGTAGTAATTTGTAGCCACGTGTAAGTGTTTAATATCTTGTTATAAATTAATCAATGTCTCATTTAGTTTGATATAAAAAACCTCTCGAGAACTGGCGGTCTTATTCCTGAATTTAGAGCTGCAATTCAAAACATACCAATTGAAAATATAGGCCAGGATTTTCCCCTCGGCGATTTGGGGGCGGGGCCCACTCACCAAGGGGAAAATGATGCAGGAAGACGTTGGGAGAAACCCCCGACGTCATCCCGGTCCATTTAAATCTTCAGGAAGGCAGGCGGACAGCGAAATCAGCTGTCCACCCGCCGACCTGTCATTGGCCAATTAAGGCCATTGACAGGCTATTTAACCTCATTAAAGACCCTGCCCGTCCAAGCTTAAGGCTGGCGGGCAGGCCAGGAGCCCCAGCGGGCTTCAGATTATTCATGAAACTTCATCCACTGGCGGGATGAAGTTTAATATCCCTTTTTTAAAAAAATAAACTTAATGTGTTTCTTATTAACATGTCCCATCTTGTGTGACATTGTCACATGAGGGGGACATGTTAATAATGTTAATATTTGTCTATTTTTTGACTTTTCTTACCTGTCAGTAAACTCCCTGAGACAGCACCTTGCCTCAGGGAGCAGTGTGCTCTTTTGCGCACATGCACGTAAGAGTTCATTTTGACAGTTGGAGATTCGTGCGCCTCCATAGCACTTCCTGTGGGGAGGGGTGGGGGGGGTGGTGGGCTTTGAGAGGGGCTGATTACAATGTGTGCAGAATTAGGGGTGGGGGAAAGAGGGGCATTATTGAGTCTTCTATCACCAGGGAATATGGAGAGTTTAGCTGAAACCTACATGAATACATAAAATAATAACATTTTTACAAAGTACTTTGGAAACTCAGATTTTCATATTTATGGGACATATATGTTGACCTATAATGCACAAACTTTAATAATTATATACTGAATGCTACAATGATGATTAATTGTTGTTTTGTATTTGTTGGTGTCAGGGGTCATAATAATTTTCGAGTGTTAAAATGGGTCACATTGTAAAACAGTTTGGGAAGCACTTGTTTTAGCTTGTCCTCTTGCCACCTGGAGGAGAAGGTGCAACTGAATCAATCAAACTTTGGATAATTATTTAATGGAAACAAATATTGTCAATCTAAATGCTACCTAAACATGCTCAATAGTAATTACATCATGATTTGATTGGAATCCTCTTGTAAATTTTCTTCTAATTTAATTTTAATATTTTTGTTAAAGTGGAACTGTCTTATGATGGATTGGGGTGAGCAAGTCCCAAACAAGATAACGTTGAGATTGCGATCCTTGACAGATAGTGAACTAAAGGTGGGGAACAGCTGGCAAATTATGGCAGTGCTGTTTGACAGGGAGCAGTTCATTACCTACGTTTACGATTTAGGCTTGGGAACTGGAAGTATAATTTCAAAATTTTCCAATGACATCAAACTGGCTTGTATTGTTAATAGAAAGGAGGACTGTGACAGAAAACAGGAAGATAACAACACTTTTACAAAATGGGCGTGCAACTGTCGACGAGTAAATGTGTGGTGTTGCATTTTGGTAAGAAGAAAATGGAGGCTGCATACTCCTTGTTAAATAGTTATCTAAATGGGATACAGGAACAGAGGGATCCGGGGATGCAGATACGCAAATCATTACAAGTTAATATGGCCATAAAAATAAGCAAACAAAGTTCTGGGATTCCTTTCTAGAGGCATAGAATGGAAAAGCAGAGAAGTTGGGTTAAACTCAGATAGAACCACACTTGGAAAAATGTAAACAGTTCTGCTCTCCATAGGATAAAAGGAATACAGAGGCACTGGGAAAGATGCAAAAAAGATTTAATTAGGATTATCTAAGGTTATGCCTCAGGAAAGACTGAATAAAAAAGATCTGGGGATTCTGGTAGATGTCTTCAAGATTATGAAAGGGTTTAATAGAATAGACACAGAAAATGTTTGCACTTGTTGGTGACACCAGAACTATAGAACCCCTAAACATAATATATTCATTATAAATTCAATAGGGAATTCAGGAGAAGCTTCTTTACCCAGAGAGTGATTAGAATGTGGAACTCAACTGACACAAATAGTTGAAGTAAATAGCATAGATGCACTTAAGGGGACTCTAGAACAACACATAGAAGGATCCACGCCAATGTTTATGTTCCACATGACCTTCCTGCCATCCTTCTTCAACTAACTCCATCAGCATATCCTTCTAAGGAATTGAATTCCTTTGATTCCTTAGAAGGATATGCTGATGGAGTTAGATAAAGAAGAGTGGCAGGAAGATCATGTGGAACATAAACATCGGTGTGGATCTGTTAGTCCAAATGGCTTAAGTGCTGGAAATATTATGTAATAATCCTGAGATAAAGCTTGAAAGCATAGAACATCAAAATTCCAAAACAGGAATGTAGAAAGGATTATAAAACCACAAATGGATAATATTTGACTTACCAAAGACAGTTTACACCAATCAATATCAAACTGGGCCCTGAATTTCTTGTCACAGCTTATGTTTGGTTCCATCTCCTGACTACACTTCAGCTGGTTCTGTGGAGTTTCCACCTCTCTTAGGCATGATGAGAAAGTCACATCCGTACCCACCATGACATAAACCCTGCAGAGGAAGAATTTCAACAGAACGTAAGGTTTTTCAGCAACCTGAAAACCTAGGTAATGAACCATCATCCAGAGCTAGGTACTACCAAGTGCATTTGCACCTCGAAACTGAAATTTCACATTACATTTGGATTTTACAAAAATAACAAACAGAAAAAGATTCACTGGCTTATCCAGCCTGTCCAAAAGAGGGGCGATGCCTTATGCTTAACAATATATGCACTTCCCGCTCAGCTGAGGTATGCAGGACAAGAAATTGGGATTGTTTGCGAACGTTTTCAGGGAATTACCCTCAGGCCTCTAAAATGGCGGCTGCACTGCGAATGCACCGATTTGGGGTGAGTTGCCATGGATGCCTTACTGACGAGGGCTTTAGTGCACAAATAGTGAACAGCTAGCAGAAGTATGGAATACAGCATGTCAGGGAGAATGAATAGTGGACTATTGATCAGGACAAGCTGCTGAAAGAGGGAGGAGAAGAAGGAAGAGGGGGACAAGGGCTCACAGCTGGAAGCCATAGCTGTCCGCAGAATTCAGCAGGTAATTTTCCAACCTGAAACTCAGCGAGAAAAAATGTGCAAGATCCCTGCGCTCCAGTAGCAACGTCCTCATTGAAATCTGCAGCCACAACTGCAACATCAGAGCTGGGCAAGGAATGCTAGTGCATGCAAACATTTATGCTTCTGCCTCATTCCAGGTTGGCCTGGAGATATCTGCAACATTCCACTGTTGTGTAAGGTTCTCTACTCAATGAGAGCTAACTACATACCAGTTAGTTTGACTTCAGTAGTAGGGAAACTTCTGGAGACCATAGTTCGGGAAAAATCAATAATCACTGAGACAAGTGTGGAATAATATAGGAAATACAGCATGGATTCATGAGGGAAAAATAACATTTAACTAACTTGCTGCAATTTTTTGAAGAGTTAACAGATAAGGGTGATGAGGGCAACACTGTTGATTGGTATATATGGATTTTCAAAAGGCATTTGATGCAGTGCCACACAAAAGACTTGTGATCAAAATTCTAGCTCATGGAATAAAATGGAAAGTAGGCACTTGGATAAGAAATTGGCTGAGTGCTGGAAACAGAAAGTAATTATAAATTGTTGTTTTTCAAATTGGAAGGTCAGTAGTGGAGTTCCCCAGAAAGTAGTTATAAATTGTTATTTTTCAAATTGGAAGGTCCGTAGTGGAGTTCCCCAGGGGTCAGTGTTGGGAACCTCGCTCTTCCTGATATATATTAATGACCTAGACTATAGTTCAGGGCATGATTCCACAATTTGCAGATGAAAAGAAGATTGGAAACATTGTCAGCTGTGATGAGGATAGTCTTGAACTTCAAAAGGACATAAGACACATTGGTAGATTGGGCAAACAAGTGGCAGATGAAGTTCAATGCAGAAAAGTGAGAGGTGATTCATTCTGGCAGGAAGAATATGGTGAGGCAGTACAAAATAAAGGGAGAAACTCTAAAGGAGGTGCAGAAACAGAGGGATCTTGTTGTATATGTACTAAGTCATTGAAAATGGCAGGAAATGTTGAGAGAGCAGTTACTAAAGCATATAGTATCTTAAGCTTTATTAAAGTAAGGAGGTCATGTTGAACTTGGATAAGACAGTAGTTAGGCCTCATCTGGAGTACTGCGTCTGGTTCTGGGCACCATGCTTGAGGAAGGATGTGAAGACACTGGAGGCAGTACAGAGCAGATTCAGAAGAATGATTCCAGGGATAAAGCACTGCAGCAATGAGGATAGATTCGAGAGGTTGGGACTGTTTCCCTTGGAAAAAAGAAGGCTGAGAGGAGACTTGATAGAGGTATTCAAGATCACGAGGGGTATGGACAGGGTAACTAGTGAGAAACTGTTCCCACTCAAGAGGGCATCAATACCTGGAGGGCACAGATTCAAAATACTTGGCAAAAGGAGTAAAAGTGATATGAGGAAAATTTTTTTCACCCAGAGGGTGGTTGGAGTCTGGAACGGAATTCCTGAGAGGGTCACAGTCTTAGAGGTCTACAGCACAGAAAAAGGCCCTTTGGCCCATTGAGTCTGCACCGGTCAAACAAGTACCTAACTATTCTAATCCTATTTTCCAGCACTAGGCCATAGCCTTGTATGTCATGGCATAGCCAAATACTTCTTAAAGGTTGAGGGTACCTCCACCCTTTCAGGCAGTGAGTTCCAGATTCCCACCACCCTCTGGGTGAAAAAATTCTTCCTCACATCCCCTCTAAACCCCCTGACCCTTACCTTAAACCTATGCCCCGTGGTTATTGATCCCTCCACCAAGAGGAAAAGTTCCTTCCTGTCTACCCTATCTATGCCCCTCATAATTTTATACACCTCAACCATGTCCCCCCTCAATCTCCTCTGCTCCAGGGAAAATAACCCCAGTCTATCCAATCTCTCCTCATAACTAAAACTCTCCAACCCAGGCAACATCGTAGTAAATCTCCTCTGTACTCTCTCTAGTGCAATCGCATCCTTCCTAGAATGCAGATTCCAGAACTGCACGCAATACTCTGGCTGTGGCCTAACCTGCATTTTATACAGCTCCAGCATAACCTCCCTGCTCTTATATTCTATGCCTTGGCTAATAAAGGCAAGTATCCCATATGCCTTCTTAACCACCTTATCTACCTGTCCCGTTACCTTAAGGGAACGGTGGACATGCACACCAAGGTCCCTCTGACCCTTGGTACCTCCCAGGGTCCTACCATTCATCGTGTATTCCGTGCCTTGTTTGTCCTGTCCAAGTGCATCTTATCTGGATTAACTTCCATTTGCCACTGATCAACCCATCTGACCAGCCCTTTTATATCCTCCTGTAGTCTAAGGCTATCCTCCTCACTATTTACCACCCCGTCAATTTTCGTGTCATCTACAAACTTACTGATCAACCCTCCTACATAGAAGTATAAATCATTTATATATACCACAAACAGCAAGGGACCCAGCACTGATCCCTGTGGAACCCCACTGGACACAGGCATCCAGTCACAAAAACACCCCTCGACCATCATCCTCTGCTTCCTGCCAATCAGCCAATTCCGGATCCAATTTGCCAAACTGCCTTGGATCCCATTATCAGTCTCCTATGCGGGACCTTACCAAAAGCTTTGCTGAAGTCTAAGCAGACTAAGTCAAATGCATTGCCCTCATCTACACACCTGGTCACCTCTTCGAAAAATGCAATCAAATTGGTCAGACATGACCTCCCCTTAACAAAACCATGCAGGCTGTCATTGATTAATCCCTGCCTCTCCAAGTGTAGATTAATTCTGTCCCTCAGAATTGCTTCCAATAGTTTCCCCACCACTGAGGTTAAACTGACTGGTCTGTAGTTCCTTGGTTTATCCTTTCCTCCCTTCTTGAATAACGGTACCACATTGGCTGTCCTCCAGTCCTCTGGCACCTCTACTGCTGCCAGAGAGGTATTGAAAATTATTGCCAGTGCCCTTGCTATCTCCTCCCTTGCCTCACTCAACAACCTGGGATATATTTCATCTGGGTCTGGATGGAGATTTATCTACTTTTAAGCCTGCCAGACCATTTAAAACCTCCACCCTTTCTATGCTAATTTCTTTAATTATATCACAGTCCTTCTGCCTGATTTCCATACCCACATCATCCCTCACATTTGTGAACACCGACACAAAGTATTCATTTAGAACCCTATCTACGTCTTCCAGCTCCACACACAAATTACCATTATGGCCCTTAATGGGCCCTACTCTTTCCATAGTTATTCTCTTACTCTTAATGTACTTGTAAAATAACTTTGGACTTCCCTTTATTTTACCTGCCAATGTTTTTTCATTCCCCCTTTTTGCTCTCCTAATTTCCTTTTTAAGTCCCCCCCAACACATTCTATACTCCTCTAGGGCTTCCGCTGTTTTGAGCCCTCAGTATCTGCCATAAGCCCCCCCTTTTCTCTTTATCCAATCCTGTATATCCCTCGACATCCAGGGTTCCCTGGATTTGTTAGTTCCACCCTTTGTCTTTACTGGAATATGTTGGCCCTGCACTCTCCCTATTTCCTTCTTGAATGAGTCCCACTGCTCTAACGCAGATTTACCTACAAGTAGCTACTCCAAGTCCACTCTGGTCAAATCATATCTGATCTTATTAAAATCGGCCTTCCCCCAATTTAGAACTCTGGCTTTTTGGCCCATCCTTGTCCTTTTCCATAACAACCTTGAATTTAATGGAGTTATGATCACTAACTGCAAAATGCTCCCTCACTGATACCTCTACCACTTGTCCGGCTTCATTCCCTAAAATTAAGTCAAGTATTCTCTTGTCTCTTGCAGGACCTTCTACGTACTGGTGGTGGAGGCACCTTCGATCAAGATATTCAAAAGGGAGTTTGATTGCTATCTGAAAAGAAAGAATGTGCAGGGTCACATAAAGCAGGGGGGGAGGGACTAGGAAAAATGCTCTTTCAGACAGCCAGTGCAGACTTGAGGGCCAAACGGCCTCCTTCTGCACTGTAAATATTCTGTAAACTACATTTCATTGTCTTTTGTCAGAGAGGAGCAGGCAGTGCAAGCACGTGGCTTCACCAGGATCTCGGGTTTCCCCATGGTGCTATTGGCTACAGACACAGGTTTGTAGGCATCACATGTCAACTCCACCCTTGTCAGCATCTATATTGTGAGCATGAGCACAAGATGGAAAAGGTAGAAGTAGGAGCATAAGAACAAGGAATTGAGGTGGCAATCTAGACAGCCCCTGTCTATGAAGAACTCATCCCAATGCAACAATGCCAGTGACCAAAAGCCAATTCCCCATTCATCAACTATTCCACATTTACCTTCCCTCCATCACCAATCATCAGACTCCACTTAGGCACAATGCAAAAGTAAAAGTCAAATCAAAATAAACAATCAAACTAAATTTATAAATGAATCACACCATATTGCATACAAAATTCAACTAATCACTAGACTGTACCATCACGGTATGGGTGGCAGCAGTCTGGACTGGCTGGCTGATGGGCAACAGCAAGGGCGCTGGTTGAGTGGAAGGGGTTAGTGGACACATACTATCTCACCAAGAGAGGACAACAGACTGTGAAGGAATCCGTGTAAAGAAGCACGGCCATAATGAGGGGTTATAAGATTAAATAGAGTTATGAAAGCTTAAAAATTTTTTAAGTTTAAATACAGTTCACACTGCCTGACCACAGGTCCCTGCATGAAGGAACTTGCCTTTCCTTACAGCAATAAGAGAATCCCTAATAAGAGAGATACACACCCCCAGGGGTGGGGAAGCTCCCTTTCTTTGGGAAAGACAAATCAGTCCTTCAGACCAATTCAGCATCTTTAGAATCTGTCTTTCCCAACTAAGATTGGGAGGAATCATCTGAGATATTCACCTGATCAGGGATTGTATCAAAAAGGAGTTAGGATTATAATCCACCACAGGATACAGGATGAAACCACTGCCACTCCCCTGGGACACAGCATTCCTATGAGCCTGATGGAGGACAAACAAATTGCTGGATGTTGTCACATCCTACAAGCTCCTTTGCACACTGTAATCCACAGCCATGACAGCAGCAGTCTGAGCTTCATTTGCAGCACCCAAATGGTGGTTGGCTGCTGCTTGTTCTGCAATGGAAGGTGCGACATTGGCCATCAGGCACTGCATCGTGATTGAGTCTGCAAGTGTGCAAATGGAGTCGGCCACTACATCCATGCTGGAAAGGATGGACTCCAAGCTCTGCACAAAGCCCTGTGCCAAGTTGGTGCCTGGCTCCTACATGCACCTTGACAATGACCACAGGCTTTCTGGCAGGTTTCCAAATTCACATAGCACTTCATTATGCACACCCATCAGTGTTCTGCTGTAGGTTGCCCCATTGAACTCCCCATCAAAATTAGTGTGCAACCTCGCCCTCTGGCAAATTTGTGCTTGCTCTATCCTTGTCCACTGGTCTATCCTTGCTCCCTGCCCTGGCTGTAGCCCACTCGTGCTCGGTGCAGATCCGGTCTTCAAGCTCTGTTCTCAATCACACGCAGTGCCAGAATCTAAACTGGTGGCTGCAAATGTGAAATCGAGTGAAATCTTCATTGTCTTCTTGCTGTTCCTTCACTGCCTAGCACTTGGTTATCTGAAAGGTGAAAAGCACAAGGGTAAGGTTGTGGTGCAGGGACAGTGGGTGAGGAGATAAATAAGAGATGCGTGCTTACACCATCCACAGCCTGCAAATCAGAACTGAAAGAGGGGGAGTTGGGATGTGAGAAGGTGGTTTCATTATGAACATACCGGTAACTTTGAAGGTTTCAGTGGTGCCGGCCAACACCTCAGCAATGGCCCTTCCCAATAATGGTCAGCAAGGTCTCCTCCACAAAGGGTTAGAGCATGCAGGCATGCCTGTCCCCAACCAGTTAGCTCCTGCTCTCACCAGTTGTGTACCACACTATCTGCAACTGAGAGGGAATTGTGTTGGTGTTGTGTAATCTGTTTGGATGATATAGTATCATGGTTGAATAGCTGACAGTAGCCTTTGAGGGGTGGGTGTGAGGCTTGCAGCAATGCCAAGTACATGAGAATGTGATGGAATGAATATGAATGTCAGGTATGAATCCTCATGATCAAGATTGTTCCTAGATGGGTGATTGGGCTGTGGTGAATTAAGCAGCGTCTGAGGCTAGTGGTGCAGTTAGTAGGGTGTACCATTTGAAGATGCACCGTGACCACTTGTGTGAAGTCACTGACCTTCTTGCAGCACTGCATCCAGGTCCTTGGGGCTCAGCGTCTGGCACTGGCATCCAGGGCTATCTGCACCCACTGCCTTCTAAGCATGTGGCTGGAGGGCCTTCTGGCTCTCTGCAGATACTGGACATCTCTCTGCCTTTCCACCTCCTCTACCAACATCAAAATCTGAAAACTTTGCAGTTTGTGTTCTCCCATCTTGCAGAAAACATCTTCAATGTTTCGCAAATCAGAATCACTTCCTACACAACTGCCAACACCACTTCTGCCATAATAATAAATCTTCCCTTTAAATAGTGAGCAGGCTAGCTTTTAGTAGCACATAATAACATTAAGTGTTGCGAGCTAATCCTGATATTTGGCCCCAGCTACTGCATCCAGCCAATCAAAAACTTGGGGCAGAATTTTGCCCTTGACGGGCTAGTGGGCCCGACTGACTTGGCGGCAGGCGGGCCGCCGATTGCCGCTGCCAATAGGGGCCGCACCCAATTAAGGCCCGCCCAGCAGGTTAGCAACTCCTAAGGAGAACGGGAAAATAGTCGCGGAGGCGGGCGTGCTCAGACCGCCAGTTCCAATAGGGAACCAGCAGCCTGTATAAAGAGTGGCCAGGCAGCCTACTTGAGGCAGTGCTCGAAGGCCACTTGTGGAAAGAGACAGAGAGAGAGGCAGCTGCCACAGGACAGGAGCAAGAGGGGGGAGGTGCTGGCTGCAGGAGAGGCCAGCGGGGGGCCAGTGATGCCTGCCTTGCTGTCCTCCTCCAAGAGGTGTCCAGCCGTCAGGATATATTGTATCCGGATAATGGGAGGAGGGGGGGCCCCCCCATGTCACCAGCCAGGCATGGGAAGAGGTTGTGACGCTGTCAGCGCCCGTGATGTGCGGCGCACAGGCACGCAGTGCCGAAAGATATTCAAATGATTTGCTGCGCTCTGGAAGGGTGAGTACCATATCAGCCTTGGCCATCTGATCCAGCAGGGAGCCTTAGACTTTGAGCAGCACCCCCACCCACCCGCACCCCCACGTCTTGCTGTCATTACTGCATTGGGCATTTGGCACACGGGTGGGCAAATGGGTACTGACCATGCTTACATCAGCCTTAGTGGTTGAGGAGAAGATGGGTTCTCCCCGCAGCATATGTTGGTGTTTGTCGCATTTGAGTAGTCTGGGGATAACCTGCAGGGGAGCCAGCTAGACACGTACTCAGAGATCCAACATGTCATACCGATGGTGATGAGATGGTGGAAGGGGAGCCTCAAGGTGTCATCGCCAAGTGCCATCTGCTGGCCTCAGCACCACACCTGGTTGTACCTCCTTGCCATGGGTGCTAAGACCCGTGTGTTATTCCAAGTGATGGACGCCAAACGTGTCCAAGGTGGCCGTTGGGGGAGGGGGTTGGGAGCAGACGTACTATCTTCTGGGGACTGATCACCAGTAGTGTGGACAGGAGCCGCTGGAGGCCTCAGATGGGCCACTGTGGTTAGGGTGCAGTGTGCGTGTGCAAAGCACATGAGCTATCAGCCCCAATAAATCTTCTTCTCTGTTCTGCAGGCAAAAACTAAACACAATCGGTGGGAGCGCCAGAAGACTGGAGGTGGGGCGCCCTATTCCAGCGTCTCACGACATTTGAGGAGCAGGCCATGGAGCTGGGGAGGAGGCAGGCGGCCAGGGCGGCAGGTGGCAGCGAGGCTGGGGTCCAGCGGCCAGGTTTTTGAGGTCCATAGTCCCATCCATTCTGCCCACCATCCAAACCACTGATGGTTGCTGCAATCGCTAGTGCTGCAACACTGCTCGTTCATAGACTGAGACACTGATGTGTGGATCATACACAAAGGTCACTCGTCCCCTTGAGGAATCATGTCTCCACCACCTTCCAAAGTCACCTTATCCCATTTGTGACCGCTATCCCTATGGCCTACCATGCCATGGCATCGCTGCTGCATAGCCAAAGACTTATTACATCTTAGGAGGGTTTGTACCTCCACCACCCTTGCAGCCAGTGCACCCCACATTACTCTGTCCAAAAAGTTCTCAGCACCTCAGCTGTGAACCTCATGGCACTCAACTTAAATAAATGCCACCACGTTACTCATCCCTGCGCCAAGGGGAAATGTTGCCTTCTGTCCACCCGGTCTATGCCCCTGCTTACAGAATGAAGGCCAATAATCAATCTCCTGTGATCCACGGCAAATGTTGCAAGTGTTTGCGATGTTTCCTCAGCCCCGCAGCTATCCAGGCCAGCATGCATCCAGGTCAGGTACCTCTGCATTCTCCCTACTCCAATGGCACCTGTGGCATTCCTGAGGCCATCTGACTAGCCTGTCTGTATGCGCATCTAATGTTTGGGTCTCCTCTTGACTTTTTTCCACCCCACCAATGTTCATCTCCTTAGGGTCTTGAAGGGTGAGCGACTTATGAGGCTGGGGGAAAAGGGCTGAAAGGTTTAACTGACTGTACGCTAACTGGTGCACTGTCCTTGTTGTTAATTTCAGCATCACCTCCACATGGCCACGCCCAAAGACACCGCAGCACCCCCTCCACGCCTGAGGCCCAAGATGTGCAACTTGCAGCACATCTTTTCAGCCAGCCAGGTACCAGCGTAGACACAAACGCATCGGTGGGGAATTTACCGTCAGCTAGTGTCCCGGGTCACAGTGGAGAGGGCACTTCACAATCGCTGGAGATGGTAGGGACAGAGAGTGCCGATGGCGCCAGCAGCTGGAGGGCTGCAGGGGACCAGGCACATGCTGAGTCTGGCACTGATGACGTGCCTCTGGAGTTGTCCCCAATGCAGCAGCTGCAGGACAAGTGGCAGGAATCACGTTTCCATCTGGTAGGGTTGCATGAGGATGCGCTTCAGTTGGTCTCTGCGATGGAGGAGTTCAGGCAGAGTGCACGTGAAGGCATGAACCTCAGGACAGAGCTTCAGGCTTTCTCCACTGAGAGATTGGCGACTCTCATGGAGAGGGGGTTCGATCAGATGGAGAATATTCTAATTGGGTTATGCTCTGACCTGCAAGACCTCACAGCGGTACTGGCCACGGGTGATCATTCCTAATGTGGGAGATGTTGTGGGCACCAAGTGTCGCCACTCGGTGCCCATCCATCTGCGATGAGCAGGGAGGTCCAATGGGACCTCACGTCGGCGCAGCAGCTGCCTGTCTTCACTGCAAGCTCCTCTCAGGGCGCTCCGGATGAGGTCAGCAGCTCCTCCGCCCCTCTGCCAGTCAACGTTGCTTCGGTTGAAGCTGCAACAACTGGGGAGAAGCCAGTTCTGGAACTGGCCACTCCCTCCCAGGCGGGGCCATCAAAGGCTCCACGGGCCAGAAGACACTCGACAAGGTCATTGACGCCAACAGGACAGCAGAGTCAGCAGGCTGTCTTACAAGTCACTGAGTGATGGGGCGGCACCTCGACGTAGCACCCGCAAATGTAAGCATAAGGCACATTAGGCACTCATGGGTATGTCACTGGTGATTTTGTGTTGGCCTTGGAATAGGGAAAAATATACTTATGTTTGCAATAGAGACATTTCTGTTATATGTTGGACATAATAAAGTCCACTTTGCTGACCATGGCTGAGGGTGTTTCCTTTGTGCTGCATTTGTCTTTTTCACAGACATATAATGAGCTTTGAGTGGACATTGATGCTTCTGTACTAGGCCCTTAGTTGCAGCTGATAAGGTGGAAGATGTAGCACCTAAGTGCCACGTGTGGAAGCGCCAGGCAATGCTGGTCCTGCTGATCCATGTGTGTGGAGCTAGCTGAAGGGTCGTTGGATTAAACTGTCCCGGGTGTCCCTGCCTCCTTGATGTAACAGTGGGTCAGTGTGCTGCCCCTCATCATTGCCCTGTGCTTCTTCATCCTCTGAGCCACTGCTGGATTCATCACGTGCAGCCTCATCCACTGCATCAAGGTCTTCATCGTCAACTGCATCCCCCTGGGAGTGTCTGAGGACGTAGGCGTCTTGGGAGCTACCTGGGTACCTTGCACAAACTTGCAGAATCTGCATCCTGTGATCGCACACCATCTGCACGTTCACGGAGTGGATGGCCTTCCTGTTGACGAAGGTGCCGGGCTCGTCTGCTGGCGTCTTGATGGCCACATGTGTGCAGGATATAGCACCCAGGATGCGGGGGAAACCAGCAATGACCATGAAGCCTCTGGTTTGCTGTGCCTGACTTGCCTGGTTGCAGCGGAAGTGGATGAAGGTCAATACCCATCTGAACAGAGCGTCTGTAACCTGCTTGACACAAGTGTGGACAGCTGATTGGGAGACACTGCAAAGATCACCCACCGAACCCTGGAAGGAGCCAAAGGCATAGAAGTTTAGGGCAACTGTGACCTTCAAAGCCACTGGCATGGGCTGTCCACCCACATAGTTAGGGGGGATCTCAGCGCCAGTCATCTGACAGATATAGTTGACTGTCCCCCTTGAGAGTCGGAGCCTCCTTCGGCACTGCATCTCTGTCATATTGAGGTAGCTGCTATGCCACCTGTATACCCTGGCAGCAGGATAGTGGCATCTTCTGCAGCCCCTTCTGCCTTGGACTTCCTGTTGGCCCTGCGCCCCTTGTGCCTGCGCCCGGCCTCCCAAAGGTGGCTCCCCGGAGGCTGATTATCCACTCCTGGCCTCCTCCTTATTCTATCTCTCCCTCCTCAGAGGAGCTGCCTCCAGTGGAGATGTCAGAACCCATACCCAGGCTAAAGGGAGGCCTCCGGAGGCCCGATAAAGATTACTGTCTGCAGACTGGTTGCAAAGTACACAAAAAGCTCTTTGAAATCGATGTGAACTGCTAACAATCAAACTTTAAAATACTTGCTGCAATTAAAACTTCGTGGAAAACAGGAACAACCCCTCGGAGTCCACATATCCCGCCAGTGCATGAGTTTTATTAAAAATCTCCTACCTGCTGGACCGTTAGGCCCATGCGCTGACCCTAAGTTCACATGAGCCCCTCAAAATCCTTGACAATTGGCAAGTTAAGGGCCTTAATGAGGCCTGTAATTAACGGCAGGCGCGCGTCCTGCTGCTGTGCGCGCCCACCAACCAAAATATCGCGACGCTGCGCGCTGGCGTCAGGACAGGCACGCGCCATTTTAAGCGCTGGCATGCGGGTTCCGCTACCCACACATCAGCCAGAAAATTCTGCCCATGGTTTAGCACTGGTTGGATGGGGAAATCTTTTAAATGAACAGTTGGCATGAAGCTTGCATGCTGCCCACGTCACAAGCAAATGGTGAGGATTAATTACTCATTATGATTCCCTTATCAGTTTTTGAATGTTATCTAATTTAATCTGTCATCTCCTAAGAGGAGAAAATTTTGGGGGGTTGGGGTGGGGGCGCGTAAACGGAAACTTCATTTCTCTTAGGCAATCTAAACTCATCCCGAACACACTGGCCTTGAGTTGCACAATATCAAAAGCAATTTTGCTATAATTTCCTGGTAAATATACTAGAAATCCACAATCATTCTGATTCAGGTTTGGCAAGTGTGCAGTGGAAAAGACACAAACTAAGCTGGACTCAAGATATACCAGGTAAAAACCCATGTGGTTCACTAATGTCCTTTAGGAAAGGAAATCTTTCTTACCTGGTCTGGCCTACATGTGACTCCAGACTCACAGCAATGTGGTTAGCTCATAAATGCCTTCTGAAACGGCCTGGCAAGCCACTCATTAGTTCATCACCACCTTCTCAAGGGCAATTAGAGGTGGACAACAAATGCTGGCCAAGCCAGCGACACCCACATCCCGTGAGTGAATGTTTTTTTTTTAGTTCAGCCTTTCATAACATTTTCTGTGAGACCTTGTTTAGGATGGAACATTCACTCATCTCAAAAGTGAACGCTGCACCTGAGGTTATGTGGCTGGGGAAGAGGACAGACCAAATGAACAGTTTCCTCATCCCACGGCCGGAAAAGCATAGCCAAATGTACTGCTCTGCCTTCTACTGAAAGCGGGTTCAACTAGGCCTCCGGACCTTGACAAAAGGACGTAAACAAAAAGGACAAATCCACCCATGCCATTTTTTTTATGTCAAGCCTGATAGTAATTGAGCTCTTTAAGAGAAAAGTTACCTGCAGTCTTTTAGTATAGTGACCTGAACAGGTGAAGGAAACAACTGAAACAACAAAGAATCTGATGCAAATCAAAAAATTGCATTTTGTTTCTGAAAAATGAAACTCACCCTTCCTTCATATTATTGATGGGAAGAGGCACTCTCCCACCCCGATCAAGTGCTGAGGTGATATTGATGGCATTGAGACGATCAGGCTGCCAAACATTCTTCACTGCTCCCAGGAAATCACCAATAACCTCACTTGCCAACATCTCTTCAACATTCATGTTCTTCACAAAGAACTCTGCTTGATAGGGCAATGGGTAATCTTTAAACAACAAGAATACAAAGGTTGAAAATAATGGATGCTCAGATCACAATTTATGAACCACAAAATTATTTGGCAAGTAGTATTCCAGTGGGCTATATGTTGTGGTCACATTTATACCATCTATATACACAGTAATCTGGAAACTAATTTTCCCATGGTTTATACCCAGGGAACATTTATTCTCCAAGTTCAAATCACACAGCATGGGATGGAGACTCACAATATTTGATCTCTAGACTTTTCACATTTTCCCAAAAGAGTGGAGCAACTGCATCGACTACAAGCAAAGAGGTACTAAAGCCATTGAAATGATGTGAGGCCTGGAAAAGTAAGTCCTCCACAGCTGCAACCATCTTCTACCTATATCTTGGGAAGGGAGGCAATGATTTAACTGGGTCATTCAAATAACCTGATCCCCAAATCAGTGCTTGGTAATGCGAGCTAGGCACAACACATTTCATGAGGAGTAATAGGAGGGGCAGGGCCTTAGGTTGTAACTACATGTGAAGGGTTACAATTTTGAATAGACATTTGTGAATTTTCCATGCTGCTGGTGTCGTGCATGCTCGGTGGCGTGAGCGGACAATATGGCAAGAAGGCCAGAAATCGGTTACACAATGTCATAAAACCAGTTTGCGATCGTCCGCTCAACCCGTCAATGGCGAGGTGAGATCCCCGCTATCGGACATCAAGAACCTCATTGTAATACGTCTGCATGTCATTATAAGGCCAACCTGCCGGAATCATCCCCCCTTCGCCTGCTGCTGGACCGTCCGTCCACATCAACACGATTGCACATCGGTGCAGAGCACATCTTGACAAGTGTGACATGCAGAAGTCGGGACTTATCACCAGGGTCTTACTCACATTATGGACAACCAAGGAGCGGGGGGGGGGGACACGACTGTCCAGGTGAATGTGTAAGGGAGGGCTCTGATGAGCCAATGACTGCCTCCTGTGGAGAAAATTGGGGATTGGCAGAGAACTAGAGATGGGTGAGAATGACTAAGGGCAAAGCGTGATGGTAGGGTGGGAGGGTGAGGGTTCGACAGTATCAATAGGTGGGGACTCGGAGGCAGACACGGAGGGTGGGAAGGAGGTCGGGGAGATGAGTGTGGGTGGGGTGAGATTTTCGGGAAGAAAAGGAATGTGCACATTCACCAGGACATCACGAAGGAAAAGGGTTGTGGCTGGTAAGTCACGGAAGGGGGGTTGCAAGGTAATGCCGGGGTGGGGGGAGTCAACAGTAATGGGGGAGAAAGGAAATGGGTGATGGGGGAGGGGAAAAGATGGGGTAGGGCATGGAAAACTGAATCAAGACCATGCTGTCCAAATCGAAAGTGAAATGACAGTCGTGGTGGGTGAGATCAGGTGCTGCATGGGAATTTGGTGGGCGGAAATTTAGGTCTGTTCAGATGGACAACTGAACGAGGACTCCTGCAGGCAGCATTGAAAATGCTCAGGCCACTGAGGTGAGTGTGATACATGAAAGACCTATGTACTTGGGAGAGTGCTTACACGAGGCTCTGAAAGGCCCTGCCACACACACACACTTCTTCCTCCAGAATCACTCATTGGCCGGCTGCTCCCTCTGCAGTGAGGTAGGGCGAGGTTGAGGGGTTCACAGGCAAAGGGGACTCGAGGGGGAGAGGACAGCCTCTGAAATTCCTGAGTGGATGACTCAGGGGTGTCCAGCTGCCACTCCTCCTCCTTTCACATGCCTGGGAGCCCTGGCCTGACTCCTTGAGGGGAAGGAGCACCTGGAGGGACATCGAGGTGCCCCATTTCCCTCTCGCGTTGCCTCTGCAGGAACTCATCCATGATTCCCGCAATGGGAGTGCAGGTCTGCGTGCATCTCCGCGTTCTGTTGGACCAAGGTCTCCATGGTGTCCACCATCCTCCCCTTGAGACCTCCCTACGCACACATGTGGACACCACTTCATCAGAGAGCAGGCAGACGACTCCTCCAACTTGCCATGCCACTCTGTTGAGAGCTTCCAACAGCTCTGTGTGATGTTTCCACCCCTTCTGCTGACTCACCAGGATGATTTGGAAGGCCAAATCCAAAGGCTCGTCATCTGACTTGGACCTCACAGATGCCTCTTCTCCATAAGTTCTCTGAGTGCCGGGGAGCAGGCCAAACCTGCCTCCTCCTGCTGCAGATGTATGTCCGTGCAGTGACCACCAGTTTATGAACCCGAGCCTGCTCGAGATCTAGGTCCCACTGAGGTGTATATCTCTGTGCTGGTGCAGGGTGTGGGTAAGTGTTGTGACTGGTCTTCCAGGCTGCTTATTTCCAGTTCTTCAAAGGAGGAGGTGTCCACTTGGCTGGAGATGGGGACCTGGATGGAGCTGAGGGATTGACTGGCTGAGGGTGTCGATCGCTTGGCAGAGCTCCCTGTGAAGCAAAGTAGAGATAATTAGTGCATTTCAGCAGAGTCAAAAGCAGGAGACATTCACATTTGTGTTGAGAGGGGGATGATGTGGTGCAGGATCCTCACGTGGGTGTCCGCTGCCGACCTCACCCTGCCGACCGCAGGCATGGTCCATATCTTCACCAGTCAGCGTGATAGCACGCTCCTTAAAGTGAATAAGGGGCCTAATGTGGGCAACTCCACCTCCCGTCTGGGACATCTCCCTGCTGATGTGAGCCAGCTTCTCCTGTGTAGAAAGAGATGCAGAGTGTGTGAGCAGGACACATGGCACTGCGTAAAATGTTTGTGTGGTGAGCGGAGCCATGGACAAGATGAGGACATGAGCTTGAGAGAGTATGAGCCTCATGGAGATGTGAGGGTGTGTGTGAGAGTTAGTGGTGTTGTCCCTTGAGATCCGAGATCCCTGTGGATGTGTGAAGCATTTGAGTGCGTGAGAGTTGAGAGTGACGAGAAGAGAGAGTTACCTTGGTAGAATGGATGAGATGCTTCATCCTGTAGTGGCACTAGATGTCTGTCCTCTTTTGCAGGACAGTGGCATTGACTACTGCTGCCACCGCCTCCCAAACTGGATTAGTGATGCAGCTGCCCATTCTGCAGCCAGAGCAGGGATAGACGGCATCACAACGGCCTTTACAGTGTTTAAAAGGTGCTGGAGGGATGCGTCACTGAAGCAGGGGCTGCAGTCTTTTTGCCTTTCAGGTCCATCCTGTCTTCCGTGCAGCAGTCGTTGGCTGGAAACATCGAGAGGTGTGCTCATGACTGCACTTTTAATGTGGCACCCAGCATGAAGCAGCAAGGTGATGGCATGGCAGGTGAATGAGAACCCACCCACCATGGAAATGGCACGTTTCTCTGGAATGCTTAATTAATACGGCGGGTTTTGGACAACACGGCGTGAGAAGCCGCTATTGCAGCCGATGGGCAAAACATCGTTTTACCCGGCCGTTAATGCACTTGGTGCAAATCTGGGACGATTCCGCCCTGGAGCGGAATCTTTTGATTAGACATGAGAAGGTTAAGGGATGACCTCATGGAAATCTTCAGGAAAATGAATGACCATGATCAGTTAAATATTGATGAAGAGGAGATCAAGTTTAAGATTATCAAAATTAAAAAGTGGTCAGAAAAATATATTTACACACAGGGTATGTAAAAATATGAAATTTTCTACTGCAGGCTGGCATTGATGCAGAGTACAAATATTCGATGGGAATCAGATAGTTCCCTTTAAACAAAATCCATTAAATGCTATGAGAACAATTAATTTATCATAGAGCAGGAATCTTTAACAGAAATCTGGGAGCTTTACCTGTGAATGTCTCAATATTTTTACTCTAGAATGCTCCTTCTCTTTTCCATAGCTAATCTAAACCCTGTGATCCTATGATCACTGTTCCCTAAATGTTCTACCGACATTTGATCCACTTGACCCACATCATTCCACAGAACTAGATTCTTCTGTATCAGAAACATACTGATCATTAAATTCTCCTGAGCACACTTCAGAAACTCTTCCTCCTCTTTGCCCTTAACGCTCCTGCTATCTTAGTTTATATTAGGATAACTAAAGTCCCATTTTCACTACCCTATAGTTCCTGCACCTCTGCTGAAAATTTACTCCTCCATATCTTCATCACTAATTGCTGACCTCTAGAATACATGCAGTATTGTAATGGCACCTCTACTGTTTATTAACTCTAATCAAATAGATTCTGTCCTTGACTGCTCTAGGACACCCTCTCTCCAACACTGTAATAGTCCAATTAATCAATACTGCTACTCCTTTTCCATTCTTTCCTTCCCTATCTTTCTTGAATACCCTGTATCCAGGGATATTTAGCACCGAGTCCTGCCTTTTTTTGAGCCAGGACTCCATTACTGCCATGACATCAGACTCCCATGTGGTTTTGCATCTGCAGCTCATCAACCTTATTCACGAGGCTCCATGCACTATAAATCTGAATAAGATATTACCAAATTTCCTCTTAGTTCGACCCCATCTAATGCCTTACTATTTCTTACTATAGTGCTGTCTGTCACTCCCAATCCTTTGTGCACTTTGTTTCTTTCCTATCAAAAAGAATTGAACAAAGTAAGTACTATTAACTTGATATGCTATAAACTCAGTTTTACTTTCAAACTCCCCACTAAGAGTTTCCTTTTCTTACGAAATCTTAAAGGTTCATCCTTCCTAATCTTACATCTGTCACGATCCTGTTAGGGACCATTAACGTTCAAAGAAGAAATCCAAACACCCAGCAACTAACCAACAAAACAATGCCACAATATTTCATGTTTTTAAACAAAATCAAGCTTTATTATACTTCAAAAAGAATTGAACAAATTAAGCACTATTAACTTGACATGCTATAAACTCAGTTTTACTTTCAATTTCCCAACTAAGAGTTCCCTTATCTTATGAAATCTTGAAGGTTCATCCATTTTATCTCTGGGGCCAAAGCAAAGTTATATCACAGTTCTCCAGGATTCACTGATTTCTCCAACAGTGTTCAGTTATTTGCCAGGGTACAAGATTTCTTAGGAGGCCTTCCATTAGCTTTTGGCTAAGTGATGTTCCAATTTCGACCTACGACCTCACGACTCTGGATTCCATAGATTCAGCATGGGTTTCCCTGTGACTCCTGCTTGGTGGCTTAAAACTTCAGAAAATACCCTTGGTTTCCAATAGCACACTGCTATGGTTTCAAACTGCAACCACGCTGATTACTTTCAGAACTCCAAATGCAACAAGGTTAGCAGCTTTACTAAAGAGGACTACTGTAGATTTCTTCCTTTAGCTTCCAGCTAAACAAATCTTCCAGTTATTTTTCCCCCTTTCAACTTTGTCTTATACTGAATACCAGCTCTTAATTACAGGCTGCGTCATGCAAAAATAACTACCTTTTAATTCCAAAGTTTTTAATTCTGGGAAACCACATAAATAACATCCTTTACAGGAATAATTGCAAACATCATGTCGTCAGTTCTTCAGCTAAGTAAACCCACCTTCTCTTTTATGATCATACCCTTCTAGTTGTTAACCTCTTAAGTCAACATGGCCCCAAACTTTTAAGTGGAATAAACTCCAAGCTTATCAGTTTCTCAACCAGGTGCTACAATTAAAACTTGAATTCCTAAAATATAAAAGTTATATTCTAAAACATCTATAAATTAAATTTTCACATCACATACTGATTCCCAGTCCCAAACTAAGTTAAGTGAATCCCTCCCCAACAGCACCATCAAATGCTACTTAAGGTCACTGGTCCAGCTCTGTTTTGTTTGCTTTTTATTATTCACAAACTTCAAAACAGACAAATGTTGGATTTTTGTTACACATAACACAGACTAAATGAGCCACCAAATATTTGTTATTGGCCTCTATTTGCCCTGTTCCTCTTCACTTCTTTGGTTTCTGATGTAACTTCAGTTCTAATTTTTCACTTTCCAATAAGTTTATCTTTTAAGCCAACTTCTCCCTATAAAGATGACATTTTGAAAGTTGCCTTGTGAGCAGCCGGCTATTTTTGGAGTTTTTTTTGCAATGACTCCGAAATGGAATTTGGCCAGAAACAAACTTTAAGAACAGACATACCCAAAGTTGGTTCTTACAGTTGCTGAAAATGCACATGGAGAAAGAGTATGAAAGTTCTACACCCACAACATTAACCTGTCTCTTGTCTTTAAAACTGATGTTTACCATTTTTGTTTTTATTTCAAAGACATATCCTCACTATGTACGACCGTAAACATGTTAAAAAAGTATAGCTCCTCACCATCTGAAACCATAATGTTGACAACCAAAGTATGTCTTGCAGTTTCATATGTTCGTCTATTGTACGCAGTGATCTGAAAAAGAAGTGAAACTGCAAATCAAAACAATTTTAAAAATAAGTGTGTCAATTTAAAGTTAGCATGCCTTTGGCAATATGTAAAATCCTAAACTATTACTGTGCAAATTGTATATTTACCTGCTGTACTGCCCATTGTAAGTGGAAATAAAAAAATGTGTGCAGAGCAGACAGAGAAATGAAAAAAGTAATTAAAATGAAAATATAATGGACATCTAAACATACATTTTCCTCAGTAATCAAAGCATAGATAAGTATGGGTGAAGTCATGTTCAAATATCATGCAGTAATTTCACCACCAGTAAAATGATTATTTTACTTAGAACAGATTTCCCTTGCAGTGGAGATGTGCAATGCCAATCACAGGCAAGAAACACTTCTGAAGAAATGTTTTTTAAAATTGACAAAATTGGCATTTGCTTTTTTTCTGTGGTTTGAGAGCTCACAAATGCAGTCGAGTCTTTGCAGTTTAACACTTTCTTCTCATCGCTAGTCATGCGCCAAGCAGATGTGCGTCCATCCTGTAAAGGTGGATATTCACATTCTTGCCCTTTAAGAAATATGCCAGAAGTGAACAGCTCACAAATCAGAATGGAAGGAGGATCTGTCTGAACTTTTGCTCCTTTCTTCTTTTTCTTCTTTTTTTTGGCTGCGGAACTTTCCCCTTCACCATCTCCTTCTTCTTCCACATCTTCCTCTTTCTCCTTGTCCTCAAGGACCTGCTTTTCGTTTTGCTACATCATCAACTCCTGCAGATTCTTTTTCACATTCATTTTGCGGCCCACTCTTCCTCTTTCTCTTCTTCTTCCTTTTCTTCTTGGCGCTCTCCTCAGCCACCTCCTCCTCCTTATCCTCCGGGCCGCCGTTTACCAGGTGCTGCCTGTCGACCACTCCCTCCCATTAAACCAGTGGATATTTCACAGGAACCACAGCAGGACCTGGCACTGTCATGCAACATTTTAAGCAATATTTTGAAATTTCCCTTACCAAATATGAGAAAAATATTGTTATATAGTATATTGCAATTTTCTGCACAGCTACTACAAATAAATCCAATTAATTAAATGCAGAGCTCTAGCAAGGGGAAGGGTCAGAGATGGATGATGTAAACACAAGTAAGTGGTGATAATCTCATAATTTAATTCTCAGGATCAGGGTAAGAGAAGGAAGCAGCATAGTTAACAATGTTGTGGGATAACAGCTCATAGAGCGTCTGTGCGGGATCAGACCAATTGATCAACCTGGCTTACTGAACTTAATTCTCCTCATCTCATCTGTATTTTCCTTCCTGCCTCGTCCTTACCTACCTACACTGCAACTCTTTTGATGTTGTCTGACAGTTCAACAGATTCCTTTCTTTTTAGCCCCAACTCCCTTTCATTCTAGATGTACATCTCTATCCCTTACCTTGAACAGTGTGAAACTCTACACTTCTGCAAACACTAGTCAGCTTAGTCCCCACTAAACTCCAGCCTTCTCTGCCTGAATTAATGTGTTCTCCTATTGAACAGCTTTTCTTTTAAATCCATTCATTCCCTCTAAATAAAACATGTCACTATAAAGGACCTGCATAGTTTCTAACAGTGGGCAGAATCATCCCAGATTTGCACTGTGCAGTAGCGGGCGGGTAAAACAACGTTTTACCCACCGTCCACTATGGCGGCTTTTCACGCCGTATCATCCCAAACCCACAGCATTAATTATGCATTCCCAGGGAAACACACTGTTTCCATGGAGGGCGGGCAGGCTCTCATTCGCTCACCATGTCATCACCTCACCGCTTCATCAAGCCCGGCGCCATATTTAAAGTCCAGCCACATGCACAGCTGTCAGTGCTTCCTACTCACGAACAATGCAAAGACAGGATGGCCCCAAAAGACAAAGAGTGCAGCCCCCAGGTTCAATTACGCGCCCTCTGGTGTCTTTTGGATGAAGTGGAGGCTCGCCGTGATGTCCTCTATGCCTGCTCTGGCCACAAGACAGGCAGCAACCTCGCTATGCTGGCTTGGAAGTCGGTCACAGCAGTGAGAGGCGCCAATGTCCTGCAAAAGAGGACAGCCATCCAGTACAGAAAAAGGATGAATGGTCTCATCCATTTCACCAAGGTAATTCATTCTTCATCACTCTCAACTCACACACTCTCAAACCCATCACACATCCACAGGGATTTCACACCTCAAGTGAAGACACCACTAACTCTCATACACCTTCACATCTCCATCAGGCTCATACCCTCTCGAACTCGCATCTTCATCCTGTCCATGGCTCCGCTCACCACACAAACATTCCACGCAGTGCCATGTGTCCTGCTCACACTCTCTCCATCTGTTTTCATGCAGATGCTGGCTCACATCAGCAGGGAGAGTTCCAGACCAGGGGTGGGGTGGCCCACATTAAGCCCCTCACTCACTTTGAGGAGTGTGCCATCACACTGATGGGTTGTGCCTGCAGTGACAGAGAGGCCAGCGGCGAACACCCTCGTGAGGATCCTGCACCAAATCATCCCTCTCTCATGCAAATGAGAGTGCTCTCTCTCCTGCTTTTGACTCTGCTTTCATGAACTGCTTATCTCTACTTTGGTTCATAGGGAGCTCTGCCAAGTGACTAACGCCCTCAGCCAGCCAGTCCCTCAGCTCCATCCAGTTCCTCACCTTCAGCTAAGAAGACACTTCTTCCACTGAAAAGCTGGAAATAAGCAGCCTGGAAGACCCGTCACAACGCTTACCCACACTCTGCACCAGTGCAGGGACACATGCCTCGGTGGGACCTAGATCTAGTGCAGGCTCGGGTTCACAATCTGGTGGTCACCGCATGGACACGTGTCCACAGCAGGAGGAGGCAGGTTCAGCCAAGTTCCCAGGCACTCGGAGGACTGCTGGGGATCAGGCACCTATGAAGTCCGAGTCAGATGACGAGCCTCTAGATTTGGCCTCCCAACTCATCCTGGAAAGTCAGCAGAAGGCAGGGGAACATCATGCAGAGTGGCACGCGAGTCAGAGGAGTGCATCCGCCTGCTCTCTGATGATGTGCTGCCCACATGTGCGTCTATGGATGTCTTCTTGGGGAGGATAGCAGACACCATGGAGACCCTGGTCCAGCAGAACATGGAGATGTGTGCAGACCTGCATTCCATCGTGGGTGTCAAGGGTGAGTTCCTGCAGTGACAATGCAAGAGGGAAATGGGGCACCTCGAAGTCCATCCAGGTGCTCCTTCCCTTCAAGCAGTCAGGCCAGGGCCCCCAAGCACCCGAAGGAGGAGGAGCGGCAGCTGGACACCCCTGGGTCACCCACTCAGGAATCTCAGAGGCTGTCCTCTCCCTCCGAGTACCCTTTGCATGCGATTCGCCTTCTGTCTCCGCAGAGGAAGCAGCTGGCTAACAAGTGATTCTGGAGGGAAAAGTGTGTGGGGGCAGGGCCTTTCAGAGCCTCATACAAGCACACTCCCACTCATGTGGATCCTTCACGTATCACACACACCTCAATGTCCTGAGCATTTTGAATGCTGCCTGCTGGGGTTCACTTTCAGTTGGGCATCTGAGCTGACCTGCATCTCCGCACACCCACTGAGCACACCTCCATGCAGCACCTGATCTCACCCACCACGACTATCGTTTCATTTTCGATTTGGACAGCATGGTCTAGATTTGGTTTGTCATGCGCTTCCCTGTCTTTTCCTCTACCCCAGTCACCCATTTCCTTTCCAGCATCACAGTTGAGCTCCCAGCATCTCCGTCCATCTCCCCTCCGTGACCTATCAGCCACAACTCTTTTTCTTTGGAAATGTCCAGGTGAATGTGTACATTCCCTTCCTTCCCAAGGATCCCACCCCCATCCACATTCACCTCCCCGACCTCCTCCTTCCCACCTCCAGAGGTCCGTGCCTGCCTCCAAGTCCCCAACAATCACCCTCATTGTCCCTTTTATCACTACTGTCAAACTCTCACCCTCCCATCCTACCGCCTCACTCTGCCCTCTGCGGTCTTCACCATTCCTTATACCATGCCTATCTTCAGTTCGGTCTCCAGGAGGCAGTCATGGACCCATCAGACTCCTCCCTTGCACATTCAGCCAGACATCGCCCCCTCCAGACCCCTTCCCCCCAGTCTCCTTCTCCTCCTCCGCACTCCTTCACCCAAGCTCCTTCCCTTGTACTTTCCACCGCACCATACACCTACCTCCCCAGGTGCCATCTTCTTCCCCATTACCCTCTCCTCCCCACTACTCCCTCCCCCCTCCCAACCCCCTCCCAACCTCACCCTCCCACCCCCAGACACCTTCATTTTCCTCCTCCCAACTTCACCCCCCCAACACCTCTTCCTCTCCCAGTGGGTCCTAGACCTTCCTCTCCCAACCCCTCAACCATCATCCGTTGTGAGCATCAACGGTGACTTTCCAACTTCTGTGAGCTGCTTCGCAGCACAGCCATGTCCATGAGAATCCACCCAGCATGCCATGGGTGTTCTTCCAGGATCCCATTGCTGTCGGGGTCCAGCATCTTCTGCTGCTCGGATGTCCGCGATGTGAGCAAGGCCCTGGCAGTAAGTCCTAAATTCACAATTGGCAAGACGTATTCTGCACCAGCGTGTTTTCCAGCTCATATGGGCAGACGATCCAGCAGAGGGGATGAATCTGGAGGGCTGGCCTTATGATGATTTGCTAATGTATTACACTGAGGTTCCCAACATCTGATGGCATGGAACACGGCTCGCCATTGGTGGGCAGGGTGGACGATTGCAAACTGGTTTCACGATCTGTGAAACTGATTTTTGGCCAACTCACCATATTGTCCGCTCACGCCAAACACGCCCAACACCAGCGGATACGGAAAAGCCCAGCCAGTGTTTCTATTTTAGGATACATTGAACATTCTTTGTTCCAGTGCTAGTCAGGCTGTCACGAAGCTATAATAATTTTCAGAATATTATTGTGGTTTATTGTAAAGTTGGTTTATGGGTGTGAGTGTAGATGGTTCTGTGTTATTTAACTAATTAGTTAAATTATACAAGCTTGAAATTATCAAAAGAAGTTAAGAGGGAAAAGGCATTTGAAATGCTAACAAGTAAACATAGATGAGGTTTTAGCATGTAGGGTGTGAAGGAAATTTGTAAAACTGTTATAATAGTGTGGCCAAGTTTCTCTTGTAGATTTGGTGCGCCTGGTACACATCACCTGCCACTTCATAACAGGGCCCTCTCCTTGGCCTATTTTTCCATTACATTAATGACTGTGTCAGTTTTGATTCTTTATCATGCCTGACCTGGAGAGTATCATTAACTTGGCTTCAAATTACCATCCTTCCCTTACCTTTATTTACATGGTTCACCTCTGTCTCTTCACTTGCCTTCCTGGACCCTATCTCTATCGCTGGGAATCTGCTTTTCGCTGCAATCTACTACAAGCTCACCAACTCCCATAACTGTTTTACACTTCTTGCCACTCAGCTTTTGTAAGGACTCCATTCCTTTCCCTAGTTTGTCCAACTCTGTCACAACTGATCTGGTGACACCAGTTTCCCTACCAGAGCTTCTGAAATGTTCTCCCTTTCCCTCAGCTGAGGCCTACTCTCAGTTAAGGGTGCTATTTATTCCCAATAAAGTCTATTCATCTAACTTTCCTGTATATCAGCCCTCTTTTATTTCCCCTGTGCCCCATGAGACCTATGAAAGGGTCTCGCTTGTTCTCATCTTCCATCCCACTCATTTCTGTATTTGACAGATCATCTTCCATTATTTCTACCACCTCCATTGTGTTCTCATTACTAAAGACATCTTTCCCACTGTGATAAAACTGGTTAATTCTTTCAAAATCTCTATCACCTACTCTCCTCCCATGTATTTTCCAATGCAGGCACTGGTGATGCAATGCCTGGCTGTTTACCGCCTCCTAAACCACAGGCTGGGTTTTACACTACCCCCTCCGCCAGGCGTGTTTTGGGCAGGGAAGGGCAGATGAAATATGTTGGGTGGCCAACCCACCTCCTTCCCACCCAGCCTCGAACTTTTCTACATGATACGAGGGGTGGGTAATGTGCCCGCTAGCCTGTACGCTCTTAAGCCTATTGAGGCCCTTAGCTGCCCAATTAAGGGCCCAAATCCACTTCCACCGCCATAAAATGCTGGGCAGAATGCAACGACCGTTTTTAAAACTGCTTTTTTTGAAAAGGTGGGAAGGAAGGGGGTGAGGTGTGCACATCAATGGGCAGGGGGGGGATGCATCGAGGGCATCCCGCCACCAAGATGTCACTCACCCTTTGTTCCTACCATCTGACCTCCAAATATGCCCCCCAACCCTACTCCAATCATCCCCCTCCCCTAGGGTCCCCAATCGCTTCTCGCCCTAAAACCCTGAAACTTGCCTCAGTCCGGACATCACTGTGGGCCTGTCTGCAGTCCACTACTGAGTTCTGGCGCTGCTGGGGCTGCTAGCCAATCAGATTGGCTGGCAGCTCGAGGGCGGAATATCCATTCCACTAAGGAGCTGAAGTCCAACCACAGTGTATTATCACTGCGGATCAGGCATTTTGAAATTAACTTTTGTTTTGGGGGAGCTGGGGGTGAGCAGAACCCAACCCCACCCCATAAAATCCAGTCTCACAGCACAGTATTGAGCACTCCTTCAAGTGAGCAAGCAATGTGCATGCATTTCCTCCAACTTTGGATACTAAATCTATAGTTCAAGCTCCTCTATATGAGAAATATCGGGTGTAATAGTCTTTTTATGATGCTTTTATGACCTCTCTATGATGTTAGTTGTCTTTTTATGCCAAGGCCAAATTGCAAAGCATGACAATTAATCTTGTCTGGAAAATGTCAACGTGATTGTTAAATAACGTGGTTAAGCAAGCTGTGATAAGGACAAAAGTAGTTAAACATTTGACAAACTTAAATATGGTCTGTCTGACGCCTTATGCTGAAATAGCAATTACATAGTATTGTGGTTTATAACATGTTCAAGCTTAAGGAACAAGTCATTATGTTGAGAAGCGAATTAATGGTCTAACTATATGTATCAATGTCTTGGAAAAGCAAATGTGGTTGCTTATTTTGTAAAATGTTTAGAATTTGTTGCACTAGGTTGAAATGCTACGCAGGATTGTGACCTTTCGACTCTTTTGCAAGAGCTATTAAGAGAACAGGTAACCTGTAAGGTTGTGTGTGAACTGAAATGTAAAGAGAGTATGACATCGGACTAAACTAATCATGTAAGAGAAATTGGGATATGCCCTAACAGGGTAGACCACCAGGAAAGAGGATAAAGGATGAAGCGCTTCGAGGCATCGGTGCACACCAACAGAAGAAGAATCAAAGATCTGAGTCAACAGAACACTTGAAGAGACAGTGCCCCAACAATCCAGGCGACACAGAAGGCACAGCTGTGTACTGCTGCCTACGTTAAGTGATGCATAGTTTAGCTTCTGTTGATTAATAAATCTATTGTCACTCAATCAGTCTGTATCTGTGAGATCCCTAAATCAGTCATGAACAAGTCTCAAATCTATGAATCTAACAGGAAGATCAAATATAGATAAGGTAATTACTTTGCTAACACCCCTATTCTGTCTACAATTGCAACCCCAAGCTCCTTCATTTTCCCATCCCATTCCCATCTCTGGCCTTCTAAACTGTTTCATTAAAACTTATATTTGAAGTATATATATGCCAAGTAATAGCACTTCATCTTTCTATTCATCACGTTGCAGTCCTCTTGATACCAACTTTAATAATATTACATTATAGCTCCCATCTACTCTCAAGTGCCCATTACTTATGGACATCGGGGAAGAAAAGAGCAGGTGCTCAGGGTGGGGGCACTGTGGGATGGGCTACCTCTTTGATGTCCACCTGATTTTTCCTTCTACCAAGTTCCTGGGCCACTGGAGTCCAATGTGCTTTTCCAATTTTCATGTTTCCCTTTCATTCTGCCTATCGCTCATTTTTTAAAAATTCGTTCATGGGATGTGGGTAGGCAATCAGAGGGCATTTAAGAGTCTTCTGCAGTCACAACAGATTTCCTTCCCTAAACCCCAGATGGGTTTTTACAAGAATCAACAATGGTTTAATAGTCATCATTAGATTTTTAATTGCAAATTTTCATTGAATTCAAATTCCACCATCTGCCGTGGTGGGATTCAAACCCCAGGGCATTACCCTGGGTCTCTGGATTATTAGTCCAGTGACAATACCACCATGACATCGCTTCCCCCAGGGTAGCTGTTAGCTATTCACATACTCTCTGATGCTTCATCTGTCTTTTACTCCTTGATTTTTTTTATTACACCCCCTGCTAATGTTGCACACTTTTATCAATACATTTGCTTTAAATCATTCATGGGATATAACAATGCCAACATTTGTTGCCCCCCAATTGCCCTTGAGGTGATGGTGAGTTATTTTCTTGAACCACTGAAGTCCATGTGGTGTTAGAACACCCACAGTTCTGTTAAGGAAGGAGTTCAAGGATTTTGACCCAATTCTGTTATTAAACCATCTCCTGTTTTCCATGTCGGTATTTTATAGGTCATCCTATTTTTCACCCTGTGTGTAGACTTGCAGAAAATGCTTCAAATTGTTGCTGTAAACTGCCCCCACACACAACTCCCCCAAACCCTTCCACTATACAGAGAAAAGTACAACAGTGGGGCCTAAACAGAGCTAGATTGAGAAAAATGCTAGAGTCGCAATGAAGCTCATTTAATGTATAATTCAGGTTTGGTATCTTGCAAAAAGAACAAGTGGACAGTAAAAACAAGAAAACAGGAAATCAGCTCAGGTGACTCCGTATATGGGAAGTGACAATATGCAATATATTACTGGTGATGATCAGGTTAAGTGAGAGTTCAGGAGAAATCAGCATAGTTTCTACTCTTAGCTGTGACCAGACTCTCAGAAGACAGGATAGCAATTTTGTTCACATGTCAGTATTTGGTTAGCAGCACCCTCACCTTAAATCAAAAGATTGTAGATCGAGTGCACTCTCTGATTAGCAACAAAAAAGCTAGGTTATCACTGCTGTGTAACATTGAGCTTGTGCTGCGTTGATGCAGACATCACCATTTGGATGAACAATGATGTACAAGATCTCAAAGCACTATTTAATGAGGGAGGAGCAGAAAGTTTTCTGTCTGTTCTTGCTAATGTTTATCCTTTAGCTAATACCAACGAAATGAACTCGGCACTGCTGTTTTACAATCTATGTGCAAAATGGCTGCCACATTTACCTCCATAAAAAAAGAGTCACATCACTTCAAAGTACGTAAAAGCATCAAGAGATGCAATAGCATGCTATAAAAGTGGAACATCTTATCCCCACTTTCCATTCCAAATTTATTGTATGGGTCATGAATTTTCTTGGAGCTGTTTCTGCTGCCAAACTTCACTGAAAGAGAGATGGAAATCCCATTTAGTCAGGAAATTACATCAGTGGAGTGAAGAAATTCCCAGTCACAGAAAAGATTTCAGTACAGTTGCACCTCTTCTTTCAACTTGAACACAGGGTTACTGTAACTGCTGGTTTTTTTAAAAAAAGGATTGAAAAATATTTCTAGATTACCAGATTGCATCGAATTATACGGTAGAATACACATATTTAGTAAGTGAGAATAAACTGTTCATATTTATTCAGAAATTCTTTATTTTGTCCACAATCTATAAACATCTAGCATAATAATGCATTACTGATCACGTTTACTATGGTACCTCAATGACTGTTGTCTTGTCAGCATTCTGAAGGGTTGGTGACCCATAGAGCACTCCGTCACTGTATGGAGTTCTTTGAATATATCGCAGCCAGCCAGGTCTGTCCGGGTATCCTTTTAGATTTGTCTTAAATGTAATGGGATCATTTCGAGCATCAGCTAAAACAAAATTAGAAATACTTTAGAATAATATTTATAAGACAAGTGCAGAATTCTTTTTAGTTACTGATTTTGTGTTTTTATACCCTATACAGTATTGTGAATTAAGTGAGCATTGCATTTAGATTCAAAGATGATTATTGGTGTAATGAATAATTACGTTAAGTCAATTAGTGTAGACGATCATGTCAGTGAGATCCCCTGATGGTTCTGTGCATAGTTGACTTACACAGACCAGGAAAGCATCAGAATTAGTCTATCCCAAGTTTACCGGTCATAATCAAGATGGAGTAAGGAAACTACATATAGCCTTAGGGCCAGAAGGAAGAAAGGAAGGAAAGCTTTGTCACAGTCTGTGCTGCTAATTGCTTTCCAGTAATTCGTGTTGAAATGTGGTGTATATTGGGTAAAAACAGGTTCGCAATCGGGTATGATATCTCACAGGCAAATAATGTTGCAACATTAATTGTCAAGGTTCAGACAAAAATGGATACTTCAGTGAGGTACTGCAAATGTCTTCTCTTAAATTGAAAAGAGAAAATAACCACTAAAAAAAATGGTTTTGTTTTCATTTTCTACTGATTTCTTTCTCCCTTTCTCTTGAAAGTACAGATGCATGCTCACCAAAATGGCCATTTTTCATGTTTGTCTGTGACAGTGATTTTTAGCACACTATCCAACAGTGAAGACATTATTGCCAAATTCATCCTGTCCTTGCTCAAAGTCCACATATGTGCATCTTCTAGCAGGAACCAATGGTGATTTCTTCACTTCCCTTATCCAAAGAAACTAAGGCTACTGCAACACCCCAATAACTGCCCTAGCTGACATCCACAAACATAGCATACAAATTTTAGGTTAACTTGGGATCCTCCTGGCCTTTTAGTGCTACATTAATCAGCCCCGTCGGATTTTACTGAATATAATTCTAACGCCACACCAGAGTTTTCAGTTAATCTTACAATAAAAGGGATCTGAGTTATCTCATTCAACAAATCTTGTCTGTTCACCTGCCTGAAAGCACCAGGGATGGTCATGCATAAGTCTGATCTCTAATCTTCCCTCCACAATCTTTGTTCATTTCTCTCCTCAATGAGGTGTAAATCCAGAACTGGCCATACCAGAACTTCAACATACTTCTAGCCAGCTCCACAGCAGTGAGCTAACTTAAAGAATAGTCATTTGAAATAAATAAATGGAGTACAACATAGTATCCTTTTGCTCATTGATGAGCTCAAAACTGACATGGCTACAGTTCATCACCCACTGGCCAGGAAAATAGAGTGGAATTTTAGACGCTGATGATTTTTAAATGCAAACAGCAGCCAACAGTTGCAATAGTGGTTCGGACATTCAAGTTTTAAAAAAAACATTGTAGGGAAAATAAGTTTTAGATAGGTGCATCAGCGATGGTGGACTGGTATTGTCGCTGGACTAATAATCCAGAGACCCAGGGTAATGGGTCTGGGGGCCTGGGTTCAAATCCTGTCATGGCAGATGGTGCAATTTGAATTCAACTTTTTTTAAAATCTGGAATTAAAAACCATTACCAATTGTTGTAAAAATCCATCTGGTTTACTAATATCCTTTAGGGCAGGAAATCTGCCATCCTTACCTGGTCTGGCCTACGTGTGACTCCAGGCCCAAAGCAGTGATTGACTCTTAACTTCCTCCTGAACAAAGGTAATTAGGAATGGGCAATAAATGCTGACCTAGCCAGCGACATCCACATCCCATGAATTAATAAAAAAAATTTCAAATAATTATAAATGAAAGCAAGAATGGAAAAGAGCTTGTACTGAAAACAGCAGCAGCACCACCTAATGGTGGTTGGAGTAAGTAAGGATAAGTAGGCTCATCTAAATAAGCAGTAAATAGTCTAATTAATGTTTAAGTGTAATGCAGGCTTGACAAAATCATGACGTGGAAACATGTAACATCAGTGCCAAGGATGTTAATTCACCATAGATTTTCCTAAAATAAGAAACATCGGATTTAGGATCAGGAGTAGACCATTTCAGCCCTTAGAGCCTGCTCCACCATTCAATAAGATTATGGCTGATTTGATAGTGGCCTCAACTCCATTTTCCTATCTTCCCACTGCCCCCCATAACCTTCAACACCCTTGTCTATCAAAAATCTATCTAGCTCAGCCATGAATAAATAAAATAAGTGGTCATGAAGCTTCAAAATAGCTTACACCTCGTTTTTAAAATATATTTCCATCATCTTTAGATCTTCTTGGGCATGCACGTTTTCCTGACTTTATATTGCCAATTTTTACAATTCCTGTTTGAGCAGAAAAAAGTCGTGTACAATGGATAAACATTCTGATCTGAATGGATCCTTGAAAAAAAGGAATACCTAAAGGGAAAATAAGGTGGGGGGTGACACAATTTTAGGTCTGCAATCTAACCCCAAGGTTAGCATCGGCAAAACCTTGATACTCTGCACAATTAAAACTGATTTTTGTACCCCTACTGGAAATATTCTCCAGCAAAGAACTTACAAAACTAACTTGCAACACTGGAAGAAAAGTATGCTCTGCATCAACAATGTGTCAATCAAACAAGACCAACATTAAAAGAGGGTTTAAATAAGCCCACTATAAGCACAGGGTAACTGAACTGGATTAGCAGGGTGTCACCTACCAAGTTTCATTGAGTAGGGAGGAAATTCTCCTTTAAAGTACTCTCTCTCCAAAACATGGACAAAAAGGACTCCAGAAGATGGATAAACATTCCGATCCGAATGGACTCGTGAAAAAATGGAATACACTAAAAAGAAAATGGGGCAGACAATAAATTAAAAACAAGAGCTAAGATTCAAGTTATATAATCGTACAGGGTTTTCGAACAGATTATGCTGATCAAATACCAAGCTGCATTACATAATGAATATAGAGCTACTCCACATATTTGTCTGTTTACTGTGTTAAGTACTTAATCACCAAAGGAACTTAACTGAAATAACAAAGTGACATATTAAAACAGTACTTTAATTATACAGGTATCAATTTTAACCTCATGATTTATTATTTAAAATAAGGAAATAAAATCAAAATAGAATTAAACATTATTCCATCAATAAATGTCTAAAGGACACTGGTTTACATCAATTTTTTGCGAACGCAGCCTTAAGTGGAGCAAATCTTTGGTAATTTTATGGGTCACTTTTTTCTATTCTTAAGAATTTGCTTCTTTCAGTTTACAGAAGTACCATCCTATCACCATCCTGACTTGGAAATATATCGCTGTTCCTTCACTGTTGCTGGGTCAAAATCCTGGAACTCCCTTCCTCACAGCACTGTGAGTGTAACTACACCACATGGACTGTGGTGGTTCAAGGCGGCAGCTCACCATCACCTTCTCAACTAGGGTTAGGCAATAAATGCTGGCCCAGCCAGTGAAGCCCACATCCCATGAATGAATTAAATAAAACGACAAAAGCGTATATTTCTTTCTCTGCAATGCTTGGAAGACATATTGGATTAAGACATTATTCTTTTCACCTCTGGGACTTGGAAAGAGTTGCCTAGAAAGATGTGTTGATAGCCATTGAGTTCTAAGTGAACTAAATTTATATAGTGTTAAAGTCCCAGCTAAAACATGTTTAAAATTTAGCACAACCCATACTATGTCCACCTGGGAACACTTCTAATACTGCATTAGAGCCTGACCCAACACTGGAAAGCCAAAGGAGATTTCCGAGTTGGATGTTTCTGGCTAACAGAGGGGTTGTATGATTCAGGGTTATAGGGTAATCTAAAGGGAGTTCCAAGTTTGGGGATTAGGCACATTATTGGATAATGCAGAAGAAACCATTATTTGAGGTTGATGTTTAGGCAATTTGGCAAGGAATCTGAAAGGACATTTATGGAGCTGGAGTTTATCCATGGTTAAGAGTAAAGTGGTGGGTGTTCAGTAATTGCTAAAGTAAGCCAGACAATAAGAATGATGTATCTAAAATAGAAGATTGTTTCTTTCCTATACCTTATCGTTATGAGCAGGAAATGTTCAAATAGAAATGAGCAAAATAAAATTCATTGACTTTTCAATGATTGCTGATGAGTATATTTTGCTGGTGAATATATTTTACAATTAATCTAGTGTAGTTCAAGTAAATATAATGAAACAAATTAGGAATAAAAAGCTCCCAAATACTGTTCTGCGAAAACTAATTTAGCTATTTATAGCTCACTTCTAGACACAGTGGGCAGAATTTTACCAGTCCCCAGGAGGCAGGAAGGGAGCCGGGTGCCACTTAATCGACTGCCACCTGTAAAATTGAGGGGGAAGTCCTGCTGGCTAGCTGTGCAGCTTTATCAAACCATCCACCTGACTGGCAAAATTTAGCCCAGTATAGCAGTATGAAGTAAATACATATTTCAATTTCTGTAAACTATCATTTCCATTGTGAGTCATTTAATTTAACCACTCGAGATTTTAAAAATTAACATTACAGGACTATGCTGGTTTAGAAAGCAACAGGTACATATTCCAATGTTGCTCAGAGAAAAGAACTTTCTTCTTTCCCTTTTTGCTTTAGCCTAGAAATGGATGTGAACCAGTGGTATTTTCAGTTTAAAAGAGGTTCTGCAATTGATAAATTCCGTGACAAGTGTTGTGCATCACTCACTAATTCTGAGATTGTATTTTTAAAAAATAGATCTTTTCAGGCAGAATAATAGCATAGCATTCTGTAGGGATTCGCTTTATAACAAAGGTTCTGCCAACTCTGTTGTACATTTATGACTTTTGTCCTCTGGAACAAATTTATGAATTATCTTAATATTTGGTAGAGTAGATAAGCTTTTATTAAAATGGACTTGATCCATGATGTCAGTAAACAAATTTAAAATTCAACTCTTTTTAATATCGCATATTTATAACTACAAGAACAGAAATGCATTTTAAATCACAAAATATTGAACTGATATAACAAAATCTAACTGACTCTAAGAGATTACATAGAACAATTATCAACAATATTAGGTCAGGATTTTGAGGAAAACAAAATTATAAACACAACAGAAAGGACATTACTTTGTTGATTAATTGTTGGTTAATGCTCAGGTAAATTTGCTGCAACTGCAAAATATTACAATTAAACAGATACATTTGTACAGTTGGTTAAATTCTAGGAGCTGGGTGTAAACCATATTCTCGCTCGTGTGTCAAAAGCTTCCTCTGGCCTTTCATTCCGAAGGTCCTGTGTATCAACCCAGTTCCTATTGGAACAGAGCACAAAACTGCCTCTAATTTGGCAACCTCAGTCAGAGGTTGAAGTTTTGGAAATGGAAAATGTCTCTGATAAAGGAATGCTCTTTTAAAGTTAGAACAGTATTAGGACAGAGCAAACTGAGTTTTACTCTACCTCTCACATCCTATGCAATGACGTGGAAATATTTGAGGCTGACACTGAGTACGCACATTCATTCCCAGCATAAAGATCCTCACCTTGATGAGCATAAAAATCCGACAAAATCATTTTTAAGAATAATTTTACATTTGTTGAAACCTATCTAGCTTCTTCACATTTATTTGTAGCAAAAATAAACAGAAATATTACAGAAGAGAAAACTTGGGAGATTAATGAAGTCTTAAATATTTAAGCTGGCAACTGTGACCAAATGTTACAACAGTTGACTGCTGCTGGTAGAGTATACGTCCATAGGAAGTGCTAGACGAAAAAAGACCAAGGTCTATCTAGTTCACCTTTTACCATCCTGGAAGTTGCATGATACGATGATAATGGAATTACTGACTAACCATGGGAATCATTCTCTATTAATTGATCTACAACTAACCTAGCCATCAGGTGAGAAAATCCCCAGTGGAGAGCGTCCTACTCTCACATGTCTCAAATTTAGTCATATTCTGTATCCAAAAATATTCCCTTCTGAAAGAAATCTAATTTTACTTTGAATAAAATAATGCTGGGTTTTCTAGGCAGGAAGCAGAAGGTAGCCATAAATGGGTCTTTTTCTGGTTGGTGGGATGTAATGAGTGGTGTGCAACAGGGATCAGTGCTGGATCCTCACTTTTTTACAATTTATATAAATGACTTGGATGAAAGGATCGAATGCGTGGTTACTAAATTTGCTGATGATACAAAGATAGGCAGGAAAGTGAGCTGTGAAGAGGACATAAGGAGGCTACAAAGAGATATAGATCACGTAAGTAAGTGGGAAAAGACCTGGCAAGTGGAGTAATATGTGGGCAAATGCAAAATTGTCCATTCTGGCAGGAAGAATAAAAAGCATATTATTTAAATGGTGAGAGACTGCAGAGCTATGAGATGCAGAGGGATCTGGGTGTCCTGATGCATGAATCATAAAAGGTTAGTATGCAAGTACAGCAAGTAATTAGGAAAACTAATAGCATGTTATCGTTTATTACAAGGGGAATTGAATACAAAAGTAGGGAGGTTATGCTTCAGTTGTACAGGACCCTGGTGAGACCACATCTGAAATATTGTGTGCAGTATTGGTCTCCTTTTTTAAGGAAGGATGTAAATGCATTAGAAGCAGTTCAGAGAAGGTTTACTAAACTAATACCAGGAATGCGCAGGTTATCCAATCAGGGAAGGTTGGACAGGCTAAGTTTGTATCTGCTGGAGTTTAGAAGAGTAAGAGGTGACTTGATTGAAGCATAAAAGATCCTGAGGGATCTTGACAGGGTGGATGGGGAAAGGATGTTTCCTCTTGTGAGAGAATCTAGAACTAAGGGTCATGTTTAAAAATAAGGGGTCACCCATTTAAGACAGAGATGAGAAGAATTTTTTTTCTCTCAGAGGATAGTGAGTCTACAGAACTCTGCTTCCACTGCCTTTTGAATGTTTTCAAGGCAGAGGTACACAGGTTCTTGATAAACAAGGTGGGTGGGGGGGGGGGGGAGAAGGAGGAGGGGTGGAGGGTGAAAGGTTACCGGTGGGTAGGCAGGAAGTTACAGTAAGGTCAGCCATGATCGTATTGAATGGCGGTGCAGGCTTGAAGGGCCGAGTGGCCTACTCCCATTCATACTTTGTATGTTCATACGTCTGTTCTTTAAACTTACCACCGAATTGAATGGAAGTTTCCACAGTTTTGAATATGCTCTCTTTCAAGTGCAGGCCATGTCATCAGGTTCTACTATTCTGATGAAGGTGAAACAGTTCATCATGGCCTACATTATCCAGTCAGTCCCCTTTGAATTTTGAAAGTAGCAACTATAAAACCTCTTTTCCAGTGAGCAAATGCCTAACCTACCTCCTCATAATCCAATCCCTCCATCCCCTCAATCATTCTGGTTGCTCTCTACTGTATTCTTTCAATAGTTGCAATATCTATTTTGTACTCTGGCAACTGGAACTGTACACAGAATTCTCTGTGCAGTCGCATCAATAATTTATTAAGTGGCAGAATTACTTCACTACTTCAATTCAATAGTGAACCGTTAATACATCCCAACATATTGTTTGCATTACTCATTGCCACCAAGCATGTTTTGATGATTTCAATTTATTGCCAATCTTTCATTTTACATGTTCAATATTTTCCTTCCAGTTAAGAAATGGACCCTTCCTGGATTTCCCCAGGTAAAGCATCGGACATTTCTGTAAAATGCCATCTTCTACCTGTCAGCCCAATTCACATGTATATTCAAGTTCTCCCGTAACCTGTTCCGTACAGCAATGGAGTCTACCATCTTCCTTAGTTTTGTATCATCTGCGCATTTTAGCCATTATGCTGATGACTCTTTCTCCAGATTATTTGTGCATATAAACATGAAGGTTGCAAAACAGACCTCTGTGGGATTCCAATGGTAATATTCTCTCAAACTGAGGACGGTTCTTGTACCACGACCCTCTGGGTTCTATTGGTCAATCAATTACATATCCATTGTGAAATATTTCCACAATTCCAGCTTTCTTTTTTTCAGTGCGTCTTTCTGGAGGGACTGCATCAAAGGCCTTACTGAAATCCAAGTACACCACATCCACTATCTTATCCTGATCAAGCCCCACAAAGAAAACCAGTCAAGTTAGAATGAACTCAAATTAGTTTTCTTCAATGATTTTATTTCTATCCTTATGTTCCACAACCTGTAATTTCCAAGGCACTTCCGCTACATTCTTAAAATTAGAAACAACATCTCCAGTCCCGAGGTACCACTCTAGTATTCAGTGATTTCCAAAAGATTTGTGCCAGACTTCCTGTAATCTCTTCCCTTATTTCTTGAAGATCCTTGGTTCATCTAAGCTGTCCCAAAATTTTTTACCTTAAGGTTGCACAGCCATTCGGCAACCACGAAAGTAATAATAAAATTACCTCTGCAACACCCTCTAGTTCCCTTTCCAAAACAAAATGTTACCTGTCTCGTCCTTGGCAACCCATGTAGCAAAACAATTCATTTTATTGGGTAATTAAGTTTGAATTTTCAAAGCACCAAACACATTACTTTCACTCATTTCAACTATTTACATCAGAGAGGAAAGAGATAGTACCTTGGACTAGTTCCCTGCATCACATTCAAAGAAAGTCTTCAGAATACAATTAAAATCTACCCTATTAATTTATTGTTCTAAAATATATATTTGTGATGGCAACTCAAACATTTCTATAGTTTTATGGGCAACCAGAAAGAGTTTTGGAATTTTAGAATCAGCAATAGTAATGAGTTAGACTCCTAGGCGCTCTCAGAAACAGCCTAGCAAGTCATTCAGTTGTATTAAACCACCACAAAATCTACAAAAAGGAACTAAATCAGATGGATCGCCCAGCATCAACCTGGACACTGGAAACAACAACTGCAAACCCAACCCCATCAATGCTGCAAAGTCCTCTTTATGAACATCTGGAGCTTGTGCCAAAATTGGGAGCGCTGTCCCACATACTAGTCAAGCAATAGCCTGACATACTCATGGAATCATAGCTTACAGACAATGTTCCAAACACCACCATCATCATTCCTGGGTATGCCCTGTCCCACCAACAGGACAGACTCTCTAGGGGTGGCAACACAGTGGTACACAGTAAGCAGGGAGTTGTCCTGGATGTTCTTAACATCAACTCTGGACCCCAGGAAGTCTTATGGCATCAGGTCAAACATGGGAAAGGAAACCTCCTGCTGATTACCACATATCGCCCTCCCTCAGCTGATGAATCAGTCGTCCTCCATATTGAACACTAATTGGAGGAAGCAGTTAGGGTGGCAAGAACACAGAATGTACTCTGTGAGGGGACTTCAATGTCCATCACCAAGAGTGACTTGGCAGCACTACTGACCCAGCTGTTCAAATCCTAAAGGACATAGCTGTTAGGCAGGGTCTGCAGCAGGTGGCGTGGGAACCAGAGGAAAAAACTAATTGATTTCGTCCTCACCAATCTACTTGTCTCAGATGCGTCTGTTCATAACAATATTGGTAGGAGTGACCACCAAACAGTCCTGGTGGAGATGAAGTCCCGTCCTCACATTAAGAATACCCTCCATTGTGTTGCGTGGTATTACCACCGTGTAAATAGGATAGATTTCGAACAGATCTAGCAACTCAAACCTGGGCATCCATGAGGCACTGTGGGCCATCAGCAGCAGCAGAATTATACTCAACCACAATCTGTAAACTTATGACCTGGCATATCCCCCCATTCTGCCATTACCAACAAGCTAGGGGATGGCATACCAAGAACAGCACCAGGCATGCCTAAAAACAAGTCAACCTGGTGAAGCTACAACACAGTACAACTTGCATGCCAAACAGCAAAAGCAGCATGCAATGGACGGAGCTAAGCAATCCCACAGCCAACGAATCAAATCTGAGCTCTGCACTCCCATCACATCTAGTCATGAATGGTGGAGGACGATCAAACAACCGTGTAAATTACCACCGTGCATTTGCAACAATCTTCAGTCAGGACTGCCCAGTGCATGTTGTTGGCCTCCTCCTGAGGTCCCAAGCATCACAGATGACATTCTTCAGCCAATTCGATTCACTCCACGTGATGTCAAGAAACAGCTGAAGGAACTGGATACTGCAAAGGCTATGGGCCCTGACAACATTCTAGTAATAGTACTGAAGACTTCTGCTCCAGAACTTGCCACACCCCTAGCCAAGCTGTTCCAGTACAGATACAGCACAGGCATCTACCAGCAATGAAGAAAATTGCCCAGGTATGTCCAGTCCAGAAAAAGCAGGACAAATCCAACCAGACTAATTACTGCTCCGTCAGTCTACCTTCGATCTTCAGCAAAGTGATGAAGGAGTCACTGACATAGCTATCAAGCGCACTTACTCAGTGTTAAGCTGCTCACTGACACTAAGTTTGGGTTTCGCCAGGGCCATTCAGCTCCTGACCTTATTACAGCTTTGGTTCAAACATGGACAAGAGCTTAACTCAAGAGGTGAGGTGAAATTGACTGTTCTTGACATCAAGGCATCATTTGACTGAGTGTGGCATCAAGGAGCCCTAGCAAAACTGGAGTCAATAAGAACCAGGGAGAAAACTCTCTGCTGGTTGCAGTCATACCTGGCACTAAGGAAGATGATTGTGGTTGTTGGAGGTCAATCTTCTCAGTCCCAGGAAATCACTGCAGGAGTTCCTCAGGGTCACGTCCTAGGCCCAGCCACCTTCAGCTGTTCCATTAATGGCCTTCCCTCCACCATAAGGTTAGAAGTGGAGAAGTTTGCTGATAATTACACAATGTTCAGCACCATTTGCAACTCCTCCGATACTGTACCAGTCCATGCCCATAAGGGGCAAAACCTGGACAACTTTTTTATGACAAGTGGCAAGTAACATTCGTACCACACGAGTGCCAAGCAATGACCATCTCCAACAAGAGAGAATCTAACCATCATCCCTTGACTTGACTAGCCATATGAATACCGTGCTACAAGAGCAGGTCAGGCTGGGAATTCTGTGGAGAGTAACTCACCTCCTGGCATGAACAGACAAACGTACGAAATAATAGGTCACTTGGCTCCTCGAGCCTGCTCCACCATTCAATAAGATCATGGCTGATCTGCTTGTGTTTTGAGTTCTACATTCCATCTATCCCTGATAACCTTTGATTCCCTTGCCTAACAAGAATCTATCTACCTCTGCCTTAAAAATATTCAGTGACTCTGCTTCTACTTCTTTCTGAGACAGTGAGTTCCAAAGTCACAAAACCCTCAGAGAAAAGAATTTCTCCTCATCTCTGTCCTAGAAGGACGACTCCTAATTTTGAAAAAGTGCCCCCTAGTTCTGGACTCACCTACCAGAGGAAATAGCCTTTCCACATTGCCTTGTCAAAACCATTCAGGATCCTATATGCTTCAATCAAGTCACTCCTCACTCTTCTAAACTCCAGAGGAAACAAGCCCAGCCTGTCCAACCTATCCTCATAAGACAATCCACTCATTCTAGGTATCAATCTAGTAAACCTCCTCTGAACCACCTCCAGGACATTTACATCCTTCCTTAAATAACGATGCCAAAATTGCACACAGTATTCGAGATGCAGTCTCACCAATGCCCTGTATAACTAAAGCATGGCATCCTTACTTTTAAATTCAATTCCTCTCATGACAAAGAATAGCATTCCATTAGCCTTCCTCATTACATGCTGGGCCTGCATACTAACTTTTTGTGACTCATGCACTAGGACACCTAAATCCCTCTGTACCTTGGAATTCTGCAGTCGTTCTCCGTTTAACTAATACTCTGCTTTTTTTATTCTTCCTGCCAAAGTGAACAACTTCGCATTTTTCCACATTATACTCCACCTGCCAGATTTTTGCCCACTCACTCAACTTATCTATATCCGTCTACTAACTCCTTACGTCTTCTTTACAACATATTTTCCTACCTTTGTGTCATCTGCAAATTTAGCTTCCATGCCTTAGCTCCCCTCATCTAAGTCACTGATGTAAATTGTAAAAAGTCGAAGCGCTAGCATAGACCCCAGCTGGATCCCGCTAGTCACATCCTGCCAATCAGGCAAGGAAACATTTCTGCATACACTGCTTTCTGCCAGCCAGCCAATCCTCTATCCATGCTAATATGTTAGCCCTACACTATGAGCTTTTATTTTCCACAATAACTTTTGAAGTGGCAGCTTATCAAATGCCTTCAGAAATCCAAGTGCATTATGTCCAAAGGCTCCTCTTTATTCACAGCATATGTTACTCCTTCAAAAAACTCTAATAAATTGGTTAAACATGATTTCCCTTTCACAAAACTACATGCCAACTCTTCCCGATTACCTTGAACTTTTCTAAGTGCCCAGCTATAAGCTCTTTACCGATCGACTCTAACACCTTCCTCACAACAGACGTCAAGTTAACTGGCCTATGGTTTCTTGTTTTCTGCCTCCCTCCCTTCTTGAATAAAGGGGTTATATTTGCTACTTTCCAGTCTGATGGAGCCTTTCCGGAATCTAGGGAATTTTGGAAAATTAACACCAATGCGTCCACTACCTCCATTAGCCACTTCTTTTAAGACCCTAGAATGAAGTCTATTAGGACCCAAAGACTTGTCAGCCTGCAGTTCCATCAGTTTGCTCAGTATTGCTTCCCTAGTGATTGTAATTTCGCCAAGTTCGTCTCTCCCCTCCGCCTCCCAATTTACAGCTATTACTGGAATGTTTTTTGTATCCTCTATAGTGAAGACAGAAGCAAAATATTTGTTCATTTCATCCACCATTTCCATATTATCTATTATTAACTCCCCATTGTCACTTCTAGAACACCAACACTCGCTTTTCCTACACTTTTCTACATGTATTTAAACAAGAAGCTCTTGCTATCTATTTTTACATTTCTAGCTAGCTTCCTCTCATACTCTCATTTCTTTCTCCTGATTAACCTTTTAGTCATTCTCTGCTGTTTTTTATATTATGACCAATCATCTGATCTGCCTCTCATCTTTGCGCAGTTATAAGCTTTTTCCCTAAGTTTGATGCTTTCCTTAACTTCTTTAGTTAACCACAGATGGTGGGTTCTCACCTTAGAATTTTTCTTCATAGTAGGAATATACTTCTTGTGTATTCTGAAAAGTCCCCTTAAATGTCTGCCACTGTTTCGCTATTGATCTATCTCCTAGCCTAGTATCCCAGTTAACTTCAGCTAGCTCAGCTTTCATGCCCACAGTTTCCCTTATTTAAGTTTGAAATACTAGTCTCAGACCCACTCTTCTACCTTTCAAACTGAATGAAAAATTCAATCATATTGTGGTCGCTGCTACCTAGGGGTGCATTCACTCAGGGTATTAAGTAATCGTGTCACATTACATAATACCAAGTCTAACATAACCTGCTCTCTCATTGGTTCAACATGCTGCTCAAATAAATTATCTCAAAAGCATTCTATGAACTCTTCATCCTGGCTACTACTGCCAATCTGATTTATCCAGTTTATATGTAGATTAAAGTCACCCATGATTATTGCCATCCCTTTGTCACAAGCACCCAATATTTCTTCTTGTATACTTATTCCTACATTGTGGTTACTGTTAGGAGGCCTGTAGACTACTCCCACCAGTGACTTTTTTCCCCCACTATTCCTCATCTCCACCCAAACCTATTCTACATCCTGATCTCCTGAACCAAGGTAATCTCTAACCATTGCACAAATGCCATCCTTGATTAACAATGCTACCCCTCCACCTTTACCTAGCTTCTTATTCTTATTGAAGGTCATATACCCCTCAATATTCAGGCCCCAATCTTTGTCAACCTGCAGACACGTCTCCATAATGGCTATCAGATCATATTTATTTACTTCAATGTGCACTATCAATCATTTACTTTTTATGAACTCTATACGCATTCAGATACAGAGCCTTTAGTTTTGTCCTTTTGCTATCTTTGTGACATCTAGTCTTAATTCTTGGTGCATTCTTAGGTTTTTTTCTCTCTGTCACTTCCTGCCATTCTTTGACCCTCATTTCCCATTTTACTGTTCTCCTCTCTTAGCTTGTCTCTACTCTTTGATATACCACATCTTTCCAGATTTGTTCCCTTGCCTCCACTATTTAGTTTAAAACCCTCTCTACTTCCCTAGTTATGCAGTTCACAAGAACACTGGTCCTAGCACAGTTCAGGTATAGACCATAGGAACACTACAGCCCCCACTTTCCCCAGTACTGGTGCCAGTGCCCCAGAAACCGGAACTCAATTCTCCTACATCAGTCTGTCTGCCTACCATCTACAAAGCACAAGTCAGGAGTGTGATGGAATACCCTCCACTTGCCTGGATGAGAGCAGCTCCAACAACACACAAGAAGCTCAACACCATCCAAATCAAGGCAGCCTGCTTAATTGGCACCCCATCCACTACTTTCACCATTCAATCCTTTGATGCACAGTGGCAGCAGTGTGTACCATCTACAAGATGCACTGCAGCAACTCACCTAGGCTCCTTCGACAACAACTTCCAAACCATCAACCTCTACCCCCTACTACATAGAAAGCCCAACAAGGAAGGGGGCGGTTCTGGACCTAATATTCAGAATGAATCTGGGCACGTGGAAGGCATATCAGCAGGGGAGCATTTTGGAGTTAGTGACCATAACTCAGTTAGATTTAGATAGTTAGGAAAAGGATAAGGTTGGGCCAGGAATAAAAGTTCTAAACTGGGGAAAGGCTAATTTTACTAAGATGAGATGCAATTTGGCACAAGTGGACCGGGAGCAGTTACTTGCAGATAAAATTGTGTCAGAGCAGTGGGAGGCATACAAGGAAGAAATGGCAAGAGTACAGGGCAAATATGTTCCTGCAAAGACAAAGGGGGGGAACCAAGTCTGGATAACCTTGGGTGCCAAGGGGCATAAAGATTAGGATTAAAAAAAAAATTTATGGCAGATATATAAAAAGTGCAGGGGGAACTTAAGAAGGAAATTAGGAAAGCTAAGAGAGTGCATGAGAAAGCATTGGTAGGTAGAATAAAGGAAAACCCAAAGGGTTTTTTTTAAGTATATAAAGAGCAAGAGAATAACTAGGGAAAGAGTAGGGCCAATTAGGGACCATAGAGGTAATGTGTGTGTGGACCCGGAAGACATGGGTGCAGTCCTCAATGAATACTTTGCATCAGTCTTCACAATGGAAAAGGATGGTGTAGATATAGACATCAGGGTGGAGGACTGTGAAATATTAGAGGAAACTAACATAGAGAGAGAGGAGGTACTAGTGGGTTTAGCGGCCTTAAAAGTGGATAGATCCGCAGGCCCAGATGAGATGTATCCAAGGCTGTTAGGGGAAGCAAGGAAAGAGATATCAGGGGTCCTGGCAGTAATTTTCAAATCTTCTCTGGCCACAGGTGAGGTACCAGGGGACTGGAGGACTGCTAACATTGTCCCGTTATTAAGAAAGGGAGGAAGGGATAGACCAGGAAATTACAGCCAGTCAGTCTAATCTCAGTGGTGGGGAAGTTACTAGAAAGAATTCTGAGGAACATAATGTTTCTGCACTTGGAGAGACACAGATTAATCAATGATAGTCAGCATGGATTTGTTAAGGGAAGGTCATGTTTGACAAATTTGATCGAATTTTTTGAGGAGGTAACCAGGAGTGTTGATGAGGGCAATGTATTTGATGTGGCCTACATGGACTCTAGCAAGGCTTTTGATAAGGCCCCCCATGGCAGACTTGTCAAGAAGGTAAGAGCCCATGGGATCCAAGACAAAGTGGCACGTTAGATCCAAAATTGGCTGAGAGGCAGAAAGCAGAGGGTGATAGTAGAGGGATGTTTCTGTGACTGGAAGTCTCTTTCCAGTGGGGTTCCACAGGGCTCGGTGCTGGGGCCCTTGCTGTTTGTGGTGTACATAAATGATTTGGACTTAAATGTAAAGGGTATGATCAAGAAGTTCGTGGATGATATGAAAATTGGTAGGGTAGTAAATAGTGAGGAGGATAGCCATAAACTGCAGGAGGATATCAATGGACTGGTCAGGTGGGCAGAGTAGTGGCAAATGGAATTCAACCCAAAAAAGTTAAGGTAATGCCCTTGGGGTGGACTAACATGGCAAGGGATTACACTATGAATGGTAGGACCCTGGAAACTACTGAAGATCAGAGGGACCTTGGTGTGCATATCCATAAATCCTTGAAGGTAGAAGGGCAGGTAGATAAGGTGGTTAAGAAGGATTATGGGATACTCACCTTTATTAACCAAGGAATAGAATACAAGAGCAGGGAGGTCATGCTGGAAGTGTATAAAAATGCTAGTTAGGCTGCAACTGGAGTACTGCATGCAGTTCTGGTCACCATATTATAGGAAGGATGTGATTGCACTGGAGAGGGTGCAGAGCAGATTTACCAGGATGCTGCCTGGGTTGGAGGGTTTGAGCTATGAGGAAAGATTGGATAGGCTGGGGTTGTTTTTCTTGGAGCAATGAAGATTGAAAAGGGACCTGATTGAGGTGTATAAGATAATGAGGGGCATAGGTAAGGTGGATAGGAAGGCACTTTTTCCATTAGTAGAGGGGCCAATAACCAGGAGGCATAGATTTAAGGTAAGAGGTAGAAGGCTAATGGGGGAGTTGAGAAATTTTTTTACCCAGAGGGTGGTGGGAGTCTGGAACTCACTACCTAAAAGGGTGGCTGAGACAGAAACTCTCATAACATTTAAGAAGTAATTAGATATTCACTTGCGTTGCTATAGCCTCCAGGGCTATGAGTCAAGTGCTGGAAAATGAGATTAGTGCAATCAGATCTTTGTTGACCGATGCAGAAACGATGGGCCAAACGGCCTCCTATGCTGTAGATGTCTATGAGTCTATGAGACAAAGGCAGCAGATACATGGGAACACAACCATCTGCAAGTTACCCCCCAAGTCACACACCATCCTGACTTGGAAATATATCGCTGTTCCTTCACTGTCACTGGATCAAAATCCTGGAACTACCCCACAAACAGCACCGTGGGTGAACCTATGTTATGACCCAGCAGTTGGTAAAGTTGAGTTATTTAAAAACCCCAGCGGGAAACTTCAAACAACTGTCATAACCTGTGTCCTTAAGTGGTGTGTTTGAGATGCAACTCTAAATTCAGGAACAGACCACCAGTTCTCGAGAAGTTTTATATTAAGCTAAATGAAACATTTTATTAAGTTATTACACATTAAAACACATATATATAGCTACAAATTACTACTATCATAACATTTGAACAAATCCCTAAATTAATCTCCATTAAGGCAACAGCAACCTATAGACTTAACCAAACACGAGGCAAAGCATTTTCACCGTATGAATTCAAAATGAGGTTCCTCTCACTTTGCTTCCTGTGGAGACAGTTGTAAGCTTACAGTTACATTGATCTTACATTGCCTCTGCCCTGCACCCATGAAAACGGCTATTGGTTAAATCCAGCACAGCTCATTGAATGTAAATTTTCATTGTTTCACCAGCCTCTTTGAATTCCACCTCTTTTAACAATAAAATGCCACTCATAGTACTAATTGTATTAGTAATATAAACTTTGCTTGGTCTCTGCTAGGTAGGTGCCAGGTTTCACCCCACTTCTTGAATGCTCTATTCTACAAAATGCAAATACGCTTCTACTTCTACTTCAAAGCATTCAGACTTTAATCCAATGAAGACACACCCACAGACTAAACCTCTATTTTTAAAAGAAAAATATTTTCCAAAAATATATACGTTAATAGCTTCATGACAACCTACATCACATGGACTGCAGCGGTTCAAGAAGGTAGCTCACCATCACCTTAAGGGCAATTAGGGATGGGCAATAAATGCTGGCCTAGCCAGCGATGCCCACATCCACTGAAAAGAATTTTAAACATCTTATCCAATCTCTACAGAACAAGAGTCAGCAAAAAGAATAGAGCATTAAACAATAATCTGTACAGCGCTCTGGTCAAGCCTCAACTTGAGTAATATTTCCAATTTTGATCAATGATGCCACAACACTAGGGGGAGCACGTCCCACACATATGCAGATACAGTCAATGACACATACTGCAGCAAGAATCAATCTCACAGTAGCACAGAAGGTCACAACAGTATTGAACATTAATGCTATAAGCCCATTCCAGGCATCAAGATCAGCCAACTCACTGTGCATACTTGCATCAGACAAGTCACAACAGCCAGATATTGGGCTTGAACTGTCACGGAGCGGCAGGCAGATCATGTTGCCACTCCGCTCCTACTTTTCTACCCTGGAATTTTTCCGATCCTTTCTCTCCCAACCTTCCGACTCAAGCTGGGCGAGAACTATGCAGAACAGAGCGCTCCTGGGACCTTCTGTCGAGGGCTTCTGAGTTGGGTGCAAGGAGGCCACACCTTTTTTACAGCACCGGCTGCCGTCAATCAGGCTGGTTTAAAGGTCAGCTTCTGGCAAGCCAGAGAGAAGGTAGATTTGTCAGGCAAGTGATTAGAATTTGGGGATTAGGCTATTGGGAAGGGGCAGGAGGGGCGGGAGTGTGTGTGTGTGTGTGTGTGTGTGTGTTTGGTGGGGGGGGGGGGGGGGGGGTCAGGTTGTATCAGGCCTGGCGGGGGGAGGGGGAGTTGAGCGGTGTGGTGGGGGGAGGGGGGGGGGGGGGCGTCGGTGCGTGTCTGTACAATTGTTACCCAGAAATTCAAAGTGGTTTTAATTCATCTAACTTTTTCTAGGTAACTACTGATGTAAGACAGTCAGGACCATCCAAAATTTGTGATATAAGTTGCATTTTCAGATGGCTCCCAGTTCAGGGCAATTGCACAATGGGAGTTTGCACTTCACAGGCAACTGCCATGCAAACCTTACTTGGGGATTTCCAGTAGCAGACGTTCCCCAGCACATCTTTGGGGTACCCCCCCAGTTACACTGCCCTGGAGCTTGGAAGGTACAACTCATTTTAAAATTAATCCTTTTAAATCAATACATAGTCTTTTTAAAATCAAAACAAATTGCAGATTCTCACCTAACTTAAATCAGTGCATATTTCTTACTGAAAATAACGGAATTTCTCTTTTTATAAGATAAGACTTCAAGTTTTCAAGCTTAAAGAGGGAACAGACAAAGTCTGCCAAATTGTTTACTAGTACAGAGGTCAAATATCAGATGCTACAAATTAAAACTTAAGTTTGGAGTAGGTCAGGAGGTGGGAGATTATTTGCATAATAAATATCAAAAAGAGCCAACTTGCTACGTCTAATAGATTTTTCCTAACCATAGACCGCTGGCCGCCTCAGTGCGGGCCAAGTGCACATGCACAACTGTTCTTGGCGCCTGGCCAGTTGACGTCAGGGTTTACAGTGTTTGAGGATCAATAGGACACAAGAGAATCATACAAGCGCTGGTGGTGCAGGGTGTTCCCTATCACTCCCAAAACTTTGTTTGAACCGTTCTGATTTGGCTTCTGTCCCCACCAAAATTTTGAATGATATCCTGACACTTTAATCATTCTGTTTTATCCCTCCTTGTTTTTCCACACCAATCAGCCCTAGTGATGACCTGGTGAAGCCCTAGTAAGACCACTAGAGAAATTCAATCATAATTCCTCCGCCAGATCCTCCAGATTCAATTGGAGGATGGTCGAACAAACGCTCGTGTCCCTCTTGAAGCCAGCTCCACAAGCATTTAGACAAACCTCCTGAAAAATCAACTTCAATGGACTGGACACTGTCCAGATAGCTGAAAGTCATTTCCCCCACCAGGTCCTGTTTTCTCAACTCTCAAATGGCTAACATTCCAGGGGAGGACAAAGAAAACAGTTCAAAGATAGTCTGAAGCTCACCTTGAAATGCAGCAACATTGATCTGAATGACTGGGAGGAACTTGCTAGAAATGTTCAGGATGGCGACAATTTGTCCATCAAGCTGCATCATGCATGGGTCATGCTTCCCAATGTCTTCATGATAAGACAGAGTAAGAAAGGAAAGGAAGCAAATCCTGCACTCCAGATTCCACTACCTCATGGGATGTCCTGACCCATGTGCCCAAAGATCTGCGGGTTGAGAATCGGCTGGTTCAGCCACACGAAGAGCCATGGCAGAAGCTCGCAACCGAGTGAATGTCATCCTCAAATCAAGAGACAGCCAATGACGTCGACACCTATCTGTGTTCTGCTTTATGATTGATAACAGTATCCACCCCCAATGCCTCTGCTCCATTGTTCAACTCTGCAGTACTGCTCTTGCATGGTTCCATTTCTAATATATCCAAACATAGCGAGAGCATATCCAGCAGTCATTTCTCTTTCATTCGTAAACTGTCATTTCTGGTGTCCCCCGAAGAAGCCACCTTCAGCCCCCTCTTCCCCTTGATTTATATGCTAACTTTTGGCAGTATCATTCACAACTATGGATTACCTTCTACGTGTACGCTGATGACATAGAGCTTCACCACTCCACCATTTCGCTTGACTGCTTTCACACCATAGGTCTGCAGCCCAGTCCTCATTTCCAAAAGGCAACAAACACTGAAAGGCTTTGGAAGTTCCAGGAGCCGAGTTACACCCGAACCTGAAACTTCCATTAGCCAGAAATGGCTCAGTGGGAGCCCTCGCTGATGGCATTTCCAGGCCCCTGTAAACTTGGATTGTTTGCTCAGTACTCACATAGATTAGAACCTGATTTATTAGCAAGTACAGCCCTTTAAATTAGGATGAGTGTCAAAGGACTCCAGCACCACCAACACTGCCCAGCCTCTCGCCCACACCCGCCTCAACACTGCTCACCACCACCCTCACCCCCTTCCCCCGGCATTGCTCAGCCTCTCCCCGCCCCCGTACAGCACTGATCAGCCTCTTCCCCCTACCCCACCCACCCCGGCACTGCTCAGCCTCTCGCCCACACCCGCCCACACCCGCCCCCAACACCACCGGTACTGCTCACCAGCCCCCCACGTCCCCCAGCCCAGGCACCGCTCAGCCTCTCCCCCGTCCCCGCCCAGCACTGATCAGCCTCTTCCCCCTACCCCACCCACCCCAGCACTGCTCAGCCTCTCGCCCACACCCGCCCACACCCGCCCCCAACACTGCTCACCACCACACCCCCACACCCCCACCCCAGGCACTGCATAGCCTCCTCTCCCCGCACCCCCCCCCCCCCATCAACCAGCACTGCTCAGCCTCTCCCCCAACCCCACTCCCCCGGCACTGCTCAGCCTCTCCCCCAAACCCACTCCCCCGGCACTGCTCAGCCTCTCCCCCAACCCCACTCCCCCGGCACTGCTCAACCTCTCCCCCAAACCCACTCCCTCCAGAGTGCTCAGCCTCCTCTCCCTGCACCCTCCCCACCCCTGCACTGCTCAGCCTTCGCCACCACCATCCCCCCACCCCCAATCCCCTGGCACTGCTCAGCCTCCTCTCCCTGCACCCTCCCCACCCCTGCACTGCTCAGCCTTCGCCACCCTCTCCCCACCCCCACCCCCCCATTCCCCCGGCATTGCTCAGCCTCTCTCCCACAACATATAGGGTGAGCACTGTTGGGTGTACAGTGGAGGGAGATGGGGGTGGCTAGCAGTGTTGTGGGTGCAGAAAAGGGAGGTGAGCACTGTCAGGGGTGCAGTAGAGGGTGAGCAGTGTTGGAAGTGCTGTCGTTGAAAGGGAGAATGAGAAAATCTTAAATTTGCAACAGTTAACAGGTACATTGAAAAACAGGTCACCGAACTGAAGTTAGACATCAAGGAGCACGTCTTCAGTTTGTGACGTGATACGGGGCATGGCATTGCTGAAATTGCGCCTTGCCACTAGGCTTCCCAACTTTGCTTGCTGATGGATCCACACTGCAGTCGGGTTAGGAAGGTCCTAAGACTTCAGTGTTAAGAAGGTAAGACCTCAGTCTTGAGAATTCGGTCAGCAGCATACGCTCCTGCTCCACCGCTGCCTAGAAGATTCGGGCCCACACGACTGACATCAAATTCTGGATGAGTCACAATTTCCTACAGGGCACGATCAGGATGAGCAGATCCATTGTTGGTCTTAATCACAAAATGTACTCCCTTGCCACTGGTTCCAATCCCCTCACCAGCCAAGCTAACAGGCTGAACTGAACCATTCGTAATCTTGGAATTTGTGCTATCTTGAGATGTGATTCGAACCAAACATACTATTCATCAATAAGGCAACAGCATCAGCACCACCCTCCCTACTTCTACACCACTACCACCCTCCCCCCCTCACACCACCGCCAGCCTCCCCCACCCACAACCGCCGCCACCCTCCTAACCCTCACAATCAACGCCACCCTCCCCATCCTCCCCACCCTCACAACCACCACCACCCTCACAACCACCACCACCCTCCCCACCCTCACAACCACCACCACCCTCCCCACCCTCACAATCAACGCCACCCTCCCCATCCTCCCCACCCTCCCAACCTCCCCACCCGCCCCACCCTCACAACCTCCCCCACCCTCACAACCTCCCCCACCCTCCCCACCTTCCCCACCTTCACAACCTCCCCCACTCCCCCACAACTGCCGCCACCACCGCCCCCCCCACAACCTCCACCACCCTCCCCACCCTCACACCACCACCACCCTCACCATCCTCCCAACCCTCCCAACCTCCCCCACCCTCCCCACCCTCCCAACCTCCCCCACCCTCCCCACCCTCACAACCCTCCCCACCCTCACACCACCACCACCCTCCCCCGCCACAACTGCCGCCACCTTGTTTCTCAATGCAGGTACTTTATGAACATTAGGAATAATAGAGGCCCATAAATGATCCCAGAGCCACCATTCAATGCATGTTCTCTGAGTAGAACTTAGGGACATTTTCTTCATTTAAAAAAAAAATCGCTATACAAATCTAAGTTATTGTTAATTTTTCGGGTGGAGACTGTTTCAACCCCGACACCCTGAAAGCTTTTACAAACACTTCCCATAATTGCTTCATTTTGTGATGAGAAATCTGCATTGTATATAACTAAATTGCAACAGACTGCAGACCCTTTTTCACTTTTAGAAAGGGCTGCCTTTAAATGCCTGGCTTTGATTTTCACTTCCTTCATTATTCTAATTTATTTCGTACCTAGGTTGATGTATTATTGGGCTTGGTCCTGCACAAGTCTTGCTATCCACAGGTCAAGAATAACTGCCTATGTTTACAATTTCTGTTTGTGTCCAATTTGTTAGCTTTCTGACTAATAGGCACAGCATGGAATCTTTTGCTTGATTTCCTTCAACCGTATTGAATGAATTTAGGTTTTGCCTCACTTTAAGCAGAGGTACTTAATATAACTCTGTTACATTGGCATTTGTCCAGTCCCACAATTCCACAGACCTAACACACAACTGCTGCCAATGCCTTAGTGTTGTGATATTGGCAAATGATTAACAACTTGCTTTTATATAGCATCTTTAATGTAGTATAACATTCCAAGGTGCTTCACAGCAGCATTATCAATCAAGCCACAGAAGAAAATATTAGGACAGGTGACCAAAATCTGAAGGAAGTGAAGACAGATTGCCAGGTTGGGGGAGGGTGGGGGGTGGGGGGCAGAGGGGTTTACAGAGGAGGGATTTCAATTCAATTCAATTTCACTTTATTGTCGATATGGAAATTCATTTTCGGTACATTACTCATATGTTAAAATAATATATTTAAATGAATGACAACAATAAAAGAAAGAGAATTACCCAAGCACAGAGATCTAACTTTAATTAAAATATGGCCTGCTTCTGCACCATGACAATTCTGTGATTCTGTGATTTATTAAAAATCTATTCCAACACACTAATCAGAAAGTCCTGCCCCAGTGCATATCCTCATCCATAAATCAAGCTCCTGTTAAAAATTCTTACAGATAAGGGCACAAATGAATTCAGGAACCAATTTGTACTGCATCTGAGGGATTGTAGCCTTTTCCTTGCATGTATCCAACAGTAGTTCATGACACTCTTTACTTGCATCAAAATTCTTCAAGAGCAAATTTAGTCAAGGAAGACCTGCTAATCAAATACAATTCCTGCCTGGTTCAATAATCTCTGTACCCTTAAAAGAGTCTGCTTTGCTAAGACAACAGTATCAGAACAGACATCCAAACAGGATAGCACTCTCAACTACAGCCGCATAGAAGAGTTTCATAATTGTAGTATCTACTCAAAAGGATTTTCATTTTCTGAAGTATGATAACTGTGTATGTCCCTTAGCCACAACATCTATACACTCCAACGGGATACCTGGATACTTGTACTTAGTAACTATTTGAATGTCCACACCATGAATCTTCACAGGAACAATATCATTAATTGGTTCAAAAACAAGTAGTGCTGGAAAAACTCAGCAGCTCTGACAGCACCTCTGAAGAGAAAGACAGGGTTAATGTTTTGAGTCCATATGACTCTTCTTCAGAACTATAATCTTGAATGGTTGCATGGTATTAAAAGCTAAAGAAACATCAACAAAGGCAGCAGGGGTAATGTAGCGCATTTGTTTGCTGTTGGATAAAATGGGCCAAGGTCAGAACAGCATTATCCATTGACTTATAAGATTGATAGGCAATCCGCAATTGATCGATAAGTGAAAAAATAGGATTTAATACATACTGACACAATGAACTTAAAACAGTCATGACTATCGACGTAAGAACAATTGGTCAGTAATTATTCAGCTCAGCAGGCCGCAACTTCTCAGCAAATGGGGACGATGATAGCTGACTTCCAACAGCAGGGAACAATATTCATGTCAAATGATTTCTGAAAGACCAGAGAAAAATGAACTGCCAACTGATGCACACATTCTTTATGAATTTTTCCCCTGATATGGACTGCAAGCTTTCCGTGGACTTGCTTGAATTGCTTCTCTACCTCCCATTTGTTGATCATAACACGAGATCCTTCTCATTCACAAAGTAAAGCCTGCTGTAGAATTACATGTTCCTTAAATGCATCATTTTCAAACCGGCTAAAAAATCCATTCAATTCATTTGAAAACAAAGAGAATTTTAAAATCAAGCTGTTGCCAGATCTGGAGTTAATGTAGGTCAGTGAACATGGGCTGATGGGTAACTAGGATTTGGTGCAAGATAGAACTTCGGCAACAGAGTTTGGAATAAACTCAAGTTGATGGAAGGTGGAAAATGGAAAGCTAGCCAACAGAACATTGGAATAGAAGTTGTTATAAAACTCAACTTCTATCTATAAATACATTTTTTATTATTTATTTGTTCAAGATTGTGGGTATCACTGGCTAGGCCCATCCCTAGTTGCCCTTGAGATGGTGATGGTGAGCCACCTTCTTGAACTACTGCAGACCATTTGGTGTAGGGACACCCACAGTGCTGTTACAAAGGGAGTTCCAGGATATTGACCAGTGACAGTAAAGGAATGGTGATATATTTCCAAGACAAGATGGTGTGTGGTTTGGAGGGGGACTTGTAGATGGTGGTGCTCCCAGGCATCTGCTGCCCCTGTCCTTCTAGGTGGAAATTGTGAAGAAATTAAATTTATCTGGTCATTGAAAGGCTTGCATTGGTACAAGTTGTTGACTGTGACATGAAGTGACATTAGGGTATTAAGATAAAAGGACGAATCTTCAAAGTTAGCAATGTGATACGTAACAAAGGTTACAAGCGTTTTTCATTAGGTCCGGACCACAAGTTGTCTAAGCAAGATTTCACACCAATAATGGGTAATGCTGCTTCCAACCGACTCTACCCTCTTCAGCCACTACAATAATAACCATCACTCACCTTTCCCTAGTAGACTCTCAGTACTATGACTTATTAAATATATTGCTAGAACCTAGCCATAGGAAGCTCAGTTGTTTAATTTACAATATTAATTGTAATCTATCTCTATATATATGTGATTTTGAGGGTCACATTTTATGCTTCATATTCCTAAGAGTTACCTATTGTTGCAAATACAAAACAATCCTGAAAAAGTATTTAAAAAGAGAGACAGTCAGTTCCTGCTGTTACCACTCTGCTGAGACTCCCCTCTTTATAAATAATGCTCTGCTGATTTACCATGAACTGCAACATGGGAGATGCAGTATTATCGAAGTGAAAAAAATCAGGAACAGGATAATAACATCCCAACTGTCATACCGATCTTGTTTCAAGATCTGATTTGACAATGTTTCACCATTTTTCCTCACCAAATTCCACACTGTTGCATCCGAATCAATGCGATTAAAAATGATAGCCTCCATTTTGCCAGCCCCAATTTAGTCCACAACACAATGAGCTATAAGTGCCTAATTTTGCAGGAACAAAGCAAACTAATTAGCATAAATACAGATTTGGCTTTGCATTGCTAGTTAGTCTAATGGGAGATAAGCAAGATCTGGCCAATAGCTCAAATTTAAAAGGGATGGATAACTTATATATATTTCTTATACCAGCATATTCCTGCAAGGAAAAAAGAGAAGGGATTTGGAAATAGGGTAAGTATTTGTAACCTTGTTTTAATTATGTTTTCTTCTTTTCTTACACAGAGAGTAAATACCAGCCTCAGCGTAAGGAGTTCAATGGTTTGTTTCCATGTTATACCATCTATGCATTTCTATGTACTTAGAAGTAGAAGGTTGCAATTGAAGCCTGTTTTGTCTCGTAGATCCCATAAGTCTGAAATAATCACACTTTTAGACAGATATAGCAGCTTTTCATCCAATGTATTTTACAGATCTCACCCTCTGCTGCAGACTGATACATTATTGGTTAGCATCTAATTGCAGCACAGCAGTAAATGTGGCACCCTGGACACACATGTATGCACAACATAACTCCCAACAATATAACAAGGCCAAAATATTGTTTCAGTTGTTTAAAGCTACCAAATTAATTTCAGTGCTAGCCAGCCTTTCAGGTAGCAGACTGCTATATTCCCACAGCAGTTAATGCCCAAATTTAAAACCTAGAGCCAACAGAGAATGCAAATGCAGCTTTAAGAAACTCTGTCTAAATATCCACACCACACCACACACACTTCTTTTTCAGGAAACTGTGCTTTTCTCAGGACACACAGCCTCTAAGGATTCAAATTGCATTGCATAAATAAGGGCAGAAGCCCCCAGCACCACCCCTCTGCCATTGTGGAATTTCAGCCCCAAGATAACTTACCAATCAAAAATCGAAAAGGAATATTCATCTCTACAAAAGCTACTCCCACAGGCTAGATCACAGTGGTGACCATTTTAAATAGGGGAGCATGCTGCTGGCATGGAAATGGCAAGAAAACAGGCAGATCAAATGAGGGGGCCTATTTAAATAAAATTTATGAGAGTATCAGTACAACCTCAAAGTGCATTCACTACAGAGTGCAGTTAACAGTGAAACAGGCTCACTAATCTATGGGTCCAACTTTGCAGCCCATACTCCTGGCCAGTGAGGCTCCACACCACCAATGAAACTTCACAAAATCAGCCCTTCTATACTTTTACAAAATTTCTCTCGATTTTCACAGATTTTAATTTAAAATCAGAATGATGCAGCACAGATGGCAGCAGTTTGGTCCATCATGCCTGTGCCAGCTCTTCGAAGAAGCTATCCAATCACTCCCTCTCACTTGCTCTTTCTCCATAGCCCAGCATAAATAGTTTAAGGCTGTCCCTAAAGTTTCATAACACAGGTTGCTACAAATTTGTTTGGTATTATTTAAATCTAGTGAATCATTATATATTAAAAATGTTTTTTTTTTTCATTTTTTGAATCTTTGTAAAGATTTGAGGTAGAAGTGTCATTTGAAAGAAAAAGCTCACACACTGCTGAAAACAACTTTCAAAATCTGATAATAAGCCGCAATTTGTAAGCGTTGCCTGAATGTGTTTTTTTTAAAGTTGCATTTATATCATGCCTTTCACATCCTCGGGATGTTCCAAAGCATTTTACAGCCAATTAATTATTTTTGAAATCTAATCACTATTTCAATTTAGGGAAACATAGTATAATGTTCACAGTGTAAGGTCTTATAAACAACAATGAGAAACTGTGCAGTTTTGGAGGTGTTGGTTGAGAAAGAACCCCTGCGCTTTTCCAAATAGAGCCATGAGATCTTCTACATCCACCTAAGCAAGCACACAGTTCCTCAGTTTAAGGGGCCAAATGGCCTCCTTCTCTGCCACAATGACTCTATGACCTCATACTAAGGCAGCATTTCTGACAATGCACTATTCACTAAGTCCTGCACTTGAGTGTCAGCCAAGATTGGTGTACTCAAGTTTCCAGAGTGGGGCTTGAACCCCAGGAGGCCAGAGTGCTACCACTGAGCCAAGCTGGTATTGCATTAGATCAATGAAGGTTAACATTAAATAAGCTGTAACATTTTTACCCTTTTCCACTTAAAGCTCTATTCCCACCTTAACAATTCCCAATTGGAGTGTAGATTATTTTAATCTGAAGTGCTTATGTTGCAGATGTATACAGGGTAATATATTGGAATGCAGTACCAATCAAATTTCACACGATGTGCAACTCATTAAATGTATTTTAAGTATATTAAACAGTAAAAATAAATGTTTGTATGGTTCAAGCTGCAATTAGAATTCAATTGGGTTAAGCTGATAAGCATGTTTAGAGGAATCCATGTTATCAAAATGTCAGTATTTTTGAACATTTTACTTCTGAAAATAGTTATTGAGAAACAAGGGAGATGACTTCAACACAAATATTACAACAAAACTGAAATGTAAAAAACGTTAAAGACAAAATATGTTAGACCGACTCTGACAAATCTCCCATCAAGTATATTTTGGGCTTATTACCAGACTCACCCTCCATCACCTCAGCAGTCCTACTCCTGCTAACACGATAACTGTGGATTCCATTATTCTCCCATTTTTTGAATTCAATGCCATCTGCACAGTTTACTAAATAGGCTTTTCAAAACAAAATAAAATTAAAATGTTGTTTAAAGTACTTTTTGCGAAATTGTCAATGAATAGCTATATATGTAGTAAGAAATTCAGTGCATGAATTATATGTTTTTCCCTATTGAACATGAATGGGTATCATTTCCAGTCCCAAATTTTCACTTTAACTCTCCCCTGGTGGGTCACATTAATTTTATATGGATTTCAGGCTTAGGAATCTGTTGTTAGATGGCAATAAGGTACCCTGAAAAAAAAACATTTTTCTGTTAAATGGATGCCTGGTACAAACTGTGACACATTTTTCTCTATTTCATCTTCAAAAATACACACATTGTACATAAATCATATTTTATATACAGCCCACAAACCTCCTTTGCCATTAAATCTAGTACATGAGGTCCCAGAAACCAATACTCTGTTCTGTTGCCATAACTATGTCGGAACAGGAGTTATGTCCCATCAGTGACAACCTGACTTAGGCAATTTGTACAATGCCAAAAACATCAGCATCAGTGTCATCCACAAGGTTGAGGGAGGGGAGTGCATATGGAAATATGGCATTGGATAACTTTTTTTTTATTTTCCCGTGGGATGTGAGTGTTGCTGGCACTGTCCATCTGCAAGGCCCTCATCAAGAAGGCCATTGACATCACATCTGATTATTCCAGACCACAAATACTCAGAGGAGATCAAAATCTGAAACACTCTCATAGACCTCATTTTCAACTCTTCACTATGTTGTACATCTGAATACTTTAGGAGTCCAGGAGCTGAGACCAGTGGGAAGTCTGGCAGAAGATAATGTACCTCCTGCAGTCCATCCAACAGGCTGCAAAAGGAGGGGAAACAGGGGAGGGATACAACTCTTGATCTTCCTACCCAATACTAGATCCCCATAGAAGTTTATTTGAGGTTGAGACCAATTGGTACAAATTCCCATCCCCTCCAGTCTTCTGACTACCTCTTATGTTGGCTGTCCACCCCAACCCCTTAGCAAAAAGAAACAAAAAGCACAAATTATTTGCCAACCAACAAATAAAATCAGTGTTCCACCTCCAACATTTTAATTTATTTTTCTCTCTGCTTTCCTATTGTGTCTGATTGTATGCTTCCTGCAGGTGCATCCTGCCCTGTTGACTAGCTCCTCCCAAAACTAAATATATATATATATAAAAAAGTTATTTTTATTAAATTGTTTTGCTAGAAACTTAACTTTGATTTCAAAGTCCCTCCCTGCCAAATTGAATGACCGTGAATCTGTTTTTCCAGTACTGATAAGTTAAATATTTACTGAACCAGCTACATACCCATGTTCACATGCCAGGCATTTTTGACCATGCCTGTTGAACATGACCAAGTATGCAAGCTCATTGCAGTTAGCATCGTCCTTTCTTCAAGAAATTACTGAAACTATCCAACCATGTTTGCAAAAGATGATTAATGGTGCCATAGCAGAAGTAGTCTTTTTGCTAATCCTTGATGTAAAAATGTATCAATTACTTGTAAACTGAGTTTTTTAAAAGTATATATATTACATTATTAGCTACTAAGCGATAAGTAAGTTACAACAGAAATCAACTCCCTGTTCTTTTTCATGAACACAATATTGATATCATATTCATATCTCGAGGTGACACAAGACATTAAGAATTTATAACTGTTAATTCCATTTTAAAGTTAAGCTAAATTATACATCCAGCTGTTTTGCCTACAAGTGAAAGATTATTTGATCAAGACTATTCTTTAAGTATTGTAAACACAGGTAACTTACTACTTAAAGAACTCACAAGATACCAGATTATGCAAATGTAAATTTACTGAGTCATTCATGCATTAAACCTTGAGTCTGTAATATAAATACTATATTCAGAAAACAACAGCAACTTGTACATATATAGCATTTTTAACCTTCTGAAACATCCCAAGACGCCTCAGGAGTGTGTTCAAATGAAATTCAGCATTAAGCCACATGGGGCAGAATTTTCCGTTATTGGTGGTGTGTGGGCACGCGCGGACCCGATTAGCCCCTGCGATCAGATCCGCGCCGCCATTTTATGCCAACGGGTCAATTAAGGACCACCCAGCATATTTGCTGACTCGCGTGGATAGCGGGAGTGTGCGGGCGGTGGCGAGCATGCACAGACCACCAGGTCCAATGGCGACGCAGCAGTCTGTTTAAAAGAAGGCCTAGCAGCCTCCTGTAGGCTGGTGCCAATGGCCAATTCAAGGTCACACCACAGGGCATCGGCTGAGCAGGCCAGGCTGGAGGGAAGGGCAGAGGAGCAGGCCAGGCTGCAGGGTCTGCCACAGGAGCAGGGCAGGCAGCAGGATAGACCAGCAGCGGGGGGGGGGGGGGCCAAATGCGCCCCTCACTTTTCAGATGACTGCCTTGCTGCCCTCGAGCAGATGGCAGCACGGCGGGAGGTGTTGGTCCCCCAACATGGGAGGAGGAAGCCACCCCTACATGACAAAACGTGCCTGGGAGGAGGTGGCGGAGGTGGTGGCCTCCCACAACGTGGTGCAGCGCACCTGGATCCAGTGCCGTAAGCGCTTCAATAATTTGTTGCGCTCTGGCAGGGCGAGTACCATGTTGGCATTGGGCATTTAACCTAGCAGGTAGCCTTAGCCTTTGAGGCCCCCCTGACAAGTCTTACTGTCGTGCATTGGATCATGTTGGGCATTTTTCCTACGCTGGGTGGGCAAGCAGATAGTGCCCATGCTTAGATCAGCCTGAGTGGTTTATGAGGAGATGAGTTCTCCACCGCAGCATGTGTTGCTTTTAGTCACACATGACTAGTCTGGGGACAACCTGCAGGAGATGCAGCTAGGTGCATACTCAGAACTCCAACACATGTCCTATTCATGGTGATGAGTTGGTGGAAGGGGAGCCTCAACGTGTAGTGGCCAAGAACCAGTTGCTGCCCTCGACACTGCACATAGTTGCGCATCCTTGCAATGGGAGCAAAGACTACGTGGTTCCTAAAGTGATGTACGCAGCATGTGTCCAAGGCGCCGTTGGGGGGGGGGGGACAGGCACACAATCTTTGTGTGAATGATCAACAGTAGCGTGGAGAGGAGGCACTGGAGGCCTGATATGGCGCACTGTGGTTGGGGTGCAGCGACGCGTGCAGAGTCCATGTGCAATTTGCCATAATGAATGGTGTTCTCTCTTTCTAGGAGAAGAATGTTCATAATGCGTCGGAACATGCGAGGACGAGCGGCGGACAGGCTCACCTCCTCATGTTAAGCTGCTTCAAGCAGGAGGCCCTTGAGCTTGAGAGGCACCATGCACCCAGGTCAGCTGGTGTCAGTGAGGCTGGGATGGAATGGCCAGGTATTTGAGGCCAACAGTGAGATCCTCCCAACATCCATAGCAATGAAGATTGTTTAATTTGTTATTGTTGCAACATTGCTCGGTCACAGAGTGATAGAGTCAGAAGTGTGGATCACAGAAAAAGGTCCTTCGGTCCTTTGAGGATGCCCAGGTCAAACACGTATCTAAGTATTCTAATCCCATTTTCGAGCACTATGCCCATAGCCTTGTATGCCATGGCATCGCAAGTGCACATCTAAAGACTTATTACATGTTAAGAAGGTTTCTGCGTCTATCATCCATTCAGGGTCCAGATTCCCACCACCCTCTGTGTGCAAAAGTTGTTCATCACATCCCCTGTAAACCTCCTGCCCCTTACCTTAAATCTATGCCACCTGGTTATTGATCCCTCTGCCAAGGGGAAAAGTTTCTGTCAACCCTATCTAAGCCCCTCATAAGTTTATACACTTCAATCATGACCCCCTCAATCTCCTCATAAGTGAAACTCTCCAGGCCAACCAACATCCTGGTAAACGACCTCTGCACTCTCTCCACTGCAATCACATCCCTCCCATAAAGCACATTTCAGAACTGCATGCAGAATTATAGCTGTGGCCTAAGCAGCATTTTCTGCAGTTGGAACATTACCTCCCTGCTCCTATTCTATGCCTCGGCTAATAAAGGCAAGTATGGCATATGCATTCTTAAACACCTTATGTACCTGTACCGCTACCTTAAGGGACCAGTTGCCATGCACACCAAGGTCCCTCTGATCCTCATTACTTCCCACAGTCCTACCATTCATCGCATATTCCCGTGCCATGTTTGTCCTGCCCAAGTGCATCACCTCACACTTATCCACATGATATTCCATTTGGCATTCATCAGCCCATCTGACCAGCCCATCTATATCCTCCTGTAATGTAAGGCTATCCTCCTCACTATTTACTACCCCACCAATGTTCATGTCCATTGGTCCTGGAAGGTTAAGCTCATAATGAACCAGGGGTAAAGGGATGAAGTGTGTCACTGTGTGCATGTTAACTGCTCCACTGTCCTTGTTGTTCATTTCAGTATCATCAGAGCATGGCCGTCAGGAGCAGCTGCAGATGGCCCCCTTTCACAACTGAGGGCCCTCAAGTGTCACCTGTGTCACACCATTTCTGCGAGGCAGGCACCAGCGCAGATACCAGCAGCTCGGTGGGCATTGGAACATCGGCTAGTGTCCCGAGGCACAGTGGAGAGGGCACTTCACATTCGCTGGAGGAGCTGGCAGAGACAGAGTGTGCCAATGGCGCCAACAGTCGGAGGACTGCAGGGGACCAGGCACATGCTCAGTCGGGGCGTGATAATGTGCCTCTAGAGTCGTCCGCGATGCAGCAGCTGCAGGAAATGTGGCCGGGTGTGATACATGAGGCTATGCTTCGCTTGGTGTCTGTGGTGGAGGAGTCCATGTGGCGCATCATGGCTGAGCATCATGCTTCCTCCATGGAGAGAGTGGTAACTCTCGTGGAGAAGCTCCTCCAGGAGAACAATCAGGTCCTGCTGGGGTTGCGCTCGGACCTGCAAGCCCTCACAGCGGCATTGGCCACACCTGGTCAGTGCCAATGTGGGAGATGGTGTGCGTTTCAAGCTTCCCAGCTCGTTGCCCATCCACCTACAGTGAGCAGGGAGGTCCGAGGCGACCTCACGTTGGTGCAGCAGCTGCCTGTCGTACCTGCGGGCTCCTTTCACGACACTCTGGATGAGGGCACCAGCTCCTCAGCCCCTCTCCCAGTGACCGTTTCATCCAGTGAGGCTGCGATGACTGGGGAGACGCCAGCTGTGCAACTGGCCGCTCCCTCCCAGGCGGGCCCAGCACAGGCTCCACGGGCCAGAGGAAGACCACCAAGGTCATCAAGGCTAACAGGACAGCAGAGTCAGCAGGCTGTCTCAGATGCCACTCCGATCAATGGGGCAGCACCAAGATATAGCACCCACAAACGAAAACGTAAGGCACATTAGGCACACCACGGGTTTCTCAGTGGTGAATTTCTGTTGGTCCGAGATTAGGTCCTTATAATTTATTTTTGCTTGCTTACAGTATTGTTTTGCAATTGGAAGAACATCTGATGTTAAAATTAAAATTCAGATGTGTGACCATGGCTGAGGGTGACTCGTTTGTTCTGCATCTGTATGTTTAAGAAAAATGTCATGAGTGTTTGTTTAGACATTATGTCCAAGGCCCCTAGTTCCTCCTGGTGATCTGACAGGTTTTGCACTTAGGTGCTGAGTATGGATGCGCCAGGCAAGGCTGGTCCTGCTGATCCATTTGTGTTGTGCTAGCTGAAGGTTCGTTGAATTAAAGCCTCCCAGGCGTCTCTGCCTCCTTGGTGTAGTCCCGGGTCAGCATCTACCCTCTCAGCATTCCCCTGTGCTTCTTCATCCTCAGAATCAGTGCTGGATTCATCATGTGCAGTCGCAGACAATGAGTCAACATCTTTATCGTCCACTGCTTCCCCCCTTTCCAGTGCAAGATTGTGCAGAATGCAGCATGCAACCAATATCACCGAGACGCGATCTGGGGGGTACTGGAGTGCGCCCCGAGTGGTCCAGGCATCGGAATTGCATCTTGAAAAGGCCGATGGCTCTCTCCACCATAGCCCTTGTGGAGCCGTGGCTCCTAATGTAGCGCTGCTCAGCTTCTGATATTGGATGGCGGGCAGGCGTCATGAGCCACCTTCTGAGGGGATAGCCCTTGTCACCCAGCAGCCATCCATCCAGCCAGGCTGCAGCACTGAAGAGCCCCGGCAGCTGGGAGAGTCTGAGGATGTAGGCGTCATGGGAGCTGCCTGGGAACCTTGCACATACTTGTGAATCAGTATCCTGTGATCACACACTATCTGCTCGTTCATGTAGTGGAAGCCCTTCCTGTTGATGAAGGCACCAGGTTACCTGCTGGCACCTTGATGGCCACATGTGTACAGTCTATTGTACCCTGGACGCAGGGGAAGCCAGCAATGGCCGCGAAGCCTCTGGCTCGCTGTGCCTGGCTTGCCTGGTCCCAGCGGAAGTGGATGAAGGTCAATGCACGCCTAAACAGATTGTCTGTAACCTGCTTGACATAAGTGTGGACAGCTGATTGGGAGACACTGCAAAGATCACCCACTGAGCTCTGGAAGGAGCCAGAGGCACAGATGTTGAGGGCAGCTGTGACCTTCAGTGCCACTGGCATGGGGTGCCCACCCACACAGTTAGGGAAGATCTCAGGGCCAATCATCTGACAGATAAAGGTGACCGTCTCCCTTGACAATCAGAGCCTCCGTCGGCACTGCACCTCAGTCTTAGTGAGGTAGCTGCTTTGCCGCCTGTATACCCTGGCAGCAGGATAGTGGCGTCTTCTGTGGCCCCTTCCACCTGGGCCTACCTCTTGGCCCTATGCCCCTTGTGCCTGCGCCTGTACTCCCAAAGGTGGCTCCCCAGGAGGCGGAATGTGCACTTCTGGCCTCCTCCTCCTCCTTCTAGCCTTCCTTTCTTCCTCAGAGGAGCTGAATCCAGTGGACATTGTCAGATTCAATACCCAGGCTAAGGAGAGATTTCTGGAAAGTTGCAGGCCTGCTAAAGATTTCTGACTGCAGAGTGCTTACTGAAGGTTGAAAGTACACAGAAAGCTGCTGGAATGCATTCTGAATTACCGCAGATCACACAGGCAAGTTTAAAATACTTTCTCCAATAAATACTCCACAAAGCAGATTGATGACCGCACTAAGCCCTTTTATCCTGCCCGTGGATGAGGTTCATAGAAAAGTCTCTTACCCGCCTGCCCATTGCGCCTGTGCGCTGACCCAAAGATCGCACTGGCGCCTAAAAATCGCAGTCAATTGATGAATAAAGGGCCTTAACTGGCCCATTAATTAATGGCGGGCGCACATCAGACTTCATCACGTGCCCACCCAGCGAAATATCACAATGGCATGCGGTGACGCTCGCCCGTTGTCAATGCACATCATTTTACTCCTGGACATGCGAGGCCCACCCCCACAAGTCAAACTGAAAACTCTGCCCATAAGGAAATATTAGGGCTGATGACCAAAAGCTTAGTCAAAGAACTAGTTTTCAAGGACCATTTTAAGGGAGGGGGAGAGTTGGAGAGATTTACAGAAGCAATTCCAGCACTTGGGGTCTTGGTAGCTGACAGCATGGTCACCGATGACAAAGTGATTAAAGTCAAGGATGTTTAAGAGATCAGAATTGGGGGAGTACTGACATCTCAGGGGGTTGGCAAAGTTTTCACTAGAAACAAAAACCTATCTCAAAGATTGTATAGATGGAACAGATTACAGAGATAGTGAGGGGCAAAAGGCCATGGGGGGAACTTGAAAACAAGGATGAGAATTGGGGGAAAAAAATTGAGGTGCTGCTTAACTGGCAGCCAGTGTAGGTCAGTAAGCACAGGGACGATGGGTGAACTTGACTTAGTGCAAGCTGAAACAAGGGCAGCAGAGCTTTATACGGCCTCAAGAGGGTATGTGGGAAGCCAGCCACGAGTGTATGGAAAAAATCAAGACTAAAGGTGTCAGGAACACAAATGAGGGTTTCAGCCGTAGATGAGCTGAAGCAGGGGTAAAGTGTGGCGAAGTTACATAGGTGAAAATAGGCAGGCTTAGCAGTGACATGAATGTGATCCACAAAGCACATTTTTATTTACACTATTTACATGTATTTTAAAATGAGCTAATTAATTGGGGAGGGGCGATGCTCGGATTGTACAGAGGGGTGGGAAAACTTCCATTGGAATAGCTACAGTTTATGGTACCTACCAGAAAAAATGCGCAATTTTAGGGGGTAAAAATCGTTTAATTTTGTAAAAGGTTAAGTAGGTGGAAAAAGAATCAGCTGGAGACTAAACCGAGAGCCGTTTCCATGAAGTTGCTGTGGGACTGATCAATGTCTGCCGTGATGCGAGAGGAGAGTGTAACGATGACAGAAGAAGCGGCCCTACACCACACCCACAATTTATATATATTTTATATAGCAGAAGACTAGGCTGTGCTCCAACACTCAGAAACCAGGAGCTGTCAGCGTCCTTCTGCAGTCTAGACAAATAGTTAACGGCGTTTGTGAGATCGCTACAGCAGAAACTCGGCGTTAGACTCACCGGACAGCAAAGAGATGCAGGCTGCAGTGGTCCTCATGATGTCCCGATACGGTCCAGAGCTCGAGCTTCAGCAATGCAACGGTCCTCGGGAATGGAATGTGGCCCGGAGTATCGCACGCTTGGAATTATGGGAACATAATATCCATTGGTCTCCGGGAGAGTGGCCGGGGGATGGGTGCTACAGAACAAAAGAACGATAGAGTGAATGCGTGGAGGGGATTGATGGAGGATAAGAGATATAACGGTCGAGAGAGAGAGAGAGAAATGGTGCACTTCAGGGAAAGGGGCGGTGCTGAAAAGGGAAATGGAAATATGGGAGGGTCTGCACAGAATGGAAATATGGGAAGAGAGTGTGCAGGGAATATGGAGAGAGATTGCAGGGAATAAAAGGGGGGAGCAGCTGCAGAGAATGGAGTGTGGGGAGGGAAGTTGCAGAGGGTGCGAGTTTAGAAGGGGGTGGTTGCAGAAAATGTGTGGAGAAGGATTGCAGAGAATGCGAATTTGAGTCCGCACAGAATGTTGATGTTCTCGTATCTGCCCCTCATGGTATTCCAACAACATTGTCCACATAGCAATTCTTTATTGTGAATCCGAACAGTTCAACTGAATAAGTATAGGAGCTCAGCTTGACTTTGTCCTTGTAGGCAGCCTTAACTCCCCAGCATAGGAAATTTGAGTAACTTTAGCACCTCACGACTGCTGCACTTGGGATCAAAAATTTTGGTCAATATCCTGACTTTAATGCTATGATGAATAGCTTAAAAAGGTTTATTTAATTTTAAAAATCAAGGAGTGTCTGTTTGGTGCCTGTTGATTTAAATCAGTCAAAGTATAGAATTGGTTTAAATAAAAAGCTGCATTTTAAAATCCTGGACCAACTTACTACTGCAAATTTTGTTGGATGGAAGATGGAGAGGGGAGTAATCTAAAGTTCAACAATATTGAGAGATTTGGTCTGTTTATAAATGACTATTCTTTGCTTTTTAAATTTGTATGGTCAGATATTCAACATGCAGGAAGTTCCAGTAACTTTTTTTCTGGGACAGTACTGAGACTGCTAGATTGTCAAAGATGCTGTCTTTCAGATAAGACATTAAACCGAGGCCCCCCACCTGCTTGCTTGAGTGGATATAAAAGATCCCATGGCACTATTTTGAAGAAGAGCAGGGGAGTTATCAGCAATGGGCTCTGAAAGGAATCAAGGCAATTGATGAAATGCTGCATTAAATTTTATCTGATCACCCAGTAAGCAATAGGTAGTCCATGCACCCTTTGAGTGAAGAGATTTCTCCTCATCTCAGTCCTAAATGTTGGGCCCCTTATCCTGAAACTGTGCCCCCTTGTTCTAGATTCCCCAGTCAGGGGAAACAATGTTTCAATATCTACATTGTAAAGCCCCTTCATAATCTTAAATGTTTCATTCTTCTAAACTCCAGAGAATATAGACCCAATTTATTCAGCCACTAATCAGAGGCTAATCCTCTCATTCTTGTGACCAATCTAGTGAACCTTTGCTGTACTACCTCCAATGTAATTATATCCTTCCTTAAATATGGGGACCAAAACTGCACACAGTATTCCAGGTGTGGTTTCACCATAGTCCTGTACAATTCACCATAGTCCTGTACAATTGTAACAAGATTCCTTTATTCTTGTACTCCAATCCCCTTGCAATAAAGGTCAACATACCATTTGCTTTCTTAACTGCTTGCTGTACCTGCATGCTAACTTTATGTGTTAATTGTACAAGTATACCCAAGTGTCCCTGAACATCAGCAGGTCTAACAACATCTGTGGAGTATCTCCACATATGCTATTAGACCTGCTGAGTTTTTCCAGCATTTCCAGTTTTTGTTTCCAGCATCCGCAGTATTTTGCTTTTGTCCCTGAACATTTGCAAGTTTCATGCCTTTTCAAAAATGTTCTGCTTTTCTATTCTTAGAACTATAACCTTGCACTTCTCCAGATTATACACTGTACTCCATCTGTCATGTTGCAAGTGTATATCTCTTTTTAGCTTCTTTATGTCCTCCTCACAGCTTGCATTCACACCTAGCTTTGTAACATCAGCAAACTTAGATACATAACTCTGTCTCTTCATCTGAGTCATTAATATCAATTGTAAATAGCTGAGACCTCAGCATTGATCCTTGCAGCACTTCACTAGTCACAGCCTGCCCACTTTTAAATGCCACATTTATGCCAAATTTCGGCTTCTCGTACGCTAACCAACCCTCTATCCATGCTTAGATATCACCCCCAACTCCATGAGTCCTTGTGTATTAAACTTTTGTGTGGCACTTTAATCAAATGCCTTTTGGAAATCTAAGTACACTACATCTATTTGGTTCCCCTTTATCTACCCTACTAGTTATATATTCAAATAGCTCTAATAAATTTGTCAAACAGAATTTCCCTTTTCGTAAAACAATGTTGAATTGTCCTAATCATGCTATGCTTGATGTGCATTGTTTAAAACTTCAGTAATAATAGATTCCAGCACTTTCTCAATGACTGATGTCTGGATAACTGGCCTTGAGTTCCCTGTTTTCTTTGTCCCTCCTTTCTTAAATAACAATGTTACATTTGCTAACTTCCAATCTGCTAGGATCTTTCCAGGCTCTAGGGAATTTTAGAAAATCATAGCCAGAACAGCCACTATTTCTGTATCTCTCTCTTTTAGAACCTTAGGAAGTAGGCCACAGGTCCTGGGGATTTGTCAAATCTTAGTCCCTTGAGTTTCTCCAGTAGTTTTTCCTGGCTGATATTAATTACATTAATCTCACCTTTATTAGCCTCAGCTTACCTTCTAATTCTGGTTGTGACATGGGTTTTGTACAGTGAAGACAGATACAAAATATTTGTTTAATGGCTCTACCTCATACCCCATGATAATTTTTCTTGTCTCTGCTCCTAAGGAATCAACATTTACTTTGGCTACTGACTTCCTTTTCATACACTTGTAAAAGCTCTTACAATTTGTTTTTATATTCCTGGCTAGTTTCTATTTTTTTTCTTTTTTAAAAATCAATATTTTTGTGGCTTTTTGCTGCTTTCTAAATTATTCCCAATCCTCGAATTTATTAGACTTTCTAATATTATAAGCCTCTTCTTTTAAACTAATACTATTCTTACTTCCTTAGTAAGCCATGAATGGATCTTTCTCACGGAGTTTTTTTTGCAATGGAATGTATTTCTGTTGAATATTTTGAATTGTTTCTTTAAATGTTTCCCACTTCTTCCCCCCTCCCCCCATAACATTTGATCTATTTACCCTATTAACCTTAGCCAGCTCTCATCTCATTCTTATGTAATTGGCTTTATTTAAGTTTAAGATTCTGGTTTGTGATTGGAGTATGTCATTCTCAAACCTAACATGGAATTCAATGGTCTTATTATCACTATTTCCCAGTGGATCTTTTACTATGACATTACTAATTAACTGTATACTAGATGTAAAATAGCTTTATCTCTAGTTGATTCCACAACATATTGCTCCAGTAAATTGTCATGAAAACATTCTATTGACTCATCTCCCAGCTCACTTTTGCCAATTTGATTGGTCGAGTCTATATGAATAGTATCCCACAACTATTACATTACCTTTGTTACAAGCTCCAATAATTTCTTGCTTAATGCTCTGTCCAATAGTATAACTACTGTTTGGGGTCCTACTTCCACTAGTATTTTCTGACCATTGCTATTCCTAATCTCCCATACTAATTCAACTTCTTGATTTTCTGAACCAATATCCTTTCTCATTAATGTCCTTATGTCATCCTTTATTTTCAGGGCCACCCGTCTTCCTTTTCCATTCTGCCTGTTTCTTTGAAATGTTGTATACCCTGTAATATTTATTTCCCAATCTTGGTCACCTTGTGACCATGTCTCTGAAATGGTGATTAGATCTAAACTGTTTATCTCTATTTGAGACACTAGTTCATCTATCTTATTGTGGATGCTCCGCACATTCAAATAAAGTGATTTCAGGGTTTTTTAAAACTATTATTTCCTGCATGAGCCTTACTCTGATGGACTATTACCCTTAAACTCTGTCCCTTAATGTCCCACTCAGCTTGTCTTTACCCACATCAACATACTTTTCTATTGCCTCAACATTTATCTTTAGATTTCTAAACCTTCCTTCACCCAAACCCTCCTCCCCCTCTGTTAGTTTAAAGCTATTTTTCCCTGCTCATCTTATTTGCTGGTGCAGTCTTATGTTTGTATGCTCAGTTCCTTCCTGTCACACTACTGCTAACATTACCTGTCACTACCCTGCACTATTGCCTTATCCTCTCTCTTTAACTTTCCAAATCCCCCCTCACATGAACCCTCACCCTCTTCACTATTTTGTTTAAAGCCCTCCGGACAGCCCTAGTTAAATGGCTAGGACACGGGTTCCAGCCCAGCTCAGGAAGATCGTTCCAAGTGTGCAGCTCCCTTTGTTCCCAGTATTGGTGCCAGTACCTTGCATGAATCAAAGCCTATTTCTCCCATACCAATCTTTGAGCTATGCATTCAACCCTCTGATCTTATTTACCCTATGCCAATTTGGCTCAGGTAGTAATGCAGAGATTATTACCTTTGTGGTTCTGCTCATTTTCCCTCACCAGAACCTCTTTCTTAGTCCTATCTATGTTGTTTACACCATATGGACCATGACATCTGGATCCTTCCCCTTCTACTCCAAGTTCTTCTCCAGCCCAGAGGAGATGTCTTTAACCCTGGCACCAGGCAGGCAACATATCCTTTGGGACTCACACTCTGGTCTGCACAGAACAGTGTCTGTCTCACTAACTATACTGTCCCCTACTACAACTACATTCTTACTTACTCTCCCCACTTGAATGACTCCCTCCACCACGGTGTCATGGTCAGTTTGCTCATTCTCCCTGCAGTTCCTGCTCTCAACCACACAAGCTGCAAGAACATCAAACCTGTTAGACAATTGCAGGGCCTGAAGCTCCTCCGTTGCTACCTTTTGTGTCCTCATACCTGCCTCCCTTGTTGTCACACCTTCCTGTCCCTGACCACAGACCAAATCAGAAGTACCTAGCCTAAGGGATGTCACTGCATCCTGGAACAAAGTATCCAACTGGCTTTCCCCCTCCCTCGTATACTAAGTGTTCATAACTTAGACTGCAGCTCATCAACTCTAAGCTCAAGCTGCAGGCACTTACTGCAGATGTGGTTGTTGCGTCCGCCTCTACCCACATGCTACAGTTGCAACACATCACCTGTTCTACCATTTTTATAATGTTTTATGTAACTATTTCATTTTCAAGTTATGAAATATCACTCAACCATTATTTGTATTTATTAAGTAGTTTAACTAGTTAAACTATAAATTTAATGCAATACTTATATCTTCCCAGAGGGGTAGAATCTTAAAATTCACCAACCAATCACCTACCACTCACCTAATTAATGCCTTTGAACACTGACCTGCCAATGGAGGCTAAAAGAAAGGTACAAAACACAGCACCTCCTTCTCCTCACACTCAGGCCTCATCATTTCCATTCTGTTGGCTAGCAAAACCTATCTGCTTTTTTAGAGGGCTGGTGACTCACATCCAAGTTGCAACTGCCAAGTCATCTTCCTGTGACACCAATGCACACCTATTCAAGCATCCATTTCCAAATGATTAATGGATAACTGCCACTGCCAGTTAATGGCAGTTATTCATTAGTTATTTGGAAGTGGTGCCTGAATAGATGTGCATTAGTGCAGCAGGAAAATGACTAGCCAACATAGAATGGAAACTATAAGGACTGAGTGCGGGAGAAGGAGGTGCTGCATTTTGTACCTTTCTTTTAGCCTCCATTAAGCAAAGGTTTTTAACCATCTTGCAGTTTTAGTTTTAAGCCTGAGTCTGAGTGTTATTATAAATTATAACTTGAGAAAAACTTACCAGAGATATTTTACCTGCACCAAATTCCCAAGTTATCATTTGTTCTGCGATAGTTGACCTTTTACAAGGACTCATACTTGAATAGAATAATGACACTGGCAAAGGTATAGAATTATAAAGTTCTTAAGCGAATTTTATTGAACTGTGTTTTAAAATCACAAGGATATCAATAGTACACTAATAGCTGATGAACAGGTGAATAACATCAATGAAATTTACAAACTGCTTTATTTCCATTCAATAGTGTCCTCATTTTATAAATACCCCACAGAATCTGAATCCTCCCAATCTAGTTCATCTTTTAAACCACAGGACACATGGCCTCTTTCATCCAGCTCCCACCTTATCTTAAACTATGAGATCAAAGGTTTACACAACCAGTGGTCTGGATGATATCAACAAAGCTGAATTGTCCATAGATGTCTCAAACTTGCCGCCCCAATACTTACTTTAACCCACAGAATAAAAAATCACCAGTCTCTTTCACTCAGGCCCTCTGTCTTTAACCCACAGAAAAACTGGCACTTCCCTCCAGCTCTCTGCTTTAATTGAATCAAGAGACTAAAAGGTTTACACATTCCCTGAACAGTACTCACAATACCCTAGTCCCTGTTCATACCTGGAGCGCTGATCAGATGCTCAGGGGAAAAAACATAACTTCTGATGTGTTGGCCTATGTCCGGCTACACAGCAAGAAACAAAGGAGAGGCATACCTTTCTTATACCCCTCTGTACGTGTTCAAATCCTGTGGTGATCAGAGATTCATTACTCCCCACATAGTCAATCATGCGAGTCATCAAAAATGATGTCACCCCATGGACAGAGTCCCTGTCTGTTTCAACTGTTCCCTTTGAACTGTTTAAAAATTCCCTTTTTGACTTACAAGACTACCAAACATTCCATATGTTCAATAAACATCACTTGGTGCACCTTCACGCTGTTTCAAGGCTTCTCACTCCCTTGACTACAACAATGATCCCATGAAAGCTAAAGGCAGTGTGTGTGTCTTGACAATCATAGACATTGATGCCATTGGAATGTTTCCTGACCCCTGATAACTATAGGCTTTTTGATCATTTTATTGTCTACATCCTGCCTTATGAATCTATTTCTGTTTAAGTGCTTGCTTCACAGGTGAATTGACCTTTGCTAATTTTTAACTACCTTAACCTTTGTGTTCCCACAAAGATCAAGCTAGCAAAGTCAACAGTTGCCCTTTGACTTAATCCAGTTGTACATTCTCACAACAGGATAGGCATAACTATAGTCAATAATATACAGCGAAAAATTAGTTACATAGTTAATTCAAGCTTTTCAATCCATGTTACTGTTCCTCATCATGTCGAGTTGTTGTCATTTCCACTCCATGCATAAGATTCCATTCTTCGGTGGTCCAAAGAACGTAAAACTAGTCATTTCACAGCATCACAGAATTGTTACAACTCAGAAGGAAGCCTTTCAGCTTGTTGTGCCTGTGCCAGCTCTCCTTGGGAGCAATTTACTTAGTGCCACTCCCCTGCTTTCTCCCCGTAACCCTGCATACTTTTCTTTTTCAGATAATAATCCAGTTCCCTCTTGAATACCTCGATTGAACCTGCCTCCATCACACTCCCAGTAAGTGCATTCCAGGTCCTAACCACTGCACGGAAATCTTTGCTTCATGTTGCCATAGCTTTTTTTTGTTTTAGTAGTTATATTAAGAAATCCTAAGCTTCCTGATGGGTGTTCCAGTGATGCTGGCTTCATCATATTTCTCAAGGATGAAAATGGGAAATGTTGTCCCTTAGCTTGGAAAGCCAAGAAAGTAAGAAGTGTTGCTATAAGCATTTCAGTTGATGAAATACTGGCTCTTGTGGAGACAGTGGATATAGGATTCTATTTGCCAAATGGCTTAAGGGAGACTATGTAAAATGGGTAGACTGAAGATAGTAAACTCAATATATATAATGTTAATAATTATTCCCTGCGGGATAATGTACACTTTACAAAAAGTGAGAAAAGGTTATGCATTGACATTGCTGGCTTGAAACAATTGCTGGAGAGTAAGGAACTCTCTAAAATTAAATGAGTAGATGCTTGTCACCAACTGTCTGATTGCTTTACAAAAATAAATACAGGTACAAAGACATTGCCTGGGGTCCTAGAGGAGGGGCATCTCAATGTGATATGTTGTACAGAATATGGAAATTTGGATTTAATTTTTAAAACTTTGATTGTAAAGATAAAATCTAAATTTCATTTTAAGAGCAAGGAGGGAATCTGCTAATTTTGTAGATCAATTGTAGACAGGTGGTGGGTGTTAACTGAGATTCATAAATAGACACAGTCAAACTGTAGCTGTTTGGTTATGAAGTGTTTGCTTGAAATCTGTAACTGCGTAAATAAATGCTTATTAAAATGTGTAAAAATTGGTTCCAGATATATGCTTCACAAACTGGCTTTCTGGACTACAACAGCTACCAATGCATCACTAGAAATATTCATAACAAGTAAATTAATGATCAGTTTGAAGAGTGTTTAAACAGAGAAATTAGTCAGTTTAAAACTCCAGAAACAAAATAAAAGAAATGTTTTTATTACTTTGTCCACTTGTTGAGTTAAATAAATGGATATCTGCTGCTATAAATTTGTAATTCTATTATGTGACTGTTATTAATTTACTTGTTTGTCTTTTGATAAAGAAATGTACTTAATAGTTACAAACATAATAATTAAGATATGATATTTGATTCACTTATCAAATACACAAGAAGTCTTATTCAGACACGAGATAAGATCAGTGGGTAAAACTGATTAAGAATCACAGTTTTCTGTTTTGTTATCCTGGGCCATATTCCCACGCCTTCCCTAAAGTTCAACAGTGAGTAGACTTGGGACCCATGATTAAAGTGATCTAATGCAGCAGGACAGAAAAGGTAGAAAAGATCCAAAAACTTAAGTAATTTTTTCTCCATAATTAATGATCTGATTAAATAAAATTCAGAAAATGAACATTTCCAAGTCATGAATTACTTACAGAAAAAGGCCTTTTCTTCCATTTTATGTTAAAAATTGTTCTGCCCCAAATGTTGAATGCATTATTGAGAATAACTAAATGGGAGGAATTACTAATCATGATTTAACTTTTTCACACAGAGGGTGGTGGATGTCTGGAATTCACTGCCTAAATTGGTGGTTGAGGCTGAAATGCTCAACTTATTTAAAAGGTACCTGGATTTGCATCTGAAGTGCTGTAACCTGCAAGGCTACAGACTAGGTGCTAGAAAATGGGATTAAGATGAGTGGCTGGTTTCTTTTTCATCTTTTTCTGGCTAGCACAGACATGATGAGCTGAATGGCCTCTTTCTGCACCATAACTTTTCTATCGTTCTATTTCTAATTGACCTCAGCCAAGGCAAGTGGCTTAACAGGGCATCCCAACCTATTCAGTGTTTCCTGCTGGAATGGGAACATGTCAACTGGAGGCAAAATCCAGCCCAGCATATCTGTACAGTTGAACATTCAATGCTCTATAATTTTTAGAACACCTGTAACCATGGTGACACAGCTTGTATTTTGAAATGCTGCTGGCTTAAAACAATATTTTATTCAGTGGTGCAATTTATTCTTTTGAACCAGTGAATAAATATTAAACTGGCAATTTGAATGTATGTTTTACAACCTTTGCAATAAAGGACAAGAAAATGATAAAGCAGCAGGTTTGGGAGGTGGTGGTCGTGGTTAGGGGTGCGGGGAGTGGGTGGGAGGATGTTAAGGATGGGCACAACAGAATAGATGAGAAATTATTGTCACTGACTGCTTCAGAAGAATTGTGTTCAGATTCTTGACAGACAGAAGCAAGGTATGATTTTTCACCTTATATTAAAAATCAATAACATCGAGGCTGTTTCATGTACTACGCAGAGAGCTGTTTAAAAATAAAAATATTTTCACTATGGACCATCTGCAGTCCACCTGGAAATAACACAGTAGATTACAGGGGCTAAGGGAGAGGCAACAGCTAAACCTGTGCCGATAGTTGCCTCTGTTCCCTTTTCAGTAGAATGTTGCACAATTTTCTCCCATTTTTCATTAAAAGGAGTGTTTTTCCTCAAACGTTGAATGCATTATTGAGAATAATTCATGGTGAAGGGGACACAGGTGAGATGGGAGAAAAACAATGCTGTATGGGTATGTTGTTAAATAAGGCAAAGAGAAGGAAATTCTGCACACAATCCAGTCACAGTCTGTAAACAAATTATATGGTATCCCAATGTTTGTAAGAATCAGATAGGCCTCATCTTAGCCATATTCCTTGCCTGATTTGTTGCATGTTAGATGCCATTCTGTACATTGTACAACCAGCCCACAAGTTTTCCTCTGGAACTGCAAGCTTTGGGTTGGCCAGCAGGGGGAACAAGCAAGCTATGAGATAGACGTGGGTCAAGGGGTGAATTTCCTTGAAGAGTTTTGCATCACTATTGCACATTTGAAATCATTTTTGCACATGTCATTGCCATGCCGAGGGAGTCACAGGTACATCTGATGAGACTGCATATTCGCATACCAATTGGTTTAATCATTGGCTTAAATTTATGTAAAATGCGTGCAAGCAACTAAACAGCCGGAAACTTCTGTTCAGGCTTTAAAAAGAGAGATCGACCTGCACTCTTCAGTAGCAAATGTAGGACAGACAGGAACAATATTTGGCTCTTACATTTCACTCTCAAAAAGCTTCAATATACAACTTATCAGTAATGTAGAATTCTGAACACTCAAGGACCTCGTGAGCCCAAAGGGCACAGCGTGGTACCTAGAGAAGGAACAGGAACTTTAAAGGCACAAACCTCCAAGTCCTTCTTGAGGAAATTGCAGGAAGGATATATGATAAGTTACAGGTGGTTGCCACAAAGCCTTCCAGGAAGCTAACTTGTACTGCTGTGGCTCAGTGGGTAGCATTCTTGCCTCTAAGTTTAAAGGTTGTGGGTTCAAGCTCTGTTCTAGTGACTTTAACATAAAACTGTAGGCTGACACTCCAGCACTATACTAAGGCAGTAGGTGCTGTTGTTAGGATGAGATGTAAAACAGAGGCTACATTTGCCATGTCAAGTAGATGTCAAAGATCCCATGGTGTTATATCCTAGATCAGCACCTGAAGTATTGTAATCTGCAAGGCTATGGACCAGGTGCTGGAAAGTGGAATTAGTACAGGCAACTTTTTTTTTTCTTTTTGGCGAGGGCAGACACAATGGGCCGAATGGCCTCTTTCTGTGCCATAACTTTTCTGTGGTCCTATGGGTCATTTTAAAGAAGAGCAGGGAGTTATCTCTGTTGTCCTGGCTAATATTTATCCCTCAAGCAACATTATTAAAACAGATCATCTGGTCATCATTGTAGTTTGTGGGACCTTTTTATGTGCAAATTAGCTATTATGTTTTCTATATTACAACAGTGACTACACTTCAAAATTACTTCATTGGCTGCAAAGTGATTTGGGATGTCTTGAGGCTGTAAAAGGTGCTATAAAAATGTAAGTTCTTTCTTTCTTTGTAGATGTAGGTAACGTTGCCACTGACTGCCAACTCCTTCACCCCCAGCACTGCACAGCACAGCTACAAAAAGTTCAACAACCTCACCAGAGCTGGCAAGGTAACATGGAGCAATCTCTCCTTTCTTCCTTGCCCACCCTGGACACCAAAATTTTCTGCACCTTCTTATAGCAGCACTTTCACAGTGCCGTCTGGTCAAAGGGCAAGGAGGAGGGTTTTAATTTAGGATCCTGGACCATGGCTAGACAGCTGTCCTGAAGCCAATTACATGGATTAACAATCCTGAAGTCCCTTCCTTCAATTTAAAAGCCTCAGACACCTGAAATACCTTACTTCAGCGCTTTCATGCTATTTTACACACACTTCTGAACTGTTAGATTCAATCTTCATGCAGGACAAAATGACCTTCAGCCAGAGGCAGGCTGCAGGAAGGGGCACCCCCACCGTTAAACTTCTCACCCTAGTCAAGGAAAGGCTATGGAGGAAGTGGGGTCTTACTCAGTTCTTGCGGTAAGAGATGACTAAATTGGCAGCAGCTTGTGAAACACTTCGCAGACATAACCTCATAATGCTGACTGATTTTTAGCTTTCTCTCTCCTTCACTGCAGGTCCACCACAGCAGTGGTGGGCTGAAGAGAAGGAGGAACTGAAGTATTATTTTGCCTTTGTCACATTTAGCACATAACGTGAATCAAAACACCTTCTCCAAATAGCACCATGATCCTGCCTCATCTTTCTCTGCCTGAATCCTTGCCAAATCACTCCCTGTTTCATTTGTTCCTTTACTCCCTGGTGTCAGTTCAGATATTTCCACCTGGAGACAATTAGGTATCATTAATGAAGATGTAGCATCAGGTATTTTCCGAGGCACAAGGGACTGCGAGAAGTGGGAAATCAGTGAAGATGTGCCACCTTCCCAGTCTAAGCTGGTACGAAGGCTGCCAAATTGTTCAGCGCATTGAGACTCAGAATTTATGGGTACTCACTTGAAAAGGATATTTAAGGAATTTTGTAGTGGGCTCTGAGGTTAATCCCAGCTTTTTCAACACTGATTCACCATCAGTAATGCAACTGAGCTGGTGTGTGGCATTTATGGTGAAAAATAAAAATCTAATTGACTTACAAGAACATAAGAAATAGGAGCAGGAGTAGGTCATTTGGCCCCTCAAGGCTGCTCTGCTATTCAATAAGGCCAGGGCTGATCTGATTGTGGCCTTTAGTTCACTTTCCTGTCTGCACCCTCAAAACCCTTGACTTCCTTGTAGATCAAAAATTTGTCTAACTCAGCCTTGAATGAATGACCCAGCCTCCACTGTTCTCTGGGCCAAATAATTCCAAAGACTAATAACTCACTCAGAAGAAATTCCTCCTCATCGCTGTCTTAAATAGGAGACCCAATTGTGAAACTGTTGTCCCCTGATTCCCTCATGCCAAGGCCCCTCATAATTTTCTATGTTTGAATATGATCATGAGAACATAAGAACTAGGAGCAGGAGTAGGCAATTCAGCCCCTTGAGCCTGCCCCGCCATTCAATACGATTATGGCTGATCTTATTTCAGCCTCAGCTCCAATTTCCTGCCCTCTCCTCATAACCTTTCAACCCGTTACTAATTAAAAATCTGTCTATCTATCTCCTTAAATTTATTCAGCATCCCGGCATCCATTGCACTCTGAGGTAGTGAATTCCACAGATTCACGACCCTTTGAGAAAAGTAATTCCTCCTCATCTCTGATTTAGCCTAAAACTGTGGTCTCTTGTTCTAGAATGCCCCACAAGGGGAAACATCCACTCCACGTTTACTTTGTCTATCCCCTTTAGCATCTTATATACCTCAATTAGATCTCCTCTCATCTTTCTAAACTCTAGCGAGTATAGACCTAAACTGCTCAATCTCTCCTCATAAAACAAGCCCCACACCTCTGGAATCAATCTAGTGAACCTCCTCTGAACTGCCTCCAGTGCAACTACATCCTTCCTCAAGAAAGGGGACCAAAACTGTGCACAGTACTCCAGGTGCAGTCTCACCAATGCCTTGTACAGTTGCAACAACACTTCCCTATTTTTATACTCTATTCCTTTAGCAATAAATGCCAAAATTCCACTTGCCTTCCTTTTTACCTGCTGTACCTGCATACTAGCTTTCAGCGATTCATGCATGAGGACCCCAGATCCCTCTGCACTGAAGCATTCTGAAGTTTCTCTCCATTTAAATAATAAGTCGTCTTTTTATTCTTCCAACAAAATGGATAACCTCACACTTTTCCACATTAAACTCCACCTGCCAAATTTTGGCTCATTCACCTATCCTGTCCATATCCATTTTTTAATTTCTTATTTCTTCATTGCAACTTACTTTCCCAACTATTTTGGCATCATCTGCAAATTTAGCTATAGTACCTTTTATCCCTGAATCCAAGTCATTGATATAAATTGTAAATAGTTGGGGCCCAAGGACCAAACCCTGTGGCACGCCACTAGTTATAGCTTGCCATCCAGAATAAGACCCATTTATCCCAACTCTCTGCTTTCTGTTGGTTAGCCAATCCTCTATCCAGGCTAATATATTACCCCTAACTCCGTGTGATCTTATCTTGTGTATTAATCTTTTGTGCAGCACCTTATCAAAGGCCTTCTGGAAGTCCAGATATACTACATCTACAGGATCCCCATTATCCACTTTGCTTGTCACATCTTCAAAGAGCTCTAGCAAATTAGTCAAATCTCTCATTCTTCTAAACTCCAATGATTATAGGTCCAACCTGCTCAACCTTTCATCATCAGAATCAACCTCGTGAACCTCGTCTGAACTTCTTCAAGTGCAAGTATATCCCTCTGAAAATAAGGAGACCAAAACCATAAGCAGTACTTGAGAGTAGTCAACAGCCTGACATAGTCATACGCAAGGAATCAGAACTTACAGAAAATGTTCCTGACGCCACTGTCCTGCCAGAGTAGTATACAGTCAGGAAGGAGCTCCCCTGGGAGTCCTCAATATTGACTCCGGACCCCATGAACTCTCATGGCATCAGGTCAAACATGGGCAAGGAAACCTCCTGATTGCCAATGACAACACGCCCGCCCCCTCAGTTGATAAAGCACTGAGGATGGCAATGGCACAGAGTTTTCTCTTAGTTAGGGTCTTAAATGTCCATCAATAATCGTGGCTCAGCAATATGGCTACTGGCTGAGCTGGCCGAGTCCTGGAGGATGTAGCCATTAGACTGGGTCTTCGGCAGATGGTGAGAGAACCAACAAAAGTGACAAACCTACTAATTCTTACCAATCTACCTGTTGCAGATGCATCTGTCCATGGCAGTATCAGTAGGAGTAACAACCACAGGGTCCTTTTGGCGACAAAGGCCCGTCTTTACTTTAAGGATATCATCCTTGTGTGGCAGTAACACCATGCTAATGGAGTTGATTTAGAACAGATATAGCAACACAAAACTGGGTATCCATGAGGTTCTGTGGGTCATCAGCAGCAACGGAATTGTACTCAACCACAATCTGTAACCTCATGACCCGGCATATCCCCCACTCTACCATTACAACCAAGCCAGGGGATCAACACTGGTTCGATGAAGAGTGCAGAAGTGCATGCCAGGAGCAGTACCAGGCATACCTAAAAATTAGGTGTCAGCCTGGTGAAGCTACAACACAGAACTATATGCTTGCCAAACAGCGTAAGCAGCATGCAATAGAGAGAGCTAAGTGATCCCACATCCAAAAGATCAAATCTAAGCTCTGCAGTCCTGCCACAGCCAGTCATGAATGGTGGTGGACAATTAAACAATTAACCAGAGGAGGAGGCTCCACAAAAACTCTCATCCTAAATGATGGGAGATCCTAGCACATCAGTGCAAAAGGCAAGGCTGAAGCAATTGCAACCATCTTCAGCCAGAAGTGCTGAGTGGATGATCCATCCCAGCCTCTTACTGAGGTCCCCAGCATCACAGATGCCAGTCTCCTCCCAATACAATTCACTCCACATAATATCAAGAAACAGCACTGGAAACTGCAAAGGCTATGGGCCCTGACAACATTCCAGAAATAATACTGAAGACTTGTGTTCCATAAATAACCATGCACCTTAATAATGGTGTTCCAGTGCAGCTATAACACAGGTACCAACCCGGCAATGTGTAAAATTGCCCAATTATGCCCTGTCCACAAACAACAGGACAAATGCAACCCATCCAATTACCGCCCCCTCATCTACTGTCAATCATCAGCAATGTGATGGAATACGTCATCGACAGTGCTATCAGGTGGCAATTACTGAGCTATAACCTGCTCACTGATGCTCAGTTTGGGCTCCACCATGACCACTCAGCTCCTGAATTCATTACAGCCTTAGTCCAAACATGGACAAAAGAGCTGAACTCCAGAGGTGAGTTGAGCATGACTGCGCTTGATATCAAGGCAGCACTTGACTGAATGTGGCATCAAGGAGCCCTAGCAAAACTGGAGTCAATGGGAATCGAGGGAAAACTCTCAACTGGTTGGAGTCATACCTAGCACAAAGTAATATGGCTGTGGATGTTGGAGGTCAGTCATCTCGGTCCCAGGATATCTCTGTAGGTTACAAACATATGAACAGGTAGCAGGAGTAGACCACTCAGCCCTTCAGGCCTGCTCCACCATTCAATATTATCATGGCTGATCTGATTGTAACCTCCCGCCCACCCCTGATAACCTTTCACCCCCTTTGTTAATCAAGAATCTACCTAGATTTGCCATAGAAATACTCAAAGACTCTGCATCCTCTGCCTTTTGAGGAAAAGAATTCCCAAGACCCACGACCCTCTGAGGGAAAAAAATTCTCCTAACCTCTGTCTTAAATGAGTGACCCCTTATTTTTAAAGTGACCCTTAGTTCTAGATCCTCCGACAAGAGGAAACATCCTCTCCATATCCACTCTTTCAAGACCCCTCAGGATCTTAAAGGTTTCAATCAAGTCACCTCTTATTCTTCTAAACTCCAGTAGGTACAAGCCTTACCTGTCCAACCTTTCTTCATAAGACAACCTGCTCATTTCTGGTATTTGCCCAATAAACCTTCTCTGAATTGCTTCTAACACATCTTTCTTTAAATAAGGAGACCAATACTGTACACAGTATTCCAGATGTGGTCTCCCCAGCGCCCTGTACAACTAAAGCATAACCTCCCAACTTTTGCATTCATTTCCCCTTGCAATAAATGATAACATTCTTTAAGCTTTCCTAATTACTTGCTGTACCTGCTAATATGCCTTTTGTTATTCATGCGCTAGGACCCAGATCCCTCTGAATCTCAGAGCTCTGTAATCTCTCACCATTTAGATAATATGCTTATTTTTTATTCTTCCTGCCAAAAGAACAATTTCACATTTGCACACTTTACATTCTATTAGCCAGGTCTTTGCCTACTCACTTAACCAATCTATGTGCTTTTGTAACCTCCTTATGCCCACTTCACAACTTACTTACTTACCTATCTATCTTTGTGTCATCAGCAAATTTAGCAACCATACCATCTATCCCTTCATTGAAGTCCTCAAGTTAATGCCCTTCAATGGATTCATCAATTACCTTCCCTCCATACTAAGATCAGAAGTGAGGATGTTCGGTGATGATTCCTTAACAAGAATTTTCTTATTCTGTGGTTTAGTATAGGGTCCAAATCCATACATTTTGTGGTGCCTGTGCTAGTACGGGGTTAAGAAAAGGGCAACCTTTTTGGGCAAGTCAAGGAATAAAAAGGACAACTTTTTCCGAGTTTTGTCATATTGGCCCATAACTTCTGGTGGAGTGACAACTGAGTCGGGTTGCCACTCCAATCCTAGTTTCTTACCTTAAAATGAAGCTGCTCCAACTTGCCCAACCTTCTGACTCAAGCCAGGCGAGGCCAGTCCAGCGCATTGAGTTCCTGAGGCCTACATTCGAGCTCTAGCTGCCGTAAAACAAGTAAGTTTAAAGGTCTAGCCACTTTGACAAGCCAGGGAAAAGCTAAGTATATAAGGTAAGTGGGTAGGGAGTCAGGTCAGGTCAGGTCAAGGGGGGTGGGGTGGTTAGGGGACAGTAGTGGAGGGGTGGGGAGTCCCGTGGGGAGTCTGGGGAGTAGTCAAGGGAGTAGTAGTGGGGGAGTGGGGGTGTCCTCCTGGATGTAGTCAGTAGCGGATAGTCGGGGGGTTGGGGGAGGCCTGTGGGAGGTAGGGGTGGTTCAGGGCTATAGTTACCCAGGAGCTACAAGTGGTTTTAATTCTTTTAACTTTTTTCTGGGTAACTATTGATGTAACACAGTTGGAACCATCCGAAGCTTGTGATTTAAATTGCATTTTCGGATGGTTCCCAGTGCAGGGCAATTGCCCAAAGGAAGTTTGAACTTCTCAGGCAATTGCTATGCAATCCTTACCTGGGAACATCTGGCAGTAAAGAATGAAATGCAGAGTGGAGGGGTGGAAGAGGAGAATGAAAAACTAAAAAAAAAGATACAGATTTTAGAATGGGATTGTCAGCAGTGTTACAGCATCAGAACATTATGACTTTACAAGCAGGGAATGTTATGCATGAGTTGCAGGAGTTAAAGCAATCATTAAAATGGTGTCTGCAGGAAAACATGGGTCTCAGTCAGGAATAGGAAGATGTATGTGGGCACTATGAGAATTGAGTAAACGGTCTCACAGCGAGACAGATAATAGCTCATGTAAAGTAAAGATTGAGCTGTTGAAAAAAAACAGAAAAACAACAGGTGATAGTTTCAGCAGACTACTAGGTCCCAGAGATAAAAACAAAACAACTGCGGATGCTGGAAATCCAAAACAAAAACGGAATTACCTGGAAAAACTCAGCAGGTCTGACAGCATCGGCAGAGAAGAAAAGAGTTGACGTTTCGAGTCCTCATGACCCGTTCTGTCGAAGGGTCATGAGGACTCGAAACGTCAACTCTTTTCTTCTCCGCCGATGCTGCCAGACCTGCTGAGTTTTTCCAGGTAATTCTGTTTTTGACTAGGTCCCAGGGTTCAGCTGGTGAGACAAGTGATTTGGAAGATAGTGCAGATAGTATGGAGATAGAGTCCTTCTCCTTCAATGGCTTCAGCTCCAATAGCAGTTGTACAGACGCAGCATGAGATGAATCCTCATGGAGGAATAGTGGAATGTCAGATGACTTTGAACAGTTTGACACCTAAAGCATTTCAGGCTTATGTTCAGGAGATAGGAACTATTAAGTCAGGGACTTGTCCGATAGTGTTTTATACTCAGGATCAGTATTTCAGGCTGAGACACCCAGAGTTAGAGGAAGAGGATTGTAAGAGAATAATTTTTGCAGCTTGCAATTTAGGATTTAAGATGGGACCTCACCCTGAAATATATTGAAGAACAACAAATGAAGTATTGGACACAGTTCTTAAAGGTTTATGTCTTGAGAAGATGGATATTAATGAAAATATGAGGTCTTGTAAACAGACTAAAGGAACATTCAGGAGCATTTGCCCGATGATTCAATGGGTTCTATATCTTATCACAGTGACACCCTCATCCCACACTGGCAGCAGGGCTTGACCAGAGTCCTTTCAAGAGTGCTTTTCTTAAGTAGATCAGGCCAGAGTTAAGGGCAGTTTTAGGCTATGCCATTAGTAGCAGAACTCCATGGGTTACAATTGAGGACTATGTGGAGAGAGCTTGGGATATGGTAAAAGACAATATCGAGGTTAAAAGACCTATCTCTACTGTAGAAGGACTGACAGAAGTTCCAACATTTTCAGGTAAACCTTGGATATCATGTTATATTTGCCAGAGAGCAGTACACATGGCGAGGGAGCGTAGAGAGGTTAAGCAGGCAACAATAGAGAGATCGCCCGAGAGGAGACCATTCCGTGACCTCTTCCATACACTTCACAGTCAGTGTCCGTGCTGAAGGTATAAGCACTGGATCAAAAGTGAATTGATTGGCTAATGAAATTGTTGATTTAAGTGGTAAGGTTAAGAAACTGGTAGCTGTTGTGGCTATGCAGATCCAGACACAAAGGGGCAAAAGCTTTCCAGTGTGTGCAGTTACCACACAGTCCTTGACAGACTCAAAGCAGCAGGCTGTAGGGTTAGAAGTGAGCCTTGCTTGGTTGGAAATGAGGCTCTAACATGATGTGAACAGACGACTGGATAAATTACCCGGGTAATTTTGGCTAAAGTACTAGGGGGTCAAACTCAAATTATACTTGTTGACACCAAGTATATGTTCCGCCATTACCATCGTCCTCACCTCATTCCCTGAACATCTAGCGGGAATGGGAAAGGGCCCAAATTTTCACAGTATTCAGATTAAATTAAACAGGTTTAATAGAGAAGAAGTGAGTGTTTATGAAGGAAATGCCTTGATCCTTAAACTGAATCATCTTACTGAATCATCAATATTTAAGAATACTGTTCATGGAAAAGGGAAAGTGGACAACGATGTGTTAAAGCTATATCAAGCTATTGATGTTAACTAAGGCAGCATTTGGAAAAGTATGGGAACTAAGGAACTGGCTGAGATTTCTGATGTTCATTCAGTTTTTGCAATTTAAAAGGCTTTAGCATGTGAAGTTCCTTGCCATTCAGATAGCCGAGTCCAAGAGGTAATTAAAGAGAACTTGTTAGTTTTTGCTAGGAGTAAACACGATTGTGGGAAGTTGCACGGTGAAGAAATAATTACCAACTTTGTTATTCTTTTCTCATACAGTACCAGAGCAAGTATTCCCTTTTTGGAAGAGGTGATAGAGTCACTCCTTAAGCAGGGCATATTAAGGCAGGGCGCTTTTGTGACCAATTCATCCATAATGGGCAGGGAGAAAGCCAGACAATTCTTGAAGATTGTTGATCGACTACAGAGGGTTAAATAAGGTAATGCCTAAATGCACACCCATTGTTAGAGAGGCATCCACATTGCTTTCTGAAATACCAGCAAGAACTCAAGTATTTTCTATGCTGCATATCACATATGGATTCTAGAGCATACCAGCAGCAAAGGGATTAGCATGAGTTTGAATTCACATTTGAGGATGATAGCAGGACGGTGATCCTGCAAGGGTTTCATAATGTTCCTATCATTTTTCACAAGAGAATGACAGAAATTCTGAGATCCTTTCCACAGCCAAAATGTTTGTTGCAGTAAATGGATGATTTACTCTTAACCATTGAAACAGTTGATGAACATCTTAATAAACGAGTTGTCTTTGTTATTGAAGGCAGGTTTGAAAGCTAACCCCAAGAAGGTTCAGCTGTTGCAGGGAAAAAGTTGTCTTCCTGGGAGTACCGATATTGTCACATGGTCTGAGTCCAAATAGTCACAAGGTAGACGTCATTCAGCAATTGCCTTTGCCAATATCCAAATCTGTACTTGGTTCAGCTTTGGGATTGAGTCACCAATGCTGCTTTATTCTGGGTTTTGCAGAGATGGCCAAACCTCTCTATAGGCTCCTTAAAGGCAAGGAAGACCAGGTATTGTCTTCATGGACAGCAGAATACACTAATGCAGTGGAGAAGTTAAAAGTAGTAATTATTCAGGTTACCAGTTTAATAGTGCCAGATCCAGAGCAGTCATTTCATTTGGAAATAGCTTCCACAGAGGAAAGTATAATGGTAATATTGGGACAGGACTTTGCAGGCAACAGGCATGCAGTAGCTTATGTCTCTCACATCCTACCCCCTGTCCCTACAGAGCAGTCTTATTCGATTTGTGACCAATATTTGTTTGCTATCTTTTGGGCAGTATACTATTCTACTTATATCACTGGCTTACAGAAAGTCCATTCACTTCGTCCTCCTTTGAATTTATTGATAAAGCCAGGAGACATTTTAGTATTGTCATAGAGAATGAGTAAATGAACACTAGAATTACTTCAGAGACTAAGATGTGATCCCACCCTTCTTCCAGTAATGATGGTGTATGAAGGCCATTTTCACAAGTGTCCTTTACCATCAATTAATTTTGAATAGCATCCAGTTCTTCGAACTCCTATTGAAGATGTTTATATCGATGGTTCGTTCTACCATGTCAAGGGAGTTTCTCACACAGGACTTGCTGTGGTATTGCCTGAATCTATCCCAAAGTTCAAGTGTCTTTGTCATTCTTCTCAGTTTGCAGAATTCATGGCTTTACTTAATGTAATTAAAGAAACTGTGGTTAATCTGATAGTGCCTATGTTATTAATGCCATACTGACTCTTCCTCATTTATAATAACATTTTATTGTTCCTCAGAAGGTAAATCTTTGGTCCATGGACCCTGTCTTCATTTCCTTTGGCATGTTTTGAAAGAGAGAAAGATGCTGTGCTACATAGGGAACCTCGCAGCACACAGGCAGGATGGCTCTAAGCATACACAGGGTAACAATGCAGCTGATATATAGGAGCTAAGGAAGCAGCTATATCTGGAGATTTGTTGCCAGAGTTAGAGTATAATAACTCATAGTCATTGAAATGTAGAAGATACAACAACTCTTGTTTCAGTCATTGAGCCTGCAATATATTTGGGGTCTCTTCAGTGTGAAAATGACCCATATCAGGTAGTTATTCATTGGCATTTGCCTGCACTTACTTCATGGGCTCACGAAAGTATTTACTACATTTATCGCTTAAAGCTTTTAAGGTCTTATTTTGTGACTCATCGTTTGTAAGGGCTATATTCTGTAACAACAAGGAGCAGAGAAGAAGGGCCCTAGAGTAATTGATATTATTTGATATTAAGTATCTTCCAAAAGGTTTAATTTAATTTAAAGGAATAAGTCATGGCAGGAGAGCTTAAAGCCGTGGTGTGCTCCTCCTGCTCTATGTGGGAAGCCAGGAACATTTCCAGTGCTTGAGACTAGCATGTGTGCGGGAAGTGTCTTCAGCTGCAGCTCCTGGAAGCCCAGGTTTTGGATTTGGAGCGGCGGCTGGGGACACTGTGGAGCATCTGAGAGGTGGACAGTATCATGGATAGCATGTATAGAGAGGTGGTCACGCCGCAGGCCAAGAGTCCACAGGCACGAAGGGAATGGGTGACCACCAGGCAGAGCAAGAGGACTAAGCAGGCAGTGCAGGAATCTCCTGTGACTATTCCCCTGCAGAACAGATATACCGCTTTGGATACTGTTGGAGGGAATGGCCTCTCAGGGGAAAGTAGGAACAGCCAAATTCATTGCACCATAGTTGGCTCTGCTGCACAGGGGAGGAGTGAAAAGTGTGAGAGTGCAATAGTTATAGGGGATTCAATTGTAAGGGGAATGGATGGGCGTTTCTGTGGTCACAAACGAGACTCCAGGATGGTATGTTGCCTCTCTGGTGCTAGGGCCAAGGATGTCTCAGAGTAGCTACAGGACATTCTGAAGGGGGAGGCTGAACAGCCAGTGGTTGTGGTACACATTGGTACAAATGACATAGGTCAAAAAAGGGATGAGGTCCTAAAAGCAGAATATAGGGAGTTAGGAAGTAAGTTGAAAAGTAGGACCTCAAAGATGATCTCAGGGTTAATACCAGTGCCACGTGCTAGTCAGAGTAGAAATAGCAGGATATATCGGATGAATACGTGGCTGAAGAGATGGTGTGAGGGGAAGGGTTTCAGATTCCTGGGACATTGGGACTGGTTCTGGGGGACCAGTACAAACTGGTCGGGTTACACCTGGGCAGGACTGGGACTGATGTCCTCAAGGGAATATTTGCTAGAATGGTTGGGGAGGGTTTAAACTAAGATGGCAGGGGGATGGGAACCTATGCAAGGAGTCAGAGGAAGGGGAATCAAGGACAAGAACAAAAGACAGAAAGGGGAATAAGAAAAGTGACAGGTAGAGAAATCAAGGGCAAGAAAAATAGTGGGAACGGGACAAGTAATGTTAAAAAGACAAGCCTTAAGGTTTTGTGCATTAACGTGAGGAGCATTCACAATAAAATGGATGAATTAACCACGCAAATAGATGTAAAGAAGTGTGATATAGTCTGGATTACGGAGACATGGCTGCAGGGTGAACAGGGATGGGAACTGAACATCCAGGGATTTTCGTTATTTGGGAAGGAGAGACTAAAAGGAAAAGGCAGTGGAGTTGCATTACTGGTTTAAGAGGAAATTAACACAATAGTGAGGAAAGATATTAGCTCTAATGATGTGGAATCTGTCTGGGTAGAGCTGAGAAACACTAAGGTGCAGAAAACATTAGTGGGGGTTGTATATAGATCCCCAAAATGTTGTGGTGATGTTGGGAGTGGCATTAAACAGGAAATTAGAGATGCATGCTGTAAAGAAACATCTGTAACTTTGGGTGACTTTAATCTGCATATAGATTGGGCAAATCAAATTAGTAATAATACCATAGAGGAGAAATTCCTGGAGTGTATGCAGGATGTTTTTCTGGACCAATCCATTGAGGAACCAACTAGATAACAGGCCAATCTAGACTGGGTATTGTGTAATGAGCAAGGAATAATTGACAATGTAGTTGTGCGAAGCCCCTTGGGGATAAGCGACCATAATATGATAGAATTCTTCATCAAGATGGAGAGTGACATAGTTGATTCTGAGACTAAGGTCCTGAATCTTAATAAAGGAAACTACGATGGTATGAGACGCAAGTTGGCTATGATGGATTGGAAAATGTTACTTAAAGAGATGATGGTGGATAGGCAATGGCAAACATTCAAAGAGCGCATGGGTGAACTGCAACAATTGTTTATTCCTGTCTGGCACAAAACTAAAACAGAAAAGGTGGCCAAACCATAGCTTACAAGGTAAATTAGAGACAGTATTAGATCCAAGGAAGAGGCATACAAATTGGCCAGAAAAAACAACAGATCTGAGGATTGGGAGCAGTTTATAATTCAGCAAAGGAGGACCAAGGGATTGATTAAGAAGGGGAAAATAGAGTATGAGATTAAGCTTGCGGGGAACATAAAAACTGACTGTAAAAGTTTCTATAGGTATGCGAAGAGAAAAAGATTTGTGAAGACAACTGTAGGTCCCTTACAGCCAGAAATAGGGGAATTTATAATGGGGAACAAAGAAATGGCTGACCAACTAAATACATAACAAGAACAAAAATAGCTGGAAAAACTCAGCAGGTCTGACAGCATCTGCGGAGAGGAATACAGTTAATGTTTTGAGCCCATATGAATCTTCATGACTTGAAACGTTAACTGTATTCTTCTCCGCAGATGCTGTCAGACCTGCTGAGTTTTTCCAGCTATTTTTGTTTTTGTTTCAGATTTCCAGCATCCACAGTATTTTCCTTTTAACTAAAGACATACTTTGGTTCTGTCTTGAAGGGTTCTCAAATTTCTCACATTTTTCAGATCATCAACAAGGATATGACTTTTGGATGTTTATGGCAGAGGACCCAACTGCTGAGTTAAGTGTAGAACCCTGCAGACAGGAGGCGAGGCCCATGAAGGCCTAGGACTGGACATGCCCAGGCTTGTTGATTGCAGTGTGGATTGTTGCCTGTAACCAGACAACCAGAGGAGACAGAATACGCATTCTTCCCTTTAAAACAATCAATCCAGAGAAAGACTTCATCTTACACAAAACTAAAGCCCATCAAAATCTTGCATAAATAATTGCTACTAACTACTAAGGCAGGAAGACAGCAATCAATGCAATTATGCAAACCTATCAATACTCCACATATACAATGGCTTTCAATTCAATACTAGTTACGGGGACAGGAAGACAGCGATAAACATCATGCAAGCCCATTAAAAACAACGAGACAACAATCACCTGAAGAAGCCCAGATCAGACAAAGAACTAACCTTGATTTGGTTTCAGATAAGAAATTTGAAAAAACAGTATAACTGGGCCACCAGTTACGAAGGTGAGGCAGACATAGGAGGGTGAGTGGTTTTTGGAGCAGTTGAAGCAGAGTTTAAGCAGGGAGCTGAGCCAAGTAGAGGGAGGAGAGCTGGAGGTTTGCAGGCCCGCAGGCAACATCACAGTGAGGGGCACGGGGTGGCAGGCTCAACGGAAGACAACAAGACTGCAACTGCAGCCCTCCACGAAGATCGACCACCCACAACCGCGTCCACCACCCAACTGAAGAACCTTCACTGATTCCACAGACCAGGACCACGTGGGGATGGCATGCCCCAGAGGACACAAAGAGCGTAACCCAAAACTGCAACCGGCTTACCTGGCTGGATTTCAAACGGTCAAGGAACCCTGGTTGGTGAGCATGATCCCTGACCTCTCCTAGTTCAATTTAGTTAGGTTTTAGGGGTGGGACAATGGTAAGGGGATTAGTAGTATGATTTTCCCTCGTTATGCCTTGTGTTCCCCATTCTTAACTAAGTGTACTTTGTAGTTCTGTATAATCTCAGTGTAATCCTAATGTTATAAATTCATTTGTGACTTCAAAAACTCAGATTTTTTCTTGCACCAAAACCAGTTGTCTGCTGCACTTTGTCACAACCCCCAAATAAGTCCAAGGTCTAGAACCCAGGCAGTGGGAGCGATTGGGACCACTCAGAAGTCAGAGGTGAAGCTAACCTCACACCACCACCCCCTAAGTAATGGTGACTGTGGCAGAACCTTGGCAAAAGGGATGCGATGCAGTGGACACTGATTTGGAAGAGAGAAATGTAATGGAAGAGAGGATTTCAAATGTGTTCAGTAAGGTGAATATGGAAAAAAAATGGGTCACTACTCTGTTAAAGGCTTGGCACCCGGTAGATGTTGCAGCTAAATGGACAGAAAGGAAGAATCATAAAAACTCCATAGAAAAGGCAGTTTAGATGATGTGCTTCAAGAGACAGATCCAGCTTTTGGACAGACTCGTTGAAGCACAGGCAGCTGAGATTCGGGAGTCAGCCCTGGAAGTCCAAACAAAGGCCCTAGCAGGGGAGAATTTACTGAGGGCATTGCAGGCTCTGAACCAGGAAAGGGTGCAGTTAGTGGGGGAGCATAAGACCCAGCAGGAATATTTACAGTGTCAGGTCACCGAGGCCAAGAACAATAAGCTGGGGTTGCGGGAAAAGAAAGCCCGCCGAGCAAGACAAGTAAGAGAGCAGGAGGAGAAAATAAAAGGCTTACAGGCAGCCTATAAGATAGTGAGTGCACAGGGGTTTGAGGATGCAGACCATGGCCCCTGCCAGAAGCAGATAGAGAGTCTGAACCTTGCTCTAAGGACGGCAAAAGGCATGGTGTGCCTCATAAGCCCTAATGCAGCCCTGGTCAACTTCACAGGGAACCTAGGAGGAGACTTCAGACACCACAGGTAGTGCCAAGGGACTACCTGGTTGAGGAGCAGGAGGGCCCACGACCACCACCCGAAGCGCCAAGCTTTAGCAAAATCTGGCAAGAGGGGGGAGGGGGGGGCTGGAATTAAGGGCAGAAGCTGAGGAGGAAAACCCCCAGCAAGAAAGGCTGGGACCAGGGCCTATGTACGTAGCCAGACAGCAAAGGTTCGGCCCACGCGCTGATAACGGGGATGAGGGATCCCTCCAAAACCAGTCTGTAGTTCCCCACAGCACCCAACAGCTTAGGGCCATGGTAGGCCATTTAAGTAAACTTGCGGCAAATGGGGATCCCTCGGTCCACTTCAGGGAATTGGAACAAGCAGCAAGCATCAACGAGTGCAATGATGCTGAACAGGCCAAAATGCTGCTATTCTCCCTGGAGAGTAAGCTCCTCCAGTCCCTCCCTGACCAATGTAAGATGGGACAGTGTGATTATGGGGAGCTCAAGGAGGAAGTTCTTGAGGCCATGGGGATGAATGAGGGAAGTCCTTTCTCCTGAGTGGAAAAAACAGTGCAGCTCATAGGAGAACCCCCACAGGCTTTTGCAGACAGGTTGTGGCCGGAATATAGGAGTGTGTGCAGTGGGATGCCTGACCGGGCTAACCTGGACTAGGATCAGTGGGCCCACTAGCTCCGTTGCCTGGTGGCAAACAGCTTGTCACAGGTCAGGGCCGCGGCAGGAATGTGGTTTGACCCAAAGAACCCCCTGACTCACAGTGATCAGACAATTGACCATAGCTCACCGTAATGGTAAAGGAACTGATGCATACCCACCTAAAGGGAAAGTGCATGAAATGAAACCCGGCCAGGGTAGGAAGGAGTGGCAACAGGAAGGGAATAACCCTTCCAGCACAAAGCTCAACTGTTATGGGTGTGGGAAGAATGGACACTAGAGGGATGAGTGTAAGAATCCTTGGAAACATAACAAGGGAAAGAATTCCTCAATCCCAGCCTAAAAGGCAGAGACCGAAATCCCTCCCGCCACGGTCGAGTCATTTTTGGATGCCATGAGAACCCTATTGATTAGCCCAGGGAAGGTAGCAGCCACCACCGGCACGCTGACCCCCATCAGCCCCATCTAACCCACAACCCTGACTACAGCCATCACAGCCTGTTTACCTGTGTTCCCTTACCTACGACTTATGGAAGAGACCCCTCATTGAGATGGAGGTAGAAGAGGTAAAGGGGACCTATCTGTTGGACACGGGAGCATCATGTATCGTGATCCATTCAGCTAACCCCACCACCTCACCTCTATCTAACGGGGTCCCATACAGTCTGTCGGGATTCACAGGTAAAGAACAGACTGGCTCATTTTTCATCCCGCTGTCCATTCGTTTAGGAACACTTCGCTCTAAGTGAACCTGTATCCTAATGAAGTGGGAAGTGGAGGGTGGAAAAGGGGTCCTGGGAGCTGACTTTATTGTAGGCCACGGGATCCTAGTGGATTTGAGGAATCACGGCCTCTGGGGGAAAAACCAGGAAAGGAAGGCGGACTAGTAGTCATCCCAGGGAAACAGGGAAGGGGACCCTGTGCACCATGAAGCCTAAAGAGGGTTATAACCTCTAACTCATGGTCAGTAATACCCCAAGGGAGTTCCAGGCATTTATGTGAGCCCACCTAGCCACATTTGCCACACACAAACATGACTATGGGAGGGTCAATGGGTTCGAGGTCAGTGTAGATGGGGACCCTATGGCCCGACCACAAAAGCAATATAAATTCCCCAGGGAAGCGGAGCCAGATATGGAAGCAGCCATGCCCTCCTGAGTGCAACAGGGGATCCTGAGACCGATAGCCACCCACGTGAACTCTCCACTGTAGCCAGTTAGAAAACCGGACAACTCCTGGAAGGCCACAGTGGATTATCGGACGCTCAATAGTAACATCCCAGCCTGTGCACCCACAGTAGCAGCAGTTGCCAACCTGATAGGAAGTATCCCAGCATCCGTGACCACTTTCACGGTGCTGGATATCTCCAATGGGCTTTGGCCCATCCCTTTAAGGAGAGAAGATCAGTACAAGTTTGCCTTTACCTTTAACGGGCAACAGTGCATCTGGAACTGTCTGCCTCAGGGCTTCCACAATAGCCCCAGCATTTTGCACCAATGCATGGCAAACAGTTTAAAGGGCTTCAGCCAGCCCAGGCGGCTGGTACAATATGTGGATGACCTGCTCCTATTCACCAATTCGAGAGAGGAGCGTGGCCCACTTCTGGCTGAACTGCTGGAACTGCTCGGACAGGCAGGTTTTAAAGTGAACCCAAAGAAAGCGCAGATCGTCCAGCACGAGGTGAAATTCCTGGGCCTGACAATGCGCGCTGGAGAAAGGGCCATAGATAAAGCTAGACGGGAAGTAATACAGGAGTTACCAGTCCCCAACACAGTCACGGGAGTGGGATCGTTTCTAGGGCTAACCGGGTACTGCAGAGACTTCGTTGAGGACTATGCGGCCACAGCAGCCCCTCTGCTCCGACTCCTGCATAAGGGAGTGGAGTGGGTTTGGGATGAGGGGTGCCAGGCAGCATTTGTCAGGTTCAAGAAAGATCTGCAGACCCCTCCAGCTCTTGGGGCCATAGATGGAGGGAAAGAGTTCTTCCTGGAGGCAGCAGCCAGTGGGGACAGCCTGAGTGCTGTGCTGCTCCAAGAGCGGCATGGCAAGCTGAGACTGGTGATCATCTTCAGAGATTCGATAGACTCTGGAACAGTTCCTATAGATTGGAGGGTAGCTAATGAAATCCACTATTTAAAAAGGGAGGCAGAGAGAAAACGGAATTATGAACCAGTCAGCCTGATGTCGGTAGTGGGAAAATTCTACAGTCCGTTATAAAAGATTTAATAGCTGAGCACTTGGAAAACAGTGGCAGAATCGGACAGAGTCAGTATGGATTTACGAAAGGGAAATCATGCTTGACAAATCTACTGGAATTTTTCGAGGATGTGACTAGTAGAGTTGACGAGGGGGAGCCAGTGGATGTGACTTATTTGGACGTTCAGAAGGCTTTCGACAAAGTCCCACATAAGAGATGAGCGTGTAAAATTAAAGTGCATGGGATTGGGGGTAGTGTATTGAGATGGATAGAAAACTGGTTGGCAGACAGGAAACAAAGAATAGGAATAAATGGGTCTTTTTCCAAATGGCAGGCAGTGACTAGTGGGTTACCGCAGGGATCGGTGTTGGGACCCCAGCTGTTCACAATATATATTAATGTTTTAGATGAGGGAACTGAATGTAATATCTCCAAATTTGCAGATGACACAAAGGTGGGTGGGAGGGTGAGCTGTGAGGAGGATGCAGAGATACTTCAATGTGATTTGGACAAGCTGAGTGAGTGGGCAAATGCATGGCAGATGCAATACAATGTGGATAAATGTGAGGTTATCCACTTTGGTAACAAAAACAGGAGGGCAGATTATTATCTGAATGGCTATAAATTGAGAGAGGGGAATATGCAACGAGACCTGGGTGTCCTTGTACACCAGTTGCTGAAGATAAGCATGCAGGTGCAGCAGGCGGTAAAGAAGGCAAATGGTATGTTGACCTTCATAATGAGAGGATTCAAGTAAGGAGCAGGGATTCTTGCTGTAATTATACAGGGCCTTGGTGAGACCACACCTGGAATATTGTGTGCAGTTTTGGTCTCCTTACCTGAGGAAGGATGTTCTTCCATAGAGAGAGTGCAGCAAAGGTTTACTAAACTGATTCCTTTGTTGGCGGGACTGACATAAGAGGAGAGATTGAATCGGTTAGGATTATATTCGCTGGAGTTCAGAAGAATGAGGGGGGATCTCATAGAAAGCTATAAAATTCTAACAGGCCTAAACAGGGTAGATGCAGGAAGGATGTCCCCAAAGGCAAGGGAGTCCAGAACCAGAGGTCACAGTCTGAGGATACGGGGATAGACCATTTAGGACTAAGATGAGGAGAAATTTCTTCATCCAGAGAGTGATGAGCCAGTGGAATTCGCTAGCACAGAAAGCAATTGAGGCCAAAACATTGTATGTTTTCAAGAAGGAGTTAGATATAGCCCTTGGGGCAAACGGGATCAAAGGAAATGGGGAGAAAGCGGGAGCAGGCTATTGAGTTGGATGATCAGCCATGATCATAATGAATGGCGGAGCAGGCTCAAAGGGCCGAAAGGCCCACTCTTGCTCCTATTTTCTATATTTCTATGTCACCCAAGAAATTTTGTTTGCACTTGTGGTTATTGACCAGTTTATTAATTGGATAAAGGTAGTTTCTTGTCATTCAAATAGTGCACTCACTGCTGCAAAGGTATTGTTCCATGATGTGTTGTGCAGGTAGGGACTTCCTGTACAGGTCGACATTGACCATAGGGAACTCACTTTAAAGGGGAAGTATTTTCTAAATTACAAGAATTGATGGGAATTTGTCATAAGTTGCATATATCGCATCACCCACTTCTGGGATTGTTGCATGTAGTAATAGAACATTAAAGAAAATGTTGAAAAAGCTACATGGGACTAATTCCACTCAATGAGTAGACGTATTATCCCTTTGTTTGATGCTGATCAGGTCTCACCTCATAGGACTACACAGCATGTCACCTTATCAGACTATGACTGGCGGGTTAATGAGGTTGCCGAGTCATTTGGCATTGACTGGTACAACTCCTCTTAAGCATCAGTTGTGTGACTCTAAATGGTTGGAACAGACTATAGAGTATATGCGGGATGTTAATGAATTTGTTGCAAGGAATATTGAAAACCTAAAGACCAAGCTAAAAGGTATTTTGATAAAAAGGTCAGGCCTTTTGAATATCAAATTGGAGATAGAATAATGGTTATGAATTACAGTAAGAAAGAAAATGCTTTTGATGCCAAATGGAAGGATCCATTCCCAATAGTTTAAGTTGGATCCAGCAGTATATCTTATAATGGGGAAATAAGAAATTGACAAGAGGGTATCATAAATCAGATCAAAATTGCACTTTGATCTTTTTCATTTGATGTGAAGGTTTCAAGATCCAAAGCTTTGAAGAAACAAAAACAGACTTAGATGTACGTTTGTAATGAGTATTTAAAGGGGGAGGGAATTGTCTCTCAGCCTCGAGGTGTGGAATTCTTCACTTCATTGGCACATTCGTGTAATTAATAAGGCTTAAGTTATCAAATTGTATTGTACATAAGCTCAGTTGATGAAAAGTTTAAATTTATATGTATTATTGGAATAATTTATGACTAATTCCTGACTTTACGGTCAGGAAGGTGGCCAAAGCACCAGCTATTTCAGGACATTCAGTCAAAAGATACAAGCTATTGTCAGCGGTTGGAAGGCTGCAAAGCTGATTGGCTAGGTTGTGGGGAGGCTTGGAGAGCTTTTCCATTGGTCAAGAGTTGCAAATGTTTGGTTAGAGGTTGCTTGTGTTGACAGTTGCACAGACACTTAGGTTAAAAGTGGTAAAAATACCTGCAAAAATGACATAAAGATAGGAGTGCATCACTGAGCACTTTGCACTTGCTAGGGGATAGCATTCCTTACTTGAGGGCATTTTTTGGGAGAGAAAGTTAGGAGTTAGTAATAGAGCAGTTTCTAGGAAGTTAGCACTTGTACAGGATATTGCCAGTCAACCAGTAACTGTCATGGTTTGGGGGTTGCAGTAAGAAACCAGAAGTGATGAAAATAATTGCCACAGGTTGGGGATTGCCCTAATAATCTACTATTTGAGCTAAATGTAATTGCCTTAAGGGAAAGTGAATAGTCTTTGTTCGGAAGTTGCTCTCAGCTTGAGAGAAAAAGAGAGAGGGAGAGAACGTATCAGCATCAGCTGTGAAGTGCGTCGCTTGAGAGAGAGAAACATTCAGCAAGCAGCTGTGAAATGTGCAACTTCAGCAGTTAAGGTAGGCTGAAAGCTACAGCAGTTAAGGTAGACTGGGAAACTAGAGATAAAGTTTTAAAGCTGAAAAGTATTTTATATGTACATTTGAGTTAAGGTGACTCAGTTAAAATCCCAAAGGATGTTGTGAGTCAAGAGACCAGGTTCAAGGGACCAAGATGAGAAGACCCCAGAAGTCTCGGGATCCACGAAAAGACAAACTGACATGCTTTTTGACATGAACTTGTGTAACATGCATTCCTCAACTAGTGGAACGTTAAGTATTAATCTTTGTTCAATAAATCTTGTTAGTTTGCATTCTAAATTAGTGATGGTCCTTTTTGCCAATGAGCTTATTCATTAATAAGAATTTTCCTACTATGGGGTTTAGTGTACAGTCTAAATCCCTACAAAAGTGGATGCTTCAGAGGGTGCAGCATCACATGCTTGCTCTGACCCCAGCACCAGCACAGGTACGCCCACCCCCGTGGGTATGTGCGACGTGACTATAATGGATAGACACAAAAGGTAAGGGCACATCACAGTCACATGAACAGCTGTCAAAGACTGAGATGGAGCAGGTCTTTGGCAGTCGGAGGAGTTTTGAAGGTGACCTGGATGCTGAGCCCCAGACTAATGATGAGCCTCTGGAGTCGTCCGTCAGGCAGCAGATGCTGGACGTCAGTGCGAGGTATGTGGAGATGTGGCAGAGATGCCAGACGGGTTGCATGGTCTGGCACTGACATTAGAGGAGCAATGAGTACTGCGATGATCTGCTCACTATGGCTTCCTCCATAGACAGACTGGTGACAGCCATGGAGGGCCAAACCCAGCAGATCACTGATGTGATACTGGGTATGTGTTCTGACTTGCACTCCACCACCTTGTCTTTGATCTCCCGTTCGAGAGATGAGGAGCCTGGAGTCACAGCCAATTCCTGGTCACTGTCAGGTATTCAGGGAGGGCCAAATGGAACTCATGGCAGAGGAAAAGCTGACAATGCCATCGTGAGACACCTCTCGTTCATCCCTCTGCCATTGGCACAGATGCCTCCGAATGCCATAGCAACTGCTGAAGCACCTGCCATTGCACAGTGCCTCTCTTATTTGTGAGATTTGAACTTTGATATGAGTTATTGTATACAGAAATGATTGTTATTTTTCTGGCTGCATTTGCTCATTATATCTGTGTGAAAGTATGGGCATAGATTTATTTGATGCTGTTATGCGATTCTGGGATTTTTGCACACCCTTCCGAATGATGTTATTTGGCTGAGTAACATTGTACACACGTGGCACTGGTGTTCATGTCATGGAGTACCAGCGCCCCCTGAGTGGAGAAGATGCTAATGGCCATAAAGGTGATATTGAGTTGGAGAAACTTAGCTAATGGAATCTTCTGATGCTCAGATCTTCCCATATTTCATGGGAATCCAGACCCTTCCTTGGGCCGGCTTGGCCAGTTGCTTTCTGGGCTCACCCTTCTCTTCCTCTGACTCCTCATGAGAGGCCCAGGCTGTGTCCCTCAATTCCTCATCTGGCTAGGGCGTATTGGAGTGACCCACCTGATCTATCCAGGCATTGGAATCTCACCTTTATGGTGGACCTGGTTGATGTGTGGCTTTCGTTGTAATGACGTTCAGGCTCTGTCCTTGGATTTATAATGGAGTCATCAGCCATTTCTTCAGGGAGTATCCTCTGCCTCTGAGCAGCCATCCATCCAAAGTGCCTGGGCCCATAAAGATCCCTGGCACCTGGCAACGTTTGAGGATATATGTGTCATGGCTGCTTCCCAGCTACGTTACACACACCTGCATGATTCTTTGTTTGTGGTCACACACAATCTACACATTTATGAAGAAGTATCCCTTGCAGTTGATGGAAGCACCTAGCTGCCCAGCTGTTGTTTTGATGGGTACAATCAATGACCCCTTGTACCAGTGAGAAACCAGCCATGGCTGCAAAGCCTCTGGCTCTTTCCACTTGACTGTATTGCCTGTTGTAAATGGAATATACTGATATGCATGCCTAAGCATGGGGCCCCGAAGATCTTTATGCACTGATGTGCTGCAGGCTGGGTGATTCCATTGAGGTCTCCACAGGCAGCCTGGAATGAGCCAGAGGTGGAGAAGTTCAAAGTGACTGTCGCTTAAGGCCACAAGCATTGGGATGTGACAGTCTCTCGTGAAAGGCAACGTCTCTGGAGACACTGTTGCTCTGTCTTCTACAGGTCGGACATTTGGACCCTGTAAACTCAGTTCCAGAATACGGCCTTCACCTTTGTCTGCTTGCCTGCAGCCTCCCCTCTGCAACCCCTTGCTCCTCAGCAGCTTGTCCACCTTCCTGCAACTCATGTCACTCATGCTGCTGGCCAGCTGGCCCCCTCCTTCCCCATCTTCACTGGAGGAGGTGCCTCCTACAGAACGTACAACACCCATAGGGGGCTCCATTTCACTCAAGGATGAGTGTAGCATAAACATTTTGCACCTTGCCCTGGGGAATAGCCTTGAATCTGATCAGAGGTGTATGTACAGCAAAACTATCCCAAATAACCAACCCTCAGTAGCCTCTCCTGCTGAGACATTGAGTGGAATTGTACGGTCCTGTTGGTGGTGGGCACCATGGCAAGCAGGGGGGACGACAATTCGGCGTGAGGGGCATAAAACAGTTTCACACCGGCATGAAAGCACAGCAGGATCATTTGATGGTGTCCGCCATGTGGAACGTGAATCCCGCTGGAGGCAGGGTGAATCAATCTGCATCCCGGTAATGGGATGCAAAGTAAAGCCCAACTGGACTCGCCCCCACACCCCCAACTGCCCAATTTACCGTTACACCGACGGGAAAACATGCCAGCCTGAAACACACCTGGACAAGCAAGGTGTGCAAAAACCAGGACTCACTTTTAGGGCCTTGCTCAGATCACGGACATCCGTGGAGAAGATGCTGGAGCCCTACAGCTGGTGAAACACGTGCATCGCATGCTGGCGGGCAGATTCTCATGGACATGGCTCCATTGCAAAGCAACTCTCGGAAGGAGCGAGATCTCTGTTGATGCTTCGGGTCTGCTTCAGAATATCATGGTCTTGGTCATGGGCTGTTATGGATGATTGATGAGAGAGGGGAGAGAAAGGTCCAGGTGTGACTGGGAGAGGAACGTGTACCGGGGTGGGTGTAAGGTTGGGAGGTGGGGAGGTGGGAGCATAGGGGGAGGAGGGTGTAACAGGAGAATACAACAAGTCGGGAGGTAGGTGCAAGGGGGAAGGGAGGTACAAGGGAGGGAGTTTGGAGAGGAACAGGTGTCCGGGGAGAGGAGGGAGTAAGGGTGGAGGGGGGAGTAAGGGTGAAGTGGGGAGTAAGGGCAGGGGGGATGTCCAGGAGAACATGTAAGGGAGTGGTCTGTGGAGTCAATGCCTGCCTCCTGGGGAGCAAAGTGAGGGTGGGCGTGGTAGGAAGGAACGTTGAGTATGAGAGGGGGCAGAAAGAGCCGGTAGTGTGGGAGAGTTAGGGTGCATCAGTGCGATAGAAGGGATGGCAAAAGTGGCTGGTGGAGACTTGGAGGCAGACATGGACCCTGGAGGTGGGAAAGAGGAAGTCAGGAGGGGGTGGGATTTTCAGGAAGGTAGGAAATGTGCACCTGGACATCCTGGTTCAGGTTAGTAGGTGACGGAGGGGAGGTGGGAGGTGGTGCCAGGAGGGGTCGACAATAATGGGGAAAACGACATTGGTGACTTGGGGAGGAGAAAGGGTAGACTGTGATCTGTGAGCTTTAAATATGGCGTTTGGAGTGAGGAAGCGCTGATGTCACAGCATGGTGGGCAAATCTGAGCCTGCACGCCAGCGATCTGGAGTGTTTCCCATGAATGAATTGTTAATGAGGCGGGACGTGCCGGGAAGTAGGCAATATGACACAAAAACTCACCATTGTGGCTGGCAGGTAAAATGACTTTTTCATGTCCGCCACCACACTTAATGAAAATCTGGGACACTCCGCCCATAGACCCACCTCCTGCCCTTTCATTAGTCCCTGAAAAAAAAACTTGATTCCCTCTGGCTGAGTTTTCCAAACACTCACATTGTAGCATGGGCAATGTTTTATGGCAGTCAAATACCTTAATTGGGGTTTAAGTATTAGTTTCAAAATGGCAGGCGGGCTGCATGCCGATTTTGGGGTCTGTCTGCCGACTGTTATTGCAGACCAGCGTAATGACATTGGGTTCACAGCCCTATGTCAGCGTGCCAGACTCAATGCTTCTGTGGGACTACGGCAGTACCGCTTTGGCCATGTAAAATTTCACCCATAAAGTTTCCCCTGCCTGCTTGCCTCCGAGTCAAATTCTCTCTTATTATTGAAGTGATTTCATCCTTACTCACAAAAGTTATTCCCTCCCTTTTACCATTTTCCCCATATTCCCTGTAGACCTAATGACCTGTTATATTTAGCTCCCAGTTTTGTCCATTTTGCAGCTCTGTCTCAGTAATGGCTACAGTGTCATACCCTCCAAGCTGAATTTGCACCTGCGATTGATTCAGTCTCTTCCTTATACTCCACGTGTTTGCATAAAGATCACTTATTTCAATGACCTAAATAACCTGATTTGTCCTTCTGCTCTAATGTTTTACTCACACCTTCTTGCTCCTGGTTTAATTACTTAGCTTTCCCTTTACCTGCAATGCCTAAAGCTTAAGTTCTGACTGTTAAGCCAGTCTCTTCCCTTTTAATTTTCAACCTATTGGGCCATAACTTCTGGGCTCCAGGGCAGTGTATCTGGGAGCTACCCCAAAGATGCACTGGGAATGCCCCACCCCCTCCCCCGCACCACCCACCCCCCTGGAGGTTCCCAGGTAAAGGTTGTGTGGCATTAGCCCGAGAAGTCCAAACTTCTGATGGGCAATTGTCCTGCACTGGGAACCACCCAAAAAATGTGATTCAAATCCTACTGTCTTACATCGATAGTTACCCAGAAAATGTTAGAAGAATTAAAACCACTTCTAGCTTTTGGGTAACTAATATGCGCAAACCAACACCAACGGCCCCCACCACCCCCCCACCCGAGGGTCTCCCGCCACCCACACCCCCCAACCCCTCCGACTATCCTTCCATGAGGCACACCCCAGCCCCCCTGACTACACCCCCCACTGGACTTCTCATCCCTACAGGACGCCTCCCCACACCCTGACTACCCACCTTATGGGATTCCTCCCATCCCCCCACCGACTAACCCCTCCACCCCGGCACCCCCCAACTCTCGGCTACACCTGCATGGGACTCTTCCCCTCCCCACATGAACCCACAACTCCAAGGCCGACTCTTGATTGCTGACCTGCCCCCAACCCCGCCACAACCAGACCTGGCTGCTGACCTACCCCCCACGCCGCACCACTTCAACGGCCAAACCTGACTGCTGACCTCACGCCACTGCCAGTCAAGCCCAACTCCCCTCCCCGCACTCCCTGTCACGCCACTAGGCCCAACTGCCGACCTCCCTCCCCACCCCCCAACCAGGTCCAACTCCTCTCCGTCCCCCACCATTGGCCAGGCCCAATTCCCCTCACCCCAGCCAGGCCCGACTCCCCGCCCCACACTACCTCCACCCCTGCCAGGCCCAATTGCCAAATTCCATCCCACCCCATCCCCAATGACTCCTGGCCAGGCCCAACATCCCACGCACGATCAGGTCCAACTTACCCCCTCCGCACCACAAGGCTAGACTGCTGACCTGCTCAGACCTGACTCAACCCAGCCCAACCTCACACCCCAAAGCCCACCCACTTACCTTATCCACTTACCCTCTCTTTAGCTTGTCAAAGATCTTTAAAACTGGCTGGACTTTTAAACTTACTTGTTTATGGCAGGTAATGTAAAAAAGGTGCTTGGCTTACTTGCCTGTGGCTGAGCTGCCCTCGACATTAGGCCCCGGGAGTGAGCTGACTACTCAGATCTCACCCAGCCTGAGTCGTAAGGTTGGGTGAGATAAAATCACCTGGAAATCCATGCAAGTACTTTCGAGTGGAGTGGCAATCTGTGGTAATCTGAGGTGCGATATACCTTTAAGAGAATGTGAGCAGATTGACCACGTGATTGTGTTACCCAATTGCTGTGTAGCGCAGACTACAATGTTAGTCCGTAGTTTAGAATAGGGTCCGGTTGGAGAAGCACACATGTTAATGCTGTCTTACCTGTGTTAATAAACCGCATGTGCTTCATCTTACATTGTCCTCTGCGTCTGAAATATCTTGTTTGCCCACTCACTCACCAGTAGATAGGCGTTTAACTGGTACGCTGAGCAAAGTGACCCGACAAAAGGAACATAACAACTGGCGACGAGTCAAAACATAACCAGTTGACGACACTACAGGAAGACGCAGAAACTCAATAGAAGGAAACCAGCCATACTTTGCAAGGCGATTTTAAGTACAACCTTCATCATAGTCGTCGAAGTTATCTCCCTCCAGTACGCCACATTTGGGCTGTATCGAACCGTTTGATCAGACCACCGATGACTGGTCACATTATATTGAACGACTTTTCGATTTTTAGTCTCTTTGGCCAACGACATATCAGGGAAAGAGAAGCGGCAAGCAGTCTTCTTATCAATATGTGGCAATAAAACATATTTCCTAATTTGTAGTCTAATGCCCCAGATTCGAAGAGCTTTGAGAAGTTGGTAAATCTTGTGTAAAGCTACTTTCAGCTGAAACCATTGGTAACAATGCAGCATTTTAAATTTACTTTGAGGTGTCGCGACCCTGAAGAGATAGTCACTTGCTGTGTAGCAGCCTTGAAACAACTGACAGAGCACTGAGAGTTCGGGACGTCGATTAATGACATGTTAAGAGGCCGATTAGTATGTGGGATTAACAAAGACACCATTCAAAAGAGGTTGTTGTCAGAAATGAATTTAGACTTCAGCGAGGTGCTGGAATTCGGGCTCACAATGGAAAGCGCTGTCAGGGATTCAGAAGCAAACAAGGGAGCACAAAATGGCAACATCCTTCACGTCGGGAGGGAAGGACCAGTTAGAAAAGACACGGAAGTGTAGGGCTCCGCAGAAAGGTGGGAAACAGCCACCATTAACAGACCAGCAAAAAGCAATGGTTTAACAGAGAAAACCCACTTTAGTAATGGCAGAAATGGAACCAGACAGCCTGCAAGCAAATGACAATTTAAAAGAATCGAGTGTTTCTACTGCCATCGTGAAAGGTAGAAATCGTGAAATCCATATAATAGAGGAACCAGAAGAAACAGAGTCAGACATTTGCTCACTACACAACTTAAAAATGGGTAAAACAGCCAATCTACGTAAAAGTGGAAGTCAACGGGAAGCCCATCTGAATGGAGGTGGATACAGGGGCATCCAAGGCAGTTATAGGGGAACATACATTCAAATAGCTGCAGAGATAGTGGATGCACTGGTTGTAATCTTCCAAGATTCTGGAAAATTCCCAGAGGATTGGAAAATCCCCAGTGTAACACCCTTATTCAAAAAGGTAGGGAGACAAAATATAGGTAACAATAAGCCAGTTAGCTTAACATCTATCATTGGGAAAATGTTGGAGTACATTATAGAGGAAGTAATAGCAGAGCATTTAGAAATGCATAATATAATCAAGCAGCGTCAGCATGGCTTCAAGAAGGGAAAAACATGCCTGACAAATTTATTAGAATTCTTTGAGGAAGTAACAAACAGGATAGATAAAGGGGAACCAGTAGATGTAATATATTTGAATTTCTAAAAGGTGTTCAATAAGGTACTGTACATAAGGCTACTTAAGAAAATAAAAGCCCATGGTGTTGGAGGTAGTATATTAGCATGGATAAAGGACTGGCTAACTAATAGAAGTCAGAGAATTGGGATATGAGGTAATTTTCAGGATGGCAACCTATGAATGGTGGAGTGCCATAGGGAGCAGTGTTGTGGTCACAATTATTTACAATATATATTAATGATTTGGATGAGGGAGTTTGCAGATAAAACTAAAATAGCTAGGAAGTCAAGTGGTGAGGATGGCACAAAGAGTCTACAGAATGATATAGACAGGTTAAATGAATGGGCAAAAACATAGCAGATGGAATATATGGGAAAGTGTGAGGTTCTGCATGGAGAATAAAGTTGCTGAATATTACATAAATTTGAGGGATTTTGGGGTCCTCGTGCATGAATCCCAAAAAGCTAGCATACAAGTGCAGCAGATAATAGGGAAGGCAAATGGAATGTTGGCCTTTATTTCAAAGGGAATGGAGTATAAAAATAGGGAAGTCTTGCTAAAACTATACAAGGCACTAATTAGACCACACCTAGAATACTGTAAACAGTTTTAGTCCCCTTATCTAAGGAAAGATGTATTGGCATTGGAGGCAGACCAGAGAAGGTTCACTAGGTAGAACCTGGGGATAGAGGGGTTGAGTAGGTTGGGCCTGTACTCATTGGAGTTTAGGAGGATGAGAGGTGACCTTACTGAAACATATAAGATTCTTAGGGGCTTAACAGAGGTTATTTCCCCTTGTGGGAGAGTCTAGGACCAGAGGGCATAATCTCAGAGTAAGGGGGCGCTCATTTAAAACATAGATGAAGAGGAATTTCTTCTCTCAGAGGGTTGTGAATCTGTGAAATTGTTCACCGCAGAGGTCATTAATTATATTCAAGGTTGAGATGGACATATTTTTAATCAGTATGGGAATCAAGGTTCATGGGGAAAAGGCAGGAAAGTGGAGTTGAGGATTATCAGATCAGCCATGATCTCATTGAATGGTGGAGCAGACCGAATGGCCTACTGCTTCTACGTCTTATGGTCTTATGGGTCCGCCTCCACGACATGGGACCTTTTTTGGGCACAATGTTCCTCTTGATTAGAGACACTCACGCAAAGTGGATGGATGTATATGAAGTGAGATCACCCACATCTGCCACCACCATAGACACATTGCGTCAGAGTTTTACGATACACGGGTTACCAGAGATAATAGTGTCTGATAAAGGAACAACATTCACCAGTGGGGATTTCCAAAGATTTACAAGTCTCAAAGACATCACACATGTTAAGACCTCACCGTACCACTCTGCATCCATTGGTTTGGCCGAGAATGCAGTCCACAATGAAAGTCCAGAATGAAAAAAGACTGTATTGCAACTAGATTATCACATTTCCTACTCAGTTATAAGACTACACCCACATGACCACCAGCATTGCCGCTGCAGAGCCATTGATGAAGAAATGTCTCAGGACAAGTTTGACTCTCATAAGGCAGAATTTAGAGGGGAGGGTAGAGAGGTCAAGAGGCCCAGAAAAATGGACACGATTACCGCAATTGTGAAAGAAGCTTCACTGCTGCAGACATAGTTTTTGCAAAGAACTTTGCAGTTGGGCCTAAATGGCTATCAGATGAAGTTAGTGCTGTGGCAAACCCTTTTCCTATCACCTACTGGTCGAAGGTCGGATGATTAGGAGATATGTAGATCATCTCAGGAAAAGGGAAATAGATCTACAAGAAAGGATGCACCAAGCATTCCTGTTGGAATCTACACCACATGGAAGGAAATCCACTTGGTTTGGAAATGCCTAGAGGATCTGTTGAACCTGAGTCGAAGAGACAAACTTACAGGTTCCTGCTGGAGAGCCTAGTGGACAGATAACTCCCAAGAGGAGGCCTCCGATAAACCATCCAAAGTCGTAAAACTATGAAGTTCGAGACGTTTGAAGAAGCCTCCAGAGAAACTGAAGTTGTAAATGGTTTATTCATGTAAATAGTTGATATATTGTAAATATTGTAAATTGTACTTTTGAGTAAAGGGGGAGGGAAGTGGTAATCTGAGGTGCAATACACCTTTAAGAGAATTTGAGCAGATTGACCATGTGACTGTATTACCCAATTTCTGTTGAGTGCGAGCTAAAACATTAATCAGTTGTTTAGAATAAGGTCTGGTTTGAGAAGCACACAAGTTTTAGTGCTATCTTACATGTGTAAAAAACAGCATGTGCTTCGTCTTACATTGGTCTCTGTGTCTGCAGTATATTGTTTACCAACTCACTCACCAGGGGATAGGCATGCAACCGTGTTTGCTGATCGAAGTGACTCGACAGAAGGAACATAACACAATCCGACTCAATTGCCACTCCATTGGAAGTTACAGCCAATTGTCTATGCTACCTTTTCCACTAAGCCCTCCTCCCAATTATAAATATAAAGTCCTTGTGACTGCCCTGTTTACCCTTTCCACCAGTAGCCTGGTCCCAGCCTGGTTCAATGGGGGCCTATCCCAGCCATATAGGTCCTTCCTGTCCCAGTACTGATGCCAGGGGTTCCATTTCATCGGACATTCTTTCCCACACCACTCCTTCTGGCACTTTTCATCTCCTTAATTTGCTTATCCCAAGCAAATTTGCATGTGATTCAGATAATAATGCAGAGATTTGAAGTCCTGTCTTTTAATTTAGCTCCTAATTCCGGGTCCTCTCCAAGATCTCTTGCCTACTCTTTCCTATGTTGTTGTCTGAACATGGATCATAATGACTGGACCTTCCTCCTCTCCAATATCCTTTCACGATGGTTTGAAATGTCCCTCAGCCTGAAACCAGGTAGGCTGCAATCTCTTAATCCTGCTTACAAAGGATGCTACTATCCTTCTAATAACTGAACCCTCTACTATAACATCGTTACACTTCTCCTTCTCCTTCTCTCACCTTTGGACAGCCTCTTGCTCCAAGTACCATGGTCCACATTCTGGCTGTCCTTCCAATGGATTTTATCCTTATGCTAACAAGTACCAAATACATTGAACCTGTTAGATGGGATTGGTTTCTGAGGTTCTTCAGTCTCTATCACACCTGTGTTCCCCTTACTTTTCACACTGTGGGTCATGCCAATGCCATTCTGAACCTGTACTTCTCCACAAGATATGACCGAAGTCCATAACAAGCTGTCCAGATATTGCTCCCCCTCCCATACGAGTCGGACAGCCTCCAACTCATGTAGCAGCTCAATGAGCGAGTCCAAGAAATTCGACGTGGAGTATCAACGGCAGTTGTGTTCACTCAGGACAAAGTCCCATGTATTGCAATCCAGAAATACGACCTACTCTGCCATATCTTAGTCTAAATTATTTCGATTATTTATTTCTAGTTTTTATTTTGTCAGTTTTTTTTCTTTTTTTACACACTAATTTGTAAACAAAGAACGAGTGATTGTGCACTTAATTTAAACAAAGAGCGAGTGAACGTAGGCTTAATTTAAAACAGAGAACAGGGTGAGCGTGGACTTCATTTAAAACAAAGAGTGGGAGAGCGTGGACTTTATTTAAAACAGAGAGTGGGTGAGGGTGTGGACTCCAATTAAAACAGAGAATGGGTGAGTATGTGGGCTTTATTTAAAACAGAGAGTGGGTGAGCGTGTCGACTTTACTTAAAACAGAGAGTGGGTGAGTGTGTGGGCTTTATTTAAAACAGGGAGTAGGTGAGCATGTGGACTTTATTTAAAACAGAGAGTGGGTGAGGGTGTGGACTCCAATTAAAACAGAGAATGGGTGAGTATGTGGACTTTATTTAAAACAGAGAGTAGGTGAGCGTGTCGACTTTACTTAAAACAGAGAATGGGTGAGTGTGTGGGCTTTATTTAAAACAGGGAGTAGGTGAGCATGTGGACTTTATTTAAAACAGAGAGTGGGTGAGCGTGTGGACACCAATTAAAACAGAGTGGGTGAGCATGTGGGTTTTACTTAAAACAGAAATTGTGTGAGTGTGTGGACTTTATTTAAACAGCGAGTGGGTGAGCGTGTGGACTTTATTTAAAACAGCGAGTGGGTGAGCTTGTAGACTCTATTTAAAACAGAGTGGGGAGATTTCATTTAAAAAGAACTTGGAAAGCAGCTGATTAGTGAGTTGGATTGATGAGTATTTCTAGCCTTTAGATTAAAATTAAGGTCTATGGTCAGTGCTTAGATCTCTAGTTTTTATTTTCTCTTTCATAAAAATAGTTTGTTAAATAAAAGATCGATACTAGTGTAAATAATTAATTTCAATAAAGTGTAAAGAGCAGGGATACTACAGCAATTAATTAATTAATTAATTAAATAAGATCACGATGACAGGATGGGTGATGTGTTGCTGCTGCAGCATGTGGGTAGTGTTGGACACCAAGGTGATCCAGAGCAAACACATCTGTAGTAAATGTTTGTAGCTCGAGGAACTTTGGGTCCAAGTTAAGGAGCTGGAGTCTGAGCTGCAGACATTGCGTGGCATCAGGGAAAGGGAAAATTCCCTGGACACTTTTGCTCCAGGAGGCGGCACACCCCACAGGTTAGATAATTTGACCTTGGTCTGTGATCAGGGACAGGAGGGTGTGCCTGCAGGTGAGGCAGGTATGGGGACCCAGGGGGTAATGTTCAAGGAGACTTAGCCCCTGAAATTACCCAGTAGTTATGAGGTTCTTGCAAGCTCTGTGGACGAGAGCAGGGACTGCAGGGAGGATGAATGAACTGACCACGGCACCGTGGTACAGAGAGCCATTGATGTGGGGGAAGGAAATAGGAACATAGTAGTGGTGGGGTCAGTATAATTAGGTGGATAGATACTGTTCTCTGCAGCCATGAGCATGAGTCCCAAAGGCTGTGTTGCCTGCCCGGTGCCAGGGTTAAGGACATCTCCTCAGGGCTGGAGAGGAACTTGTATTGGGAGGGGAGGGATCTAGTTGTCATTGTCCACATTCGTACCAATGACCTTGATATGACTAGAAAGAAGGTTCTGCTGAAAGACTTTGAACAGTTAGGAGCTAAATTAAAAAGCAGAACCTCCAAGCTAATAATCTTGGGATTACTACCTGAACCACGGGCAAACTGGCATAGGGTAAAGAAAGTCAAGGAGTTATAAGCGTGGCTCAAAGATTGGTGTGGGAGGAATGGGTTTCAGTTCATGGGGCACTAGTACCAGTACTGGGGTAGAAGGGAGCTGTTCCGTGGGATGGGCTTCATTTGAACCATGCTGGGACCAGTGTCCTGGTGGATCGAATAACTAGGGCTGTAGAGAGGGCTTTAAACTAAATACTGAGGGGGAGAGGGTTCTGAAGAGGGGGTAAGTAGGCTTACAAAGCAAAAGGATATGGCAGTATTGCAGGGCAGCTACTTAGGTAATGATCCCCAGAATGTGACAGGTAGAAACAAAGCAACAAATAGGATCAAAGGGGGAAAAAATGGTAAAAAAGCAAAAATTAATGGCTCTTTACTTAAATGCACGTAGTACTCAGAACAAAATAAATTAACTAATGGCTCAAATGGAGGTTAATGGGTATGATATTATAGCCATTACCCAGACATGGTTACCAGGAGGTCAAAGTTGGGAACTAAATATTCAGGGGTATGTGACTTTTCGAAAGGACAGGCAAGAAGGAAAGGATGGTGGGGTAGCTTTGTTAGTATGAGATGGAATAAGTACTATAAAAAAGCAATATATTAATCATGGGTGACTTTAATCTTCATGTAAATTGGGAAAATCAAATTGGCAGAGATACCCACGAGCAAGAATTCATAGAATGCATTCAGGACTGTTTCCCAGAAAAATATGTTATGGATCCAACCAGGTGTCAGGCTATTTTGGATCTGGTAATGTGTAATGAGGCAAGTTTAATAAATGATCTCTGAGTAAAAGATCCCCTAGGAAACAGCGACCATAACATGGTTGAATTTAGCATTCCGTTTGAGAATGAGAAACTTAGTTCAGAAACAACTGTGCTAAACTTAAATAAGGGTAATTACAAAGGAATGAGGGCAGAGTTGGCTGGGGACTGGGAAAGGAGTTTAGCAGAAAAGGCAGTTGATGAACAATGGCAGACGTTTAAGAAAATAATTCATGACTCACAACAAAGATATAGCCCAATGAGGAAGAAGGATTATAGGAAGGGGATAAACCAACCAAGGAAGTTAAGGATAGTATCAAAGTGAAAGAAAAAACATACAATGTGGCAAAGATTAGTGGCAAGCCAGAGGATTGGGAAAGTCTTAAAAGACAACAGAAGATGAACAAAAAAAATAAAGAGGGAGAAAAGAAACAATGAGGGTAAACTAGCAAGTAATATAAAAATGGACAATAAGAGCTTCTTTAAATATACAAAAAGGAAGAGAGAGGCCAAAGTCAAGATAGGCCCCTTAGAGAATGAAGCTGGGGAAATAATAATGGGGAATCAGGAAATGGCAGAGGAATCCATGAAGATTTTGTCAAATTAATAAATAAATTTTGTTCATTTTATAAACATGTCCCAGCTCATGTGACACTGTCACATGAGGGGACATGCTTAAATGATTAAACCCTTCATGAAACCTCATCCCGCCCTTGGATGAAGTTTCTTGAAAAATGTGAAGGCCGCTTGGGCTCTTCGCCTGCTGCCAACCTTAAGGTTAGACGGGCCACGTTGAGTATTTATTTAATTTGTTTATTAATGGCCTTAACAGGCCTTTGACAGTTCGGCAGGTGCGCAGCCGCCCCCAGCGCATGCCTGCCAAGCGAAAGATCTGAATGATGTGCGGTAACATCTGGACTCATGCCCGACGTCACCGCACGTCATTTTATGAATCAGCATGTTGGGCCCGCCCCCGCACACCGAGCTGAAAGTTCTCATGGTCTTACTAAGCAGTGAACAAAAAATTTAAATAAAAACTCCCTCAACTTCCACTCCAGGCACTGAAAGTTAAAAAAAATCCAACCTTCTTCTCACTCTCCAGAAAATTCCCACTTGCACCCCATTCCTAAATTTAGCACTCTTTTCACCACCTATCTCTCCAATGGCAGATACAGTTTACATATGTAGACCTTTATGAGTCACACCCAAGAGACAACTGCTAACTCAGATTCCTACTTTCCGTAATTAACACCCACAGTTTACTGCTGATTTTCAGTTAACTGCCACTGACAGGAAAATATCTGTTAACTTAGATTGCTTAGCTAGCTTGCAGGTATTTTTTCACAGTCAAATTCTTTATGTCAAATTCTAAATGTTTAACTAAATTTTAGTTTGTGAAATACTTCACAGAGAATTCCCACTTGCATGATATTCCTAATTTTAGCAGTTTGAATGTAATGGAGTTAAACTAAATTAGTGCAGGTCAATATCCACTGATAGACTGAGAAGACTTTAATTTTCCGTGTCTACCT